>NC_059207.1:4020694-4620694 GCF_020615455.1 Coregonus clupeaformis | reverse complement strand
TTCACCAATGCAACTCTCCTGAAGGTCCAAGGTAATCTTTTCAACAACTTGTCTGCTATGACTCCAAATGCACTAACATGTATATGAGGTATCAGAGATATTATTGAGAAAATGTTGGAGATATAATACTATCGTACTACAGTGGGAATAACAGTGGGAATATTTATCTCTCCTAATCTTCCAAAAGGTCACAAAGATTCTGAAAAGGACCTTACAGAGTATTGTGAAGAAGGTATGTTTATTCTGTTATTTTAAGTGAGAATCTTTCGTAAATGAATTTATATGATGTACCATGAAAGTACCACAGAATATAAATAAAGTACAACAGCGTCTTATAGCAACCTAGACTGAGAATTCTTGTTATTTCAGTTGCTGATCCACAGATGAGAATCCTGGTCCTTCTCTCCATCATAAGAACTGGAGTTCTCCTCTGCTGTCTGACCAGCTTCATCATCATCTACACCACCAGGAAATAAATAAAGCTAAGGCCAATGTCAGTAGAGTATATGTAGTATGTTACTTGCTTTCACCAAATCCCTATGTACAGGGGTGTCAGTTGGGTGTGGCAGGGTATGGCAGTCAAACATGTAAAAGTAGGCTACAAAAAGGTAGACTAAAATCATTCTAATCCTAATTAAAATACAACGGATGTTTAGCATATTGATTGGCTGGGTTAAGGACCATGCGGAGCATCGCTAGGGGAGAAGCTGCCAGCCTGTGCGCCTTTTCTCTCACTTTAAGAAAGCAGAGCAGTGCCAGGAAGTTTGCTTTGCTGGTCAGCCGTTTAGGCAGTGCGCCGATTGCTTTGAATTTGATGTCGCATTTGAACTCGGCCATGTAAGCCTTGCCGCCAGCTGTTTTATGCACCGGTTACATCCATATTGATGTCGGCACAATTAGCTATATAATTACTCGTGCCTGTACAGAAATAAATAAAATCATTCAAAATACAACACCAGAGAGCATGATTTGGCCACAGAGTATCATCTTATTTAAAAAATGGGCTGTGGATTGTTTTAAACGTGCAATTTGAGCAGTGCACGCGGCAAGACAAATAGCCTACCAAATTGCTTATTGTTGAGTTGTGGCGGTTAGTGAAAAGCTGTTAAATATGCCTAGGCCTATCGCATTTTTCAAAATACAATCGTAAGGAAAACATAGTTCAGAAAGTAAATGGCTATTGCTGAAAAGAGAACACAATAAAAAGCCAAATCTGTCTCTACCAATTGAGCGAACAGTACCTTATGTTGTTGGCACCAGCGGAGGCCAAAGCCCCGGTGAGCGCGAGCATATTCACTGTCTTTATCATTGGATCAGTACCACTGGAACGTTTTTTGGGGACAATCATTTCCTCCTTCAGGCTAGATGGACATCATATTGTACAATTTGTGTCTCCCCTTTCCGTAGGCCAGATTAGATGGTTGCATTCAAGACAAGGTCACTTTTAATGATCTGTTGTCAGTGTCACCAGAGTAGGATACTCATTTGTTTATAAAAGGCCACATTTTTCCTGTGCAAAGAATGGAGAAGAAACATCTCTGATTAGACCTACGTGTTCAGAACTGTCTGTTTTGCTAAGAGTGATTGAGTTATATTATTAGCCTAAATTCTGACTATGCAATCTACTCATCGCATTAGGAATAGTAGCCTATCTTACATTGGTCTGCAAATGCGATGCTAGATGTATGAAATCCTTCATTATAAAGGTGCAATTTTATGGTGAAGAAATATCTTCCCCAAACTATGGATGTCTGCATTTGATGTCGGCCTTGTTGTGACTTGATAGCGTGTAATATGCATCTATTTCACATTGCACTGTATGTGCCGTTCCACTAGTAAATAAGTCAATTTATGATGAGATTGAGTATATACTATAGTGTTTGACATTTTATAGGTCACTTTCAATAAAACATCACAATAAGGTGTAGAGCGCTCAATTTGCCTGCTGGGGGGCAAGGAGGCCCACAGCTCCGCTAATATCATCACCTCTTGAAGTGCATAGTCAGACCTACACATTTCCTGATTATTCCATGCAAAACAATTGTGCACATTTAGCTCTATCATCAGAGTTATACAGCAAGTAACTGTATGCTTTTCATGATCAGTAAACATCAATTCATCATTGATCAATTGATCATTTGCAGTGATAATTAATGGCTGTTTTTGTTTTTGCTGTTCTCCAAATAGCATTTTAGAGTTTATAAATTGTGTAGAAATGCAGTAAATCAGCGTCAACTTACACCCCCCTGAAAAAAATATCCCCCCCACCCTCACTTTGCCATACCCTAGGTTTAGCTGAACTGACGCCACTGCATGTGTATGCACCTGTATAAGCAGTGTTTAATTTGAGCCGGATCCTGTTCTGCCAGAATCCGGCTCAAATTATACACCTCTCAGTTGTGGACTGTTTCGCTCCAGAACCTATTTGGCTGGATCCGGTACCTCTACTTGAGAAAAGAAATAGCTGTTTGCAATGTAAGCTGAACTGACGCCACTGCATGTGAATGCATCTGTATAAGCAGTGTTTAATTTGAGCCTGATCCTGTTCCGCCAGAATCCGGCTCAAATTATACACCTCTCAGTTGTGGACTGTTTCGGCTCCAGAACCTATTTGGCTGGATCCGGTACCTCTACTTGAGAAAAGAAATAGCTGTTTGCAATGTAAGCTGAACTGACGCCACTGCATGTGAATGCATCTGTATAAGCAGTGTTTAATTTGAGCCTGATCCTGTTCCGCCAGAATCCGGCTCAAATTATACACCTCTCAGTTGTGGACTGTTTCGCTCCAGAACCTATTTGGCTGGATCCGGTACCTCTACTTGAGAAAAGAAATAGCTGTTTGCAATGTAAGCTGAACTGACGCCACTGCATGTGAATGCATCTGTATAAGCAGTGTTTAATTTGAGCCTGATCCTGTTCCGGCAGAATCCGGCTCAAATTATACACCTCTCAGTTGTGGACTGTTTCGCTGAGAAAATAAATAGCTGTTTGCAATGTAAAAATTATAATAAAAGCGATCAAAGTTCATTCGAGTTGCCACCTCATTAATTCTCCTGCCCTAAAAAACGTAATGTGAAAACGTCGATTTTCAGCCATTATAGCGCATGTTTGAGACCAATGCATGGCCGTTGCTGTGGTGAGAGAGAGAAGCGCGCCTGTATCTCTCTCTCTCAGAACTAGAATGAGATTCACTTTTCCCTCTCTCTGCTCTGATAGACATGAGCCTGCAACTCTCATCGGGGTCAGTATGCTGCTGGAGCCGCGCATCAAGGGGGGGGGTGGGGGGTACTGTCACGACTTCCGCAGAGGCTGCCTCCCTTCCTTGTTCGGGCAGGTTTCGGCGTTCGTCGTCACCGGCTTACTAGCTACTGCTGCTCCCATTCTCATCACTCCACTTGTCTTGTCTTGTCTTTCACACACACCTGGTGCTCATCCCCTAATTAGTCTGTGTATAAGTGTTCCCTCTGCCCCCTTGTCTTTGTGAGTGATTGTTCTATGTGGGAGGAGAGTAGCTCGGTTGAGATACTCTCTCATTTATTTTGCCAGGGTTGATTTTCCCCTGTGTCATTACCTTTATTGTATTTTCTTAGACTGTGTTTGGACGGGGAGGATTGTTGCCCCTGTACCTGTTTCGATTGCCATTGTAGGCTTGTATGTCTGGAAGGAATAAATCTGCATCCGGTTATTTTACTCCTGCGCCTGACTCCGTCCATCATTCACCACAGTTCCAACCGCTGTGTCTTTGTGAGATGCCATGTGGGTGAACAGATGATCACTGCATGTCTAGTTCCCACTGTAAAGCATGGAGGAGGAGGTGTTATGTGTGGGGGTGCTTTACTGGTGACAATGTCTGTGATTTATTTAGAATTCAAGGCACACTTAATAAGCATGGCTACCATAGCATTCTGCAGTGATACGCCATCCCATCTGGTTTGGGCTTAGTGGGACTATCATTTGTTTTTTAACAGGACAATGACCCAACACACCTCCAGGCTGTGTAAGGGCTATTTTACTAAGAAGGAGAGTGATGGAGTGCAGCATCAAATGACCTGGCCTCCACAATCTTAACCCAATTGAGATGGTTTTGGATGAGTCAGACCGCAGAGTGAAGGGAAAAGCAGCCAACAAGTGCTCAGCATATGTGGGAACTCCTTCAAGACTGTTGGAAAAGTATTCCAGGTCAAGCTGGTTGAGAGAATGAGAAGAGTGTGCAAAGCTGTCATCAAGGCAAAGGGTGACTATTTGAAGAATCTAAAATATAAAATATATTTTGATTTGTTTAACACTTTTTTGGTTACTACATGATTCCTTCCATATGTGTTATTTCATAGTTTTGATGTCTTCACTATTATTCTACAATGTAGAAAATAGTAAAAATAAAGAAAAACCCTTGAATGAGTAGGTATTCTACAACTTTTGACCGGTAGTGTATGTTTAACTTAGTGAAAGGCTTTCCAGTCATGAAGCATTCAACAATGCATAAGGGTAAGAGTCTAGCTACATTTTCAAATTTTGTCAGAAAGTTGTTTCCATTGAAAGTTAAAGCCTGCTGTTAGCTAGCTAGGTAGCTATCTAGCTAACGTTAGCTGGCTGGCTAGCTAGCTACAGTACGTGTATGAGCTGTGTAGTAATATTATTCATCTCATAAAACCATTTGCATTGCTAGTTATATAGCCTACTGATAGCTAGCTATCATTTAACCTAGTTGTTTAGCTTTCAACCTGCAGATTCATACTACATAATTTCATGCATGGTGGCTAGCTATGACAATCCATTTGTATTACCATACCGTATGCGTTGGGATTATTGTTCATTGTTTAGCTAGCTATCTTGCTAACGTTAAATGTCTAAACACAAGACTCAACTTCGCCAGATGATTACCTGACCCATCAACTTAGCCAGGTGTGTCTTGGGGTGATTACGGCCTAATCTATTGTATTTCATGAACATGTGTACATATCTAGACAATAGAGACCCATACACTTAGCTAGATGTGGCTGGTGGGTGGATATAGCCTTTCTTTTTCATGAACCATCTACTTGGCCAGGTGTGTCTGGGGGAGATTTCAGACACACTCACACACATACACACACACATTGCTGCTACTATTTATTTTTTATCCTGCTGCTCAGTCAATTTACCCTTGATTGTATGCATATAACTACCTCATCTATCACCAGTATCACTGATCTCGTTATTGATATTGTTATTGTACATAGTGTATATTATTTTGTTCTTTCTCTACTGGAATTTACACTTTGTTGACTCTTTTCCATTGACACATTCTATTTTTGATATTGCTAATTGCAAATGTGCAAGTAAGCGTTTCATTGTACTGTTTACACCTTCTGTATCCTGTGCATGTGACAAATAAACTTAGATTTTATTTGAAATAGTGTGTGTTTACATTTACATTACATTTTAGTCATTTAGCAGACGCTCTTATCCAGAGCGACTTACAGTTAGTTTACCAGAGGCAGCAATGTAAAGAACAACATGAGCTCCACCAAAGTCAGATTAGGATATAGGCCAAGGACTAGATAAGGTGTATTTTTACCTGGAGTTTTTCCCTTATTGTGGGCTACTACTTTTCACCCCTTTTAGTCTTTAAATATTTGGTTGTTTACTACACTACCTTACTCACTCTGTTTAGCGCATGGCCTCACATGTGAATCCTTAAAGAGATGGGTGGGGCTAAGGCTTAAGAGGTGTGAATGATGCTGAATGTGTGTAAACAAGGAAGAGCTCTCTAGTAGGTGTACCAAAACATTCAAGGGCCATTTTCTCAAAAGTGGGGTTACAAGTTAATCAACTTTCAAAGTAGTATTACTTTCCCAAGGTCCTCAACTGCAGTGTATGATATACCATTTTGAAGCTCTGAGTCTGTACGTTTATCCGATGTAAAAAATATTTTTTATTTTATTTAATTTTGGTACAAAAGACCAAAAAGTGTAAGCACTCTTCCAAACATTTGCTAGAGAACGCATTTATAAGCAGTTGTCATACTAATGATACCTTTGAGTGTGTAGATATGAGCTTGACAACCAGTTGAATGAGAACACATTCTAATTTACAGCAACAACATAGGGAATAATAACAGGGGAGTTTAATGAACCATTTGGAAGCCATGTTGGTCAAATTGGAAATTTGCCAGGACACCAGGGTTAACACCCCTACTCTTACAATAAGTGCCATGGGATATTTTAGTGACCCCAGAGAGTCTGGACACAATGTCCCCAAACACTGCCCTGGGACCTTTTTTTAGACCAGAGGAAAGAGTGCCTCCTACTGTCCCTCAAACATCACTTCCAGCAGCATCTGGTCTGCCATCCGCAGATCAACCAGGACCGACCCTGCTTAGCTTCTGTGGCAAGCCAGCAGTAAGATGCAGGGTGGTATGCTGCTGGACAATTATTACATATCATAACAATTCAAATTTAAGAACTGAAATGAGAAGTATATATCCATATCGGACATATAGTGTTCTTATTTCTCAATCATTACCAATGATAGCTTTCTGAAGAAAACGGAAACGGTTCTCTTGTAGCATGAGGACAGAAAAAGTTCAGAGTGGAGGGTACATCTGTGCTGTTCCATGTGTTTACTGATGTCACAGCAGCCAATCAGGCCTGTGGACCCTCACTCCACTTCTGTAGAAACAGACACCCATAACCTCCTGACTCTCACTCCCATCTGACACACAGGACGAGTAGTCTATGCATGAGGAGATGCTGTCATCAAAGATGGAATTATACATTGACGCAACTATTTTTCCATTTTTGTCTGACATTTAGCATAGGTAGGTTTCAGAAATTCATAAGTATAAAAACGTACTGTAAAATTGCTGACAGAACAGCCTGGAAAAGGTATAGAGAAGAGACGAAACTGTCACGACTTCCGCCGAGGCTGCCTCCCTCCTTGTTCGGGCAGGTTTCGGGCGTTCGTCGTCACCGGCTTACTAGCTACTGCCGATCCCATTCTCATCACTCCACTTGTCATGTGTTGTCTTGTCAATCACACACACCTGGTGCTCATTCCCCTAATTAGTATGTGTATAAGTGTTCCCTCTGTTCCCCTTGTCTTTGTGAGTGATTGTTTCATTGTGAGAGCGAGTAGTTCAGTTGAGCTACTCTTCCATTTGTATTTGCCAAGGTGGAATATTTCCTTGTGATGTTTCGTTTTTACGCTGGGTGCATTTTATTTATGTAAACTGAATAAACTCTGGACTTCGGTATTTTACCTCCTTTGCCTGACTCCTTCATTCACACCTCGTCACAGAATCACTCACCTGCTGAATGGAGTCAGCAGGAGAAGACCGCATGATTGGAGTTGTGGCAAGGGTCCAGGAGCATTCCTCAATGCTTGCCAGCTTGGGGGAAGCGATGGATCGAGTTCTTCAGGTAGCACAACGCCTGGAGAAGAGAGGACCCGATCTATCGAGACCAGCTGGTCAACCGGATCCAGCCATCTACACACCAGCCCCTGGAGGGATCCAGATATCTCGGCCACCGGCGTTTGATGGGACGGCAGCGCGATGTAAGGGATTTCTGCTCCAACTAGAGCTGTATTTCTCCAGCATCAGGCCGGCGCCACTGGAGCGGGAGAAGGTATCTGTCCTCGTTTCCTGCCTTTGTGGGAGAGCCCTGGAGTGGGCCAACGCGGTGTGGAACGAGGGAGGTGCCGCGTTGGAGGATTACGGGGAGTTTGCTCGCCTCTTTCGGGCCGTTTTCGATCACCCGCCTGAGGGTTGCGAGGCGGGCGAACGACTGGTCCATCTGAGGCAGGGGACGAGGACCGCACAGGACTACGTGCTGGAGTTCCGGACGCTGGCAGCGGGGTTCCGGGTGGAACGAGCGGGCCCTGATCAACCATTTCCGGTGCCTCCTAAGGGAGGATGTCCGACGGGAGCTAGCCTGCCGTGATGCCATGCTATCGTTCCATTTGTATTTGCCAAGGTGGAATATTTCCCTTGTGATGTTTCGTTTTGTCGCTGGGTGCGTTTTATTTATGTAAACGGAATAAACTCTGGACTTCGGTATTTTACCTTCTGCGCCTGACTCCTTCATTCACACCTCGTCACAGAAACAAAGATATTGAAGTATGCTACATTTTGTTTTTTTATTATTTTTAAGGCTGTTCTCTTGCTACGATCATTCAGTCTGATATCCTGAAGACATTCACCCAAGGAGATACAGTAAATTTGCAATGCCTCATGTCAGGTGAAGTTGGAAACTACTACGGGTTCAAACTGACAGTGGGACAAGCTCCAGTGATGATTGTATCTATTTATGCTCACTCTGGAAGTCCAACATTTTATAGGGAGTTTGACAACAACCCTTGGTTCGCTGCAGAGAAGAACAGGGACAGTTCCCTTTCAGTCGGTCACTCGGTATAAAATACTATGGGGAGTCAATTACCAATCATATTCACCTGAAGAAAACTAAAAACACACCCAACGGGCCAATGAATGCAGAGCCCGCCCTCGGAAGCCCCGCCTTCCTGGCTAAAACACCTGTGCTCGCATTCATTTCCTAAATTCTTCGCTCTTCAGTTCGCCTGAAGGAGAACATGTCACGCAATTTACAAATATTTCAAGCACATGAACACTACTAAATTCCGCTCCAACTTAGATGTCTGTTAGTGGGGAGAGAATTCTCGTTACCCCTAGTTGCGAGTTCGGGTCTTGGTATCAGTCTTTGTGTTTCCTAAAAGCTAGCTACTTTCTGCTCTGCTTGTGTAGCTAATGCTTCCTTGCTTGGGTAGGATTTGTGTTTGCTAAAAGCCTACCACTTCTGCTCTGCTTGAGTAAGATGGCCAGTGGTAAGAGTAAGTTCAAAAATGCTAAACAGCCAGTTTTGAGACTCAGACCATGCCCTAGGGCATGTGATTTAATAATGAAAATTAAAGATACTCACAAGTGATGTCCTGTTTGCCTGTAACTGTGTTACAGTGGCCTCAGGGCTGCCGGAGATGGGGAGAGGGGGGCTGTTTGTGGTCGGAGTTGTTTCCCACCTGTAATGCAAGGGACTGGAGTTCAATTCCCTGATGGGCATCCCAGCCAAGCAATGGCTAGCTGGATGGGTTCTCTGCTTCCCTGAAGGTGTTTGGGAACTGCATTCTGGAAAGCTACATTGATGGACGCTCTTATCTAGAGCGACTTGCAGTAGTGAGTGTAGATGACAATGTATGGGAGGTTGGCTGCGTGCTCCACCCAGTGGCGGGCATGCGAGATGTCCCCGTGGGTGTGTCCTAGCATCTGTTTTAAGAGAGGAGATTTCCTCCCTTCTTTGGAAGCGAGCTAGTCGGGTGATTCCTGTGTCGGAAGTACAGAGCGGTTGGTACAGCTGGTCTTTCCTAGTTCCTAAGAGCAATGGAACGCTGCATCTCATCCTGGACTTGAGTGGTTTGGACAAACAACTCAAGGTGCTCACGCATTGGTGCGTCCAAGCGATTGGTTAATGTCCATTGATCAGAGCATGCATATTTTTGTGTGGCTATACATCCTCACCACAGAAGGTTTCTGAGGTTTCATTTCGAGGGTGTGGCTTACGTGTTCCTGGTCCTGCCTTCAGACACTCCCTGTCGCCCGCACCTTTGCTATGGTGGCGAGGCAGCTTTGGCACCGTCCTGTGTCAGGGGATCAGAATATTGGCCTGTCTGGATGATTGGCTGGTCATAGCGGAGTTGAGGGATCAGGTGAATCTTCACACTGTTTTCTGATATTTGGTCTCTGGGTTCATGGTGACTCACAGGTAAAGTTGTCTGACACGTTCAGTTTTCTGGGTCTCGTTCTGGACTCGGTTCCATTAACTCCTTGGAGAAGCCCGCGACTGCTGTCACAGTGAGTTCCCATGGGCCGGGTAATGTCCCGAAGGTGATCGCAACAGAGTCATCCTCACTGGGATGGGGAGCACTGTGTGTGGGCTACTCGGAAAGGGGGTTTGGTCGACAGCGCTAAGGGCGCTGCAAATAAATTACCTGCAGCTACTTGCAGTTTTTCTGGCGCTGAGGCATTTTCTTCCGATATTGGAGGGGCAGCATGTGTTGGTAAGGTCTGACAACAGGGACGGCGGTGACCGTACATCAGGGAGACGTGGTCTCTCTCTCTCTCTCCCTCTCCTGAACCTGGCCCGTTATCTGCTCATAAGGAGCAGTGTGCATTTCTTGTCACTCACCCCGACATACCTTTCCGGATCTCTCAATGTGGGTGCGGATCTACTTTCCTCTCTCAATGGAGTGAAGACTTCACCCCTCGGTGGTTGCCCAGATATGGGATTGGTTCAGCAAGGCCAATGTAGATCTTTACGCATTGCGAGAAAAAGCGCTTTGTCTCCTGTGCTTCTCAATGAGGGATCTGGACGATCCGTAGGGAACTGATGCTTTGGTGCATCAGTGACCTCGGGCTCGGCTTTATGCTTTTCCTCTTTGGAGAGGGTCCAACAGGAGGGTCTGTTGTTGATTTCTGGGGGCTCCCCGTTGGCCGAGACAACCCTGGTTCGCAGAGATCATCCGCCTGTTAGGCAGGGACCCGTGGAGAGTTCCGTGTCGTCTGTATCTTTTGTCCAAGGTGCACAGGAGTGTTTGTTATCCACGACCACAGATATGGAATCTTTGGGTTTGGCTGAAATTGACGGCTAGGGGTTTACCCTCGAATTTGATTACGACTATACAGTTGGCGTGAATGCCCTCTACGAGGGGGTTGTAAACGTATAATTGGAGTGCGTTTGAGGGTTGGTGTCAGATTAAAGGAGATTCTCCTTTTCAGAGCTCTATTGTGGTGTTCTTGCAAGAGCTTTTTGAGCAGGGCTTTTCCTTTTCTACATGGATAGTTTATATGGCAGCCATCTCGGCGTGTCATGTAGGGATTGATGGCTCTACCCCGGGGTCTCATCCTCTGGTGGTGCAGTTCCTGAAAAACGAGCATCACTCAGACCAGTGTCTAAGCCTTTGGCACTGACCTGGGACCTGGCTTTGGCCTTGGCTACTCTGTGTGAGCCTCATTTTGAAACATTGGAGTCTGTGGACCTGGAGGTCCTTTCCCACAAGTCTGCCCTGCTCATGGCCATTGTGGAAATATCCACGGCCTGTGACTATTGCGTGCTCTGCGCGAGTATATAGATTGGCGCTCTGCGCCCGTATATAGATCAGCTCAAGGATATCTGCATTTGTCACCAGCTATTTGTCTGTTTTGCTAATCCATTTCGGGGTAAGGTACTTTCTAAACAGCGTCTTTCTCTTTGGTTTGTGGAGGCTATCTCCTTGGTGTATGACAGCAAAGGGCAAGGTTTGCATAGCGTTGTGTGTGCTTACTCCACTAGGGGTGTGGCAGCTTCTTGGGCATTGTTCAGGTGCATAGCGATTGGTGATATCTGTGCTGCAGCAAGTTGAAGTTCACCACATGCCTTTGTGAGGTTTTATCGCTTGGACGTAACTGCTCCCAGTCTGGCTCATAGTGTTCTTATGGCTGTGTCTGGGAGTTAGGAAGCGCGCCCGGTTACGCACTCTTATCCGGGTTACCACAGTTTCCCTGTGGGTTTGAGCCTTGGGCTGCCATGGTTCGGCGATGAGGCAGCGTGCAAATGCGCATTATCAAGTGACAGCAGGTGCCCTGTTGTTTTTTTGGACTCCTTGTGTGAGTTCAGGCATTCCAGACTCTTCAGGAGCCTTTTTGGAACCGGTAGGGTCTATGGACTTGTTCGTGGTCGAAGTTAGGCAGCATTATGTCCAGGTTACCACAGTTTCCCTGTGGATTCCCTTCAGCAGCCTTAAAATCAAATCAAATTACTCACTTACAAGCCCTTAACCAACAATGCAGTTTTAAGAAAGAATACAAAAAAATACTACAAATAATAAGAAATAAAAGTAACAAAGAATTAAAGAGCAGCAGTAAAATAACAATAGCGAGGCTATATACAGGGGGTACCGGTACCGAGTCAATGTGCGGGGGCAACGGTTAGACGAGGTAATTGTCACGGTTTCGGCCGAGACTGCTCCTCCTCCTGGTTCGGGCAGGCTTCGGCGAGCGCCGTCCCCGGAGTACTAGCTACCACCGCTCTATGTTTCTGCAGTCCATTGCTTTTGTCTGTCGGTACCACCGGTGGCCAATTGTGTGTTGATTGCGTGCCCTAATAGTTCCTTGTTTTGTGTTAGTATTATTGTGTGTTGTTTTTCCCTGTCATGTTGTTCGGAGCTACGTGTTCGCACTCTGTTTGTTTTATGTTTAGTGTTTACGCGTGTTTGCGTAATGCTCCCTCGCCTCTTGTTTTTGTCGAGGTCGTGTTATTTGACTTTGGATTATTAAAATCTGTTGGACTTAACCTCTGTGTCCTGCACCTGACTCCTCCACCACATCCACATCGGTTCCCTTCTGATAGAACAACACACCTTTATGGAGTCAGCAGGAACAGCGGCGGCACCCGAATCCCTGGAATACCGGATCAATTACCAGGACACCATGATCCGGCAACTCGGGGCCGCCATGGACGAGGTGTCCAACAGACTGCGCCGTTTGATGAATCGGGAGGTGCCCACGCCTTCTCACACCATCCCAGCACCAACGGCCAGTCCTCCTCTCTCAGCACCGGAACCCAGTGGCATTCGGCTCTCGCTCCCGAGGGCATATGACGGTTCTGCAGCCGGGTGTCAGGGCTTCCTCCTACAGGTAGAACTTTACCTTGCCACTATACACCCGGCGCCCTCGGGATACGAGAGCGTCTCCGCCCTCATCTCCTGTCTCTCCGGCAAGGCGTTGGAGTGGGACAACGCCGAATGGAGGGGAATAGACGCCGCAACCATCACCTACGCAGAGTTTTCCCGCCGCTTCAGGACTGTCTTCGATCATCCACCTGAGGGGAAAGCGGCGGGAGAGCGTCTATTCCACCTCCGACAGGGGAAGAGGAGCGCACAGGAGTTTGCACTGGAGTTCCGGACACTAGCAGCGGATGCGGGGTGGAATGAGAGGGCCCTCATCGACCACTACCGGTGTAGCCTACGAGAGGACGTTCGTCGTGAGATGGCCTGCAGGGACACCAACCTGTCGTTCGACCAGCTGGTGGACATCTCCATCCGTCTAGACACCCTGCTGGCTACCCGCGGACGTCCCAGTGGGGGGTCGTCCATTCCACCCTCCAGCACCTCCGAGCCGATTCCTATGGAGCTCGGGGGTGCTGGTGCTAGAGAGAGGAGGAGAGGGAACCCGAGGGAGGCCATCCCCTGCACCACCTGTGGTCGTGGAGGACACACCGCGGCCAGGTGCTGGGGAGGGTCTCCTGGGAGAGGTGACAGCAGGCCACGCACTGGGGAGTCATTTCAGGTGAGTAGGCGCCCCACTTACCCAGAGCTCTCTGTTGGTCACATGAGTATTCCTGTGAGATTTCCACAGGTGGCACCTCATTCCCAGCATAAGGCGCTAGTAGATTCAGGCGCAGCTGGGAACTTTATTGATCGGGCATTTTGTGCTAGGTTAGGAATTCCCCTTCGGCCGGTAGAAGTTCCATTCCCTGTCCACGCATTAGACAGCCGGCCGTTGGGGTCGGGTCTGATCAGGGATGTCACAGCACCGCTGACGATGACGACGCAGGGGGGTCATGAGGAAATCATTCAGTTCTATCTGATTGACTCTCCTGCGTACCCAGTGGTGTTGGGCCTTCCCTGGTTAAGCACCCATGATCCTACCATAGCGTGGCAACAGAGGGCTCTTATGGAGTGGTCTGCCCAGTGTGTAGGGAGATGTCTAGGTGTTTCCATAGGGCCGACCTCGGTAGAGAGTCCGAACCAAGTGCCCGCACTGCGCATTCCCCCCGAGTATGAGGATTTAGCACTCGTGTTTAGCAAATCGAGGGCAACACGGCTACCTCCTCATAGACAGGGGGGACTGTGCGATAAATCTCCAGACAGGAGCAGCTCTTCCCCGGAGTCATGTGTATCCCCTGTCTCAAGAGGAAACTGCGGCTATGGAGACTTACATAGCCGAGTCCTTGGCACAAGGATACATACGGTCCTCCACTTCTCCGGTCTCCTCGAGTTTCTTCTTTGTGAAGAAGAAGGGCGGGGATTGCGCCCGTGTATTGATTACCGTAGTCTCAATCAGATCACAGTGAAATACAGTTACACACTTCCACTGATTGCGACGATGACGGAGTCATTACGCGGAGCGCGGTTCTTCACAAAGTTGGATCTCAGGAGCGCGTACAATCTGGTGCGCATTAGGGAGGGGGATGAATGGAAAACAGCATTTAGCACCACCTCGGGTCATTACGAGTATCTCGTCATGCCATACGGGTTAATGAATGCTCCTTCAGTCTTCCAATCCTTTGTTGACGAGATTTTCCGGGACATGCATGGGCAGGGTGTAGTGGTGTACATCGACGACATCCTAGTGTATTCTTCTACACGAGCTGAGCATGTAGCCCAGGTGCGCCGAGTGTTGAGACGACTGTTGGAGCATGACTTGTATGTCAAGGCAGAGAAATGCCTGTTCTTCCAGGAGTCCGTCTCCTTTTTGGGTTATCGGTTGTCCGCGTCTGACGTGGAGATAGAGGTAGACCGGGTATCGGCTGTGCGTAATTGGCAAACTCCAACCACTGTAAAAGAGGTGCAGTAGTTCTTGGGTTTTGCTAATTACTACCGGAGGTTTATTCGGGGGTTTTGGACAGGTTGCAGCTCCCATTACGTCCCTGCTAAAGGGGGTCCGGTGCGTTTGCAGTGGTCGGCTGAGGTGGACAGGGCATTTGTCAAACTAAAGAACCTGTTCACCTCGGCTCCTGTGCTGGCGCATCCGGATCCCTCTTTACCATTCCAAGTAGAGGTAGACGCGTCCCGAGACCGGTATTGGGGCAGTTCTATCACAACGGTCCGGCACGCCACCTAAACTCCGCCCCTGTGCTTCTACTCCAAGAAGCTCAGCTCGGCGGAGAGTAACTATGATGTTGGGGACAGGGAGCTGTTAGCCGTAGTCCAGGCCCCTAAAGGTGTGGAGGCATTGGCTTGAGGGGGCTCAACACCCTTTCCTCATTCTGATGGATCACCGTAACCTGGAGTACATCCGGGCAGCTAGGAGATTGAACCCTCGTCAGGCTAGGTGGAACATGTTCCTAACCCGGTTCGTTTTAAGATCACATACATCCCTGGGTCCCAGAATGGTAAGGCAGATGCCCTGTCCCGGCGGTATGACACAGAGGAGAGGTCCAACGAGCCTACTTCCATACTGCCGGAGTCTTGTTTGGTGGCTCTGGTGGTATGGGAGGTCGATTCAGAAATCGAGCGGGCACTGCGTACCGACCCTACTCCCCCCGAGTGTCCTGTGGGGCGGACGTACGTTCCGCTCGAGATTCGTGATCGACTTATTTATTGGGCTCATACATCACCCTCCTCTGGACATCCAGGTATTGGCCGGACATTGCACTGTCTTAGCATGAAATACTGGTGGCCAACGTTAGCCAGGGATGTGAGGGTTTATGTCTCCTCCTGCTCGGTGTGTGCCCAGTGTAAGGCGCCTAGACATTTGCCCAGGGGTAAGCTACATCCCCTGCCCGTTCCACAACGACCATGGTCCCACCTATCGGTGGATTTCGTAACCGACCTTCCCCCCTCCCAGGGGAATACCACCATTTTGGTCGTTGTGGATCGGTTTTCCAAGGCCTGTCGTCTCCTTCCCATGCCGGGTCTCCCTACTGCCCTACAAACCGCTGAGGCCCTATTCACCCATGTTTTCCGGCATTATGGGGTACCCGAGGATATAGTGTCTGACCGAGGTCCCCAGTTCACCTCCAGAGTTTGGGGGGCGTTCATGGAACGGTTGGGGGTCTCGGTAAGCCTTACCTCGGGTATCACCCAGAGAGTAATGGGCAGGTGGAACGTGTCAACCAGGATGTGGGTAGGTTTTGAGGTCCTATTGCCGGGACCGGCCGGAGGAGTGGTCTAGGTTCATCCCCTGGGCAGAGATGGCCCAGAACTCTCTCCGCCACTCCTCCACCAATTTAACACCCTTCCAGTGTGTTTTAGGTTATCAGCCGGTCCTGGCACCATGGCACGAGAGCCAGATCGAGGCCCCTGCGGTGGACGAGTGGATTCGGCGCTCGGAGGAGACGTGGGGACGCTGCCCATGTCCATCTGCAGCGTGCCATCCGTCAACAGAAGGCGGCGCCCGACCGCCACCGCAGTGAGGGACCGGTGTATGCACCGGGAGATTGAGTCTGGCTCTCGACTCGAAACCTGCCCCTCCGCCTGCCCTGCCGGAAGCTGGGTCGGGCGGTTTGAGGGGCCCTTCAAAGTCCTGAGAAGATTGAACGAGGTGTGTTACAGGTTACAACTGCCTATAGAGTATAAAAATATTAACCCCTCGTTCCATGTGTCTCTTCTCAGGCCGGTGGTAGCTGGCCCACTCCAAGAGGATGAGATAGGAGAGACCCCTCCGCCCCCCTTTGGACATCGAGGGGGCCCCGGTGTACAGGGTCCGGACCATCTTGGACTCAAGGCGCCGGATGAGTGGTCTCCAGTATCTCGTGGAGTGGGAGGGGTACGGTCCGGAGGAACGGTGCTGGGTGCCCAGGAGGGACATACTCGATCCATCCCTCCTGACTGAGTTTCACCATGGGCATCCCACGCGCCCGGGTCCGCGTCCTCCTGGCCGTCCCCGAGGCCGGGTCGGCGCTACGGCTGGAGCCGCGCGTCAAGGGGGTACTGTCACGGTTTCGGCCGAGACTGCTCCTCCTCCTGGTTCGGGCAGGCTACGGCGAGCGCCGTCCCCGGAGTACTAGCTACCACCGCTCTATGTTTCTGCAGTCCATTGCTTTTGTCTGTCGGTACCACCGGTGGCCAATTGTGTGTTGATTGCGTGCCCTAATAGTTCCTTGTTTTGTGTTAGTATTATTGTGTGTTGTTTTTCCCTGTCATGTTGTTCGGAGCTACGTGTTCGCACTCTGTTTGTTTTATGTTTAGTGTTTACGCGTGTTTGCGTAATGCTCCCTCGCCTCTTGTTTTTGTCGAGGTCGTGTTATTTGACTTTGGATTATTAAAATCTGTTGGACTTAACCTCTGTGTCCTGCACCTGACTCCTCCACCACATCCACATCGGTTCCCATCTGACAGTAATTGATGTAATATGTACATGTAGGTATAGTTATTAAAGTGACCATGCATAGATAATAAACAGAGAGTAGTAGCAGCGTAAAAGAGGACGGGGCTGGGGGGGGCAATGCAAATAGTCTTAGTAGCATTTGATTAGATGTTCAGGAGTCTTATGGCTTGGGGGTAGAAGCTGTTTAGAAACCTCTTGGACCTAGACTTGGCGCTCCGGTACCGCTTGCCGTGCGGTAGCAGAGAGAACAGTCTATGACTAGGGTGGCTGGAGTCTTTGACAATTTTTAGGGCCTTCCTCTGACACCGCCTGGTATAGAGGTCCTGGATGGCAGGAAGCTTGGCCCCAGTGATGTAATGGGCCATACGCACTACCCTCTGTAGTGCCTTGCGGTCGGAGGCCTAGCAGTTGCCATACCAGGCAGTGATGCAACCAGTCAGGATGCTCTCGGTGGTGCAGCTGTAGAACCTTTTGAGGATCTGAGGACCCATGCCAAATCTTTTCAGTCTCCTGAGGGGGAATAGGTTTTGTCGTGCCCTCTTCATGACTGTCTTGGTGTGCTTGGACCATGTTAGTTTGTTGGTGATGTGGACACCAAGGAACTTGAAGCCCTCAACCTGCTCCACTACAGCCCCGTCGATGAGAATGGGGGCGTGCTCGGTCCTCTACTTTTTCTTGTAGTCCACAATCATCTCCTTTGTCTTGCTCACGTTGAGGGAGAGGTTGTTGTCCTGGCACCACACAGACAGGTCTCTGACCTCCTCCCTATAGGCTGTCTCGTCATTGTCGGTGATCAGGCCTACCACTGTTGTGCCATCGGCAAACTTAATGATGGTGTTGGAGTCGTGCCTGGCCATGCAGTCATGAGTGAATAGGGAGTACAGGAGGGGAATGAGCACGCACCCCTGAGGGGCCCCCGTGTTGAGGATCAGCGTGGCAGATGTGTTGTTACCTACCCTTACCACCTGGGGGCGGCCCGTCAGGAAGTCCAGGATCCAGTTGCAGAGGGAGGTGTTTAGTCCCAGCGTCCTTAGCTTAGTGATGAGCTTTGAGGTCACTATGGTGTTGAACGCTGAGCTGTTGTCAATTAATAGCATTCTCACATAGGTGTTCCTTTTGTCCAGGTGGGAAAGGGCAGTGTGGAGCGCAATAGAGATTGCATGATCTGTGGATCTGTTGGGGCGGTATACAGATAGGAGTGGATCTAGGGTTTCTGGGATAATGGTGTTGATGTGAGCCATGACCAGCCTTTCAAAGCACTTCATGGCTACAGACGTGAGTGCTACGGGTCGGTAGTCATTTAGGCAAGTTACCTTAGTGTTCTTGGGCACAGGGACTATGGTGGTCTGCTTGAAACATGTTTGTATTACAGACTCCGACAGGGAGAAGTTGAAAATGTCAGTGAAGACCCTTGCCAGTTGGTTAGCGCATGCTCGGAGTACACGTCCTGGTAATCCGTCTGGCCCTGCGGCCTTGTGAATGTTGACCTGTTTAAAGGTCTTACTCACATCAGCTACATAGAGCATGATCACACAGTCGTCTGGAACAGCTGATTCTCTCATGCATGTTTCAGTGTTACTTGCCTCGAAAGTGAGCATAAAAGTAATTTAGCTCGTCTGGAAGTCTTGTGTCACTGGGCAGCTCGCGGCTGTGCTTCCCTTTGTAGTCTGTAATAGTTTGCAAGCCCTTCCACATCCGACGAGCGTCTGAGCCGTTGTAGTACGATTCGATCTTAGTCCTGTATTGACGCTTTGCCTATTTGTTGGTTCGTCGGAGGGCATAGCGGGATTTCTTATAAGCATCCGGGTTAGAGTCCCGCTCCTTGAAAGTGGCAGCTCTACCCTTTAGCTCAGTGCGGATGTCGCCTGTAATCCATGGCTTCTGGTTGGGGTATGTACGTACAGTTACTGTAGGGACGACATCATCGATGCACTTATTGATGAAGCGAGTGACTGATGTGGTGTGCTCCTCAATGCCATCGGAAGAATTTCGGAATATTTTCCAGTTTGTGCTAGCAAAACAGTCCTGTAGCTTAGCATCTGCTTCATCTGACCACTTTCTTATTGAACGAGTCACTGGTGCTTCCTGTTTTAGTTTTTGTTTTAAGCAGGAATCAGGAGGATAGAATTATGGTCAGATTTGCCAAATGGAGGTCAAGGGAGAGCTTTGTAGGCATCTCTGTTTGTGGAGTAAAGGTGGTCTAGAGTTTTTTTCACTCTGGTTGCACATTTAACATGCTGGTAGAAATGAGGTAAAACGGATTTAGGTTTCCCTGCATTAAAGTACCCGGCCACTAGGAGCGCCGCCTCTGTATGAGCGTTTTCCTGTTTTCTTATGGCCGTATACAGTTCATTGAGTGCGGTCTTAGTGCCAGCATCGGTTTGTGGTGGTAAATAGACAGCTACGAAGAATATAGATGAAAACTCTTTTGGTAGATATTGTGGTCTACAGCTTATCATGAGATACTCTACCTCAGGCAAGCAAAACCTCGAGATATCCTTAGATATCAATCACCAGCTGTTGTTTACAAATATACATAGACCGCCACCCCTTGTCTTACCAGAGGCTGCTGTTCTATCGTGCCGATACATTGTATAACCCGCCAGCTGTATGCTATTCATGTCATCGTTCAGCCACGACTCAGTGAAACATAAGATATTACAGTTTATAATGTCCCGTTGGTAGGATATACGTGCTTGTCCACTTTCTTATCAAGCTATTGTACGTTGGCCAATAGTATCGATGGCAAAGGCAGATTAGCCACTCGTCGCCGGCTCCTTAACAGGCACCCCGATCTCTTTCCGCGATATCTCCTTTTCTTTCTACTGCGAATGACGGGGATGCGGGCCCTGTCGGGTGTCTGGACCAAATCCCTCTCGTAAGAACTCATTAAATAAAAATTATTCGTCCAGTTCAAGGTGAGTAATCGCTGTTCTGATGTCCAGAAGCTCTTTTCGGTCATAAAGACAGTAGCAGTAACCTTATGTACAAAATAAGTTACAAACAATGCAATTTTTTTTTTTTAAACAGCACGGTTGGTTAAGAGTCCATAAAACTGCAGCCATCCCCTCTGGCACCATTACAACTGTGTGCGGAAGTGCGCAGAGTGTGCATTTATCAGGGTTACCACAGTTCCCTGTGTGTTTGAGCCATGGGCTGCCACGGCAGCGCATGAGTACACAGATTCCAGGGTACTGCAGGTTTTCCTGTGGGTTTGAGCCTCGGGCTGCTGTGGTTCACGGACTCTGGTCAATGCTATGCAGCGCGTGTGTGCGCTTTGCCAAGTTACAGCAGCTGTTCTGTTGTTGTGGACTTCCGGTTCCTTGTATGAGTTCTGACATTTCAGGCTTGTAAGGTAAGTATTGTGCTCTGTGTGGAAAGTTTCTTGGAACTGTGGTGTCTATGGACTTGGGCTGCAGCGTGTCAGTGCGCAGAGCCAAGTTGCAGCATTTTCTGGTTCCCTGCCTCATAAGGCTCTGACAGTTCAGGCATCTCGGGTAAGTATTAGACCCCCTTTTGGAGCCAGTGGAACCTCTGTGTGATTGGGCTGCCGTGTGCCTCCTAGTTTGCTACCCTCTGAGCTAGCTTGGGGCGGGATTATGTGTCCCCATTGTATGTTATATCACGTTACCGACTGAAAGGGAACGTACTGTTATGAATATAACTACCTGTTCCCTGAAGGAGAGAACAAGGTATAACATATTTTGGCCCCGCGCCGTCAGGGGGTTTGAGCTCGCTCAAGAGCGGTACTGAATTTACTAAATTAATGCGAGCCCTGGTGTTATAGCCAGGAAGGCGGGGCTTCCGAGGCAGGCTCTGCATTCATTGGCCCGTTGGGCTTGTTTTTTGCTTTCTTCAGGTGAATGTGATTGGTCCTTGACTCCCCATAGTATGATAACTAGAACAGTAGTTATATTCATAACTCTACGTTTTGTGCTGACCATTTCAGATGCAAGGCAGTCAGATATTAGGATACAGTTACTTTGGAAACTGTGACCTTCGGGAAAGGTGTATTTTTGAGTATGATGGTAAGTAACACAGAAGTTTAATAATACGTAACTGTCTGGCTTTTTGTATGTAGAAATTATGCCATTCATATGGAATCATATAGAGCCTTGGCTTTATTGCAAAATGTGCAGATTCCAGTACCAAGCATCTCATTCGGCAAGCTTGTGTCTAAGTCAGTCCAGCCAAGAGACTCTGTGACTCTGAACTGTACAATACACACTGAGACCTGTGCAGGAGAACAGTGTCTATTGGTTCAGACATGGCTGAGGAAAATCCCGTTCAGGAATATTTTACACCCATGGATACAGGAGTGATCAGTGTGAGAAAAGCCCTGAGACTGGGTCTCCTACACAGAGCTGTGTCTACAACCTCCCCAAGAGGAACCTCAGCCTCTCTGATGCTGGGACTTACTACTGTGCTGTGGCCTCATGTGGGGAGATACTGTTTGGGAACAGGACCAAGCTGGACATTCAATGTAATTTCTTTCACTTATTTTACCAATTTACCATTTCCAGAGTTTTATAGCATGCATAATTGGTAACCTGTATTGTAAGATAAAGTGTACTATTACCTGATATTATTCCAATAAAACATTTATTGAAAATGAGCAGATTGAAATCATCAAATCATTTGGTTTCAGAGTATGAATTTCCCATGACTCTTACCGCTCTTGCACTGGTTGTGATTGGGATCATTCTACTGTCATGGGGGATATGCAAGGAAACGAACAGAGGACCTAGAGGTGTAGAAAGACTCGTCATTTGCATCTAACGTGCATATTAATAGCTACTAATCGACGTACTGTTATGTATGTTTCACAGTAATGTTCAACGATGTGTCCATGTAAGAGGAAAATATACTGCTTCAATAAGATTGCTCGTATACTGTACTTAATGTCATTTTTTTCCTTCCTATTTTTAATCTGAACTGATAGATTACCAATTGCACCAGTCGATCAGGTAAACTTTAACACATATTCTTCCCCATTATAAATTATTAGACTATTATTATTATTTTATTATTAGATACATAGATTATTATTTATTTATTTATTTATTTATTATTAGATACATTAATATATTTTAACGATCAGAGACCTGATCTCTAAGTAAAAGGTTGCATAAAATGCCCAAAAATTGGATAATATCATTTTATCCTCACACGGGGCACCAAGTATAGGTACAGGTATTATTAACTACACCATTTGTTTTGGTCAGCAACCTTACCAATTCCTTCATTTGAAACTTAGATATTATTTTTCTCCTTCTCAAGAGAATCAAACCCGATTGCTGAACTACATAACGTTTGTTCTGATAGATATCATCATCATCTTGATCGTAACAAACATTCTCTCTGTTACATTCTCAAGCAGAATTACAACCCAGATTACAAGAGGCCAGATAGACAGACCTGAGTGTCCTGTTGGGCTGACACTATTGTGTTTATCTTTACATTTACATCATTTAGCAGACGCTCTTATCCAGAGCGACTTACAAATTGGTGCATTCACCCTATAGCCAGTGGGATAACCACTTTACAATTTGTTTTTTTGTTTTTTTAGGGGGGGGGGGGGGTAGAAGGATTACTTTATCCTATCCTATTCCTTAAAGAGGTGGGGTTTCAAATGTCTCCGGAAGGTGGTGAGTGACTCCGCTGTCCTGGCGTCGTGAGGGAGCTTGTTCCACCATTGGGGTGCCAGAGCAGCGAACAGTTTTGACTGGGCTGAGCGGGAACTATGCTTCCGCAGAGGAAGGGGAGCCAGCAGGCCAGAGGTGGATGAACGCAATGCCCTCGTTTGGGTGTAGGGACTGATCAGAGCCTGAAGGTACGGAGGTGCCGTTCCCCTCACAGCTCCATAGGCAAGCACCATGGTCTTGTAACAGATGCAAGCTTCAACTGGAAGCCAGTGGAGTGTGCGGAGGAGCGGGGTGACGTGAGAGAACTTGGGAAGGTTGAACACCAGACGGGCTGCGGCATTCTGGATGAGTTGTAGGGGTTTAATGGCACAGGCAGGGAGCCCAGCCAACAGCGAGTTGCAGTAATCGAGACGGGAGATGACAAGTGCCTGGATTAGGACCTGTGCCGCTTCCTGTGTAAGGCAGGGTCGTACTCTCCGAATGTTGTAGAGCATGAACCTGCAGGATCGGGTCACCGCCTTGATGTTAGCGGAGAACGACAGGGTGTTGTCCAGGGTCACGCCAAGGCTCTTCGCACTCTGGGAGGAGGACACAACGGAGTTGTCAACCGTGATGGCGAGATCATGGAACGGGCAGTCCTTCCCCGGGAGGAAGAGCAGCTCCGTCTTGCCAAGGTTCAGCTTGAGGTGGTGATCCGTCATCCATACTGATATGTCTGCCAGACATGCAGAGATGCGATTCGCCACCTGGTTATCAGAAGGGGGAAAGGAGAAGATTAGTTGTGTATCGTCAGCGTAGCAATGATAGGAGAGGCCATGTGAGGATATGACAGAGCCAAGTGACTTGGTGTATAGTGAGAATAGGAGAGGGCCTAGAACTGAGCTCTGGGGGACACCAGTGGTGAGAGCACGTGGTGCGGAGACAGCTTCTCGCCACGCCACTTGGTAGGAGCGACCGGTCAGGTAGGACGCAATCCAAGAGTGAGCCGCGCCGGAGATGCCCAGCTTGGAGAGGGTGGAGAGGAGGATCTGATGGTTCACAGTATCAAAGGCAGCAGACAGGTCTAGAAGGACAAGAGCAGAGGAGAGAGAGTTAGCTTTAGCAGTGCGGAGAGCCTCCGTGACACAGAGAAGAGCAGTCTCAGTTGAATGACCAGTCCTGAAACCTGACTGGTTTGGATCAAGAAGGTAATTCTGAGAGAGATAGCAAGAGAGTTGGCTAAAGACGGCACGCTCAATAGTTTTGGAAAGAAAAGAAAGAATGGATACTGGTCTGTAGTTGTTGACATCAGAGGGATCGAGTGTTGGTTTTTTGAGAAGGGGTGCAACTCTCGCTCTCTTGAAGACGGAAGGGACATAGCCAGCGGTCAAGGATGAGTTGATCAGCGAGGTGAGGTAGGGGAGAAGGTCACCGGAGATGGTCTGGAGAAGAGAGGAGGGGATGAGGTCAAGCGGGCAGGTTGTTGGGCGGCCTGCAGTCAGAAGTCGCAAGATTTTATCTGGAGAGAGAGGGGAGAAAGAAGTCAAAGCATAGGGTAGGGCAGTGTGAGCAGGACCAGCAGTGTCATTAGACTTAACAAACGAGGATCGGATGTCGTCAACCTTCTTTTCAAAGTGGTTGACGAAGTCATCCACAAAGAGGGAGGAGGTGGGGGGGATTCAGCAGGGAGGAGAATGTGGCAAAGAGCTTCCTAGGGTTAGAGGCAGATGCTTGGAATTTAGAGTGGTAGAAAGTGGCCTTAGCAGCAGAAACAGATGAAGAAAATGTAGAGAGGAGGGAGTGAAAAGATGCCAGGTCCGCAGGGGAGTCTAGTTTTCTTCCATTTCCGCTCAGCTGCCCGGAGCTCTGTTCTGTGAGCTCACAATGAGTCATCAAGCCACGGAGCTGGAGGGGAGGACCGAGCCGGCCGGGAGGATAGGGGGACACAGAGAGTCAAAGGATGCAGAAAGGGGAGGAGAGGAGGGTTGAGGAGGCAGAATCAGGAGATTGGAGGAGAAGGATTGAGCAGAGGGAAGAGATGATAGGATGGAAGAGGAGAGAGTAGTGGGAGAGAGAGAGCGAAGGTTGCGGCGGCGCATTACCATCTGTGTAGGGGCAGAGTGAGTGGTGTTGGAGGAGAGCGAGAGAGAAAAGGATACAAAGTAGTGGTCGGAGACATGGAGGGGAGTTGCAGTGAGATTAGTAGAAGAACAGCATCTAGTAAAGATGAGGTCAAGCGTATTGCCTGCCTTGTGAGTAGGGGGACGGTGAGAGGGTGAGGTCAAAAGAGGAGAGGAGTGGAAAGAAGGAGGCAGAGAGAAATGAGTCAAATGTAGACGTAGGGAGGTTGAAATCCCCCAAAACTGTGAGGGGTGAGCCATCCTCAGGAAAGGAACTTATCAAGGCGTCAAGCTCATTGATGAACTCTCCAAGGGAACCTGGAGGGCGATAGATGACAAGGATATTAAGCTTAAATGGGCTAGTGACTGTGACAGCATGGAATTCAAATGAGGAGATAGACAGATGGGTTAGGGGAAAAATTGAGAATGTCCACTTGGGAGAGATGAGGATTCCTGTGCCACCACCCCTCTGACCAGATGCTCTCGGGGTATGCGAGAACACATGGTCAGACGAGGAGAGAGCAGTAGGAGTAGCAGTGTTTTCAGTGGTAATCCATGTTTCCGTCAGCGGCAGGAAGTCGAGGGACTGGAGGGTAGCATAGGCTGGGATGAAGTCAGCCTTGTTGGCAGCAGAACGGCAGTTCCAGAGGCTGCCTGAGACCTGGAACTCCAGGTGTGTGGTGCGTGCAGGGACCACCAGGTTAGAGAGGCAGCAGCCACGCGGTGTGAGGCGTTTGTGTAGCCTGTGCGGAGAGGAGAGAACAGGGATAGGCAGAGGCATAGTTGACAGGCTGTAGCAAATGGCTACAATAATGCAGAGGAGATCGGAATGAAATGAACTAAACATCTGGGAAAGGAGAGAGCGGGGCCTCCCTCACCACAACCCCCAAATATAACTCTCCCAACTTCCACCTCAGAAACTATAATTGTTTCACTGAAACACCCGAATAAAACTCTCCCAACTTCCACTTTAGAAATTAGAATTGTTGTAAACTACAGCGGTTCAATGTTTCTAGGAATAGACTCTAACTTACTTTATTCAGCTAGCTAACTATGACGCCATAGCTAACATAGCTAACATAATACTATCTTCTATGTGTAACGATCCCGGCTGTCTGAGTCGGGTCCTGTCTGGTGACTAGTGTTCCTGTTCGTAATCTCCAGTTTCCCGAGGGTTCGGGAACGCTCCGGGGAGCGCTCTTGTTTCCGCACCTGCATCCCATCAGCAATCTGCACACCTGGTCCTGATCATCACCCTTCTTAGGCTCTGGCCCAACATCCAGTTCCTGCCGGATCGTTAGCCATGAACAGTATGTTTGTCAGCGTATCAGTCTCTGAGCCATTAGTGTTAGTTTTGTTGTTTTGCACCTTTTTGACTTGCTGTGTACTGACCTCCGTTTTGTTCTGTCTGCAGTCTCTCACCCGGAACCTTCACCCAACCTCTGCCTGATGGTCGGCGGCTGCCGAGCCAGTACCGGACCAACCACTGCACCCTCAACAACCCATCCACGCCACCCGCTCTGTTCCCTGGATTATTCAGCCTCACTCGGAATCTATTAATAAACACTCACCTTTGTCTCAACGTACCTTGTCCTGGTCTGCTTCTGGGTTCTGGCTTAGTTAACCGTGACAGAACGATCCGGCCAGTAATGAACCCAGCGGACCTGGACTCTGTTCGCCATGCTATTACCCAGCAGGAGAAGATGTTGGGCCATCATAGCACGGTACTACAGGAGATCGCGTTGTCAGTTCGGAACCTTTCTACCGGTCTGACGGAGGTCCAGAACCAACGCAAGTGTCCGGTGGAGGATCCACTACCGGTTTCACCCATCTCGCCTGCCGCTTCTGAAGCTGTGTCCATCCGTGAGCCCAAGGTTCCGACGCCGGATAAGTATGAGGGGGAGCTGGGAAGATGCCGTTCCTTCCTTATGCAGTGTGGACTAGTGTTCGATCTACAGCCCTACTCTTATGCCACAGACAAGGCTAGGATAGCCTTTGTGATTGAGTTGCTGCGTGGTCGAGCGCTGGAGTGGGCTTCAGCCGTTTGGGAACGACAGGATCCCTGCATGGCTTCATACCAGGGGTTCACGGCCGAGATGAGGAAGCTCTTCGACCATTCCGTCCGAGGGAGGGACGCAGCTAGGCGCCTGTTTTCGCTTCGCCAAGGAACTGCGCAGCGTGGCCGACTTCGTGATCGAGTTCAAGACGTTGGCTGTGGAGAGTGGGTGGAACGAGG
Source organism: Coregonus clupeaformis (assembly GCF_020615455.1). Taxonomy (NCBI): domain Eukaryota; kingdom Metazoa; phylum Chordata; class Actinopteri; order Salmoniformes; family Salmonidae; genus Coregonus; species Coregonus clupeaformis. The sequence continues at coordinate 4,593,637 of NC_059207.1, read as the reverse complement.
AGTCTCTGCAAGCGGCCTTTTACCAGGGTCTGTCGGAGCAGCTCAAGGATGAGTTGATCTCCTATCCGGAGCCTAGTGACCTGGACAGCTTGGTAGCTTTGTCTATTCGGGTGGATAATCGAGTCCGAGAGCGAAGGAGGGAGAAGCAATGGGGTCCGTCCAATCGATCAGCTTCTCAGTTCCCAGTCGGGTCGGGTGGTGGACCAGAACACGTCGATCATTCTCCACCACAATGGATTAGTGGAGAGGTCCTCTCTCCCGATTCTGAACCCATGCAAGTGGGGCGGCACGGGTTAACCAAGGAGGAGCGTCAACATAGACGTAAGACCAACTGCTGCCTCTACTGTGGTAGCTCGGGACATTACATCTCCACTTGTTCCCGGCGGTCGTCAAACTGCCCGGCTCGCTAAAGTTGGGAGGACTTTTAGCGAGCCAGTTTCAACCTCTCAGTACCTCTGTCAGACCCCGTTTCCCGGCTACCCTTGTGAACAGGAATCAGAGCTTAGCGCTTAACGCTTTTATCGATTCAGGTGCCGATGGAAGCTTTCTTGATGCCGAGTTGGTGGAACAGCTGGGGCTTTCCAAGGAGCAATTGCCGGAAGCCATTAAGCGACCACTCTGAACGGCAGTAGTCTGGCACGTATCACGATGAGGACTGAACCGGTTAAGATGCGGTTGTCGGGGAATCATTCTGAGATGATTTCATTCTTCATTCTGCCGTCTTCCCATGTTCCTCTGGTCCTTGGATACCCCTGGCTGAAGGAACACAATCCCACGTTCGATTGGGTGACGGGCAAGGTAACGAGTTGGAGCCTTGATTGTCATGCTAACTGTCTCAAGACTGCCTGCCCCCATTCGGTTCCCAGTCAGGTGATTGAGGCTAAACCCCTAGATTTGTCCCTGGTTCCCGAGACATATCACGATTTGGGGAAGTTTTCAGTAAGCAGAAGGCTCTGTCACTCCCTCCCCACCGACCATATGATTGTGCCATCAACCTGGTCCCTGGAGCTGTCTACCCCAAGGGAAGGTTATACAGTATCTCCCGACCTGAACGTGAGGCGTTGGAGACCTACATCAAGGAGTCCCTAGCTGCTGGTCTCGTTCGTCCCTCGTCATCACCCCTGGGGGGCAGGATTCTTCTTTGTGGGTAAGAAGGATGGCTCTCTTCGACCGTGTATTGATTATCGGGGTTGAATGACATCACGGTCAAGAACAAGTATCCCCTGCCCTTGATGAGTTCTGCCTTCGACTCCTTACAGGGTGCTACGGTGTTCACCAAGCTAGACCTACGCAATGCGTATCACCTGGTCCGGATCAGAGAGGGGGACGAGTGGTTGACGGGTTTCAATACACCGATGGGTCACCGAGTATCAGGTGATGCCGTTTGGACTGACCAATGCTCCAGCGGTATTCCAGAGTATGGTGAACGACGTCCTGAGAGATATGATCGGTCTCTTTGTGTTTGTTTACCTGGATGACATTCTGATCTTCTCGAAGGAACCTTCCGACCACGTCCAGCATGTCCGGCAGGTTCTGCAGCGATTGTTGGAGAATCGCCTGTTCGTGAAGGCCGAGAAGTGCGAGTTTCACGCCCACACGACATCCTTTCTCGGGTACATCATCTCCAGGGGAGAGATTAGGATGGACCAGGAGAAGGTTAGAGCGGTTCTGGAATGGGCCCAGCCCGGTACGAGATTGCAGCTCCAGAGATTTTTGGGGTTTGCGAATTTCTACCGCAGATTCATCCGGGATTACAGCCGTGTGGCCGCTCCGTTAACTGCCTTGACTTCCAGTATCAGGACCTTCAAGTGGAATCCGGAGGCGGATCGAGCGTTTCTGGATTTGAAGAGGCGATTCACCAACGCACCGATTCTCTCTCAACCGGACACGGCCCGTCAGTTCGTCGTTGAAGTGGACGCGTCTGATGTGGGAGTTGGCGCCATCCTGTCGCAGCGATGCTCCACGGACAGTAAACTCCATCCCTGCGCCTACTACTCTCGTCGCCTTTCGCCTGCGGAGAGGAATTACGATGTGGGTAACCGGGAGCTTCTCGCGGTGAAACTTGCCTTGGAGGAGTGGCGCCACTGGTTGGAGGGGCGGAGCAACCGTTTATTGTCTGGACGGACCACAAGAATCTTGCTTACGTGCAATCGGCTAAACGTCTCAACTCCCGTCAGGCCAGGTGGCGTTGTTTTTCGGACGATTCAAGTTTGCCCCTGACGTTCCGACCTGGATCTAAGAACGGCAAGGCGGACGCCTTGTCCCGGATGTTCTCCAAGACGGAGGAGAGTGGGTCCAAGACCGAGACAATCCTCCCCCGGAACTGCGTCGTGGGAGCAGTTATGTGGAAGATTGAGGAGGAGGTGCTGGCGGCCCTTCGGACTCAGCCCGGTCCCGTAACGGTCCACCCGGTCGGTTGTTTGTGCCTGAGTCGGTTCGTCCTGCTGTCCTCAAATGGTCCCACGCCAGCAAGATGGCTTGTCACCCTGGCGTGGCTCGGACAATGGCGTTTCTTCGCAGACGTTTTTGGTGGCCTGCCATGGCCGAGGATACTCGGGGGTTTTGTTGCTGCCTGTCCAGTGTGTGCGCAGAATAAGAGTACCAATCGGCCCAGCTCTGGACTACTTCACCCCCTTCCTATTCCCCGGCGACCATGGTCGCATCTGGCCCTGGACTTCGTCACGGGGTTGCCCGCTTCTGAGGGGAACACGGTCGTTCTGACTATCGTGGACAGATTCAGCAAGTTCGCCCACTTTGTGCCAATTGCCAAGCTTCCCTCTGCCTCGGAGACGTCCGAGATCCTGGTTAGGGAGGTTTTCAGGGTCCACGGTTTGCCCAGTGATATCGTTTCCGACCGTGGCCCTCAGTTTACCTCTGCTGTCTGGAAGTCCTTCTGTTTGGCCATTGGAGCTACTGTCAGTCTCACATCTGGTTTTCACCCCCCAATCCAATGGTCAGGCGGAGAGAGCCAACCAGAAGATGGAATCAACGCTACGCTGTCTGGTCTCTTCCAACCCCACCTCCTGGGTCTCTCAGTTGCCTTGGGTTGAGTATGCCCACAATACTCTTCCTACATCTGCCACTGGGATGTCTCCCTTCCAGTGCCTGTATGGCTACTAACCTCCCCTGTTTCCTTCTCAGGAGAAGGAGCTCTCAGTGCCTTCTGTTCAGGCCCATATTCGTCGTTGCCACCGGACCTGGCATCGGGCCAGAAAGGCGCTCCTTAGAGTTTCGGACCGGTATCAGCTCCAGGCGAATCGTCGCGGATCCCCGCTCCCACCTATACCATCGGAGATAGGGTTTGGTTGGCCACGGGATCTTCCGTTACGGACTGAGTCTAGGAAGTTGTTACCGAAGTTCATTGGTCCGTTTGTGGTGGAGAAGGTGATCAATCCAGTGGCAGTTCGACTCAAACTACCGAGGACGCTCAGAGTCCATCCCACCTTTCATGTCTCCTGCCTCAAGCCTGTCTTCCTCAGTCCTCTGTTGCCTCCTCCGCCTCCTCCTCCTCCTCCTCGGATGATCGGAGGTGGTCCTGCCTACACGGTGCGTCGCATCATGGATTCCAGACGGCGGGGCCGGGGTTTCCAGTATCTCGTGGACTGGGAGGGGTATGGCCCTGAAGAGAGGAGTTGGATTCCGCGGCGACAGGTCCTAGATGCGGACCTCATCAGTGACTTCTACCGCCTCCATCCTGGCGCTCCGGGGAGTCCGCCCGGTGGCGTTACGTCGGAGGGGGGTACTGTAACGATCCCGGCTGTCTGAGTCGGGTCCTGTCTGGTGACTAGTGTTCCTGTTCGTAATCTCCAGTTTCCCGAGGGTTCGGGAACGCTCCGGGGAGCGCTCTTGTTTCCGCACCTGCATCCCATCAGCAATCTGCACACCTGGTCCTGATCATCACCCTTCTTAGGCTCTGGCCCAACATCCAGTTCCTGCCGGATCGTTAGCCATGAACAGTATGTTTGTCAGCGTATCAGTCTCTGAGCCATTAGTGTTAGTTTTGTTGTTTTGCACCTTTTTGACTTGCTGTGTACTGACCTCCGTTTTGTTCTGTCTGCAGTCTCTCACCCGGAACCTTCACCCAACCTCTGCCTGATGGTCGGCGGCTGCCGAGCCAGTACCGGACCAACCACTGCACCCTCAACAACCCATCCACGCCACCCGCTCTGTTCCCTGGATTATTCAGCCTCACTCGGAATCTATTAATAAACACTCACCTTTGTCTCAACGTACCTTGTCCTGGTCTGCTTCTGGGTTCTGGCTTAGTTAACCGTGACACTATGATCAAATGTAATGCAGCGAAGCTCAGAATACCTTTAAGGTATACTATAGGTGGACTAAAAGCCAATGCTCCTGCCAAACACATGTGTTCTTCCGTTCAGTGATCTAATTGGTGCAGTCAGAGGAGTGCCCCCTGTTGGTTAACAACCACCAACTCCAGCCAATTGTTATCCACACAAGGGGGGTGGATAGAATGCCCAATAGAATGATTAGACCCAACTGTAATGGGTGTCATCACTGTGAAAACAGATTTTTTTTGTATATTTACTGTAATCCAGACACTTTATTTACACGTTATTACTTTAAAATGGAAAATATACAGTGTGTTTGACCAACTTAAAATGGTCAGTTCTGGGAACCTCTATGATGATAAACTACAGTCTATAACTAATATCTTATCATTCTCTCTCAAACCAAATGAAAGAGTGGAAAATCAGGGATTGGTTGTAAGAAAAAAACTATCTGTGGTCATTGTTTGCCTCTATGGCTCTCACACCATGTCCCGCCCCTAATCATAAATCACTTTCTAATAAAGATGTAGTCCTTCCTTCATGGACTGGCAGTGTAGATCTAAACACAGAATGGCACGCATATGTTTATCAGCTCTTGTCATCTATGGCTTGTGTAAGTTATCTAAGTCATTACGAGTTTATGATTCATAGTTAAGACTAGGTTTAGGTATAGTAGTGCATGAGTGAACAGAAAGTTCTATGTTTGGAATTGTTTCTAAACCTTTGTCTTCTCTCTTTCAGATCTGACCCCTGTTGTGTCGGTCTCTCCTCCTCCCTCAGTGGTGGTCCATCCTGGAGATAATGTCACTCTGCAGTGCACCAATGTCACTGGAGCTCCAGGACACGTTGGCTGGTTCAAGCAAGTCAACTACTCAGAGCCCCTAGGCATCGCGTCTATGTTTAGCTCCGAGTCAACTGTCCAGCATCACAATGGTTTTCAGCCCAGCCATATGGAAATGTTTGTCAGCCATATAATAATCTTCCTCAAAATCACAGTGTTGGATGTAGCTGATTCTGGTCTTTACTTCTGTGGAATGTTGGATAAATACGTCATTTTCACCAATGCAACTCTCCTGAAGGTCCAAGGTAATCTTTTCAACAACTTGTCTGCTATGACTCCAAATGCACTAACATGTATATGAGGTATCAGAGATATTATTGAGAAAATGTTGGAGATATAATACTATCGTACTACAGTGGGAATAACAGTGGGAATATTTATCTCTCCTAATCTTCCAAAAGGTCATAAAGATTCTGAAAAGGACCTTACAGAGCATTGTGAAGAAGGTATGTTTATTCTGTTATTTTAAGTGAGAATCTTTCGTAAATGAATTGATATGATGTACCATGAAAGTACCACAGAATATAAATAAAGTACAACAGCGTCTTATAGCAACCTAGACTGAGAATTCTTGTTATTTCAGTTGCTGATCAACAAATGAGAATCCTTGTCCTTCTCTCCATCATAAGAACTGGAGTTCTCCTCTGCTGTCTGACCAGCTTCATCATAATCTACACCACCAGGAAATAAATAAAGCTAAGGCCAATGTCAGTAGAGTATATGTAGTATGTTACTTGCTTTCACCAAATCCTTATGTACAGGGGTGTCAGTTGGGTATGGCAGGGTATGGCAGTCAAACATGTAAAAGTAGGCTACAAAAAAGTAGACTAAAATCATTCTAATCCTAATTAAAATACAACGGATGTTTAGCATATTGATTGGCTGGGTTAAGGACCATGCGGAGCATCGCTAGGGGAGAAGCTGCCAGCCTGTGCGCCTTTTCTCTCACTTTAAGAAAGCAGAGCAGTGCCAGGCAGTTTGCTTTGCTGGTCAGCCGTTTAGGCAGTGCGCCGATTGCTTTGAATTTGATGTCGCATTTGAACTCGGCCATGTAAGCCTTGCCACCAGCTGTTTTATGCACCGGTTACATCCATATTGATGTCGGCACAATTAGCTATATAATTACTCGTGCCTGTACATAAATAAATAAAATCATTCAAAATACAACACCAGAGAGCATGATTTGGCCACAGAGTATAATCTTATTTAAAAAATGGGCTGTGGATTGTTTTAAACGTGCAATTTGAGCAGTGCACGCGGCAAGACAAACAGCCTACCAAATTGCTTATTGTTGAGTTGTGGCGGTTAGTGAAAAGCTGTTAAATATGCCTAGGCCTATCGCATTTTTCAAAATACAATCGTAAGGAAAACATAGTTCAGAAAGCAAATGGCTATTGCTGAAAAGAGAACACAATAACAAGACAAATCTGTCTCTACCAATTGAGCGAACAGTAGCTTATGTTGTTGGCACCAGCGGAGGCCAAATCCCCGGTGAGCGCGAACATATTCACTGTCTTTATCATTGGATCAGTACCACTGGAAAGTTTTTTGGGTACAATAATTTCCTCCTTCAGGCTAGATGGACATCATATTGTACAATTTGTGTCTCCCCTTTCCCGTAGGCCAGATTAGATGGTTGCATTCAAGACAAGGTCACTTTTAATGATCTGTTGTCAGTGTCACCAGAGTAGGATACTAATTTGTTTATAAAAGGCCACATTTTTCCTGTGCAAAGAATAGAGAAGAAACATCTCTGATTAGACCTACGTGTTCAGAACTGTCTGTTTTGCTAAGAGTGATTGAGTTATATTATTAGCCTAAATTCTGACTGTGCAATCTACTCATCACATTAGGAATAGTAGCCTATCTTACATTAGTCTGCAAATGCGATGCTAGATGTATGAAATCCTTCATTATAAAGGTGCAATTTTATGGTGAAGAAATATCTTCCCCAAACTATGGATGTCTGCATTTGATGTCGGCCTTGTTGTGACTTGACAGCGTGTATTATGCATCTATTTCACATTGCACTGTATGTGCCGTTCCACTAGTAAATAAGTCCAGTTATGATGAGATTGAGTATATACTATAGTGTTTGACATTTTATAGGTCACTTTCAATAAAACATCACAATAAGGTGTAGAGCGCTCAATTTGCCTGCTGGGGGGCAAGGGAGGCCCACAGCTCCGCTAATATCATCACCTCTTGAAGTGCATAGTCAGACCTACACATTTCCTGATTATTCCATGCAAAACAATTGTGCACATTTAGCTCTATCATCAGAGTTATACAGCAAGTAACTGTATGCTTTTCATGATCAGTAAACATCAATTCATCATTGATCAATTGATCATTTGCAGTGATAATTAATGGCTGTTTTTGTTTTTGCTGTTCTCCAAATAGCATTTTAGAGTTGATAAATTGTGTAGAAATGCAGTAAATCAGCGTCAACTTCCACCCCCCATCCCCCCCGAAAAAAATATCCCCCACCCTCACTTTGCCATATCCTAGGTTTAGCTGAACTGACGCCACTGCATGTGTATGCACCTGTATAAGCAGTGTTTAATTTGAGCCGGATCCTGTTCCGGCAGGATCTGACTCAATTATACACCTCTCAGTTGTGGACTGTTTCGCTCCAGAACCTATTTGGCTGGATCCGGTACCTCTACTTGAGAAAAGAAATAGCTGTTTGCAATGTAAGCTGAACTGATGCCACAGCATGTGAATGCACCTGTATAAGCAGTGTTTAATTTGAGCCTGATCCTGTTCCGGCAGAATGCGGCTCAAATTATACACCTCTCAGTTGTGGACTGTTTCGCTGAGAAAAGAAATAGCTGTTTGCAATGTAAAAATTCTAATAAAAGCGATCAAAGTTCATTCGAGTTGCCGCCTCATTAATTCTCCTGCCCTAAAAAACTTAATGTGAAAACGTCGATTTTCAGCCATTATAGCGCATGTTTGAGACCAATGCATGGCCGTTGCTGTGGTGAGAGAGAGAAGCGCGCCTGTATCTCTCTCTCTCAGAACTAGAATGAGATTCACTTTCTATGGTCTCTCTCCCTCTCTCTGCTCTGATAGACATGAGCCTGCAACTCTCATCTCTCCAGCATTGCACATCATCATTTATTTCCTTATAGAATCATAGCCGCGGTAAGGGTGCTGGAGGAGCTGCAGCACCTCTGATTCACTGAAATACATTTGCCAATGTTATATAATTACTGCTGTCTGTTCAGAAAGAAATCAAATAATTCAGAATACTACTCCAGGGGTAGGCCTATAATTTAACCACAGAAAATTGCCTAGCTGTGGATTGTGTTTATGTAGCCCAATCACAAGGCATATAGCCCGGGATCGCGTGGCAAATCCGTTTTTAGTGTCAAAGTATCATGTCATTTCAATCATTTGTGCAGTTTTAAAAAATATTCTGCTAAAGTCTCCAGTCATATAAAATGTTGTAGAATTGCATGAAATGTGTTTATAAAAGGCCAAATTCTTCCCATGTGTGCAACTTCTGTAAGCGAATCTACTTGTCTATGCCACTGCGTAAATGTGATGATATGCATGCACTGCTTTATTATAAAGGTGCTTTTTTTTATCCGTTCCGGTACCTCAGAGCCCCCCAGGTCACCCCCTTCTCGCATTCACTTTTTATTCCGATACCTCCCGATTTACAACTTAAGCACTGTGTATAAGCATTAATAACTATCACTGTGAACATTGATACTGACTGCAGTTGTTTTTTCATGAAGGAAAAGAGTTGGCAAATGTATAAATAGATGATACTTTTCAAGTCAAGTTAAAGGTGTCTGTACTTTGTACGCTTTTTGAATGCTTTATAGTATGGGAAATACTTTTACCTTGTTGGTATTTTAAAAAAAATACTTTGAACATCTAATTGAGCAGCAGGGGTCTGGTCTAGTGTTTCTCATCCAGATGAACAGATGAAGAGATGTGTGAAAAGAGTGTGTGTGGTTTTGATGCACTGAGAGGTGTGGTGAGAGCTGAGAGCTGAAGGCCAGTCTTCCTGTGGTGCAGGTTTTTTTGTCTTCAGCAGAGAGAGAGAGAGAGAGAATGACGCATGTTAAGTCTACCGCAATGGAAAATGACGGTTGGTCAGTGTCTCTGTCTCACATCCCCTTATCGCCAATCCCCCCTAAAATCACCCACACATTTACACTCAAATGCTTCACCAACCACACTGATGTGTTGGCAGGTGGACTGGAAATCTGGTGAGAGAGAGAGAGGACATAAGGGCCATGTCATCCCCCAGTGTTAGTCTATGAGAGGCCCAGTGATGTTCACCTCAGCAGGTATCACTCATCACTGAGCTGCTCCTTCCTGTCACTCATACCACAGGAAGTGATGTGTTGCTCACTGGTCCCGCCTCTACCTCAGACCCCAATCCTATTCTCCCTAACCCTAGCCCAAACGTTAACCATAGCCCTGACCCTTTTAGCTCATGATCAAAGCCTGCAGATCTGTCTGGGTATCAGAGCCAATAACTAATAATATCAGGTCATCACTGGCTCACTGTGGTTGATGCACTTATCACCTTTCTAATGTCAGTTAGACAATGAAGTACAAATTGCAAAAAAAGGGGCATTAGCTGGCACCTATAGAGGACCTTTTCACACATTTGAATCAAGGTACACCTATAGGGATTATTCAGGAATTTCATATAACTTCACAGGTCACTGTTCGACGCAGGACTAATGATACAGTAGACTCAAAGACATTCTCAAAGAGAACCAACAAATTATCAGGTGAAACGTCATAGTCAATCGATCAATAATATAATAATACTTTTAGCAGACATGTTTATTTTCAATTTACAATCTGTAGAAACAATGAGAATAGAAGGGTTCAGAACTTTTGTGAAACATCACAGTACAGTTGAAAAATATATGGCAAATAGAAATCCAATATGGATGGTGTTAAGAGATAGATGGGAGGTGTTGAATGGAGCTGAAGGATGGGACTAATTACAACTAACAACAACTAATAACAACAAGATAACTAATGTAAAGCATACTGTGTCTATAATAAGTATATAGGTTATAGGTTGAGAGCTTTTGTGAAAGATCACAGTTAGAAAGATATGGCATATAGAAGCAAACCGGATGGATATCATGAAAATGATCGGAGAGGTTGAGGGTAGAGGAAGTTCAGGAGTAAAAACAAACTAAATATAATTATTGTAAAATTGACTGTGTCCATAAAATGTATATAGTATGTATAAGCTGGAAGTAGAGGCCTAAGCATTGTTGTTCACTAGTTTACTCCAATTAGGGAAGGGGTGGTGGGGTTGGAAAGTAATAAAGGGAAATATATATTTTTAAAGGATATGTATATATATATGTATGTAGAGGTATTTACATGTAAATTAGGTATGTGTATATGTATGTGTATATGTATGTATATATATATATATATTTGCGAGAGAAAAAAAAACATATGGGGGATTGGAAGTGATGCAGACAATTAGGGTGCAGTCTTTCGGATGAGACGTTAAACGGGTGTCCTGACTCTCTGTTGTCACTGAAGATCTCATGGCACTTATTGTAAGAGTAGGAGTGTTAACCCCAGTGTCTTGGCTAAATTCCCAATCTGGCCCCTCATACTATCATGGCCACCTAGTCATCACCAGCTTCCAATTGACTCATTCATCCCCCCTCCTCTCCCCTGTAACTATTCCCCAGTTCGTTGCTGTAAATGAGAATGTGTTCTCAGTCAACTTACACAGAAGGCTGTTGTATAAAACATCTGTCTCCGGATTGCATCTTCAAACTAAGGGCAACCATGGCATCCGTGACAGAGAGGGAGAAGCGTTCATCCATGTATACGGGTAAGAGAGTCTAGCTAGCTAAATTTTCAGATATTATAAGTTTCTAATTTAGTCAGAAAGTCGTTTTCATTGCAAGTTAAAATGTACTGTTAGCTAGCTAGCTAACGTTAGCTGGCTGGCTGGCTCACTTACAAACGTTATGTGTATGATCTATGTAGTAATATTATTCATATCTCAGAACCATTTGCATTGCTAGTTATAGCCTAATGTTAGCTAGCTAACTAACATTGAACCTAACTAGTTGGTAAGCTTTACCTACCTGTAGATTCATGCAGGGTAGTAACATTATGAGTTGGCATTATCGTTCATTTTTATAGCTAGCTAGCTAGCTAGCTACATGTCTAAACAAAAGACTCCACTAGTAATGGTGTGGTTAGAGAGGAGGAGTTAGAAGTCAAAACACAACTGTTTAATTGCCACACAGGAGTAGTTGCCTCTTTTGGCCTCTCTTAACTTAGATCTCTGTTGTGTATATTAGTGATTTGGTTATTTCTAATAAGGTGGCCTTAAAGGGTAAAGTACCCAGCAGTTGACGATTGTATTGTATTTGTCACTTATAAAGACAAATAAAGAGTTAAATCAAAATTGACTTTCTCATGATGTTATTCATCCCTTTACTATTTCCTGTTTTTTCTTTTCACTGATCACAGCTCCATATTCTGAGAAGCAGCTAGTCACCTTTTATGGAGAATATGATATAGGTCAGAGGTAGAGGAGGGGCCAAGTGAGGAGGAGCAGCTCAGTGTTGCCTGAGACCTGCTGCGGTGAACATCCCTGGGCCTCTCACAGACTAACACGGAGAGAGTGTCTCTCTCTCTCTCTCTCTCTCTCTCTCTCTCTCTCTCTCTCTCTCTCTCTCTCTCTCTCTCTCTCTCTCTCTCTCTCTCTCTCTCTCTCTCTCGGCAGGGGGGGTTGACGATAAGGGACCTAACATGCATCTTTCTCTGCTGAAGACAAGCACCCTGCACTACAGGAAGACTGGCATTCAGTTCTCACCACATCTCTCATTTCAGTGCATCAAAACCACAACCTATTTTCTCACCTCTCTTCATCTGTTTATCTGGACGAAAACACCAGACCCCAGCTGCTCAATTAGGGTGTAGAGTATAGAGTGTTTGAAGAACACAGAAAACAAGCTAAAAGCATTCAACACGAGTTCAATGTACATTTTCTCTCACTTTTCAGGGGGGAAAAAGTATCTTATTAATAGTTTTGTTAACTCTTTCTCTTAATGAAAACCTCTGTCACCTAAGGGTCCAATGCAGCCATTTTTATCTCAATATAAAATAATTTCTGGATAACAATTAAGTACCTAACTTTGATTGTTCACAATGAAAATTGTCAAAAAGTAACAAAAATTGCTTCATAGCAAATAACAATTTCTCAAGCAATAATTTTCCTAGGACTGTCCGGGAGTGGTCTTAGTGGGGAGGGAAAAACTGAAAACTAGCTGTTATTTGCAGAGAGATCAGGAACTCTCTTTCTTATTGGTCTAATAATTTACAGCCTGGTGATGTCACCAGGCAGGCCAAAGCTCCATCTCACCAAAACTGGCAGACATTTCAGGAGCTCTTTTTAAACAGCTTACACTAAAAGGGCATTATATCATTTTCACAATTACACAGTCTTATTCCAACCTCCTAGTGTGGAAATATATGTGACTGGTTACAGGAACTGAGGCGTTTGACGCCTGTTCTTAATTCACAATAGGGCTGTTTGAAAATATACAGTGCATTCGGAAAGTATTCAGACCCCTTGACTTTTTCCACATTTTGTTACATTACAGCCTTATTCTAAAATGGATTATTTAAAAAAAAATCAATCTACACACAATACCTGTCACGTTGTATAATGATTAGAAGACAGGCGCAGGAATACGTATTATGGGTTTTATTTACTTCACCTAACACAAACACGTATATATATATTTACATTTACATTTTAGTCATTTAGCAGACGCTCTTATCCAGAGCGACTTACAGTTAGTGAATACATATTTTTTTATACTGGCCCCCCGTGGGAATCGAACCCACAACCCTGGCGTTGCAAACGCCATGCTCTATCAACTGAGCTACATCCCTGCCAGCCATTCCCTCCCCTGCTATATATATATCAAAGGGATGTAACACAAACAAAGAGCGAGGTGTAACCTCTACACAATCACGGGACGAGACCCGTAAACAACAAGAGCACTATACACGGTACTCACGAGACCAACGGACATGGGACAACAATCGACAAGGACAATGGGGAACAGAGGGCACATATATACACATACTAATCAAGGGGGAATGGGAACCAGGTGTGCGTAATGAGACAAGACAGTCCGGTGTTGGTGGTAATGATCTAGTTCAGCGACACCTAGAAGGCCGGTGACGTAGACCTCTGGAGCTGGTGATCGGAATGAGCAGCAGTACCGGGGGGATCCGTGACAATACCCCATAATGACAAAGCAAAAACAGGTTTTTAGTAATGTTTGCAAATTTATAAAATATACAAAACTGAAATATCACATTCACATAAGTATTCAGACCCTTTCCTCAGTACTTTGTTGAAGCACCTTTGGCAGCATGTATTTGGGGAGTCTCTCCCATTCTTCTCTGCAGATCCACTCAAGCTCTGTCAGGTTGGTTGGGGCGCATCGCTGCACAGCTATTTTCAGGTCACTTCAGAGATGTTAGATCAGGTTCAAGTCCGGGCTCTGGCTGGGCCACTCATGGACATTCAGAGACTTGTCCCGAAGCCACCCCTGCGTTGTCTTGGTTGTGTGCTTAGGGTCGTTGTCCTGTTGGAAGGTGAACCTTCGCCCCAGTCTGAGGTCCTGAGCGCTCTGAAGCAGGTTTTCATCAAGGATCTCTCTGTACTTTCCTCCGTTCATCTTTCCCTCGGTCCCGATTTGTCTCCCAGTCCCTGCCGCTGAAAAACATACCCACAGCATGGTGCGGCCACCACCATGCTTCACCGTAGGGATGGTGCCAGTTTTCCTCCAGACGTGATGCTTGGCATTCAGGCCAAAGAGTTCAATCTAGGTTTCTTCAGACCAGATAATCTTGTTTCTCATGTTCTTCAGGTGCCTTTTGGCAAACTCCAAGCGGGCTGTCATGTGCCTTTTACTGAGAAGTGGCTTCCGTCTGGCCACTCTAGCATAAAAGCCTAATTGGTGGAGTGCTGCAGAGATGGTTGTACTTCTGGAAGGTTCTCCCATCTCCATCAGAGTGACAATTGGAATTTTGGTCACCTCCCTGTCCAAGGCCCTTCTCCCCAGATTGCTCAGTTTGGCCGGGCGGCCAGCTCTAGGAAGAGTCTTGGTGGTTCCAAACTTCTTCCATTTAAGAATGATGGAGGCCATTGTGTTCTTGGGGACCTTCAATGCTGCAGACATTTTTTGGTACCCTTCCCCAGATCTATGCCTCGACCTCATGGCTTGGTTTTTGCTCTGACATTCACCGTCAATCAATTGAATTTACCACAGGTGGACTTCAATCAAGTTGTAAGAACATCTCAAGGATGATCAATGGACACAGGATGCACCTGAGCTCAATTTTGAGTCTCATAGCAAAGGGTCTGAATACTTATGTAAATAAGGTGTTTCTGTTTTTTATTTTCTAGAAATGTACAAACATTTCTAAAAACCTGTTTTCACTTTGTCATTATGGAGTATTGTGTGTAGATTAAAGAGGAAAATGTTTTATTTAATCAATTTTAGAATAAGGCTGTAACGTAACAACATTTTGAAAAAGTCAAGGGGTCTGAATACTTTTCAAATGCACTTTATATATATATTTTATTTTTTTTGCAGAAATGCCTTCTTGAACATGTGAACTTTCATGTGCCTTATTTAAAAACTTGTATTGAATCTGTTAATATGAATAAAGATGTTCAATTATGAGCTCTGAGCTATACAGGGAGAAAGAAATCATCCTTCCTGGCTGGTCATGATTGGCTGAGAGATGAGTCCTGATTGGTCTTTCATGTCACAGGGTTCTGTCTATAACAGAATGGGGGCTTTGCTGGTCAGTATATAGTTAATCTTTGCTAGTGCAGATTTTTGGAAATATAAAGCTTTGGACAACTGCAAAAGTGTTGATACAGCCCTCAAAAGCATTGCCTCCCTGAATATAGCTGGGTTTAGTAGAGAGACTACTTTCTGGAGGACAATGCAATGCTGACTCGCATGTTTTTACATGTGTGTAAGGGGCTAAGGCTTAAGAGGGTGTGAACAATGCTATATGGGCGTAAACAAAGAACAGCTCTCTAGGAAGTGTGAAAAGCTAATTTCTCCTACTTGCCTACTTAGTGGGATAACACGTTTATCAACATTTAAAGCAGCATAACTTTCCCATGTTTCCTCCAACTACAGTGTATGATATACCATTTTAAAACTCTGAATCTGTACTTTTCATAACAAATAAACAAATCACTTACATTTGATATAATCCTCAATAGAGAAATCCGGACACATATAGAAATGAGGAAAATCAAGTTTTTGACTGCACTGGGACTTCAATGCGTATACAATAGGTGGATACACAGGGATTTGATGAAAGCAAGTAACATACTACATATACTCTACTGACATTGGCCTTAGCTTTATTTATTTCCTGGTGGTATAGATGATGATGAAGCTGGTCAGACAGCAGAGGAGAACTCCAGTTCTTATGATGGAGAGAAGGACCAGGATTCTCATCTGTGGATCAGCAACTGAAATAACAAGTATTCTATGGCTAGGTTACTATAAGTTGCTGTTGTACTTTATTTATATTCTGTGGCACTTTCATTGTACATCATATTACTTTATTTACAAAAGATTCTCACTTAAAATAACAGAATAAACATACCTTCTTCACAGTGCTCTGTAAGGTCCTTTTCAGAATCTTTGTGACCTGTTGGATGATTAGGAGAGTTATATTAGGAGAGAACATTATAGTATTTTATCTCTAACATTTTCTCAATAATATCTCTGATACCTCAGATACATGTTAGTGCATTTGGAGTCATAGCAGACAAGTTGTTGAAAATATTACCATGGACCTTCAGGACAGTCGCATTGGTGAAAATGACGTATTTATCGAACATTCCACAGAAGTAAAGACCAGAATCAGCTACATCCAACTCTGTGATTTTGAGGAAGATTATTCTATGGCTGATTAATATTTCCATATGGCTGGGCTGAAAAAGAGTGCGATGCTGGACAGTTGGCTCAGAGCTGTTTACTTGCTTGAACCAGCCAACGTGTCCTGGAGTTCCAGTGACATTGGTGCACTGCAAAGTTACATTATCTCCAGGATGGACCACCCACTGAGGGAGGAGGAGAGACAGACACAACAGGGGTCAGATCTGAAAGAGAGAAGACAAAGGTTTAGAAACAATTCCAAACAATAACTTTCTGTCCACTCATGCACTACTATACCTAAACCTAGTCTCAACTATGAATCACATAATCATAATGACTTAGAAAACTTACACAAGCTATAGAGGACAAGAGCTGATACAAATATGTGTGCCATTCTGTGTTTAGATCTACACTGCCAGACCGTGAAGGAAGGACTCCATCTTTAGATGAAAGTAATTTGTGATTAGGGGCGGAACATGGTGTGAGACCACAGATAATGTTTTCTTATCACCAACCACTGATTTTCCACTCTTGCATTTGGTTTGAGAGAGCGAAGGATAATATATTTTAGTTGTAGGCTGTAGTTTATCATCATAGAGGTTCCCAGAATTGTACCATTTTAAGTTGGTCAAACATACTGTATATTGTCAATTTTAAAGTAATGACGTTTAAATAAAGGGTCTGGATGACCGTTAGTAAATATTCCAAATCTGTTTTCACAGTGATGACACCCAGAACGGTTGCATTGAATAATTGTATTGGGCGTTAGGAGCTCCTGGTATGGGTAACTTTTGGCTGAAAATGGCACTCTTCTGACTGCACCAAGTAAATCACTGAACTTAGGAACTCTTGCGGATGACAGGAGCATTGGCTTGTAGTCCACCTAATGTATACCTTAAAAGGGATTGTCCTTTGAAAATGAAGGCCAGGCTTTAGCTTAACTTCATTAAGACAATGGTATCTATCCTCGTTTGAAAACGAAGGCCAGGCATTAGCTAAACTTCATTCTTTATCCAAAAAGTGACATTCTGAGCTTCGCTGCATTACATTTGATCATAGAAGATAAACACAATAGTGTCAATCCAACAGGATGCTCAGCTCTGTCCATCCGGTCTCTTGTAATCTGGGTTAGGTGAAGCCACCACAGGGGCACTTAGCCTACCACTGGGGAAACTAGCAAATTCTGCTGAAATGCTACATGACATACTGCAGACTATACAATGCATCTCAGAAACGAAATAACCTCATTTGAGAAGTGGTCTACAAGGGTAGACTTTTCCACTCAAGACACAGGTTTGAAAAGGATGACAGCTATTAAGATGTTCGCACCACTGTGCAAATTTCTTCTTCTTGGAGAGATTGGTACGTTTTTAAAACTTTATTATGATGGTATGTTCAATAGAACAACATTTACCAAAAAAAATCTGACATCTTTCAGCATAGCCTTCATCAGGGTGTATAATGGTACAATTGATTTCATTAACATTCACAGACACTTTGAGGCAATCCAATCTTGCACTTAAAATCAAATCAAATGTTATTGGTCGCATACACATATTTAGCAGATGTTATTGCGGGTGTAGCGAAATGCTTGTGTTCCTAGCTCCAACAGTGCAGTAATATCTGTGTGTATACACAACAGAAACATAGGTGTCATTGTACGCTGATGATTCCTGTTTTCTTTTAAATCCACAATTTGGATCCCTCCATAGCCTCATAGAGGATCTAGATAATGTGTCTAACCTCTCTGGATTACAACCAAATTATGATAAATGTACTATATTACGTATTGGATCACAAAAAAAAGACAACTTTTATACTACCGTGTAGTTTACCAATAAAATGGTCTGATGGTGACGTGGACATACTCGGTATTCATATCCCGAAATAAATAAATAATCTCACTACAATACATTTTTATAGAAATGTAGCAAAAATAGATAAGATCTTGCTGCCGTGGAAAGGTAAATACCTGTCTATTTGTGGGAAAATCACCCTGATTAACTCTTTAGTCATATCCAGTTTACCTATTTGCTTATGGCCTTGCCTACACCTAGCGACTTGTGTTTTTAAATTATATGAGCAAAAAATATTCCATTTTATTTGGAACGGCAAGCCAGACAAAATGAAATGGGCCTATTTATATAATTAATATGAATTCGGAGGGCAGAAATGATTAAATATTATAGCATTAGACCTCTCACTAAAGGCTTCAGTCATACAAAAGTTATACTTAAATCCGAACTGGTTCTCTAGCAGATTAGTAAGAATGTCTCACCCCATGATCAAGAATGGCCTTTTTCCCTTTATGCAGGCAAGTGGAAGGAGGAGAAAGTAAGGAACTTTTCTGTCGGCCCTGCATTAAAGACCAAAATTGGTTAAAGAAAATTGTGATAAATAAAAAAGTATACCAGTTTCATTTAAGGACCAAACAATTCACAGCTGTGCCATGTAGATTGCAAAATATACCGATATACCGATTCCATGGCACATGGTATATGAACTGATACACAAAACTTAGAGTTTTTCCATTTAAATGATAAGACAAAATTCTTGCAACCAATGGTATATATATGGGGGTTACAACCATCCCAGCTCTGCACATTTTTCCTGCGAAGAGACAGAATCATTAGATAATTTGTTTTGGTACTGTCCATTTGTAGCTAGTTTTTGGTCGCAGGTTCAGGAATGGCTGGAGAATTGCAACAATTAACTGGAGCTAACTCTGCAAATAGCACTACTGGGTGATTTAAAAAGTCATAGATCAACAATATAATAATACTCTTAGCAAAAATGTTAATCTTTAATTTACAATCTGTAGAAACTATAAGAATAGAAAGGTTCAGAACGTTTGTGAAACATCACAGCACAGTTTAAAAATATATGGCAAATAGAAATCAAAACTGGATGGTGTTCAGAGATAGATGGGAGGGGTTGAGTGGAGCTGAAGGATGGGACTAAAAACAAACAAAAGATAACTATTGTCAAATATACTGTGTCTGTAAAATGTATATAGTATGTATAAACTGGAGGTAGAAGCCTAAGTGTTGTTGTCCATTAGTTTACTCCAATATACTCCAGTATATACAGTGCCTTCGGAAATTATTCAGACCCCTTCCCTTTTTCCACATTTTGTTACGTTACAGCCTTGTTCTAAAATTGATTCAATTAATTGTTTTCCTCATCAATCTACACACAATACCCCATAATGACAACGTGAAAACAGGTGATGGGATGTATAGACATTATGGGCGGTATATGGATAGAGTATGTAGTATATCTGAAGAATACGTTGTCTAGAATAGTATATGGACAACAATAGTTAAACAGCATAGGCCTTGACTAGAATACAGTATATACATATGAAGCGGGTAAAACAGTATGTCAACATTATTAAAGTGACCATAGGCAGCAGCCTCTAAGTTGCAGGCAATCCAATCTTTTAATGTATATAAGGTTTAATATATCTTTGTAAGATGTTTTTCTTTTGTTTTTTTGTAGTTCATGCGCTAGATGGGACTGAGCCCTCTGCCATAAAACAGGAGAGTGGTCTCATGTCAGCCAATGTTGGAGACACAGTGGTTCTGCACTGCCTCTATAAAAGCGACATGGCCATGCATTTCTCCTGGTACAAGCAACCCTTCGGAGAAAAACCTCATCTCATCTCAACCATCTATAAGTATGACAAAGGTGCTACATTTTACCATGAGTTTAAGGATAACCCTCGCTTCTCAGTGCAAAGCAGCAAAGGAATAAATCACCTCAGCATTTCAGACATGAAAAGCTCGGATTCAGCCACGTACTACTGTGGAAGTGCACACTCAAATGTGGTGGAATTTGGAAAAGGAACCATTCTCAATGTAAAAGGTATAGTACTGATTTTCAGACATTCCAAAAAAATGTAATTGATCGATAAAGAGCAGTAAATATAAAAGTAACATTTTGGATATAATCTTACTACAGCATATTCAACACTGATTTACTGACATATATAAACACTATTTTCAGGTTCAGAGTTCAACAGTAAGACTGTGCTCCAGCAGTCTGTATCTGAGTCAGTCCAGCAAGGAGACTCTGTGACTCTGAATTGTACAATACACACTGAGACCTGTACAGGAGAACACAGTGTCTATTGGTTCAGACATGGCTCAGGAGAATCCCTTCCAGGAATCATTTACACCCATGGAGACAGGGGTGATCAGTGTGAGAACAGCCCTGAGGCTGGGTCTCCTACACAGAGCTGTGTCTACAATCTCCCCAAGAGGAACCTCAGCCTCTCTGATGCTGGGACTTACTACTGTGCTGTGGCTTCATGTGGGGAAATACTGTTTGGAGACGGGACCAAGCTGTACATTCATGGTAAATATAATATGCTTGTTTATTAACAATATACAAACATGACCCTTAGGTATTACACTGTATTAGCCAATACTATATTATATACAGGGTTGGGGAGTAACTGGGGAGTAACTGATTACATGTAATCAGTTGTATGTCAACTTTTTTTTTTTTACAGAAACATAATCAGTTACGTTACCAGCAAAAATATTGCAATCAGATTTCAGATACTTTTGAAAAGCTAAATGATGAATTATTGGATTACTGCTAAATTCAGAAAGGATGGTTGGGGAAAAATACATTATAACACCTTTCTGTTTTCTCAATGACATTCAATTCAGCATTGAAAAAAGGCGCAAATTAAATTTTGTTTCACCTGATTGAGTCTGACCACAAGTCAGAGACCACTAAGTTACATAACTGATTATAATTTTGGGGACAGGTAACTAGTAACTGTAACAAATTACATTTAGAAAGTAACCTACCCAACCCTGATTACATAAAAATATACAAAAATTGAAAATATAAAATGTTTAATTCTTTCAGGTGGTGATATTCAGGTGGATATGAGGATCCTTGTACTCCTCTCCATCATAAGAACTGGAGCCCTCCTCTGCTGTCTGACCATCCTCTTTATCATCTACCTCATCAGGAAATAGATCAATTCAATGATTCAGTTTCTCAATCCTTCAGCTGTTACAAATGCAAATGTTGTTTACTGTCTGTTCAAATGTTTCAGCACTTATCAATTTAGGTGACATACTGTAAAAGTAAAATGCCCATATGTTGATGATGCAGATTCACTTGTAATCATTTGGGGTTCCACCTTGAACATTTTGGAAAACCTTTAAAAAACGTATTCTCATGAACCATTATCGCAAATAACACAAATGTACATGATATATATAGTGGCTTGCGAAGGTATTCACCCCCCTTGGCATTTTTCCTATTTTGTTGCCTTACAACCTGGAATTAAAATAGATTTTGGGGGGGGTTGTATCATTTGATTTACACAACATGGCTACCACTTTGAAAATGCAAAATATTTTTTGGGGTGAAACAAACAAGAACTAAGACTAAAACATAAAAAACTTGAGCGTAAATGTCTCTATAAGCTTGGCACATCTAGCCACTGGGATTTTTGCCCATTCTTCAAGGCAAAACTGCTCCAGCTCCTTCAAGTTGGATGGGTTCCACTGGTGTACAGCAATATTTAAGTCATGCCACAGATTCTCAATTGGATTGAGTTCTGGGCTTTAACTAGGCCATTCCAAGACATTTAAATGTTTCCCCTTAAACCACTCGAGTGTTGCTTTAGCAGTATGCTTAGGATCATTGTCCAGCTGGAAGGTGAACCTTCGTCCCAGTCTCAAATCTCTGTAAGTCTGAAACAGTTTTCCCTCAAGAACTCCCTGTATTTAGCGCCATCCCTCATTCCTTCAATTCTGACCAGTTTTCCAGTCTCTGCCGATGAAAATCATCCCCACAACATGATGCTGCCACCACCATGCTTCACTGTTGGGAAGGTGTTCTCGGGGTGATGAGAGGTGTTGGGTTTGCGCCAGACATTTTCCTTGATGGCCAAAAAGCTCAATTTTAGTCTCATCTGACCAGAGTACCTTCTTCCATATGTTTGGGGAGTCTCCCACATGCCTTTTGGCGAACACCAAACGTGTTTGCTTATTTTTATCTTTAAGCAATGGCTTTTTTCTGGCCACTCTTCTGTAAAGCCCAGCTCTGTGGCGTGTACGGCTTAAAGTGGTCCTATGGACAGATACTCCAATCTCCGCTGTGGAGCTTTGCAGCTCCTTCAGGGTTATCTTTGGTCTTTTTGTTGCCTCTCTGATTAATGCCCTCCTTGCCTGGTCTGTGAGTTTTGGTGGGCGGCCCTCTCTTGGCAGGTTTGTTGTGTTGCCATATTCTTTCCATTTCTTAATAATGGATTTAATGGTGCTCCGTGGGATGTTCAAAGTTTTTGATATTTTTTTATAACCCAACCCTGATCTGTACTTTTCCACAACTTTGTCCCTGACCTGTTTGGAGAGCTCCTTGGTCTTCATGGTGCCGCTTGCTTGGTGGTGCCCCTTGCTTAGTGGTGTTGCAGACTCTGGTACCTTTCAGAAAATATGCATTAACCATAAGACCAAATGACAGCAAATGTAGGAATGTAGGCCCATGGCACATCTTTACTTAGTTTGAGAAAAGTCAAGAGATTGGTCAAAAGATGGCTGAGTTATTGACTAATAAAAAATCTGATTGTATGTGTCCATCTAAACCCCTATAAATCCACTCCACAGTGACCTATCAGCTTGAAACCTGTCAAAGTGATCATGAACATCCCTAAGATGAACAACACTGAATTTGGTATTGATATCTCAAAAAACAAGGAAGCTATTAACAACTAATTCTTTGCATGTGTAACGCTAATGCTCAAAATCATCTTCAATCATTTTCTCCTCATAAACCATATGTCAGAATCACTCCAGATTTTGTATTTAGACTCACTACATCAGTTTTTAATGGTTTTGAGAATAATATTATGGCTGCACTGTACCTATAGATGCATTTTAACACATATGCTAATGATAAAAAAATACTTTAAAAATCTTCTTCTCATGAACCATAAGTCAGATTGACTCCAGATTCGGCATATAGACTCAATGAATTAGTATCTAGGGAATTTGAGAATGATGAATTGCTGCATTCAAAGTTGGTTATGCTACACCGCTAGATGGCACCATATAACACCCGGGCTATGAGAACTGAACTGATGGACATAGGGCCATGAAATCTGGTATGTAAAACGTTTATATATATATATGAGTAAATATGATTATTTAATGACTAACTTACATCTGTACCCCACACATACAATTATCTGTACGGTCCCTCACTCGAGCTGTGAATTCCGAACACAGATTCAACCACAAAGACCAGGGAAGTTTTCCAATGGCTCACAAAGAAGGCACCTATTGGTAGATGGGTAAATATTTCAAAAAAGCAGACATTGAATATTCCTTTGAGCATGGAGATTTTATTAATTACACTGTAGATAGTGTATCAATACACCCAGTCAATACATAGATACAGGCGCCCTTCCTAACTCAGTTGCCGGAGAGGAAGGAAACCACTCATGGATTTCACCATGAGGCCAATGGTGACTTTAAAACAGTTCCAGAGTTTAATGGCTGTGATAGGAAAAAACTGAGGATGGATCAATAACATTATAGTTACTCCACAATACTAACAAAATGGCATAGTGAAAAGAATGAAGCCTGTACAGAATACAAATATTCCAAAACATGCAACCTGTTTGCAATAAGGTACTCAAGTAAAACTGCAAAAACAAATGGCAAAGAAATTAACTTTATGTCCTGAATACAAAGTGTTATGTTTGGGGCAACAGCACTTCACTAGGTACCACTCTTGATATTTTCAAGCATGATGGTGGCTCCATCATGTTATGGGTATGCTTGTCATCGGCAAGGGAGCTTTTTAGGATAAAAAGAAACGGAATAGAGCTAACCACAGGCAGAATCCTAGAGGAAAACCTAGTTAAGTCTGCTTTCCAACAGATACTGGGAGACAAATTCACCTTTCAGCAGGACAATAACCTAAAACACAAAGCCAAATATAGACTGGAGTCGCTTACCAAGACTACATTGAATGTTCCTGAGTGGCCTAGTTACAGTTTTGACTTAAATCGGCATGAAGGTCTATAGCAAGACTTGAAAATGACTGTCTAGCAATGATCACTTTGTCATTATGGGGTATTGTGTGTAGATGGGTGAGAGATGTATTTATTTTTTATCCATTTTGAATTCAGGCTGTAACACAACAACATGTGGAATAAGTCAAGGGGTATGAATACTTTCTGAAGGCACTGTATTTCGTATCACTGAAGAGATGCTTTTTTATTTAACCTATGTTTAGTCTCGTTGAGATAAACATATATTTTTCAAGAGAGACCTGGTGCTTAAACACCATGAGAATTTCTCTGACTCCACATACTGCATAGATATACATGTATTGTATATGATTTGCAATAAATGCTCTCTTTGTGAGAAGTACAGTGTCTGTTCACCCACCTACCATGAAGGGTGTGATGTCTCTCCCACCAATCAGAGAAAAAAGGTGACTTTCTGCCTTTCTCTGTAACTGTCAGGCAAAAAAGCCTACTGATCAGATTACTGCACCAGTCCATTTGGTTCATGGTGGGGGAGAGTAACCACTCAGGATGGACTGCAAGATGACCCCACTATTCATCTGTATGGTGATTCTGCATCTCACTAAGTACTGTATGTGCATATCTAGACTGCCTAGTCCATTTCTCCTGTGTTTTGGAAGCTATTTACTGTAAGATAACTGACATTGTTCTCTACCTTGGCTCAACTTATTGACATGGCTTTACTGTAACTATTATGCAAATGAGGATGTCCATTTATTAATTTTACATCAATCTACATCAATTAGCCAAACATGAGCCCTTTACCTCTGAATGATTTACACCATGGGCAAATATTTCCCTCTCCAACTATGTCCTCTGTCCTGTGTGTTCCAGATGGTACCTTGCATCCCATTGTATCTCAGTCTGTGCAGACAGAATCGATGCCCCTAGGGGGATCTGTGACTCTGGAGTGGTTCTCCACAGTAGACTCAGTGTTACCCTGGATAGGGCTGAAATACACACCAGGACATGGACTTGTACCCATTGTAACAACCTACTATGAAAAAGTGCAATTCCAGCAAGATTTCGCAAATACATCTCGTTTTGAGCTGCAAAAGGATGATTTTAGCTTTAATTTGACCCTATGGAATGTTGCCCATGCTTATGTTGGATCGTATCATTGTGGAATATTCTGGTATAATTAATACTATTTTGGAGATGGTGCATATCTCATGTGTCAAGTTAAGTGAAGAAACAGGAAGTTTAATAGCATACTATGTTTCCAGTTTTAATTTCTGAGTTTCTCTTTATCCAATGAATAACTCAAGTGAACGAAACCAAGCTGGACATTGAGGGTAAGAACTTCTAAGAGCTGACTTTAAAAAAGCTATGCATATAACTTTACATATTCTGATAATCATGCCTTCTCCTCACACGGGGCACCAAATGTAGTTACAGTTATTATAAACTATATGTGGGGGTTTCTGGTCAGCATCCTTAAGAATTCCCTCCTTTTACACTTATGTATTTATTTTTCTACTTCTCAAGAGAATCAAGCCGGATTGCTGAACTACAAAACGTTTGTTCTGGTTGATATCATTACTATCCTCATAGCAACACACATTCTCCTGATAGTCTTGTGGAGGAGAAAAGTCTGCAAAAGTCTAAGTAGAACCGGGACAAAATAAACATTTTTAGTTTTTTTTCCTAATTACTAAGAGATCGATAGAACTAGAGACATCATATTTTATGACAAACAACTTATATATGTCCACTACCATTAGCAACTGTAATTTCATTTCTAGGTTAAATGCGTTGAAATTAAATAGACCAAGAACAGAACTACCGCAACGTTACTTTTGTACCTGCTGGTGGGGTGGGAGTAACACAGCCATGGGACGGAAGTAACAGCTGGCAAAAAGTGCAGAATATCTGTTATCTAAATTTTTCTGGTTTGTAATGTTTGTTACTTTCAACAAATGTACTATCAGCCATAATTTCATGTTCGTGTCGATTTGAATAATGAATGCTACAGGTTCGAAATTTATGAAAATGAACCATGCGTCAGCATCGCAATGTTGCACAACCACAATATTTTGCCTTACAATATTAATCGGACAAAAATGGATGACATAATAGTTATATTAACAATCATTTTCTCATCTCACTTTAATGGGAATGTAGAAGGAGATGTTTTTCACAATTTTCAATTACTATTCATGCTTAGCCCTACCAATCAGGTGCACTCCAGCTGTCCTTGTCATGCGTGCTCCTTGTGTGTTGATAGAATAAACATTTTTATTTTCTTCACAAACGGGAAACTCATCATGGTTATTACATTTCCATGGCTTGACACAAGGTAATTCACCCCCAGAATCATAAAGATACCTATTTTTAACCACTAACCTGTCTATAAAAGCTTATGTGAGATGCTGATCCATCAAGTTGATTGATTATTGCCTAATTCTAAAAATGACATAATTTTCAAACATTGTTGATATTTTGCTAACATTATAATAGCAATATGAATTAGAGGGGACAATGGCCTGTGCTTAAACTTTGTTTTATTTTATTCCAGGTCATCAGTTAACAATGTGTTACTTTTGTCCCTCCCATCTCTTCTCCTGTAACTTCTTCCAGGCTAACACCCAAGACTAGCTAGCATGATACTTGAGACCTATGCTGTCATTTAGTCACTAGATGTGTTAAGAAAATGACATTGTTGGAACCTTAAACAACTAAACACAACTCTTCAACCGAAAAACTCTTCTGGGTCTGTTTTTTTACTTACATCGTTCAAACACACTTTGCCACATGACAGCAAAGGGGAAGGTTTGCCTAGCGGTGTGCGTGCTTACTCCACTAGGGGTGTGGCGGCTTCTTGGGCATTGTTCAGGGGCATGACGATAGGTGATATCTGTGCTGCAGCGAGTTGAGGTTCCCCACATGTCTTCGCTTGGATGTAACTGCTCCCAGTCTGGCTCATAGTGTTCTTATGGCTGGGTCCGGGAGCAGGTGTTAGGCAGCACGCCGGTTGCGCATTTTTATCCGGGTTACCACAGTTCCCCTGTGGGATTGAGCCTTGTGCTGCCATGGTTCGTTGATGAGGCGGCGTGCGAATGCGCATTATCAAGTCACAGAGTGTGCATTTATCAGGGTTACCACAGTTCCCTGTGTGTTTGAGCCTTGGGCTGCCATGGCAGCGCATGAGTACACAGATTCCAGGGTACTGCAGGTTTTCCTGTGGGTTTGAGCCTCGGGCTGCTGTGGTTAATCGACTCTGGTCAATGCTATGCAGCGCGTGTGTGCGCTTTGCCAAGTTACAGCAGCTGTTCTGTTGTTGTGGACTTCCGGTTCCTTGTATGAGTTCTGACATTTCAGGCTTGTAAGGTAAGTATTGTGCTCTGTGTGGAAAGTTTCTTGGAACTGTGGTGTCTATGGACTTGGGCTGCAGCGTGTCAGTGCACAGAGCCAAGTTGCAGCAGGATCTGGTTCCCTATATGGGTCTCTGACTGCTCAGGCTTCTTGAGGCTCTGACAGTTCAGGCATCTCAGGTAAGTATTAGACCCCCTTTTGGAGTCAGTGGAACCTCTGTGTGATTGGGCTGCCGTGTGCCTCCTAGTTTGCTACCCTCTGAGCCGGCTTGGGGCGGGATTATGTGTCCCCATAGTATGTTATATCGAGTGACCGATTGAAGGGGAACATACAGTCATTAATATAAGTACCTGTTCCCTAAAGGAGAGAACGAGGTATAACATATGTTGACCCCACGCCGTCAGGGTGTTTGGGCTCGATCAAGAGCGGTAGTGAATTAATTGGCCCGTTGGGCATATTTATTGTTTTCTTCAGGTGAATTTGATTGTTGTTGAATCCCCATTGTGTGATATACTCTACCTCATTCCCTCCTTCATGCTGACCATTTCAGATGCAAGGCAGTCAGATACAGTTGAAGTTGGAAGTTTACATACACTTAGTCAAATACATTTAAACTCAGTTTTTACAATTCCTGACATTTAATCCTAGTAAAAATGTCCTGTCTCAGTTCAGATCACCACTTTATTTTAAGAATGTGAAATGTCAGAATAATAGTAGAGAGAATTATTTATTTCAGCTTTTATTTCTTTCATCACATTCCCAGTGGGTCAGAAGTTTACATACACTCAATTAATATTTGGTAGCATTGCCTTTAAATTGTTAAACTTGGGTCAAATGTTTCGGGTAGCCTTCCACAAGCTTCCCACAATAAGTTGGGTGAATTTTGGCCCATTCCTCCTGACAGAGCTGGTGTAACTGAGTCAGGTTTGTAGGCCTCCTTGCTCGCACACGCTTTTTCAGTTCTGCCCACAAATGTTCTATAGGATTGAGGTCAGGGCTTTGTGATGGCCACTCCAATACCTTGACTTTGTTGTCCTTAAGCCATTTTGCCACAACTTTGGAAGTATGCTTGGGGTCATTGTCCATTTGGAAGACCCATATGCAACCAAGCTTTAACTTCCTGACTGATGTCTTGAGATGTTGCTTCAATATATCCATATAATTTTCCTTCCTCATGATGCCATCTATTTTGTGAAGTGCACCAGTCCCTCCTGCAGCAAAGCACCCCCACAGCATGATGCTGCCACTCCCGTGCTTCACGGTTGGGATGGTGTTCTTCGGCTTAGGACTCGTTTTACTGTGAATATAGATACTTTTGTACCTGTTTCCTCCAGCATCTTCACAAGGTCCTTTGCTGTTGTTCTGGGATTGATTTGCACTTTCCGCACCAAAGTACGTTCATCTTTTGGAGACAGCACGCGTCTCCTTGCTGAGCGGTATGACGGCTGCGTGGTCCCATGGTGTTTATACTTGCGTACTATTGTTTGTACAGATGAACGTGGTACCTTCAGGCATTTGGAAATTGCTCCCAAGGATGAACCAGACTTGTGGAGGTCTACCATTTATTTTCTGAGGTCTTGGCTGATTTATTTTGATTTTCCCATGATGTCAAGCAAAGAGGCACTGAGTTTGAAGGTAGGCCTTGAAATACATCCACAGGTACACCTCCAATTGACTCAAATGATGTCAATTAGCCTATCAGAAGCTTCTAAAGCCATGGCATCATTTTCCTGAATTTTCCAAGCTGTTTAAAGGCACAGTCAATTTAGTGTATGTAAACTTCTGACCCACTGGAATTGTGAATTATAAGTGAAATAATCTGTCTGTAAACAATTGCTGGAAAAATTACTTGTGTCATGCACAAAGTAGATGTCCTAACCGACATGCCAAAACTATAGTTTGTTTACAAGAAAATTGTGGAGTGGTTGAAAAACGAGTTTTAATGTATATAAACTTCAGAATGCAACTGTCACGCCCTGACTCAGAGGACGCTTGTATGTTGAGTCAGGGTGTGTATTTTCCTTGCTGTGTTTGTCCATGTTGTACATTCTAGGATGTATAGATCTATGTTGGCCTGTGTGGTTCCCAATCAGAGGCAGCTGTCGCTCGTTGTCTCTGATAGGGGACCATACTTAGGCAGCCCTTTGGCACTAGTGGGTTGTGGGATCTTGTTCCGTGTTAAGGTATGTTGTGCTGCTTTGGACTTCACGTTTCGTTGGTTTGTTGTTTTGTCGGTTGTTTATTCATTTAAATAAACATGTACGCATATCACGCTGTGCCTTGGTCCGTCCCGTCTGTAAACGAACGTGACAGAAGATCCCACCAAACGAGGACCAAGCAGCGTGCCCAGGAGGAGCGAATAGCCATGGCACAGGTGGGCAAATTGTGGTCATGGGAAGAGATTTTTGCAGGGAAAGGGCCATGGGTGAAGGTAGATGCCCAGGCAGGAGAGGAGCAACGGCAACACGGAAGCCGGCCGAGGAGGACGCCAGAGAAGCAGCCCCAATAAAAACAAATTTGGGGGGCTAAAGGGGTGGTCGGGGAGCGAGAGAGAAGAGCCCCGACCACTGCACCCGGTTGGTTTCAAGATTGGGTCCCCACGACCATGGGAAGAGGAATGGGAACAGTATTATACTGAGGAGTCGGAGGATGACGACGACGACGAGTTTCTGTTCCCTAACTCGTGGGGGCTCCCGGAGGAGTCCTCATGGGATGAGGAGTGCCGTCGACGGAGACCCGAGAGGCAACCCCAAGAACATTTTGGGGGGGGGGCACACGGTGTGGACGACGAGGCAGCAGGAGGCCGCGACAGGACGGATCTGCAGGTTAGGAGAGGAGGCCACCATGTTACGGGGGCTATTAGTTCAGAGGGAGCAGGAGTTATTCGGTCAGAGGGAGGCGCTACAGGAGGCTATAAGGGAGAAGGAAAGTGTAGAGGCACATCGAGAGGAGCTGGTTAGGCAGCAGAAGGAGCGGGGGTTAATAAAGGAACCCAGTCCCGCTCCTCGCACCAAGCAAGTGGTGCGTGTCGCCAGTCCGGTCCGGCCCGTTCCTGCTTCCCACACTAAGCCAGTGGTGCGTGTTCCCAGTACGGCCCGACCCATTCCTGCCCCTCGCACCAAGCCAGTGGTGCGCGTCGCCAGTCCGGCCCGGCCTGTTCCTGCCCCTTGCACCAAGCCAGTGGTGCGCGTCGCCAGCCTGGCCCAGCCTGTTCCTGCCCCTCGCACCAAGCCAGTGGTGCGCGTCGCCAGCCCGGTCCGGCCTGTTCCTGCCCCTCGCACCAAGCCAGTGGTGCGCGTCGCCAGCCCGGCCCGGCCTGTTCCTGCCCCTCGCACCAAGCTAGTGGTGCGCGTCGCCAGCCCGGCCCGGCCTGTTCCTGCCCCTCGCACCAAGCCAGTGGTGCATGTGTCCAGTCCGGCACGGCCCGTGCCTGTTCCACCGGTCAGCTGCTCCACTCCGGAGCCAGAGCAGTCCGCTCCACCGGGGTCCAGTCCAGCCCCGGTCAGCGGCTCCACTCCGGAGCCAGAGGAGTCCGGTGCCTGATCCAGCTCCGGTCAGCTGCTCCACTCCGGAGCCAGAGCAGTCCGCTCCACCGGGGCCCAGTCCAGATCCGGTCAGCGGCTCCACTCCGGAGCCAGAGCAGTCCGCTCCACCGGTGCCCAGTCCAGCTCCGGTCAGCGGCTCCAGTCCGGAGCCTGTTAAGAGTCGCTCCACCGGTGCCCGGTCCAGCTCCGGTCAGCGGCTCCAGTCCAGACCCAGACGTCAGCCCCTCTCCAGGTTCGGGGTCTCCCACACCAGGGTCCAGACAGGGCTTGGTACTTCGTGGGAGGAAGGAGAGGGGAAGCAGCGCGCCGAGGTCCAGACCAGACCAGGGGCGCAACAGGGTGGCAGAGAGTAAGTGGTCGTCACGCCCTGAGCCGGATCCGCCTCCGAGGCGGAATGCCCACCCGGCCCCTATCCTGTTATATTTATGTTGTGCGGTCGGAGTCCGCACCTTTGGGGGGGGGGGTACTGTCACGCCCTGACTCAGAGGACGCTTGTATGTTGAGTCAGGGTGTGTATTTTCCTTGCTGTGTTTGTCCATGTTGTACATTCTAGGATGTATAGATCTATGTTGGCCTGTGTGGTTCCCAATCAGAGGCAGCTGTCGCTCGTTGTCTCTGATTGGGGACCATTCTTAGGCAGCCTTTTGGCACTAGTGGGTTGTGGGATCTTGTTCCGTGTTAAGGTATGTTGTGCTGCCTTGGACTTCACGGTTTGTTGTTTTGTCGGTTGTTTATTCATTTAAATAAACATGTACGCATATCACGCTGTGCCTTGGTCCGTCCCGTCTGTAAACGAACGTGACAGCAACTGTATAGGGATGCATTACTTTGCTGCACAGGATTATGAAACTGTGACCTTTGGGAAAGGTTTGTTTTTGAAGTATGATGTCTGAGTCAGTCCAGCCAGAAGAGTCAAGGTAATTTCTTTCACTTATTTCACCAATTTACCATTTACAGTGTTTCATAGCATGCATAATTTGTAACCTGTATTGCAAGATCAAATGTACTATTACCTGATATTCCTCCAGTAAAACATTTATTGAAAATTAGCAGATTGAAATCATCAAATCCTTTGGTTTCAGAGTATGATTTCCACCTGATTTTTACCGCTCTTGCTCTGGTCACATCAAACATTGTCATTGTGATCTTTCTACTGTCATGTGGGATATGCAAGGAAAGGAACAGAGGACCTAGAGGTGTAGAAAGACTTGTAATTTGCATCTAATGTGCATACTAATAGCTACTAATCGATGTACTGTTATGTTTCACAGTAATGTTCGACGATGTGTCCATGTAAGAGGAAAATATACCGCTTCAATAAGATTGCTCGTAAACTGTACTTAATGTCATTTTTTTCCTTCCTATTTTTAATCTGAATTGATAGATTACCAACTGCACCAGTCGATCAGGTAAACTTTAACACATAATCTTCCCCATTATAAATTATTAGACTATTATTATTTATGATACAATATTATATTTTAGCAATCAGAGACCTGATCTCAAAATAAAAGGCTACATACAATGTAAAGAAATCTGATAATGTCATTATATCCTCACACGGAGCACCAAATATAGGTACAGGTATTATTAACTACACCATTTGTTTTGGTCAGCAACCTTACCAATTCCTTCATTTGAAACTTAGATATAATTTTTCTCCTTCTCAAGAGAATCAAACCCGATTCCTGAACTACATAACGTTTGTTCTGATAGTTATCATCATCATCTTGATCGTAAGAAACATTCTCTCTGTTACATTCTCAAGCAGAATTACAACCCAGATTACAAGAGGCCAGATAGACAGACCTGAGCGTCCTGTTGGGCTGACACTATTGTTTTTAGCTTCTATGATCAAATGTAATGCAGCGAAGCTCACAATACCTTTAAGGTATACTATAGTGTGACTAAAAGCCAATGCTCCTGCCAAACGCATGTGTTCTTCCGTTCAGTGATCTACCTGGTGCAGTCAGAGGAGCGCCCCCTATTGGTTAA
Source organism: Coregonus clupeaformis (assembly GCF_020615455.1). Taxonomy (NCBI): domain Eukaryota; kingdom Metazoa; phylum Chordata; class Actinopteri; order Salmoniformes; family Salmonidae; genus Coregonus; species Coregonus clupeaformis. The sequence goes on along the minus strand of NC_059207.1, from coordinate 4,560,626 downwards.
CAACCACCAATTCCAGCCAATAGTTATCCACCCCAGATAGAATGGCCAAAATAATGACTAGACGCAACTTTAATGGGTGTCATCACTGTGAAAACATATTTTTAATGTTTACTATCCAGACCCGTTATTACTTTAAAATGGACAATATACAGTATGTTTAACCAACTTAAAATGGTAATTCTGGGAACTTCTATGATGATAAACTACAGCCTACAATAATATATTATCATTCTTTCTCTCAAACCAAATGTAAGTGGAAAATCAGTGGTTGGTGGTAAGAACAAAATAATCTGTGGTCATTTTATGCAGCTATGGCTCTCACACCATGTCCCGCCCCTAATCACAAATTACTTTCATCTAAAGGTGTAGTCCTTCCTTCATGGTCTGGCAGTGTAGATCTAAACACAGAATGGCACGCATATATTTACCAGCTCTTGTCCTCTACAGCTTGTGTAAGTTTTCTCAGTCATTATGATTTTGGGATTCATAGTTGAGACTAGGTTTAGGTATAGTAGTGCATGAGTGAACAGAAAGTTCTATGTTTGGAATTGTTTCTAAACCTTTGTCTTCTCTCTTTCAGATCTGACCCCTGTTGTGTCTGTCTCTCCTCCTCCCTCAGTGGTGGTCCATCCTGGAGATAATGTCACTTTGCAGTGCACCAATGTCACTGGATCTCCAGGACACGTTGGCTGGTTCAAGCAAGTCAACGACTCAGAGCCCCTAGGCATCGCGTCTATGTACAGCTCTGAGTCAACTGTCTGGCATCACAATGGTTTTCAGCCCAGCCATATGGAAATGTTTGTCAGCCATAGAATAATCTTCCTCAAAATCACAGAGTTGGATGTAGCTGATTCTGGTCTTTACTTCTGTGGAGTGTTTGATAAATACATCATCTTCACCAATGCAACTGTCCTGAAGGTCCAAGGTAATCTTTTCAACAACTTGTCTGCTATGACTCCAAATGCACTAACATGTATATGAGGTATCAGAGATATTGAGAAAATGTTGGAGATATAGTATCGTACTACAGTTGGAATAACAGTGGGAATATTTATCTCTCCTAATCGTCCAAAAGGTCACAACAATTCAGAAAAGGACCTTACAGAGCACTGTGAAGAAGGTATGTTTATTCTGTCATGTTAAGTGAGAATCTTTCGTAAATTAATTAATATGATGTACCATGAAAGTACCGCAGAATATAAATAAAGTACAACAGCATTTTATAGCAACCTAGACTGAGAATGTTCCATTGGTAGCAAACGGGGTAATGTTTTATAGCAACCTAGACTGAGAATGTTCCATTGGTAGCAAACGGGGTAATGTTTTAAATAGTTCTGATTCTGATTGAAATCGGTTTTGTAGGAATGTACCTCAATCCACTGGTTTTGATCCTGGGTGTTGTGACTGCGGCACTGCCTATAGTAATCCTCATCCTGGTCCTCAAGATTAGACGAGACACAAACAGACACAACACAGGTAAGAGCCCATTTCATGATAATATGGGGCCTGTGAACTAGAATGAAATTATCCGTTAATCTCTTCTCTCATCCATCTCTCTTTTATATCATATTCAGGACCTGATTCTCAACGACAAACACAAAATGATCAGGTAAATATTGTATGATTAAATACTGTATGTTCAGTGATATTATTTTTGAAATATAATTCAGAAATACTATTCAGAAACACTGTAATTGTATGTCATGGTATTTATACATCTACAGAACCAAGATCCAGATGCATTGAATTATGCCGCCCTGAATTTAACCTCCAAGAAGAGGAAGATGGAGAGGAGAAGAGAGAAGGAGCTGGACCCCCATGTAGTATATGCTGCTACAAGATGACAAAGTGGAGGAGGATGGAAGAGGAGGAAAATCGGTTGGCCATATCTTTGAATATAAGTTGAAATCTTACTGTATTGTATATGTGTAATTATATTACATGTATTAAAATGTAAATCAATCAATCTCTGCAGTATATATTTAAGCAATAAGGCCTGGGGGGGTGTGGTATATGGTCAATATACCACGACTAAGGGCTGTTCTTAAGCACGACGCAACGCGGAGTGCCTGATACAGCCCTTAGCCGGGGTATATTGACCATATACCACAAACCGCTGACGTGCCTTATTGCTATTATAAACTTGTTCCCAACTTAATTAGAGCAGTAAAAATAAATCTATTGTCATACCCGTGGTATACTGTCTGATATACCACGGCTGTCAGCCAATCTGCATTCGGGGCTCGAACCACCCAGTTTATAATTGTGAATTGTACCTCATGGCGACTGTAGCCCTCTCCAACTCAGTTAGGCCACACAGCTCAGTGGTACAGGGTGTGGTTAGAGAGGAGGAGTTAGAAGTAAAAACACAACTGTTTAATGGCTTCAGAGGAGTAGTTGCCTCTTTTGGCCTCTCTTAACTTAGATCTCTGTTGTGTGTGTTAGTGATTTGGTAATTTTTTTTACAGGGTGACCCTGAGGGGCAAAGTACCCAGCAGTAGACAATTGCATTATACTGATCACTTATAAAGACAAATAAAGAGTTAAACCAAAATTGCCTTTGTCATGATGTTAAACGCCAATTAGGATTTCCTGTTTGGGCTTTACACTGATCACAGCCCCCTATTCCAAGAATGACTTATAAGGAGAATATGATAGGGGTCTGAGGTAGAGGAGGAGCGAGTGAGGGTATTGCTCACTTCCTGTGGTGTGAGTGACAGGAAGGAGCAGCTCAGTGTAGAGTGAGACCTGCTGAGGTGAACATCACTGGGTCTCTCATAGACTAACACTGGGGGATGAAATGTACCTTATGCTCTCGCTCTCTCTCGCCCGATTTTCAGTCCACCTGCCATTAGATAGAATTGGCAAAATATTTATGACGACAAATAAAGAGTTTTTTAAAAATTGCCTTTGTCATTATGTTATTTGTCAATTAGTAGTTCCTGTCTTTGCACTGATCACAGCCCCCTATTCCGAGAAGCACCTTTTAAGGAGAATATGATTGGGGTCTGAGTTAGAGGAGGGGCAAGTGAGGAACGCATCACTTCCTGTGGTTTGAGTGACAGGAAGAAGCAGCTCAGTTTAGAGTGAAACCTGCTGAGGTGAACATCACTGGGCCTCTCATAGACTGAGAGATGAGATGGCTATTATGTCTCAGTATGTTTTGCCAGATTTACTGTCCACATGTCAACAGAGTGTGGTTGGTGAAGCATCTAATCATTGACTCTCTTTTTAAAAAATGGGCAAAATATTTAGGTGTGTGTCACAGGTGTGACTAATTGACTCACTAAATCTCCCATTTAACCCCTGTTTCTGTTTGTTTGAGATACGGCCGCCCACAGGAATTGATGCAGTCCAGGGGCATGGTGGATCCCTTTGTTGGCTGAAAGCGTATGCGTTTGGTGAGATCATACAGAGGACTTTCAGTTGAAGCAACGGTACTATAGAGAGAATATGGACGCCTGTTTCCTGGTCTTCACCACTTCCTGTGCCCCTTTTCTGTTTGGTTTGTTTCATTTTTGTTATTTGTTTGAGATTCGGAACATTGAAAAAAAAACTATGAAATGGAACGTGTGACCACCGCCATTCCCTATTAAAAGTGTTGTTTGTTGAAACTGTTGTCTGACTGTACTTTACTCGGCCTGCTCAACCCAGTTCCAAAAGAACCAGCGCCCGGGTTCCCAAAGGCATCTTAAGTCAAAGATCCTGTGGTTCTAACGATGAACTTAGCCTTAAGATGCTTTTGGGAAACCGGGTCCTGGTCACTTTTCCACCAAGTATAAATGTGTGGGTGATTTGAGGGGTAGTTGACAATAAGGGTGATGTGAGACAGAGACACTGACCAACTGTAACTTTCCACTGCAGTAGGGCTAACATGCATCATTCTCTTTCTCTGCTGAAGACAAGCACCCTGCACTACACCTGTCCATCTGTTCATCTGGACGATAAACACCAGACCCCTGCCCCTCAGTTAGATATGAAACGTATGTGAAGAATATAAACAAGCTAAAATAATTTCCCATACCCTTAGCATTCAACAAGACTACAACGTCCAGATTCTCTGTCACTTTTCGTGAAATAAAAAATGATTTTCCTTCATGATAACCTCTGGCACCTCTGACCAATGCACTCAATACATATTGTAACAACTTCAATCAGTATCAATGTTCACAGTGATATTTATTAATGCTTACATACAATAGGTGCACACACAGGGATATGGCAAAAGCAGGTAACATACTACATATAATATACTGACATTTGTCTTAAATTGATCTATTTCCTGGTGGTGTAGATGATGATGAAGATGATCAGACAGCAGAGAACTCCAGTTCTTATGATGGAGAGAAGGACAAGGAGTGATGGTCCACAGACCTGATTGGCTGATCTGACGTGACATCAGTAAAGATGCGGATCAGGACGAAGATGAGGTTTTGTCAAAGTTATGAATGATCACATGGTGATCAACATATTTTTTTCATTTTTACACTTTACCTACAATGATATGTACATTAATTAACCACCTTTTCAAGTTAAATTAAATAGTATAGTAATAATTACTGTACCTTTTCTCCAAAGTCCCTCATGAAAAGTCCTATGTGTGATCGGTCTCTTCAACCGCAGTATATCGCGGCATCAGAGTTAGACTCAAACGTGTGAAAAGGGTCCCTAATAGGGTCAGTTAATGCCCATTTCCTGCAGCTTGTTCTTCGTGGTCTAATTGACATTTTAAAAGTTTAAAGTGCCAGTGATGACCTGATATTATTGGCTAGTAGCTCTGACACACAGACTGATCTGAAGGATCATGAGCCAAAAGGCCTATCTCTGAAAAGACCTGTCTACTTTTGTAGCTATAGCTACAGCCAGGCAAGGGTTAGGGTTAAGGTTAGGCTAGGTCTAGGGTTAGAGTTAGGGCTGGGGTTAGGGGTTAGGGATTGCGTTAGGGTTAGTGGATAGTTAGTTGAACATCTATAAACCAGCACTAAATCTGTTAGGCTAAAGTCTTGTGGTCACCTATGAACTCAACCGAACCCAAACGCTTCCCCAAACATTTTATTTTACATTTTAGTCATTTAGCAGACGCTCTTATCCAGAGCGACTTATGTCAAACCCTGTGGTGTTTTTACTTTAGGTCACTTACTTTGAAATGCACATAAATGTAAACACTTCTCTTTTGACATTCCACATAAAATGCCTTTAAAAGTGTCACTTCTGTTTCCTATAAATGTATATTGCTGTCCAATACCAAGTACCACGCCCCCTTCCAATGAAATCCCTCACTGTGATCTCAGAGTGAATGAAGAGGTGTTCTCTGATTCACAACCAGACAGATCAGAATAGATCTACACAAAGAATGGCCAGAACCTTCCTACCAGCTTTACTGCTCCATGGGTTGAGTAAGAAGACTATGGTTAAAGTAATATTGACTGCCTCATCCATTCTAGAATCTAAATATGAGGATAGATTGTGTCTCAACAGAATGTTCCGTGCAGGACTTTTGTTGATTTCCTAAATATATATTACATTTTATCATTTCTTACGTGTATTTGTGTTTCAGGTTTGGTCCCGGTTTCGGTTTCTCTGTCTCAGACCATAGTGGTACGTACTGGGATAATTGTTACCCTCCAGTGCTCCAATATTTCATTGGTTGTGTGACACACAGAATGAAGTTTAGCAAAAGCTTAATCTTCAAAGGAGGACAGATGTTGTTGTCTTAACAACACGCCCCCCTGCAAGTTATACTATGGGTGAACTACAAACCACTGTTCCTGCCAATCACAAGAGTTCCTAAGTTTAGTGATATACTTGGTGCAGTCAGAAGAGTGCCCCCTATTGGCTAACCACCACCAAATCCAGCCAATAGCTTCCCACCCCAGGGGGTCCTCCTGCCCAATATAATTATTAAACCAAACCGTGCTGGGTGTCATCACTGTGAAAAGAGATTTTGATTTTGAATAGTTACTAACTGTCATGCAGACCCTTTATTTAAATGATATTTTTGAATTCTGAGTATTTACAATTTTATGATCATGATAAACTACAGTTTACAACTAAAATATCTTATCATTCTCTCTCTCACACCGAATGCAAGAGTGGTTGGTGATAAGAACAAATTAATATCTGGTCATTGTTTGCAGCTATGGTTGTCACTCCATGTCCCACCCCCAATCACAAATTACTTTAATCTCTCTTATGTGAAGATTCAGTCCCTTAATTGTCTGGCAGTGTATATGTACACACAGAATGAAACGCATACTGTATTTACCAGCTCTTGTCCTCTACTGCTTATGTAAGTTACTGTATCTTCAGTTCAGATGTTGTGATTCATCGATAGATTTGGTCTTTCAAATAGTTGTGACCGTGTCTAGCTGTGTGTATAGTATATGTGTGTGTGTGTGTGTGAACAACCGTTTTTTATTGAATCACACCAGATGTACATTCCATAAGAATTAGACCGAAAGTTGTTTCTAAATCTTTTTTTATGTTTCAGGTCTGACCCCTGTTTTGTCTGTCTCTCCGCCACACTCAGTGGTGGCCCATCCTGGGGAGAATGTCACCCTGCAATGCACCGATGTCACTGGGGCTCCAGGACACGTTGGCTGGTTCAAGCAAGTCAACGCCTCAGAGCCTCAATGCATCGCATCTATGTACATCTCTGAGCCAACTGTCCAGCAGCACAATGGTTTTCAGCCCAGCCATATGGAAATGTTAATCAGCAATAAAATAATCTTCCTCAAAATCACAGAGGTGGATGTACTTGACTCTGGCCTTTACTTCTAAGGAATGTTCGATATAAATACTTCATCTTCACCAATGCAACTGTCCTGAAGGTCCAAGGTCATCTTTTCAACAAATTGTCTGTTATGATTCCAAATGCATGAACATGTATCCAAGGAATCAGATACATTTTTTACTAAATGTTGGAGATACAATAGTATCGTACTACAGTGTAAATAACAGTGGGAATATTTAACTCTCCTAATCATCCAAAGGTCACAAAGATTCTGAAAAGGACCTTACAGAGCACTGTGAAGAAGGTATGTTTATTCTGTTATTTTAAGTGAGAATCTTTCGTAAATTAATTAACATGATATACCATGAAAGTACCACAGAATATAAATAAAGTGCAACTGCATCTTATAGCAACCTAGTCTGAGAATTCTTGTTATTTCAGTTGCTGATCCACAAATGAGAATCCTGGTCCTTCTCTCCATCATAAGAACTGGAGTTCTCCTCTGCTGCCTGACCATCTTCATCATCATCATCTCCCTCACCTGGAAATAGATCAAGCTAAGGCCAATGTCAATAGAGTATATTTAGTAGGTCGACCCCTGTTTTGGTCTCAAATCAATGTCCCCGCCCCCCAAATGTATTGTGGTCCATCAACTACTGATCCATTCAAAGCTCTTTGTCTTTTGGCAATGCTAGGGGCACCAACAAAAACAGTGCTTTTAACATAGTGTTTTCAACTTACAGTGAGGGAAAAAAGTATTTGATCCCCTGCTGATTTTGTACGTTTGCCCACTGACAAAGACATGATCAGTCTATAATTTTAATGGTAGGTTTATTTGAACAGGGAGAGACAGAATAACAACAAAAACATCCAGAAAAACGCATGTCAAAAATGTTATAAATTGATTTGCATTTTAATGAGGGAAATAAGTATTTGACCCCTCTGCAAAACATGACTTAGTACTTGGTGGCAAAACCCTTGTTGGCAATCACAGAGGTCAGACGTTTCTTGTAGTTGGCCACCAGGTTTGCACACATCTCAGGAGGGATTTTGTCTCACTCCTCTTTGCAGATCTTCTCCAAGTCATTAAGGTTTCGAGCCTGACGTTTGGCAACTTGAACCTTCAGCTCCCTCCACCGATTTTCTATGGGATTATGGTCTGGAGACTGGCTAGGCCACTCCAGGACCCTAATGTGCTTCTTCTTGAGCCACTCCTTTGTTGCCTTGGCCATGTGTTTTGGGTCATTGTCATGCTGGAATACCTATCCACGACCCATTTTCAAGGCCCTGGCTGAGGGAAGGAGGTTCTCACCCAAGAATTGATGGTACATGGCCCCGTCCATCGTCCCTTTGATGCAGTGAAGTTGTCCTGTCCCCTTAGCAGAAAAACACCCCCAAAGCATAATGTTTCCACCTCCATGTTTGACGGTGGGGATGGTGTTCTTGGGGTCATACGCAGCATTCCTCCTCCTCCAAACACGGCGAGTTGAGTTGATGCCAAAGAGCTCGATTTTGGTCTCATCTGACCACAACACTTTCACCCAGTTCTCCTCTGAATCATTCAGATGTTCATTGGCAGACTTCAGACGGGCCTGTATATGTGCTTTCTTGAGCAGGGAGACCTTGCGGGCGCTGCAGGATTTCAGTCCTTCACGGCGTAGTGTGTTGCCAATTGTTTTCTTGGTGACTATGGTCCCAGCTGCCTTGAGATCATTGACAAGATCCTCCCGTGTAGTTCTGGGCTGATTCCTCACTGTTCTCATGATCATTGCAACTCCACGAGGTGAGATCTTGCATGGAGCCCCAGGCCGAGGGAGATTGACAGTTATTTTGTGTTTCTTCCATTTGCGAATAATCGCACCAACTGTTGTCACCTTCTCACCAAGCTGCTTGGCGATCGTCTTGTAGCCCATTCCAGCCTTGTGTAGGTTTACAATCTTGTCCCTGACATCCTTGGAGAGCTCTTTGGTCTTGGCCATGGTGGAGAGTTTGGAATCTGATTGATTGATTGCTTCTGTGGACAGGTGTCTTTTATACAGGTAACAAGCTGAGATTAGGAGCACTCCCTTTAAGAGTGTGCTCCTAATCTCAGCTCGTTACCTGTATAAAAGACACCTGGGAGCCAGAAATCTTTCTTATTGAGAGGGCGTCAAATACTTATTTCCCTCATTAAAATGCAAATCAATTTATAAAAAAATGTACATGCGTCTTTCTGGATTTTTTTGTTGTTATTCTGTCTCTCACTGTTCAAATAAACCTACCATTAAAATTAGAGACTGATCATTTCTTTGTCAGTGGGCAAACGTACAAAATCAGCAGGGGATCAAATACTTTTTTCCCTCACTGTACATATTTGACACAATTTGACATAGAGTATGTTACATTGTGTATGTTCATTCATACAGTAATTATTATTTAACACGTCCTCACCTGGGATTTGAACTCACAACCTCTTAGTTCCAATTTTTCTGCTTCACCGCCATGTCTGTATTAATGACTGATTTCACCTGTAGCCCTATTCCTACACTTTGCACTTTAAAGTAAATCTCAGCTCTTTTAAAAATACACTCAAGAAAAACTGAACAAAAATATGAACGCAACATCCAACAATTTCAACAATTTTACTGAGTTACAGTTCATATAAGGAAATCAGTCAATTGAAATAAATTCATTAGGCCCTAATCTATGGATCTCACATGATTGGGCAGGGGCACAGCCATGAGTGGGCCTGGGAGGGCATAGGCCCACCCATTTGGGAGCCAGGCCCACCCACGAGGGAGCCAGGCCCAGCCAATCAGAATTCGTTTTTCCCCACAAAAGGGCTTTATTACAGACATAAATACTCCTCAGCATCCCAACCCCCCAAGCAGATCAGGGATGTCAAGGTGGTACCCAAGCATATGCTATGTGTATAGTGTATATAACAACTACCAATAGCACCTACTAAATTATAAGCGTATAGTCAATAAAATAATTACTCTGTAAAACGAGGAATGCATTTACTCAATTCAACTCCACATTCGAATTAATGTCACAAAATAATTAACACTCCAACAATTACAGTGTACATGAAATACAGTTGAAGTCGGAAGTTTACATACAGTGGGGAAAAAAAGTATTTAGTCAGCCACCAATTGTGCAAGTTCTCCCACTTAAAAATATGAGAGAGGCCTGTAATTTTCATCATAGGTACACGTCAACTATGACAGACAAAATGAGATTTCTTTTCTCCAGAAAATCACATTGTAGGATTTTTAATTAATTAATTTGCAGATTATGGTGGAAAATAAGTATTTGGTCAATAACAAAAGTTTCTCAATACTTTGTTATATACCCTTTGTTGGCAATGACACAGGTCAAACGTTTTCTGTAAGTCTTCACAAGGTTTTCACACACTGTTGCTGGTATTTTGGCCCATTCCTCCATGCAGATCTCCTCTAGAGCAGTGATGTTTTGGGGCTGTCGCTGGGCAACACGGACTTTCAACTCCCTCCAAAGATTTTCTATGGGGTTGAGATCTGGAGACTGGCTAGGCCACTCCAGGACCTTGAAATGCTTCTTACGAAGCCACTCCTTCGTTGCCCGGGCGGTGTGTTTGGGATCATTGTCATGCTGAAAGACCCAGCCACTTTTCATCTTCAATGCCCTTGCTGATGGAAGGAGGTTTTCACTCAAAATCTCACGATACATGGCCCCATTCATTCTTTCCTTTACACGGATCAGTCGTCCTGGTCCCTTTGCATAAAAACAGCCCCAAAGCATGATGTTTCCACCCCCATGCTTCACAGTAGGAATGGTGTTCTTTGGATGCAACTCAGCATTCTTTGTCCTCCAAACACGACGAGTTGAGTTTTTACCAAAAAGTTCTATTTTGGTTTCATCTGACCATATGACATTCTCCCAATCCTCTTCTGGATCATCCAAATGCACTCTAGCAAACTTCAGACGGGTCTGGACATGTACTGGCTTAAGCAGGGGGACACGTCTGGCACTGCAGGATTTGAGTCCCTGGCGGTGTAGTGTGTTACTGATGGTAGGCTTTGTTACTTTGGTCCCAGCTCTCTGCAGGTCATTCACTAGGTCCCCCCGTGTGGTTCTGGGATTTTTGCTCACCGTTCTTGTGATCATTTTGACCCCACAGGGTGAGATCTTGCGTGGAGCCCCAGATCGAGGGAGATTATCAGTGGTCTTGTATGTCTTCCATTTCCTAATAAATGCTCCCACAGTTAATTTCTTCAAACCAAGCTGCTTACCTATTGCAGATTCAGTCTTCCCAGCCTGGTGCAGGTCTACAATTTTGTTCTGGTGTCCTTTGACAGCTCTTTGGTCTTGGCCATAGTGGAGTTTGAAGTGTGACAGTTTGAGGTTGTGGACAGGTGTCTTTTATACTGATAACAAGTTCAAACAGGTGCCATTAATACAGGTAACGAGTGGAGGACAGAGGAGCCTCTTAAAGAAGAAGTTACAGGTCTGTGAGAGCCAGAAATCTTGCTTGTTTGTAGGTGACCAAATACTTATTTTCCACCATAATTTGCAAATAAATTCATTAAAAATCCTACAATGTGATTTTCTGGAATTTTTTTCCTCAATTTGTCTGTCATAGTTGACGTGTACCTATGATGAAAATTACAGGCCTCTCTCATCTTTTTAAGTGGGAGAACTTGCACAATTGGTGGCTGACTAAATACTTTTTTCCCCCACTGTACACTTAGGTTGGAGTCATTAAAACTAGTTTTTCAACCACTCCACAAATTTCTTGTTAACAAACTATAGTTTTGGCAAGTCTGTTAGGACATCTACTTTGTGCATGACACAAGTAATTTATCCAACAATTGTTTACAGACAGATTATTTCACTTATAATTCACTGTATCACAATTCCAGTGGGTCAGAAGTTTACATACACTAACTTGCCTTTAAACAGCTTGGAAAATTCCAGAAAATGATGTCATGGCTTTAGAAGCTTTTGATAGGCTAATTGACATCATTTGAGTCAATTGGAGGTGTACCTGTGGATGTATTTCAAGGCCTACCTTCAAACTCAGTGCCCCTTTGCTTGACATCATGGGAAAATCCAAATAAATCAGCCAAGACCTCAGAAAAAAATTGTAGATCTCCACAAGTCTGGTTCATCCTTGGGAGTAATTTCCAAATGCCTGAAGGTACCACGTTCATCTGTACAAACAATAGTACGCAAGTATAAACATAATGGGACCACGCAGCCGTCATACCGCTCAGGAAGGAGACGCGTTCTGTCTCCTAGAGATGAACGTACTTTGGGGCGAAAAGTGCAAATCAATCCCAGAACAACAGCAAAGGACCTTGTGAAGATGCTGGAGGAAACAGGTACAAAAGTATCTATATCCACAGTAAAACGAGCCCTATATCGACATAACCTGAAAGGCCGCTCAGCAAGGAAGAAGCCACTGCTCCAAAACCGCCATAAAAAAGCCAGACTACGGTTTGCAACTGCACATGGGGACAAAGATCGCACTTTTTGGAGAAATGTCCTCTGGTCTGATGAAACAAAAATAGAACTGTTTGGCCATAATGATCATCGTTATGTTTGGAGGAAAAAGGGGGCTGCTTGCAAGCCGAAGAACACCATCCCAACCGTGAAGCACGGGGGTGGCAGCATCATGCTGGGGGGTGCTTTACTACAGGAGGGACTGGTGCACTTCACAAAATAGATGGCATCATGAGGAAGGAAAATTATGTGGATATATTGAAGCAACATCTCAAGACATCAGTCAGGAAGTTAAAGCTTGGTCGCAAATGGGTCTTCCAAATGGACAATGACCCCAAGCATACAGTGGGGAAAAAAGTATTTAGTCAGCCACCAATTGTGAAAGTTCTCCCACTTAAAAAGATGAGAGAGGCCTGTAATTTTCATCATAGGTACACGTCAACTATGACAGACAAAATGAGAAGAAAAAATCCAGAAAATCACATTGTAGGATTTTTAATGAATTTATTTGCAAATTATGGTGGAAAATAAGTATTTGGTCAATAACAAAAGTTTCTCAATACTCTGTTATATACCCTTTGTGGCAATGACACAGGTCAAACGTTTTCTGTAAGTCTTCACAAGGTTTTCACACACTGTTGCTGGTATTTTGGCCCATTCCTCCATGCAGATCTCCTCTAGAGCAGTGATGTTTTGGGGCTGTCGCTGGGCAACACGGACTTTCAACTCCCTCCAAAGATTTTCTATGGGGTTGAGATCTGGAGACTGGCTAGGCCACTCCAGGACCTTGAAATGCCCGGGCGGTGTGTTTGGAATCATTGTCATGCTGAAAGACCCAGCCACGTTTCATCTTCAATGCCCTTGCTGATGGAAGGAGGTTTTCACTCAAAATCTCACGATACATGGCCCCATTCATTCTTTCCTTTACACGGATCAGTCGTCCTGGTCCATTTGCAGAAAAACAGCCCCAAAGCATGATGTTTCCACCCCCATGCTTCACAGTAGGTATGGTGTTCTTTGGATGCAACTCAGCATTCTTTGTCCTCCAAACACGACGAGTTGAGTTTTTACCAAAAAGTTATATTTTGGTTTCATCTGACCATATGACATTCTCCCAATCCTCTTCTGGATCATCCAAATGCACTCTAGCAAACTTCAGACGGGCCTGGACATGTACTGGCTTAAGCAGGGGGACACGTCTGGCACTGCAGGATTTGAGTCCCTGGCGGCGTAGTGTGTTACTGATGGTAGGCTTTGTTACTTTGGTCCCAGCTCTCTGCAGGTCATTCACTAGGTCCCCCCGTGTGGTTCTGGGATTTTTGCTCACCGTTCTTGTGATCATTTTGACCCCATGGGGTGAGATCTTGCGTGGAGCCCCAGATCGAGGGGAGATTATCAGTGGTCTTGTATGTCTTCCATTTTCTAATAATTGCTCCCACAGTTGATTTCTTCAAACCAAGCTGCTTACCTATTGCAGATTCAGTCTTCCCAGCCTGGTGCAGGTCTACAATTTTGTTTCTGGTGTCCTTTGACAGCTCTTTGGTCTTGGCCATAGTGGAGTTTGGAGTGTGACTGTTTGAGGTTGTGGACAGGAGTCTTTTATACTGATAACAAGTTCAAACAGGTGCCATTAATACAGGTAACGAGTGGAGGACAGAGGAGCGTCTTAAAGAAGAAGTTACACGTCTGTGAGAGCCAGAAATCGTGCTTGTTTGTAGGTGACCAAATACTTATTTTCCACCATAATTTGCAAATAAATTCATTAAAAATCCTACAATGTGATTTTCTGGATTATTTCTTCTCAATTTGTCTGTCATAGTTGACGTGTACCTATGATGAAAATTACAGGCCTCTCTCATCTTTTTAAGTGGGAGAACTTGCACAATTGGTGGCTGACTAAATACCTTTTTCCCCCACTGTAACAGACTACTCAGAGTAAATGACTCACCAATAGGCTAAGTCTTAACGTGGTTGCATGTCTTCAGTTCAGAATAATCTCTAAGAGAAAAAACAGTGTGTGATGCACACAGGAGCTTGCTAACAAGTATGAACAAATTCCCTGTCCTTTTAACCAAATTCAAGCAGAAACTCACGCCCAACCTTAATTAACATTTCTTTGCACTTTGCTAGTAAAAACAAAAGACAGGAACAACACACCCAGATTCTAATCTAATCAACTCAATTGAAGTGATAGGAGCTCACCCCTGTGTCGCTCCTCTTTGAACTATCCTCAGTCCAAAGAACAAAATAACACCGTTCCTGTAACAATAAATCCATAGCACTTACAGGACAATAAAATATATCAAAATTCGAAGATCTTTATGAACTCTTGAAACAATCCAAACATGACAATTTTATTCACACAATTGTCAAAATAAACGTTTTCATCAGTCTTCACATCTCCAGCGGTGTCCGTGCTTGCAGGGTTCTGTGGGAACGTCCCTCCCCAGAGAAAGTCACAGATCTGACCCCTGTGATAGCATACAGATGTTCAGCCATCCAAACAATGTCATAAATCGTGATTGAGTCATCACACTGGGCCTCAGCACCTGCAAGTCGTTAGTCGCGAGTATTACCTTCTCTAATTTTTCCACTACAACGTTCCCTTGGGACCATCACGCAAGGACTAGTAACATGAATGTCCTAAAAAGATCCTGACATAATACTGACATGGTTCTCATTGATGTCCTGGGAACTTACAGGGAACTAGACAAAGATCCCCAAGAGAACCTTCCCTTGGGACCATCACACAACATTCTTAGAATGTTCTCAGAAGGTTACAGGGATAACGACACGACGAAACCCTTAAGGGACCTAATGGGAATGTTGCCGAATGTCCTCAGGATGTCCCCTGTTTGCTGAGTAGTGTTTGTGAGTTGTACCTCAGGGCCACTGTAGACCTCTCCAACTCAGTTAGGGCATACAGCTCAGTGGTACAGGGTGTGGTTGGAGAAAGGGAGTTAGAATTAAAAACACCACTGTTTAATGGCCGCAGGGGAGTAGATGCTTAGCTTAGATCTCTGTTGTATGAGCCCCTCAGGGGTGCGTGCTTAGTCCCCTCCTGTACTCCCTGTTCACCCACGACTGTGTGGCCAAAAACGACTCCAACACCATCATTTTTTAAATTAATTGTTTTGGGGTACTCCAACACCATCATTAATTTGCTGACGACACAATGGTGGTAGGCATGATCACCAACAACGATGAAACAGCCTATAGGGAGGAGGTCAGAGACCTGGCAGTGTGTTGCCAGGACAACAACCTGTGAGCAAGACAAAGGAGCTGATCATGGACTACAGGAAAACGAGGGCCGAACACGCCCCCATTCACATCGACGGGGCTGTAGTGGAGCGGGTTGAGAGCTTCAAGTTCCTTGGTGTCCACATCATCAACAAACTATCATGGTCCAAACACACCAAGACAGTCATGAAGAGGGCACGACAACGCCTATTCCCCCTCAGGAGACTGAAAAGATTTGTCATGGGTCCCCAGATCCTCAAAAAGTTATACAGCTGCACCAACGAGAGCATCCTGACCGGTTGCATCACCGCCTGGTATGGCAACTACTCGGCATCTGATCGTAAGGCGCTACAGAGGGTAGTGCGTACGGCCCAGTACATCACTGGGGCCAAGCTTCCTGCCATCCAGGACCTCTATACTAAGCAGTGTCAGAGGAAGGCCCAAAAATGTTTAAAAGACTCCAGTAACCCCCCCGCAACTCGCTGTTTATTATTTATGCATAGTCACTTTACCCCTACCTACATGTACAAATTACCTTGACTAACCTGTACTCCTGCACATTTACATATACCCTCTGCATATATAGCCTCGTTATTCTTATTTTATTGTGTAACTTTTTTTTAACTTTAGTTTATTTAGTAAATATTTTCTTAACTCTATTTTCTTAAAACTGCATTGTTGGTTAAGGGCTTGTAAGTAAGCATTTCACGGTAAGGTCTACACCTGTTGTATTTGGCACATGTGACAAGTACAATTTTATTTTATTTTACTTGTTTGGTTATTTCTTAATACGGTGGCCCTGAGGTGCAAAGTACCCAGCTGTGGACAATTGTATTGTATTACATTGACCACTTAATACAAATAAAGAGTTTAATCAAAACTGCCATAATGTTGTTATTCGTCCCTTCGTATTTCCTGTTTTGGCTTTGCACTGATCACAGCCCCCTATTCCGAGAAGCACCTTATGAACATGATTGGTGGTCTGAGGTAGAGGAGGGGCCAGTAAGGGTATGCATCACTTCCTGTGGTGTGAGTGACAGGAAGGAGCAGCTCAGTGTAGAATGAGACCTGCTGAGTTGAACATCACTGGGTCTCTCATAGACTAACACTGGGGAATGAAATGATGCGTATGCCATTTCTCTCTCTCTCTCTCTCTCTCTCTCTCGCTCGCTCTCTCTCTCTCTCTCTCTCTCTCTCTCTCTCTCTCTCTCTCTCTCTCTCTCTCTCTCTCTCTCTCTCTCTCTCTCTCTCTCTCTCTCTCTCTCTCTCTCTCTCTCTCTCTCTCTCAGTGTCTCGCCAGACTTCCAGTGCACCTGCCAGCAGATAGTGTGGTTGGTGAAGCATCTAATCGGGGGGTTGGCAATAAGGGGAAGTGAGACAGAGATAGACACTGACCAACAGTAACTTTCCATTACTGTAGGCCTAACATGCATCATTCTTTTTCTCTGCTGAACACGAGCACCCTGCACTACAGGAAGGCAGGCCTTCAGTTCTCAGCACCTCTCATCTCAGTGCATCAAAACCACACGCGCTTTTCACACCTCTCCTCATCTGTTCATCTGGACGAAAAACATGTGCAAAGTATGTCAAGAACACAAACAACCAGCTAAAAGCGTTTCCCATTCCCTAAGCAAGAGGACAAAGTGCAGATTCAGATTGAGTGTCATCTCAATAGTTTTGTCAACACTTTTCCTTCATGAAAACCTCTGTCACCATTGATCCATGCACTCAAGACGTAACAACTTCAGTCAGTATCAATGTTCACAGTGATATCTATTAACGCTTACTATACATACAATAGGCGAATACACAGGGTTTGGCAAAAGCAAGTAACATACTAAATACTCTATTGACATTGGCCTTAGCTTGATATATTTCATGGTGGTGTAGATGAAGAAGAAGATGGTCAGACAGCAAAGGAGAAATCCAGTTCTTATTATGGAGAGGAGGACAAGGACTCCACACTGCCCTTTCCCACCTGGACAAAACAAACACCTATGTGAGAATGCTGTTCATTGACTACAGCTCAGTGTTCAACACCATAGTGCCCACAAAACTCATCACTAAGCTAAGGACCCTGGGACTAAACACCTCCCTCTGCAACTGGATCCTGGACTTCCTGACGGGCCGCCCCCAGGTGGTAAGGGTAGGCAACAACACATCTGCCACGCTGATCCTCAACATGGGGGCCCCTCAGGGGTGCGTGCTTAGTCCCCTAGTGTACTCCCTCTTCACCCATGACTGCATGGCCAAGCACGACTCCAACACCATCATTAAGTTCACCGACAACGATGAGACAGCCTATAGGGAGGAGGTCAGAGACCTGGCAGTGTGGGGCCAGGACAACAAACTCTCCCTTAACATGAGCAAGACAAAAGAGCTGATCGTGGACTACAGGAAAAGGAGGGCCGAACACGCCTCCATTCAAATCGACGGGGCTGTAGTGGAGCGGGTCAAGAGTTTCAAGTTCCTTGGTGTCCTCATCACCAACAAACTATCATGGTCCAAACGCACCAAGAAAGTTGTGAAGAGGGCACGACAACACCTATTCCCCCTCAGGAGACTGAAAAGATTTGGCAGGGCATGGGTCCCAAGATCCTCATAAAGTTCTACAGCTGCACCATCGAGAGCATCCTGACCGGTTGCATCACCGCCTGGTATGACAACTGCTCGGCATCCGACCGTAAGGCGCTACAGAGGGTAGTACATCACTGGGGCCAAGCTTCCTGCCATCCAGGACCTATATACTAGGCGGTGTCAGAGGAAGGCCCCAAAAATTGTCAAAGACTCCAGTCACCCAAGTCATAGACTGATCTCTCTGCTACCACACGGCAAGCGGTACCGGAGCGCCAAGTCTAGGTCCAAAAGGCTCCTTAACAGCTTCTACCCCCAAGCCATAAGACTGCTGAACAATTAATCAAATGGCCACCCGGACTATTTGCATTGACCCCCCTCCCCTTTGTTTTTACACTGCTGCTACTCGCTGTTTATTATCTGTGCATAGTCACTTTACCCCTACCTACATGTACAAATTACCTCGACTAACCTGTACCCCCGCACATTGACTCAGTACCGGTATGCCCTGTATATAGCCTCGTTATTGTTATTTTATTGTGTTATTTTTCATTTTTTTACTTTAGTTTATTTAGTAAATATTTTCTTAACTCTATTTTCTTAAAACTGCATTGTTGGTTAAGGGCTTGTAAGTAACCATTTCACAGTAAGGTCTACACCTGTTGTGTTCGGCGCATGTGACAAATAAAATGTGATTTGTTATACATCCCCATGTCAGACTGCATGTCATCTAAAATGGTCAGCACAGAACTGGATCCACTCTTCCTTGTAGCAATGCGAACCTTGTTGTCAAACTCTCCAAAGAACAGTGCAGCGAGCATACAGAGATTAGATCAACACTGGAGCTTGTCCCATTGTCACATTGAACCAGTTGTAGTAGTTGCCAAAGTCCCCAGTGAGGAAGCAATCCAAATTAACTGTGTCTCAAGGGATAAAGGTCTTCAAACATCAGACTGAGCAAGAGCAAGAGCAAGAGCAAGAGACAAAGCTGAAAAAGTTACGTTTTGATTAATGAAAGACCTCAATATTAATCTAGTTCATGCGTGTTCAGGTACTATAGTGAACATTGTTACAAAGTGTAGTATTGGACAACATATATTTCAATCTTAAATACAGTTGAAGTCAGAACACCTTAGCCAAATACATTTCAACTCAGTTTTTCACAATTCCTGACATTTAATCCTAGTAAAAATTCCCTGTTTTAGGTCAGTTAGGATCACCACTTTATTTTAAGAATGTGAAAAGTCAGAATAATAGTAGAGAGAATTATTTCTTTCAGCTTTTATTTCTTTCATCACATTCCTAGTGGGTCAGAAGTTTACATACACTCAATTAGTATTTGGTAGCATTGCCTTTAAATTGTTTAACTTGGGTCAAACGTTTCGGGTAGCCTTCCACAAGCTTCCCACAATAAGTTGGGTGAATTCTGGCCCATTCCTCCTGACAGAGCTAGTGTAACTGAGTCAGGTTTGTAGGCCTCCTTGCTCGCACACGCTTTTTCAGTTCTGCCCACACATTTTCTATAGGATTGAGGTCAGGGCTTTGTGATGGCCACTCCAATACCTTGACTTTGTTGTCTTTAAGCCATTTTGCCACAACTTTGGAAGTATGCTTGGGGTCATTGTCCATTTGGAAGACCCATTTGCAACCAAGCTTTAACTTCCTGACTGATGTCTTGAGATGTTGCTTCAATATATCCACATAATTTTCCTTCCTCATGATGCCATCTATTTTGTGAAGTGCACCAGTCCGTCCTGCAGCAAAGCACCCCCACAGCATGATGCTGCCATCCCCGTGCTTCACGGTTGGGATGGTGTTCTTCGGCTTGCAAGCGCACCCTTTTTCCTCCAAACATAACGATGATCATTATGGCCAAACAGTTCTATTTTTGTTTGTCCAAAAAGTATGATCTTTGTCCCCATGTGCAGTTGCAAACCGTAGTCTGGCTTTTTTATGGCGGTTTTGGAGCAGTGGCTTCTTCCTTGCTGAGCGGCCTTTCAGGTTATGTCGATATATGGCTCGTTTTACTGTGGATATAGATACTTTTGTACCTGTTTCCTTCAATATCTTCACAAGGTCCATTGCTGTTGTTCTGGGATTGATTTGCACTTTTTGCACCAAAGTACGTTCATCTCTAGGAGACAGAACGCGTCTCCTTCCTGAGCGGTATGACGGCTGCGTGGTCCCATGGTGTTTATACTTGCGTACTATTGTTTGTACAGATTAACGTGGTACCTTCAGGCATTTGGAAATTGCTCCCAAGGATGAAACAGACTTGTGGAGGTCTACAATTTTCTTCTGAGGTCTTGGCTGATTTTTTTTTATTTTCCCATGATGTCAAGCAAAGAGGCACTGAATTTGAAGGTAGGCCTTGAAATTCATCCACAGGTACACCTCCAATTGACTCAAATGATGTCAATTAGCCTATCAGAAGCTGCTAAAGCCATGACATCATTTTCTGGAATTTTCCAAGCTGTTTAAAGGCACAGTCAACTTAGTGTATGTAAACTTCTGACCCACTGGAATTGTGATACAGTGAATTATAAGTGAAATAATCTGTCTGTTAACAATTGTTGGAAAAATTACTTGTGTCATGCACAAAGTAGATGTCCTAACCGACTTGCCCAAACTACAGTTTGTTAACAAGAAATGTGTGGAGTGGTTGAAAAACGAGTTTTAATGACTCCAACCTAAGTGTGTGTAAACTTCCGACTTCAACTGTACATAGGCATGATCCTCCGTTTCAATAGTAAGTTTACACTATTACAGCTGGCTCTACCTGCTGCAAATAACTTACAGAGTTTAGTCATTGTCCTCCTCTGTAGATAGATCCCATCATGTGTGTACTAGTCAGGCCTGATTGGCTGTTCTGAGACCAGCAGAGAGAAGGAAGAGGACAACCTACTGTATCATCAGTCCTGCTTCTAACAGTGAACTCTGAAGTTATGAATAATGAAATAAAGTCATGAATAATCACGAGGTGAAAAACATTCTAATCTGTTTGTAATTTGTACACTTTTTACCTACAATGATTATATGTATATGAATCAACCATCTTTTCAACTTAAATTAAATAGAATAGTAATAATTACTGTACCTTTTCCTCCAAAGTCCATCTTGAACAACATGACTGTGTGATTGTTCTTCAACTGCTGTATGTTGCTGTATCAGAGCTTGGCTCAAACGTGGAAAAAGGTCCTCTATAGGTGTCAGCTAATGCCCCATTCTTGCAGTTTGTCTTCATGGACTAACTAATATTAGAAAGGTGACAAGTGCATCAACCACAGTTTGAGGTGACAGGAACTAAATTACAAGGTTGGGGCCAGAGATGACCTGACATCATAGGTTAGTAGCTCTGACTCCCAGACAGACCTGCTTGCGTTGATCAGAGCAAAAAGGCCTGTATACCATTGTAGCTGCGCAGATGTAGGATATTAATTTGATCACCCTATTGTTACAGTCAATGCAAACGTGTAGTGTATTCGAGGTTGAAAAAGGCTTTGACTAAAGTTTGCAATTCCCACTTTGAAATGTCAGACTTGGTTTGCTCTAACTAAAAATGTATCAAAAATATCCATCCACACAATAATTCACATTTCCTGTTCCTGCTGGGGTTTTTTTTTTTTTGGGGGGGGGGTTAAGATCTTACATCTGTAGCTTCAGCCAGGGTAGGGTTAGAGTTAGAGTTAGCCTAGGGTTAGGGCTAGGGCTACGGTTAGGGTTAGTTGATAGTTAGTTGATCATCTATGGACCATACATAGGGGACTATCCAAATAAAGCATTACCAGCAGCACTAATCCTGATCGGGTGAAGCCTTGTGGTCACCCATTAATTCAAATACCCCCCCCCCAAACATGTTAAACACTGTGGTGTGTTTTACTGTAAGTCACCTATCTCTTAAAACGCCTTTAAGAGTGTCACTTCTGCTTTCCGTAAATAGACATTGTGGTCAGACACAATGTCACGCCCTGGCTCTGGGGAGGCTTGTATGTTGAGCCAGGGTGTGAGTGTTCTTTGTTTTTCTAGTTCATGTACAGTGGGGGAAAAAAGTATTTAGTCAGCCACCAATTGTGCAAGTTCTCCCACTTAAAAAGATGAGAGAGGCCTGTAATTTTCATCATAGGTACACGTCAACTATGACAGACAAAATTAGAAGAAAAAATCCAGAAAATCACATTGTAGGATTTTCTATGAATTTATTTGCAAATTATGGTGGAAAATACGTATTTGGTCAATAACAAAAGTTTCTCAATACTTTGTTATATACCCTTTGTTGGCAATGACACAGGTCAAAAGTTTTCTGTAAGTCTTCACAAGGTTTTCGCACACTGTTGCTGGTATTTTGGCCCATTCCTCCATGCAGATCTCCTCTAGAGCAGTGATGTTTTGGGGCTATCGCTGGGCAACACGGACTTTCAACTCCCTCCAAAGATTTTCTATGGGGTTGAGATCTGGAGAGTGGCTAGGCCACTCCAGGACCTTGAAATGCTTCTTACGAAGCCACTCCTTCGTTGCCCGGGCGGTGTGTTTGGGATCATTGTCATGCTGAAAGACCCAGCCACGTTTCATCTTCAATGCCCTTGCTGATGGAAGGAGGTTTTCACTCAAAATCTCACGATACATGGCCCCATTCATTCTTTCCTTTACACGGATCAGTCGTCCTGGTCCCTTTGCAGAAAAACAGCCCCAAAGCATGATGTTTCCACCCCCCATGCTTCACAGTAGGTATGGTGTTCTTTGGATGCAACTCAGCATTCTTTGTCCTCCAAACACGACGAGTTGAGTTTTTACCAAAAAGTTCTATTTTGGTTTCATCTGACCATATGACATTCTCCCAATCCTCTTCTGGATCATCCAAATAAACTCTAGCAAACTTCAGACGGGACTGGACATGTACTGGCTTAAGCAGGGGGACACGTCTGGCACTGCAGGATTTGAGTCCCTGGCGGCGTAGTGTGTTACTGATGGTAGGCTTTGTTACTTTGGTCCCAGCTCTCTGCAGGTCATTCACTAGGTCCCCCTGTGTGGTTCTGGGATTTTTGCTCACCGTTCTTGTGATCATTTTGACCCCACGGGGTGAGATCTTGCGTGGAGCCCCAGATCGAGGGAGATTATCAGTGGTCTTGTATGTCTTCCATTTCCTAATAATTGCTCCCACAGTTGATTTCTTCAAACCAAGCTGCTTACCTATTGCAGATTCAGTCTTCCCAGCCTGGTGCAGGTCTACAATTATGTTTCTGGTGTCCTTTGACAGCTCTTTGGTCTTGGCCATAGTGGAGTTTGGAGTGTGACTGTTTGAGGTTGTGGACAGGTGTCTTTTATACTGATAACAAGTTCAAACTGGTGCCATTAATACAGGTAACGAGTGGAGGACAGAGGAGCCTCTTTAAGAAGAAGTTACAGGTCTGTGAGAGCCAGAAATCTTGCTTGTTTGTAGGTGACCAAATACTTATTTTCCACCATAATTTGCAAATAAATTCATTAAAAATCCTACAATGTGATTTTCTGGATTTTTTCCCTCATTTTGTCTGTCATAGTTGATGTGTACCTATGATGAAAATTACAGGCCTCTCTCATCTTTTTAAGTGGGAGAACTTGCACAATTGGTGGCTGACTAAATACTTTTTTTCCCCACTGTATGTCTATGTTGGCCAGAGTGGTTCTCAATCAGAGGCAACGAGTGTCAGCTGTTGCTGGTTGTCTCTGATTGGGAACCATATTTAGACAGGCTGTGTTCCCACAGTGTTTGTGGGATCTTGTTCTAATTAGGTTTGTGTTTGAACCGAGGACGTCACGTTATCGTTTGTTGTTTTGTTCGTGTGATTACTCATATAATAAAAATATGTTCACCTTCCACGCTGCGCCTTGGTCCTCTGTTCCCGACGATCATGACAGAAGATCCCACCAAGACTGGACCAAGCAGCGTGTTCAGGAGCCATCGCCAGGGAGATCTCTAGCGGATCTCCTTCGCCTCCTCGACTGGGTCAAGCCATGTGAGGAAGAGAGAGGCTGGACCTGGAAGCAGAAGGGCGAAAGTCTGGCGAGAGACATGGAGACCTGGTCCACGGGTAGGAGAGACGGCCAGAAAATTTTTAGGGGGGGGGCTCACGCCGTGGACGACGGGGCAGCAGGAGGCCGCCAGGTTACGGGAGTCACTGGTCACCAGGGGGAAAGAGGATGTAGAGGCACGGCGAGAGGTACTGGGGTGTGTTACCAGTACGGTCCGGCCCGCTCCTGCTCCCCGCACCAAGTCAGTGGTGCGTTTCGTCAGCCCAGCTCGGCCCGCTCCTGCTCCCCGCACCAAGTCAGTGGTGCGCTTCGTCAGCCCGTTCCGGCCCGCTCCTGCTCCCCGCACCAAGTCAGGGGTGCGTTTCGTCAGCCCGGCTCGGCCCGTTCCTGCTCCCCACACCAAGCCAGTGGTGTGCATCGTCAGTCCGGCACAGCCCGTGCCTGTTCCACCGGTGCCTGGTTCGGCACGGGTCAGCTGCTTCACGCCGGAGCTAGAGCAATCCGCTCCACCAGTGTGCAGTCCAGCTCCGGTCAGCAGGGCCAGACCGGACCAGGGGTACTTTGGGGGTTAGAGAGGGAGTGGGGATCATGCCCGAGCCGGATCCGCCGCCAAGGCGGAGTGCCCACCCGGTCCCTCCCCTGTGGTATTTGGTTGGCGCGGTCGGAGTCCGCACCTTTGGGGGGGGGGTACTGTCACGCCCTGGCTCTGGGGAGGCTTGTATGTTGAGCCAGGGTGTGAGTGTTCTTTGTTTTTCTAGTTCATGTATGTCTATGTTGGCCAGAGTGATTCTCAATCAGAGGCAACGAGTGTCAGCTGTTGCTGGTAGTCTCTGATTGGGAACCATATTTAGACAGGCTGTGTTCCCACAGTGTTTGTGGGATCTTGTTCCAATTAGGTTTGTGTTTGAACCGAGGACGTCACGTTATCGTTTGTTGTTTTGTTCGTGTGATTACTCATATAATAAAAATATGTTCACCTTCCACGCTGCGCCTTGGTCCTCTGTTCCCGACGATCGTGACACACAAACTACCACGCCCCCTACCAATTAAATCCCCTTTGATCTCATTGTGATCTCAGAGTGAATGAAGAGGTGTTCTCTGATTCACAACCAGACAGAGTAGAATAGATCTAAACAAAGAATGGTGAGAACCTTCCTACAAGCTCTACTGCTCTATGGATTGAGTAAGTAGGAAACTGCTCAATCTAACATGGAGAATATGATTGACTGCATCATCCGTCCTAGAATCTAAAATGAGGACAGAGTATACACTAAGTGTATAAACCTTAGGAACACCTTCCTAATATTGAGTTGCACCCCCTTTTGCACACAGAACAGCCTTAATTCGTCGGGGAATGGACTCTAAAAATTGTCAAAAGCGTTCCACAGGGATGCTGGCCCATGTTGACTCCAATGCTTCCCACAGTTGTGTCAAGTTGGCTGGATGTCCTTTGGGTGGTGGACCATTCTTGATACACACGGGAAACTGTTTAGCGTGAAAAACCCAGCAGCATTGCAGATCTTGACACACTCAAACCGGTGCGCCTGGCACCTACTACCATACCCCGTTCATAAGCAATTAAATATTTTGTCTTGCCCAATAACCCTCTGAATGGCTCACATACACACAATCATTCTTAAAACTGTCTCCTCCCCTTCATCTACACTGATTGAAGTGGATTTAACAAGTGACATCAATAAGGGATCATAGCATTCACCTGGATTCACCTGGTCAGTCTATGTCATGGAAAAGTAAGTGTTCCTAATGGTTTGTACAATCAGTGTACGCCAACAGAATGCTTAGCACATTTAGCTAATTTGCTAAATGTACATTTCATTTTGCTAATTTTTTTACCCTGCAGTGTTCTAATGTTACAACGGTTCCAGCATACACAGCCTGGTTTAAATAAGTCATTTTTAATACATTTACAAATTTGAAATGTATGTCCAAATTCTGTTGAGTATGGTGAACAGAAGGTCACTTGTAAGCATCTGTCACGATCGTTATTAGAGGCAGACCAAGGCGCAGCGTGACAGAAGATCCCACCGGAATAGGACCAAGCAGCGTGTGCAGGAGCAAACGCCGGGTGGAGGAGGCCGTCCGCTACTGGAGGGCGATGAGGGAGGATGCCCAGGCAGGAGAGGAGAAGCGGCGCCAACCGGGCCGTCGTCGGACAGGCGAGAGGCAACCCCAAGTAATTTTTTTGGGGGGGGCACACGGCATGGACGACGGGGCTGCTGGAGGCAGCTACAAGGCGAGTTTGCGGACTAGGAGAGGAGGCCACCAGGTTACGGGGGCCATTGGTCATGAGGGGGAAGGAGAGTGTAGAGGCACGGCGAGAGGTACTGGGGTGTGTTAACAGTCCGGTCCGGCCCGTTCCTGATCCCCGCACAAGGCCAGTGGTGTGTGTTCCCAGTACGGTCCGGCCTGTTCCTGTCCCTCGCACCAAGCCTGTGGTGCGCGTCACCAGCCCGGTCCGGCCTGTTCCTGCTCCCCGCACCAAGCCAATGGTGCGCGTCGTCAGCCCGGTCCGGCCATTTCCTGTTCCCCGCACCAAGCCAATGGTGCACGTCGCCAGCCCGGTCCGGCCTGTTCCTGCTCCCCGCACCAAGCCAATGGTGCGCGTCGTCAGGCCGGTCCGGCCTGTTCCTGATCCCCGCACAAGGCCAGTGGTGTGTGTTCCCAGTACGGTCCGGCCTGTTCCTGTCCCTCGCACCAAGCCTGTGGTGCGCGTCGCCAGCCCGGTCCGGCCTGTTCCTGCTCCCCGCACCAAGCCAATGGTGCGAGTCATCAGCCCGGTCTGGCCTGTTCCTGTTCCCCGCACCAAGCCAATGGTGCGCGTCGCCAGCCCGGTCCGGCCTGTTCCTGTCCCTCGCACCAAGCCTGTAGTGCGCGTCGCCAGCCCGGTCCGGCCTGTTCCTGCTCCCCGCACCAAGCCAATGGTGCGCGTCGTCAGCCCGGTCCGGCCTGTTCCTGTTCCCCGCACCAAGCCAATGGTGCGCGTCGCCAGCCCGGTCCGGCCTGTTCCTGCTCCCCGCACCAAGCCAATGGTGCGCGTCGTCAGCCCGGTCCGGCCTGTTACTGCTCCCCGCACCAAGCCAATGGTGCGCGTCACCAGCCCTGTCCGGCCTGTTCCTGCTTCCCGCACCAAGCCAATGGTGCGCGTCGTCAGCCCAGTCCGGCCCGTTCCTGCTCCCCGCACCAAGCCAATGGTGCGCGTCGTCAGCCCGGTCCGGCCCGTTCCTGCTCCCCGCACCAAGCCAGTGGTGCGCGTCGCCAGCCCGGTCCGGCCCGTTCCTGCTCCCCGCACCAAGCCAATGGTGCGCGTCGTCAGCCCGGTCCGGCCTGTTCCTGCTCCCCGCACCAAGCCTGTGGTGCGCGTCGCCAGCCCGGTCCGGCCTGTTCCTGCTCCCTGCACCAAGCCAATGGTTCGCATCGTCAGCCAGGTCCGGCCTGTTCCTGCTCCCCGCACCAAGCCAATGGTGCGCGTCGTCAGCCCAGTCCGGCCCGTTCCTGTTCCCCGCACCAAGTCAATCAATCAATCAATCAATTTTATTTTATATAGCCCTTCTTACATCAGCTAATATCTCGAAGTGCTGTACAGAAACCCAGCCTAAAACCCCAAACAGCTAGTAATGCAGGTGTAGAAGCACGGTGGCTAGGAAAAACTCCCTAGAAAGGCAAAACCTAGGAAGAAACCTAGAGAGGAACCAGGCTATGAGGGGTGGCCAGTCCTCTTCTGGCTGTGCCGGGTGGAGATTATAACAGAACCATGCCAAGATGTTCAAAAATGTTCATAAGTGACAAGCATGGTCAAATAATAATCAGGAATAAATCTCAGTTGGCTTTTCATAGCCGATCATTAGAGTTTAAAACAGCAGGTCTGGGACAGGTAGGGGTTCCATAACCGCAGGCAGAACAGTTTAAACTGGAATAGCAGCAAGGCCAGGCGGACTGGGGACAGCAAGGAGTCACCACGGCCGGTAGTCCCGACGTATGGTCCTAGGGCTCAGGTCTCTCAGTTGGCTTTTCATAGCCGATCATTTAGAGTTGAAAACAGCAGGTCTGGGACAGGTAGGGGTTTCGTGAGCCGCAGGCAGAACAGTTGAAACTGGAATAGCAGCAAGGCCAGGCGGACTGGGGACAGCAAGGTGTCATCATGCCCGGTAGTCCTGACGTATGGTCCTAGGGCTCAGGTTCTCAGAGAGAAAGAGAGAATGAGAGAATTAGAGAGAGCATACTTAAATTCACACAGGACACTGGATAAGACAGGAGAAGTACTCCAGGTATAACCAACTAACCCCAGCCCCCCGACACATAAACTACTGCAGCATAAATACTGGAGGCTGAGACAGGAGCGGTCCGGAGACACTGTGGCCCCATCCGAAGAAACCCCGGACAGGGCCAAACAGGAAGGATATAACCCCACCCACTCCGCCAAAGCACAGCCCCCGCACCACTAGAGGGATATCCCCAACCACCAACTTACAATCCTGAGACAAGGCCGAGTATAGCCCACAGAGGTCTCCACCACAGCACAAACCAAGGGGGGGCGCCAACCCAGACAGGAAGATCACGTCAGTAACTCAACCCACTCAAGTGACGCACCCCTCCCAGGGACGGCATGAAAGAGCACCAGCAAGCCAGTGACTCAGCCCCTGCAACAGGGTTAGAGGCAGAGAACCCCAGTGGAGAGGGGAACCGGCCCGGCAGAGACAGCAAGGGCTGTTCGTTGCTCCAGCCTTTCCGTTCACCTTCACACTCCTGGGCCAGACTACACTCAATCATATGACCTACTGAAGAGATAAGTCTTCAGTAAAGACTTAAAGGTTGAGACCGAGTCTGCGTCTCTCACATGGGTAGGCAGACTGTTCCATAAAAATGGAGATCTATAGGAGAAAGCCCTGCCTCCCGCTGTTTGCTTAGAAATTCTAGGGACAATTAGGAGGCCTGCGTCTTGTGACCGTAGCGTACGTATTGGTATGTACGGCAGGACCAACTCGGAAAGATAGGTAGGAGCAAGCCCATGTAACGCTTTATAGGTTAACAGTAAAACCTTGAAATCAGCCCTTGCCTTAACAGGAAGCCAGTGTAGGGAAGCTAGCACTGGAGTAATATGATCAAATTTCTTGGTTCTAGTCAGGATTCTAGCAGCCGTATTTAGCACTAACTGAAGTTTATTTAGTGCTTTATCCGGGTAGCCGGAAAATAGAGCATTGCAGTAGTCTAATCTAGAAGTAACAAATGCATGGATTAATTTTTCTGCATCATTTTTGGACAGAAAATTTCTGATTTTTGCAATGTTACGTAGATGGAAAAAAGCTGTCCTTGAAACAGTCTTGATATGTTCGTCAAAAGAGAGATCAGGGTCAAGAGTAACGCCTAGGTCCTTCACAGTTTTATTTGAGACGACTTTACAACCATCAAGATGAATTGTCAGATTTAACAGAAGATCTCTTTGTTTCTTGGGACCTAGTACAAGCATCTCTGTTTTGTCCGAGTTTAAAAGTAAAAAGTTTTCAGCCATCCACTTCCTTATGTCTGAAACACAGGCTTCTAGCGAGGGCAATTTTGGGGCTTCACCATGCTTCATTGAAATGTACAGCTGTGTGTCATCCGCATAGCAGTGAAAGTTAACATTATGTTTTCGAATATAAGTCAATGGTGCGCGTCGTCAGCCCGGTCCGGCCTGTTCCTGTTCCCCGCACCAAGCCAATGGTGCGCGTCGCCAGCCCGGTCCGGCCTGTTCCTGTTCCCCGCACCAAGCCAATGGTGCGCGTCGCCAGCCCGGTCCGGCCTGTTCCTGCTCCCCGCACCAAGACAATGGTGCGCGTCGTCAGCCCTGTCCGGCCTGTTCCTGCTTCCCGCACCAAGCCAATGGTGTGCGTCGTCAGCCCGGTCCGGCCCGTTCCTGCTCCCCGCACCAAGCCAATGGTGCGCGTCGTCAGCCCGGTCCGGCCCGTTCCTGCTCCCCGCACCAAGCCAGTGGTGCGCGTCGCCAGCCCGGTCCGGCCCGTTCCTGCTCCCCGCACCAAGCCAGTAGTGCGCGTCATCAGCCCGGTCCGGCCCGTTCCCACTCCCCGCACCAAGCCAGTGGTGCGCGTCGTCAGTCCGGCACGGTACGTGCCTGTTCCACCTGTGCCTGGTCCGGCACCGGTCAGCTGCTCCATGCCGGAGCCAGAGCAATCCGCTCCACCGGTGTTCAGTCCAGCTCCGGCCAGCAGGGCCAGACCACGAGGGCGAGGGAGAGAGTGGTGGTCACGCCCCATTCTCTGAACCAGCTTCACTCGGGTGGGCAGCGTGAAGGAAAAACAGCCAACAAGTGCTCAACATATGTGGGAACTCCTTCAAGACTGTTGGAAAAGCATTCCAGGTGAAGCTGGTTGAGAGAATGCCAAGAGTGTGCAAAGCTGTCATCACGGCAAAGGGTGGATATTTGAAGAATCTCAAATATAAAATATATACACTTTTTTGGTTACTACATGATTCCATATGTGTTATTTCATAGTTTTGATGTCTTCACTATTATTCTACAATGTAGAAAATAGTAAAAATAAAGAAAATCCTTTGAATGAGTAGGTGTGTCCAAACTTTTGACTGGTAGTGTATGAGTTTATGTTTACTATCAATTTACTTATTGTTTTCTCTTTTTCAGTAATGATTAGTCTAGTCCCAGTAATAGTAGGCATACAGTATGTTTCACCAGAGTTGTAATGTGCCTGCCAATAGATGCTATGGATGGTGAAGCACTTGGGGGGATGAGGGACACCAACAGTAACTTCCCACTGTGTGTCATTCTCTCTCTATTGAAGATGAGTAACCTGCGCCACAGGAGGACTGGAATTCAGCTCTCACCACACCACTCAGTGTATCAAGACCACACACTCTCTTTTCACACCTCTCTTCATCTGTTCATCTGGTCGACACACCAGACCCCTGCAGCTCAATAAGATTAGTGTGTAAAGAAAACAAACAAGGCCATTCTCAAGCATTCAACAAGTGTACAAAGCACACCTCTGACCCATGAACTCAATACATAAAACGACTTCAGTTCACAATGGTATTTATTCATGCTTACAATAGGTGCATACACAGGGATTTGGGGAAAGCATATAACATGCAATATGCTAGGTAATATATGCTAGGTAGACATATCCCCCTCTATTAACTTTTCCTTTGCTTTATCTATTTATTTGTGTTGTAGAGGAGGATGCAAATGATGAGGCAGCAGAGGAGAACTCCAGTTCTTATGATGGAGAGAAGGGTCAGGATTCCCATCTGGGCAGCAAAGTCACCACCCTCAAAGTCCATCTTGGTCCCGTTCCCAAACAGTATCTCCCCACATGAGGCCACAGCACAGTAGTAAGTCCCAGCATCAGAGAGGCTGAGGTTCCTCTTGGGGAGGTTGTAGACACAGCTCTGTGTAGGAGACCCAGTCTCAGGGCTCTTCTCACACTGATCACTCCTGTCTCCATGGGTAGAAATTATTCCTGGATGGGATTCTCCTGAGCCATGTCTGAACCAATAGACACTATATTCTGCTACACAGGTCTCAGTGTGTATTGTACAGTTCAGAGTCACAGAGTCTCCTGGCTGGACTGACTCAGACACAGGCTGCTGAACAACATGCTGGGTCCTGGTATCTGCACCTTTTACATAGTAAAACCAGGGTTCCAATGAATGCACATAAAAACAGAAAGGTTCTACTGAATAAAAATATATAATTGAATATTCATTATAAGATTATCATAAACAAAGATCCTGACAAGGCCACGTTATTGAACTTCTTTATTACAGTCAGAAATATGCCATTCCCGAAAGTTGTGGTGTCATAATCGCGTTCACCACAGTAATATATCCCCACGTCTGACACCATGGCATCTGAAATGGTCCGCACAAAACAGTTCCCACTCCTCTCCGCAGCAAACCGAGGCTATTAAACTCCCAATAGAATGTAACCTTTTGGAGGAAGCATAAAGACTTAGCATTAACAATGGAGCTTGTTCAACTGTGAGCTTGTACCGTGAGCTTGTACCAGTACCAGAAATGAAGCGTTCCAAATTAACCGTTTTTCCAAGAATGAAGGTCTTCCAAACATCAGACTGAATGACAGCAGCAAGAGATAATGCAAAAAATCAACAACAACAAAGAGCCCTCAGAAAAAAGGTTTTGAACATGTCCGAACCAAGGCGCATTTGGTGGCAGGACACCTTGTAGACAATGCTAAAGAGGACACCCAGGTTATAGTTAACACTCAAAATGAAAAAATAGACACTACAGCTGGAGTCTTCAGAACAGCCTTAGAAGGAGGCTAAACGTCACAGCCACAGGCCCGCTCATGGCTTTGAGCAAGAAATGGACTCTCAGGAGTTAAATGGACTTGACATGGGGAGAGTTATTGTGGGAAGTTTTAAAAACAAAGGTAGGACATTATTTTTTTCTTTACAAACATGTTCTGTACTGTGAAGGTAATCTGAATATGTGCTTCATGTTATCACATAGGCAGGAAGCCTATATTTTCTCATTTATGTGTTCTGTTGTAGCCTACATTGATGTCTTTTATTTGAAGTTATATTCCAATATTGTGATATTTGTTCTACTGCTACGGTGATGCCTTAACATTTTATAAAATTCGGGTCTTGTAAGCCCAACAGATGAGTATGTGTGCATATGCATATGGCCAGTGTTCTGCAGTGCCGTCTAAACATTTTGCTGTACATTGATGTCTAGAAAATGAGGCTATACGAAATTGGGACTTGTGTAAGCCCCGCAGCTATACTCAAGTATGTGGGCATACTGCAGTGACGTCTAAAAGGCTTTGAATTAATCAGCACCTTGGAGAGTGCTGTCCGTTTCACCACTATAGATAGTAGGCTACTTGGATGTTTACTCTGTCTGCTGCGCTGCTATGTTGTGTTTAACACTTTTTTCTCAATGTGTTCCGGTACCTTTAGAGCCCCTCGGATAACCACCCCCTTCTCGCGCTTACTATGTGTTCCGGGACCTCCCGATTTACAAATTAAGCACTGGGCATTGTCATGCTGAAACAGAAAAGGGCCTTCCCCAAACTGTTGCCACAAAGTTGGAAGCACAGAATCGTCTAGAATGTCATTGTATGCTGTAGTGTTAAGATTTCCCTTCACTGGAACTAACGGGCCTAGCCCGAACCATGAAAAACAGCCCCAGACCATTATTCCTCCTCTACCAAACTTTACAGTTGGCATTATGCATTCGAGCAGGTAGAGTTCTCCTGGCATCCGCCAAACCCAGTTGCGTCCGTCGGACTGCCAGATGGTGAAGTGTGATTCATCACTCCAGAGAACGTGTTTCCACTGCTCCAGAGCCCAATGGCAGCGAGCTTTACACCACTCCAGCCAACGCTTGGCATTGCGCATGGTGATGTTAGGCTTGTTAGGCCTTTGACAAGCCTTGTGGTGTCTTTGTTCAACATGTACTCGATTTCACTATTTCTGCTGGACAGAGGGATTCTGAGGAGGTTGATAACCAACCCTCAGGTCCAACACTTTCAGCCCATAGTTTTCATATTGTTACTTTTCAGGGAGGCAGGAGGGTGGGCCATCAAGGCATCACTCATCAAGGCTCAGTTTACTTTTACAAAACTGTTATCTACCTACAGCATCAACCAAATTACAAGTGTGCTTCTGAAATTGCACCCTATGGGCCCTGGTCAATAAAAGTGCCTCTGGTCAAAGGTATGTGCACTATATAGGGAATACGGTGCCATTTTGGATGCAACCAAGGTCTCAGCCCCACCTTCACCAAACCCTCTTTCTGAACCACACTCATACCACATGCTTTTATGCAGACCACAACCTGTTGTTGTCACGATATCTGACAAAGGAAACAAAATAGTTTATATCACATTTGATGCCTGACATCAATCAGAATGCTTTCAATAACTTGAGAAAGTATTGAGGATATAAAAATTATATAGATACAATATCTTTGTGTGAGCCCTATAGAGATGTAGTGAAAGTAGGTATGAGGAAGTACAGCGCAAGCTTCCCCCTGCTGGTCAGGGCCTATATTGGTAATTTTTAGATCAGAATGAGACAATATGTAAATGTCAAAGCACTTTTCAGTGTATATATTCAACAGTCTAATACATATATTTTTTAAGTGCACCAATAGTATTCTTTCTGTCTGATGTAAAATTATTTGCCACAATGTCCAAGTTTATTGAATTAAATTGCTGGAGAAAGCAGTTGTAATACTAATGAATAATGTTAATGATAATGTAAATGCTACTAATACCTTTATGAGCAGTGGTGTAAAGTACTTAAGTAAAAATACTTGAAAGTACTACTTAAGTAGTTTTTTGTGGTATCTGTACTTTACTTTACTATTTATATTTTTGACTACTTTTACTTTTACTTCACTACATTCCTAAAGAAAATAATGTACTTTTTACTCTATACATTTTCCCTGACACCCAAAAGTACTAGTTACATTTTGACAGGAAAATGGTCCAATTCACGCACTTATCAAGAGAACATCCCTGGTCGTCCCTACTGCCTCTGATCTGGCGGACTCACTAACCACAAATGCTTCGTTTGTAAATTATGTCTGAGTGTTGGAGTGTGCCCCTGGCTATCTGTAAATTTTAAAATGATGCCATCTGGTTTGCTTAATATAAGGAATTTTAAATGATTTATACGTTTACTTTTACTTTTGATACTTAAGTATATTTTAGCAATTACATTTACTTTTGATACTTAAGTATATCTCAAACCAAATACTTTTTTACTTTTACTCAAGTAGTGTTTTACTGGGTGACTCACTTTTACTTGAGTCATTTTCTATTAAGGTATCTTTACTTTTACTCAAGTATGACAATTGGGTACTTTTTCCATCGCTGTTTATGAGTGTGTAAATTGGAGCTTGCCAATAATAATCATGACATATTACCATAAATATTCAAATTCAAGATCTAAAATGAGGGCATGCATATTTGCATATGTTCCATGGGGTGTGCTTATCTCTCGATAGCTTTTTGAAGACAATAGAAACTGTTCTCATGTAGCATCAGAGGGGAGGGTACGGCTGTCCTGTTCTATGTGTTTACTGACGTCACAGCAGCCAATCAGGCCTGTGCACCCTCACTCCACTTCTGTAGAAACAGACACCCATAACCTCCTGACTCTCACTCCCATCTGACACAAAGGACGACTAGTCTACGCATGAGGAGATGCTGTCATCAGAGGTGGAATTATACAATGACGCAACTATGTTTAAAACATCTTCTGACATTTAGTACATGTAGGTTTAAGGAATCCATATGTATTAAAACGAACTGCATTCGAAAATGCTGACAGAATAGAGGGGTGAGAAGAGACTAAAAAACGTCAAGATATTCAAGTAATGTCAGTCCTTGTTTTTATCCTTTTTAAAGGGTGGTCTACTACCATCAGACAGTCTAATCTCTGGATACCCAGTTGATTTGGAATGTTTCATCTCAGAAACCGAAGGAAGTTACTAAAACTGGTTCAAGATGACAGTGAAACAAGCTTCAGTCTGCATACTATCGCTTTACATTCACTCCAACAATCCAACATTCTATGGGGAGTTTAACAACAGCACCCGGTTTGTAGCAAGGAAGAGTGGAGCTAGTTTTGTGCTGACTATTGAAGATGCCAGACCATCAGATATGGGGATGTATTACTGTGCCACACGAGATTATGATGCCATGATCTTTGGAAAGGGTGTGTATTATCATGTGACTATCAAGCTCTTTAAGTGGTTATATCAAAACAAACAAAATTATGAGAACCTTGGTTTTACTGTGTTATAAAAGGTGCAGATTCCAGGAACCAGCATCTTATTCATCAGCCTGTATCTGAGTCGGTCCAGACAGGAGACTCTGTGACTCTGAACTGTACAATACACACTGAGACCTGTGTAGGAGAACACAGTGTCTATTGGTTCAGACATGGCTCAGGAGAATCCCATCCAGAATAATTTACACCCATGAAAATAGGAGTGATCAACGTGTCTACAACCTCCCCAAGATCAGCCTCAGCCTCCTTGTGCTGGGACATACCACTGTGCTGTGGCCTCGTGGGGAGATACTGGGAACGGGACCAAGCTGGACGTTGAAGGTATTTTGTTTTGAACCTCTAAATTTAGATTTTATTCTGTTATAATTCATCAATGATCTGTCATATTTCAAGACCAATCAAACTCTAAAATAAATTTGCTGATGCAACTCTGAACTGTAAAAGGGTCGAAGATGAAGCTTACAAAATGTAACATGTATACCTGTGTTTCTAAGAAGGAATATCAACAACTTCCTTTAAACCACAAGCTCCTGGCTTTAATTGTGTCCAACATCTTGAGTTTGATCGCCATCGTTGTCCTCCTCATCTGTATGAGAAGGAAGAAAGGTTCTGTATCATTTCAGGGTAATGATTGGTGTTTCTACTTAAATGGCTCCTGCCATTTTGTGTGGTCATTCACATGTGACTAGGGGCGTCATGCACCCCAAAAAATCAGAGGGGGCACAAAGTATGTGAGAATGTCTGCGTGGTGGTCGGTAGAGGAGCTAGGCCCCGGTCCGTAAATTTGAGAATTTTTCAAACACCTTAAACAGTTATTTCCTGCAATCTAGAGCCAGAATCATTATGCTTAATTCTATGTAAAAAAAAAAATATATATATATATGTATATTTTTCTGCATATCTAAGCATACCACTTGAGCTGTCTGTATCCTCCTGACAAGTGGTATTTTTTTCAATAAACGAAATATGCTTCTCTGCATCTCTGTTAAAATCTGGGTAAAAGATTGAAAATAATGTGAGTCTTATTCAGTACAATTAGTTATTGCTTGCTTTTCTAAAGTCTACCAACATTGCCAGCAGCCACGCGAGCTAAGATCGTTAGACAAGCTAGCTACTCTAACTTGATTGATAGCCTGAAATGGCTTCTTGGTAGCTAGTTATGAGGTTGGGAGATTGGGAATCTGGGCTAGCCAGGACCGAGTTTGGGAAACCCTGCTCTGTGGTGATGTCTTGACTTCATTGATCTGTATGTACACCACCTATCCAGCAGGGGGCAGTAAGCTTCCACAAAGGGAACAGACCACAGGCACACAAAGGATCTCATCATTTAGTCATTTAGCAGACGCTCTTATCCAGAGCGATTTACAGTAGTGAGTGCATACATTTTCATACTTTTTCATCACCAGTCATATGATGATGGCTATATGTTGGTTTATAGAAAAGGATAGATTATCTGTAACCACATTATCTGTAGTTTAGCCTGGTTAGCCTTCCAACATTATTTGCACAGGACCCTCGTTTGGAAAGGACACTATCAAACCAGAGTGAAGAAACAAGATTATGGTTTCAATTATTTTATTATGAGGACATGACACATTCAGGGGAAAAAGTTTATTAGGACTCTACACTTTTAAAACCAAGTATTCAAGTAGTACAGCTGTACAAACCACTACAACTATTTACAGTATAGGCTTCAGTACACATTAATGAATTATACTCTTATAACTCACCAGGGGGCAGATTTCTTACAAACATTGAACCCAGATCAAAATGAACCTGATGACCTAAAAAGACTCTGGGATTCAAAAACTAAAACCCAGACATATTTTTTGGTTTACAGCTGAGGGATGGGGCAGGAGAAATGTAACCGCTCAAATTCAGATGGACCTACAGATGAAAAGACTGACCCTCCATGAGGGTTTTAACCAATGATGTATATAAACCCTGGATTGCTGATGCTATGCATTGGCCATTGAGAGGCCTTGACACACCCTGGTCGGCCATATTGGCACTCTTCAGTAGGAGCAGTCCTCCATAGAAATGAATGGAATTCTACAATATTTCAATTAAATGTTTTAAGGACAGAAATCACATGTATTTAAGTATTTGCTGTTGTAGTGTGTTGATAACGGGATATGGAGAAGGACGAGCCGGTCAAGGATCGATTCAGACTAGGTGGTAAATTGTATGACAAGCGGCAGTTTATTCAGAGTAAAAATGTCTGGTACAAAACGTGCACGGTCTCGTTCTTTCAGCTCATAGGGAACCTCCAGAAAAAGAGCCAAAAAACAGTTCACATATGTTTTATACTGTCTGTAAAGTAGGTTGAGTCTGGCAAATCTGGTCTTCTGGTTGGTCCATGCTGCTCGGGCGTCGTCCTCTGTGATTGGGTCTAGGAGATCTACACACTGTAACTCAGGCTCTTTGTTCCGAATGTTTCAGCAGAGTAAAGATTTGGTGTGTGCGTTTAATTATCTTGTCTTGAGTGAGTCTGTGTGTGTGAGTGCATTTGTGGCAAGAGTGTGTGTGTGGTCAAAACTTGTCTTGGAAAAAGGAATTAGTTATAGCAATTTAATAGCAATAAGCTGTTTATAAAAATAGCATTTATTACAAATCCCCCTCTACACGTCTCTTAAGACGTGTCATATACTAAGTAAAAAAGAAAAGGGAAACTTTCTCAGAGAGAAAGTTTTGAGTCCCCCTCTTCACGTCTCCCAGACGTGATCCATTATTTATGGTACATGAAGCATAGTTGAATGAGTCTTAAACGAAAAACAATAATGTAGAAAAGAAAAACAACACATGATAACGCATAATGCAATTTGTAAAAATGTTTAACCATTCCCCCTCTAGCATACTAATTATATGGGCAGTTAATTAAACAATGTTAGTCCCCCTCTAGTGAGTGAACACAACAATCAGAGTTGGTCTTCGAAATTGCTAACCTCCAATTGTCGTTGTTCAGGTTTGTAATCATGACAGGCCCATCCACCTTTAATATTATATAAGGGAGGATAGTCACTTTCAAAATCGTCCAGTTCCAAATCATTAGTTCCCAAAAGCGGATACAAGGCAACATCCACAAAGAACAAGTATACCCATAGAAGCCATAACTTCACCCAGAATTGTCACAACAATAGTTTTCCATTTACCAAATATGTTATCAAACCAACCGTTTATGGAGCTATCTATACCAGAGTTCTTAACCAGTTCGTTCGCCAGCGTGGTGATGGTCACTCAAGCGCTTTTGTCACGGGCCCATCCGGTGCTATATTGTTGGAGATGAAAATACAGCACATATATCCAAACAGAACACAAACCCCGTCCTGCTCAGCCAAAAGCATATCTAAAGCTATTCTATTCTGCCATGCCATTAAGCTAGTTGCCGCTGTCTGCTCAGCTAATCCCTTTATTGCATCACGAGTGTGGGTTATAAATATTTTGCTGGTTATATTAAATATAATTTATCCAATCTAAGTTTTTATTAATTGTTGACCAACAAAAAATACTTGATTCAAACTCAACTGCGATCTGATTCCTAGCTTTGAGTTTTTCTGGAACCTCTCGAGTTACTCCTATCCCATCAAAGGATCCTTTCATCAAAGGATCCCGGGAGGAGGTCCTACTTTCTATTTGACAACTCACCAGTCTCTGACACGTTTGATTGTTTACATATGTAGTTGAGTTCACAATCAGTTATCATCACACAACCATCAGATGTCAGCACAGGCCTGGTTTTGGGTCCTACAATCCTCTGTCTGCAACAAAGAGGAGAGATTAGTCATGTTCTCTTTCAGTTGTGATATTCTCTGTGTAGGAGCAGTGCTAAGATGCCCTACTCTGTATCCTATCTTACTAGTCCTAGAAAAACGATTAGAATCCCCTGAGACTTCAAACGTAGGCAACCTAGGTCGGAATGAGTTTGTTATCGGGGGATACTGATAGTTCAAGTTACTACAAGACTCTTTCACCACATTCCCAGGTGGTTTGCATGGGGATAAACCTGTTTTTGCGTACTTCAGACTTTCAGACAGTACCTACCCTTCTATGGGTCGCACTGCCATTTCTGGTAATTCCCTACCCTCACAACACTACACCTGTCCCCAAACTGTGTATGGAGATTTACATATCCCCCACGCTCTCAATATGAGAAACTACATAGTCCCAGGATGTACACGGCGACACACATATAGTGATGTCCTCCCCTAAAGTCCCTAATCTTCCCCTTTCCCTACGTCTAGCTGTCTCCTATGCCTTCATAGACTATGCTCAGGTATCATTTTATCAACTTGTTTTAGGTTAACTACTACTTTCGGCTGATCAGAAGGGTTTGAGTGTGTTAGGAATATGGCCCCCACAATCAGACAGCTACCTACCGTCAGGAGACCTGTGAATCCCCACCCTTGCCCTGAGAACATGTCAGACGCCAACCCATTACTTCACCTTCTACCAAACTCACACAGGGATGATCAGACAGGGTAAGGGAATCTTCGTTAAGGAGCCAACCACCGAGCCCTAATGGTGATCGGATCTTTCTCCTAACTCTGTGTTTGTTCATCAGGTGTAACTGGGTTTACCTTTTTACAGTGTGTGACATGCACCCAGATTGATCTAATAGGACTTGATAGGGCCCTTCCCAACAGGCCTGCTTCCAGTTTTTCTTCTTTTAGGGACTGGTTCCACACCCAGTCTCCTGGTGTGATAGAGTGGGTCACCTTCTCCTTTAGTTCACCTGTGGGGCACAAAACCTCTGACATACAGGTGTGGTTAATAAACTATCATACATGTTTTTCTGTTTTGTTTTTTAAAAGTATTTTGTCCTCTCCTTCGTATATATTTAATATTTAATCCATCCATCCCCCTTTTTGACACATGATTTGGCCATGTGTCAATATTACCACCTACCTAAACAATCACTTTGGTAATATTGGTAATTCATTATCCAATTGCCATTCCTCCACTCTCTCTTCTGTTATTTTATGGTTCAAATCAAATATACTATTACCAAACTATAATCTTCTTCACAATTTGCACAGTATTACAAATTACCCTCAACTTAGTAAAATAAACTATCTTAAAGTCCCGTCTCATGCCTTTAGAATTTACTAGTGTGGATGATTAATTAACACCAGAATGTTAAAACAGAGTTCAGAGGCAATTGAAATCATTTAACGAACTGTTTAATCCCATAGTATACTAAACATTACCATTATTCTAAATATTTCATAAATGTTAGTTATCCCAAGTGTTCATTAAGTCCTCATGACATTCATTCTCATAAGAAATCATATATACCCCAAACTCAGCCAAAAGCTAAAAAACTCCATAAAATTCACTGTGTGCTCCTCTAAGACCTATCACCCTTGACCTGCTGAAAACCCTCCAAAATTGAAACAACAACCCTTTATAAACATCATACTAGGTGTGTTGTTCTTTATTTGAAAACCCCAATTAAAACCAACAACCAAACAGCCAGGTCATGAGGACTCCTGATTTCTCTCTTCCCCTTCTGCCTACAGTTTCTTAACTGGTGCCCTTTCCTTGCAGTAACTACACGGTTCCTCACATTCTCTAGCAAAATGTCCCGTTTTGTCACAATTGTAACACTTCCACTCACTCCTGTCTCCACTATTACTATTTCCTTATTGTCTGTCTTTGCTACCGTAACCTCTCTTCTCTCCTAGGTATTGACTAATAGTCTCACTGTCTCTAATTCAACATAAAACCCCCATCATCCAATCAATTTTCATACCCATTACTGTCAATGCCAAATTAGGTTTCTCTGTTCCTGTTGAAGTGCTAAATCAATAGTAGCCAATTCAAACACCTCACAATTTGGATCAAAGGGTTCCTTAGTCTTCCCCTCACTAGAGTCTACTATTTCTCCCTCAAGGACTAGTCACGCCTTATCTTCCTCTTTCTCACACTAAAAGCTGGGGGATGGACTTCTCTCTCTCTCTCCTCTCTCACTGCTTATTTCCCCTTTACACACCTTATGTATCTGTTTTAAGCATGGATTCGAGTTTATCTGCGTCCAGACGTCCCTCAAAACCATACCTCTCCCTCCACCTGGTTATATAATGGAGATTTCTTCTATCCCTGGATTCCATTTTAATTACATCAAGCATTTCTCGTCCCCAGTAAATTCTGGGACCTCTTGTGAGGATTTTCCCCCCCCATGGTTGGGACTGTTAAAAATCCCTTAGCCACCTCTTCTATATTACAAGTCAATTTAACAAGTAATTCAAAATAGCTTCACACAACAACACCTCATAAGGAGTGCCCAGCAGGAGTCCAATTCCTATCAGAAAACATACATACAAACATTAAGACACTCCCAATCTCTCCCAGGGGGAAAAAGTTATCCTTCTCCCTGAGTGAGATTGTTGTTCCCATAAGGGTTTCTTCATTTTGTTGTCAGGATTGGTTCTCGCTGCTCAAATCAGCCCTGACTTCTGTCAGTGATCTAGAAGGAGTGGGGGCTGGTGTGCAGTGTGTTAGATGGTGCCAGGGTGCTCCTGATTTACCTCTGACCTGGACTGAGTGTGAAGTAACCTCCTTCACTTCGTACGGTCCAGTCCACCTGGGTTCCAGCCACTTTCTTTTGTGGACTTTCACCCTCACCCAGTCTCCCACTTTTACCTTTAGTGGTGGCGTGTTTCCCGTCAGCTCCCCCTCTTGGGCCTTCTACACCTGAGAAGAGAGTGCTGCAGAAAATTCCGTCAATTTCATCACATAATCAGTCATTTCTATCTGTTGTACATCAAGGGCGGGCATATGACCTCCCTCCCTTGGTGGACTCTGCATTTCTCTCCCTTACATTATCTCATGAGGAGAGAGATGGGTCCCTGCCCCTGGTGATGCTCTCATAGCCATCAAAGCCAGTGGCAGGGCTTCAACCCATGTCAATTTTGTCCCTGCACAAACCTTATTCAGTTTCATAAGTCTCACTATTACTTCCCACTTTATCATTTACCACTGTTCACTTTAACTACATCCTTCACCGAACGAATATTCGAGCTTTTGGATGAGGCTTATACACTTTAAGACTATCGGAATCCTATTTTTTTTTTTTTTTTTTTACTAGCAATGTTCATCATTAAACAATATCCATTAAACAATTGACATTTACACATCCGACCCTATTGGTACATGGAACGTTTGTCATTAAGTAATACACATTAATCAGTTGACATTTACACATCCGACCCTATTGGTACATGGAGCGTTTGTCATTAAGTAATACACATTTCTATCTCTCCTAGCCACACAGTTCCCCCCCGATCTGACTCTC
The DNA here is from genome assembly GCF_020615455.1 of Coregonus clupeaformis. Classification (NCBI taxonomy): domain Eukaryota; kingdom Metazoa; phylum Chordata; class Actinopteri; order Salmoniformes; family Salmonidae; genus Coregonus; species Coregonus clupeaformis. The sequence goes on along the minus strand of NC_059207.1, from coordinate 4,517,512 downwards.
TGGATCCTTCTCTAGTGAACCCACTCTCCCAGCCGGCTTAAACTGTACATATTATCACACATTCCCCGATCTGACTCTCTTGGTCCGTCTCTGTGAACCAACTCTCCCAGACGGTTTAATACATTTTATCACAAAGTCCCTCCCGGTCTAACTCTCTTGGTCCTTTTTTAGTGAACCAACTCTCTTAGCCGACTCTCGAATTATTAATTATTCCGAGACATGTTTACTACACTGCCTTTCAGTTTGTCATCTATGCATAAATTTTATCAATAATTCATACTCACACTCGGTAATACTGATCAAAATTTGGATAGACTATTCGACAATATGCAAAGTTTGATTTAACAGGTTTTGCTTACCTTTTTTTATAGTCGACTTTAGGATCAGTTTCCCGAGCTGAGTTGAATTGTTGTCCTCCCTCCGAATAATTACACCAGTCTTTCCGTGAATCGTCCTTTTACCAACTCGCCCCCTCACATCCACATCAACTACTCTGGACCGTGTATCTAGAGAACCATCCTCTGCTACCAAGTTTCTGTTGATAACGGGATATGGAGAAGGACGAGCCGTTCAAGGATCGATTCAGACTAGGTGGTAAATTGTATGACAAGCGGCAGTTTATTCAGAGTAAAAATGTCTGGTACAAAACGTGCACGGTCTCGTTCTTTCAGCTCATAGGGAACCTCCAGAAAAAGAGCCAAAAAACAGTTCACATATGTTTTATACTGTCTGTAAAGTAGGTTGAGTCTGGCAAATCTGGTCTTCTGGTTGGTCCATGCTGCTCGGGCGTCGTCCTCTGTGATTGGGTCTAGGAGATCTACACACTGTAACTCAGGCTCTTTGTTCCGAATGTTTCAGCAGAGTAAAGATTTGGTGTGTGCGTTTAATTATCTTGTCTTGAGTGAGTCTGTGTGTGTGAGTGCATTTGTGGCAAGAGTGTGTGTGTGGTCAAAACTTGTCTTGGAAAAAGGAATTAGTTATAGCAATTTAATAGCAATAAGCTGTTTATAAAAATAGCATTTATTACAAGTGGGGCCAGTAACATTAGTAAAAATAAATAAAATATCCACCCAAAAACTATGTTTTGATATTTGTTTCATTAGTCCATTGTTGACATAGTCCCAAAATGTTTTGCTTGTCTCTGTATGATGCATTTTGCATCATATGATGCAAAACTCAGCATCAAATGATGCAAAATGCATCATACGGGGATGATTTATGTATTTTGAAAGTTACATATCTTGAAAACTTGATTGCTGACAAGCAAAACATTTGGGGACTATGTCAGCAATGGACTAATGAAACAAATACCAACAGATCGTTTTTGGTTGGAGTTTTCCTTTAAGGAAAATGTTTGTATAAATTTTATGTTTAGCTCACATAATATAATTTAAAAGTACACATTAAGGTGTCTGTAATAGAATAAAGACATCAATAAATGTATGGCTTCCAAAATCATTTTTACAATGGAGGAGTACCAAAATGGCTGCGCGGTGGCTTCAATAAAGCGCCCCTTTAGTCATCCAGGGTTTATACACAACATTGGTTTTAACCAAGTTTAGAAGCTATAGACAACAGTGGTCGTTTCCAATTACATTGTCTACAAACAATAAAGTAAAACAAGCTTATATTTTGGGTTCTGATGGGGTAAGACAGTTGAACTATGCTAATGACACATTTATAAGTTATAATCTTTAAGAATCAATGGCTATATATTGTTGATTTTAAAGTCCCAAGATGATGTACGAATCCCAGATTGCCCCTGTAATAAAAACACTTTAGACATTTGGTTGACATATTGCTTGTAAGTTTGGAAATGAATTATATAAAACTGTATTACCTGTCCATGCCCAGCCTAAACTAAGGACACGCATCAAGATATATTTTCCTATACTGTGTAGCTACCTAAATTGATCACATCTTTATCCTGGAGTTTCATACAACCCACAACTGATCCTGATTCCTGTCTTACATGGTTAGGTTCCTGCAGGCTGTGCCAAGAATATCTCTCCAGAGATGCTTTCAGAGTAAGGGTGCTCAGAACACCATCATCATTCCAAGTGTAATATGCTGAGAACTAGGGACATAATATTAAAGCCCTATCAATCCAACCCATGACACCAAAATAAATTGATGGGCAGTGAAGGGGGTTATGAAGTGGCAGATTGGTATAGTTCAATTGCAATTGAGTGCTTGAAGTCGAGAGTTACTTAAGAGATGATCACGTGATTTTACATCGCTAGAGTAGAGGACGATTCTTCATTTATCATTATCAGGCATATATCCTCTTCACGTAATCAAGATGCAATAGTTAAAATGTATTGAGAAGCAACTGGTCCTCCGCCATTGAATCACTGAAAGAGTGATATAAGAATATGCGATATATTATGATTTAACGAGAATAGATCAAAAAGTTCTAAATTACTATGTTTTATTTTATTTTATTAAAATCATGTCCTTTGTGATGACAAATAAGAACGCTATCTGACTTGGTGGTAACTAGCTACTATCAGCAAATATTTGTCCAAATAACAACTTAACCAACTAGATCATCGTGTTGTCCGTCGTAGTGGTTTTACTACACTGTTGCACATTGTGGCAGAACGCAACCTTTTCATAATCCATTATGTGGCATAATTTCAGACCTGCTGGTTTAATTTCAAAGGAACATTTTATAGACAATATACCGATTTACAGACAGCGCATTGCGCAAACAAAACAACCCTCGCAATATCAACTGGAATTACTTGGGTCTATTACTGAACTTTTTGTTGAAATTTTTTTGGGGGAATGGGAAGAGACTGTCACTGGCAAACATGGTTACAGACCCAACAACATCATATAGTATACCCTCCTCGTGAAGAAAAGCACATGAGCTAATTATAATACACAAACTAAGCAAAACAATGAAATCATTCAAACATTGCCTAAAATTATGAATAAGATACTGAGATAGACCTATTGTATATAAGCAATATAACAATTGAGATGTACAAACTATGGCATAAGGGAACGATAAGCGGATAAGAGGCAAGCCGTAATTTCGACCCTTACAAAAAAGTCCTACAGGAATCCTGCAGGAATTCAACCTTTTGTGAAGGAATTATGCAGGTGAACTGCAGGAATCGTGTAGGATTAACAAAATGTTGAAAATCACGTTCTGCACAAACGTGACAGGACCGAAACCTGCAGGATATGGCAATTCCTGCCGGATCTAGCAATTCCTGCAGGACCAAGTAAATCCCAGCACGAATCCTGCAGGACCAATTATAGCATGAATCCTGCAGGATTTAGATATTCCTAAAGCCATATCAGATAGTCAAACTGCTGGAGGAGATAAAGTGTGTGTGGAGGTGAGTGCAAATAATTTTGTATATAGCTAGCTAGTTTTTTATAAAAAAAAGAAACTTATTTTAAACTCTCCTTTACAATTTACAACAAGAAGACGAACGGTCATGTGACATCTTGGTCACCATAGCAACAGTTGGCAGTTGAGGAAATGACTGCCAGGCAGTTTAGCTAGCTAGTTCAAGTACTGCTAATATTATTTATTTATTTTTACAGGTAAGGAGTCAGAGACACATACTAAATCTACAACAAATGTTTATATGAACATGTTAGGGGGTAGCATAGCTATTTTTGATGTGTTTGCATAATATTTGTTATGAGTAAGTTAGCTAGCATGTTCTCTACTACTGGCTGCTACTGCATAACTAAAATGAAAAATAAATAATAACTGGGGGCATGGAACCCCGTATTATCGGCATATTCAACAGCGTTTAAGAAATATATTACCTTCAACAGTGTTATCTTGTGATCAAGCCATCAATGTTTTGTCAATATTGGTGTGTTAAAAATGTTAGCTAACGGGTTAGCAATTAGCATGTTTGACATTTCAATGGATATACTACTGTTATCAGCTTTTTGATAAGCGGTTTTGCAAAAAAATACGTCCCGTATTATCGGCATACGGCCCCCAGTTATTGGCCACCTTACAATTTGTTCAATTACAAGATATATCAGTTTAATTTTGTTGAAAAAAGAGACACCAACCTCGTAATCGAAGTGTTTACTATATAGTTGACTAGTTGGCTAGCCTTCCGGTAAAAAAAAATGACTTGCCTGTCAACTTTTCATTGCGTATCCCGGTGCGCCCTCATGTGGACTCTTAAGAAATGGTTCTTCACCAACATATTCAGTGTTGTAACCAAATAATGTCTCATAATTTGTTTTACAGATGAATCTTATGTTTTGAGAAAGTAGATAACAGTTGAATACTAAAATATGAGTTCATAATTTACATCAAATAAAACATTAATTTCAGTTATGTGCATTGACATAAACAATGAAAACACTGTTGGAGTTTGTGTTGCAGATGTGCACTTGGAAAGTAAAGGAAGAAATACACAAGATGGGTTGAATAAATATATATATAACATATTTTAGACATTTATTTTTTTGTACAAATAAATAATTTAATATGAACACAAACAATTAAATCTCGACCTCCATCCCTATATTGTCACAAAAATCACAATAGAAATCCAGCTCCACCGCTACCTCTGGATCCCACTGCACACACCTGCAATGGAACCAGTGCTGGCAGAAGTCACAGCACACCCATGGCACCTCGGATCTACACTCCTTAGGGGAGCTTGCAGGCGGATCATGCTCCCCGCAGCAAGCACAGCAGGTGGTGTCTTCTTTTGTAAAAAATTAAATAATAATAAAAATTGATTAATATGGTTTTGCAAAATGTAGAAGTTCTTCAACAACAATAGTAATTGATACAACTGAGAGAGAGAAAAACAGATTATGAAGTACCTGAGAGTGGTGCCATGGGTGGCGTGACAAACGTGACCGGTGGAGCTTTTCTCTTTCTTTTCCGTGCTGCAGTTTGAGAAAAATTAGTGTTAGACAGAGCATGTTGCATGAAAACCCTTTTCAACTTTTTTTACATCAATACCTCTGGAGGAAGCTGCAGAGGTTTTGGAGGAGGTGGAGATGACTTGAGGGCTGGTGCTATGGACTGTAGATATGTAAAGAGAGATTTTTTTTTTACATTGCTGTTTTATAAAACAGATAACAAACAGTCATTTTTTGTAATTTAACATGTGTTTACCTGTGGAGGTGGCGGTATTCAAATTGCAGGGGGCAGGGACACCAGACGAGGCTGCTATGGTGGTGTGACCAGGGGAGACGGAGGAGGCAGTTGGTCCAGAGGAGGCCGTGTTGGTGGTGACAGACATGGGGGGTGGTGTGCATCGTGGTGGTGGTGGACAAAACCGCCGACGATGGCTTGGAGGAGCTGGTGTTTGTAATGGTGGGGTTGAGGGGCCGACGATGGTGTGGCCGGGAGAGTAGGCACGTGGCCTTCTTCTGCAGCTGGGGACTCCGGCGGCTCCTACAGGTGTTGCACACTGGGAGGCACTGGCAGTGGTGATGCAGCTGTCCGGAGTGGTTCCAGCAGGGGGTCCAGCAGAGGCGATAGCGTCAATGGTCGCTGGTACGGGTAGCGGAATACTCTGGCAAATTCTGATTTGTTTACCATGTAGGAGTGGTCAAAATGGCTAAGGTCTCCAGCTACCTTAGAGAACTCAGCCTTTAAAGGGCCAAAGTATGCCACGTCCAGCAGCTGCAGGACATGGGTGCAGTGTGGTGGAAGAAAAATAAGTATAACCCCTTCCCTTAGTGCCGCCGCGAGCACCTCCGGGTCCATGTGGCTCTTGTGCCCATCGAAGAGAAGAAGGAGGGGGCGCTCTTTCACTGCATGCTTAATGAAGTGCTGAAACCACTTCCTGAACAGGTCCCCGTCAATGTAGCCACTGCTTGACCGTCCATACAAGGCTTGGGGTGGCCTCCCAGTGTGTAGTGGCCACCGGGGAAACACTTGGGGTAGATGATAAACGGGGGGGACGTCCTCCCCAGCTGCGTTAAAGCAGGCCAGCACTGTGATGTGCTCCTTGGTCCCCGGAGCCTGCTGGTACACGTGTTTTGCGCCCCGGGGAGCCAGCACTTTGTGCCTGCTCAGGTCGCTACGAAACCCAGACTCATCGCAGTTATAGATTTGGGTTTCTCCCTCAACCCACTCTCCTCCAAGTGCTTTTCATAAGAAGTGAAGAAGGTGTCCATCGTCGGATGTGTGGCACACTCAGCTCTCCCCCTGTCCAGGGTGTCCGGCCTCCTCAAGCTCAGGTTCTTGCGCCTCCTCCTGAACATTTCCCACCACCTCTTCCCCCATGGTGGGATTGTTTCCCCTGGGTGCCGAAACCTACAATAGAATAGAATATATAATTGTCCATCCAGGATGAAAATGTTTGTTTTGGCATTACCACATTTACATCACACACATTGAGAACAGTCAGTCCACCAACCTACATACATAAACACCTGCGTATTTTGTCAGCATATTTCATCAGCCTCTGTCTGGTGAAGGGGAACCCATGGCTGGCGCAGTAGATACAGTACTGCACCAGAGACTTTTCATCCTCTGGTGCAAGCAATGTGGGTGGTCCACTGCGACAACCATGGGTCACCCGGCCGCTCAGCCTGTCCACCAGGGTCTGCCGAGGTACACCATGCACCTTGGTAGATAAGAAAATAAAACTGTTACTAGCGGATAAAATTCACATACACATGGTAATCTCCTAAAAACAAAAGATGCCTAACCTTGGCAGCCTGGCAGATAGCCATCCCTGCCCCACAGTCCTCCATGGCATGGAACATGTCCACCTCACTCCACTGCTTCCTCTTGACTTTCTCCATGCTGTAGTGGTAAATACATGTAGCTAAATAACTTGGCATACTATACACATTTTAGAAAGATAACTCAATCTGAATATGTATAAACATTTACATTTCAAAGCTAAGGCATTGAAAGGTGATGAAAGTGTTCACAATAACTGAAAGTGTACCCACGTTTTTTGTTTGATGTTATCTTTAATGAAAATTAGTGTCCCAATTAGTTTAATATTGATGCATACGTTGTAACATTTGACTAAATACTGCCTCTATGTAGCTGTTGTAAGATAAAACATAGCCAACAGTGATAGGTGTCAAAAAGTTCATGGTTCAAAGTTCCAAATACATTTTTGCAGATTGTGCAAAACGCCTCCGTCAGAGGACTCCAATTTTGATACGGTAAAGCTTGACAACAGGCAGCTGTTTTCGTGATATGTATTATCTAACGCTTACAATTTCTTTCCTTTTTGCTGTTTTAGCAGTTCTATCAACATTTAGCAACTAAGCTAGCAACATTAGAAAATCTGTTAGCTATATTTCAGAGGTAACAAGTTGGATATTAAATTATCTGTGGTCTGTCGCGCAGTCGAATTTTACAATATGCAGCATGTTCCACAAAATGTGTACATATATAACTTTTTTGAAAACTCTCAAAACCTAAGTTAACTTACATAAATTCCACTGAAAATCGGTGGTCAGCTAGCTAGAAGGGTGTCGTTAGTCGCAAAACTTACCAATATTTTAAAGTCCATTTAAATGTTGAGCTCGAGGTGATTTAGTCCTCCAACCGCTAGAGAGTGTCCGAAGTTAGGGGGTGTCCGATGTTGGAGGAAGATTAGCTAGCTTTGACAAAAAAAACTTAACATTTAAAACTTTTGCTTCCATGGAAAGTGACAAATGAGGTTTGATATCCCTCTTGTCTCTTTAGTACTGTTCTCATAAGTTAGGCTATAAATTAAGTGGTGATTGATTTGATTTTTTTGACCTTTCAAAACTTATTTACCCAGTCTGAGCTTGTTTTTTTTCCAGAGTTCCAAGTTGTCTTGAACTCACTGAGGTCTGAGATTTCCCAGTTCCGAGTTTCCAGTTGTTTTGAATGCAGCAGAAGTCATGCTGGATTGACAACATGGCCAATGTGTTCAACCTTTTCTGGCCCATGGTGTTGTGTGTGAATGTTGATCCTTTTAAGCTTGGAAAAGAGACCCTTTCAGACATATGTTTTAAATCCTTAAACCCAGACTTGGACCACACACCCTCTCCACTGAATAGCAGGCAGGGGAAGCAAAATAGTGATTGCTTTGCAACCTTGCAGTTAGCCACTGATTCCTTCCAAACCACTCATTCTTGAATTTGCGATTTTTCTGACTTGTTGTGCAATGTTTATGTCCAATGGCCGATGAGCACCGATACTTTTTATCTATAATTTGTGACCCACCACCTGGATTCAGTCCTATGTAGCAAAGTTAGAAATTATGTTTTTTTACATTGGATAAAAGTAGAGACTCAGAGCTAGAAAATGGGATATCATACACTACAGTTGATGAACAATGGGAAAGTAATTCTGCTTTGAAAGTTGATAAACTTGTAACCCCACTTTTGAGAAAATGGCCATTGAATGTTTTGGTACATCTACTGGAGAGCTCTTCTTTGTCTACACCCATCCAGCATTGTTAACACCCTCTTAAGCCTTAGCCCCACCCATCTCTTTAAGGATTCACTTGTGAGGCCATGTGCTAAACAGAGTGAATAGTGTAGTAAACAACCAAAGATTTCAAGACCAAAAGAGGTAAAAGTAGTAGCCTACAATAAGGAAAAACTTCAGGTAAAAATACACTTTATCTAGTCCTTGGCCTATATCTTAATCTGACATTGGTGCAGGTCATGTTGTTCTTTACATTAACATCTCTGGTAAACACACACTATATCAAATACAATCTATGTTTATTTGTTACATGCACAGGATACAGAAGATGTAAACGGTACAGTGAAATGGTAACTTGCAATATCAAAAACAGAATGTGTCCAGATACAAATATTTTATAAATATTTTATAATTATTAGATGATGCTTACCCAAACACACTTGTCTAAATTGATGTGTCATGTGAAATAATTGCTATAACCACCCCCCAGCCACATCTAGCTAAATGGATGGGTGGGTCACTATTGTATAGACAATAGATGGCCGTAATCACCTCCAGACACACCTGGCTAACTTGATGGGTCATGTAATCATCTGGCGAAGTGGAGTCTTTTGTTTAGCCCTAGTAGTATGTCATAGCTGTAGTATGAATCTGCAGGTAGCTAAAGCTAACCAACTAGGTTCAATGTTAGCTAGCTAGCTAATATTAGGCTATAACTAGCAATGCAAATGGTTTCTGATTCAAATAATATTACTACACAGATCATATACGTAACATTGGCTAGTGAGCCAGAAAGCTAACGTTCACTAACTAGCTAACAGTACGCTTTAACTTGCAATGAAAACGACTTTCTGACTAAATTAGAAACTCATAATATCTGAACATGTAGCTAGACTCTTACCCGTATACATGGATAAACGCTTCCCGGCAGACTGGAACCATTTAACTCCTTTTTGTTTGTAGCTACATCTTGTTTGGCCAGTGTTGTGTCAAGTCACTCCGGTTCACACTGACGGTGGCGTGTGCAGAAAGTAGCCCATCACTTTTTCAAACTGATCTGTCAATAGTGCCTGCTAAATTCAGGGCATCAATGGCCCTGTGTAGCTCAGTTGGTAGAGCATGGCGCTTGCAACGCCAGGGTTCTGGGTTCATTTCCCACGGGGGGCCAGTATGAAAAATGTATGAACTCACTAACTGTAAGTCGCTCTGGATAAGAGCGTCTGCTAAATGACAAAAAAATAAAAAATAATGAATTAATGTTGTTGAGAAAAGTAGCAAAACCTTTGTAGTTCTCGATGGCTAAAGTTACATCTTTAAATAAAGCTGCGGTAGAAAGGATTGTCAACACATACTGAGCAGGTCATGTTATAGACAGAAGCATGCTACATGGCAGACCAAATAAAAACTAATCTCCCCTGGCATGTCCAGCCCATCCATTATCTCAGCCAATCATGGCTAGCGGGAAGGTTCCTGTCTTTTTCCATGGCTAAACCAACTAGGCTCGTAATATAACATTTCTATTCATATTTACAGATGGAATACAAGTTTGTTATTAAGGCACATGAAAGTTCACATGTTCCAGAAGGCATTTCTGCCAAAAAACGCATTAAGTAATTTTTTTGAAATGCCTCTCCTGTGAAGTAGTGAGGTGTGACATACGCCTAGCTTCCAGAAACGGGTCACATTTCTCTTCATATCAAGGATTGAAAAGGATTTGCCAGTAGATAATCGACGTGATTCATGATGATGACTGCTTGTCTAGCTTGCTATCTAAGATTGTGAAAGTATGATGTTGACATGATCAGTCCAATCAAAGCTACTGTAGATATAACGTGATTTGATGTCATTTTATCTGTGGCCAATGACCTTGAGCCTTCTTGGACGGGCACTTCTAATGTAAATCCTAGCTCTCCCTGTAGATTCTGCGGTGACATAGTGTCACCATGAGTGACAAAACACTGAGCCAATCACCACGCAACTATAGAAGATTACCAACGCCTATACTCAAGGAATCGTTTGCAAACTGATATGTGACACAAATTAATGCCAAAATAACATGCAAAACAGGTCGCCACTGCAAAGGAAACACATGGTTTGTATTCAAGTTGATATGCAGTCACGATTATTTGATATTAATAACATCCTCTTCGTAATATCGTGTTGCAGCTTCCATCCATCAAATGTCAGATTTGTAAAATGTATTTAACAGCAAAGGTTTGTCTCAAATCAAATCACATTTTATATGTCACATGCGCCGAATACAACAGGTGTAGACCTTACCGTGAAATGCTTAATTACAAGCCCTTAACCAACAATGCAGCTCAATAAATAGTAAAAAACTAAAGTCAAAAATAAATTTTTAAGTAACACAATAACAATAACGGGGCTATATACAGGGGGTACCGGTACCGAGTCAATGTGCGGGAGTACAGGTTAGTCGAGGTAATTTGTACATGTAGGTAGGGGTAAAAATAAACAGCCAGTAGCAGCAGTGTAAAAACAAATGTAAATAGTTCAGCAGTCTTATGACTTGGGGTAGAAGCTGTTAAGGAGCCTTTTGGATGTATTCTCTGGTACCACTTGCTGTGCGGTAGCAGAGAGAACAGTCTATGACTTGGGTGACTGGAGTCTTTGACAATTTTTTTGGCTTTCCTCTGACACCGCCTAGTATATAGGTCCTGGATGGCAGGAAGCTTGGCCCCAGTGATATACTGGTCCGTACGCACTACCCTCTGTAGCGCCTTACGGTCGGGTGCCGAGCAGTTGCCATACCAGGCGGTGATGCAACTGGTCAGGATGCTCTCGATGGTGCAGCTGTAGAACTTTCTGAGGATCTGGGGACCCATGCCATGCCAAATCTTTTCAGTCAGAGGGGGAATAGGCGTTGTTGTGCCCTCTTCACGACTGTCTTGGTGTGTTTGGACCATGATAGTTTGTTGGTGATGTAGACACCAAGGAACTTGAAACTCTCGACCCCCTCCACTACAGCCCTGTCGATGTGAATGGGGGCCTGTTCGGCCCTCATTTTCCTGTAGTCCACGATCAGCTCCTTTGTCTTGCTCACATTGAGAGAGAGGTTGTTGTCCTGGCACCACACTGCCAGGTCTCTGACCTCCTCCCTATAGGCTGTCTCATCATTGTCGGTGATCAGGCCTACCACTGTTGTGTCGTCAGCAAACTTAATGATGGTGTTGGAGTCGTGCTTGGCCACACAGTCATGGGTGAACAGGGCGTACAGGACGGGACAAGCACACACCCCTGAGGGGCCCCGTGTTGAGGATCAGCGTGGCAGATGTGTTGTTGCCTACCCTTACCACCTTGGGGCAGCCCGTCAGGAAGTCCAGGATCCAGTTGCAAAGGGAGGTGTTTAGTCCCAGGGTCCTTAGCTTAGTGATGAGCTTTGTGGGCACTATGGTGTTAAACGCTGAGCTGTAGTCAATGAACAGCATTCTCACATAGGTGTTCCTTTTGTCCAGGTGGGAAAGGGCAGTGTGGAGTGCGATTGGGATTGCGTCATCTGTGGATCTGTTGGGGCGGTATGCGAATTGGAGTGGGTCTCGGGTTTCCGGGATGATGGTGTTGATGTGAGCCATGACCAGCCTTTCAAAGCACTTCATGGCTACTGATGTGAGTGCTACGGGGCGGTATTCATTTAGGCAGATTACCTTTGCTTTCTTGGGCACAGGGACTATGGTGGTCTGCTTGAAACCTGTAGGTATTACAGACTGAAAATGTCAGTGAAGACACTTGCCAGTTGGTACGTGCATGCTCTAAGCACACGTCCTGGTAATCCATCTGGCCTTGTGAATGCTGACCTGTTTAAATGTCTTTAAATCATGTCACATGTTATAGTATATCAAGAGGACAAAATATTGGAAGATAAAATAAAAATGCCTGACAAAAAGCTAGCCTCAGATTAAATGGTAGCTAAAACAATGCAAAACAAAAAAGGGCAAAACAATATGAGTGTAATAAATGTGTTGTAGCTGACGAGAGGTCGTGCATTACAATTACTCCTGACATGCTGACTAGACCGGGCAGTTTGGATGAAAAGATTGAATAACATGTACAGTTGAAGTCGGAAGTTTACATACACCTTAGCCAAATATATTTAAACTCAGGTTTTCACAATTCCTGACATTTAATCGTAGTAAAAATTCCCTGTGTTAGGTCAGTTAGGATCACCACTTTATTTTAAGAATGTCAGAATAATAGTAGAGAGAATTATTTATTTCAGCTTTTATTTCTTTCATCACATTCCCAGTGGGTCAGAAGTTTACATACACTCAATTAGTATTTGGTAGCATTGCCTTTCAATTGTTTAACTTGGGTCAAACATTTCGGGTAGCCTTCCACAAGCTTCTCACAATAAATTGGGTGAATTTTGGCCCATTCCTACTGACAGAGCTGGTGTAACTGAGTCAGGTTTGTAGGCCTCCTTGATCGCACACACTTTTTCAGTTCTGCCCACACATTTTCTATAGGATTGAGGTCAGGGCTTTGTGATGGCCACTCCAATACGTTGACTTTGTTGTCCTTAAGCCATTTTGCCACAACTTTGGAAGTATGCTTGCGGTCATTCTCCATTTGGAAGACCCATTTGCGACCAAGCTTTAACTTCCTGACTGATGTCTTCAGATGTTGCTTCAATATATCCACATAATTTTCCTTCCTCATGATGCCATCTATTTTGTGAAGTGCACCAGTCCCTCCTGCAGCAAAGCACCCTTACAGCATGATGCTGCCACCCCCTTGCTTCACGGTTGTGATGGTGTTCTTCGGCTTGCAAGCTACCCCCTTTTTCCTCCAAACATAACGATGGTCATTATGGCCAAACAGTTCTATTTTTGTTTCATCAGACCAGAGGACATTTCTCCAAAAAGTACGATCTTTGTCCCCATGTGCAGTTGCAAACCGTAGTCTGGCTTTTTTACGGCGGTTTTGGAGCAGTGGCTTCTTCCTTGCTGAGCGGCCTTTCAAGTTATGTCGATATAGGACTCGTTTTACTGTGGATATAGATACTTTTGTACCTGTTTCCTCCAGCATCTTCACAAGGTCCTTTGCTGTTGTTCTGGGATTGATTTGCACTTTTCGCACCAAAGTACGCTCATCTCTAGAAGACAGAGCGCGTCTCCTTCCTGAGTGGTATGACGGCTGCGGGGTCCCAAGGTGTTTATACTTGCATACTATTGTTTGTACAGATGAACATGGTACCTTCAGGCGTTTGGAAATTGCTCCCAAGGATGAACCAGAGTTGTGGAGGTCTACAATTATTTTTCTGAGGTCTTGGCTGATTTCTTTTGATTTTCCTATGATGTCAAGCAAAGAGGCACTGAGTTTGAAGGTAGATATTGAAATACATCCACAGGTAAACCTCCAATTGACTCAAATTATGTCAATTAGTCTATCAGAAGCTTCTAAAGCCATGACATCATTTTCTGAAATGTTCTAAGCTGTTTAAAGGCACAGTCAAGTTAGTGTATGTAAACTTCTGACCCACTGGAATTGTGGTACAGTGAATTATAAGTGAAATAATCTGTCTGTAAACAATTGTTGGAAAAATTACTTGTGTCATGCACAAAGTAGATGTCCTAACCAACTTGCCAAAACTATAGTTTGTTAAAAAGAAATTTGTGGAGTGGTTGAAAAACGAGTTTTAATGACTCCAACCTAAGTGTATGTAAACTTCCGACTTCAACTGTATGTGTACATTTACTTTGCAACTTAACACGAGTGGTGTTGTCAGCATGTGAGAGTGTTGCAGTTGTAGGAGAACGAAATATGCTTAGCTAGACGAGAGGGAGGTATAGCGCCGCGTGCATCAGGAGACCACGGAGGACGCAGATCTTGTTGAAATATTTAAACCTGGAAAGAGAGCTAGTGCCGTTACAACCTCAGCGAACACCTGTTTCTATTTATAAATGATCTACATTAATTGTTTCATTATCATCAGCAGCTTTAGTTAATTTTTTCTATCTGAATGGTGAAATTAATACTCTATATCAGTTCCTCACATTAACAATACGTGATTTCTGTTTAGCTCCATCCGTGCCCGTACACACCAGCAGTGCCGACGAGAGGATTAACGCTTCGAACACACCTACAGTGTTATTGAGCAAAATGGTACGCATCATCATCTGGATATGTGTGCAACAAATGTTCAATGTTCACCTTCTGCTACCATTTCTGTCAAGCCATCTACGCATACAATTTCATACGTTTAATTTATCCAACATATGCACCACACAGAATGCACTGCAACTGGCTCTGTAACTCAATGCTGGAAATGAACGTACTTGTGGTGTACCAAAACGCAACAACACTGTTGGTGTGATCGAGGCGTAAGAATTACTATTTGTGGCAGAGCTCTCTCTATGCATGCTTTTTCTCCCAGTTCAAGCATTTCACACTTAATCTGGAGGTTTAGCGGAGGGCAATTGTCAGACCATTCCTTACACAGAGCTGAGGCATGAAACATGTCTAAAGAGGGCCTAAAGTGCCGTTGGAACCTCCATAGAGGATAGGTACTACTCCGCCTTTTGATGAGGGTGTGCGTGGCGACCTCTTAGATAGCTAGGGGTGGGAGCTCATGCCTCTCCCCAGGGTAGCCACGAGGGGCCTTTATCCCCCCCTCTCAGGTGGGAGTGGCGGGTAGTCTTCTTCCTCCTCCTGGGATGGCTCTTTGATATATGGACATGGATATGTTTCCCTAATAGAGAGAAATGCAAAAGAACATGATTAGACGGAAGAGAGGCATCACCAGGTAAAACTATTTTGGGTTCTAGCCAAAAGGGTTCTACCTGGAACCAAAAATGGTTCTACCTGGAACAAAAAGGTATTCTCCTGTGGGGACAGCAAAATAACACTTTTGGAACCCTTTTTTCTAAGAGTGTAGTGTAAGAAAATCCAACTGAAATAGCACCGCTTGTAATGATATATGTTTGCAAAGCAAATAAAATCCTATTTTAACTCATGTCCTGATTCAACAGACACTGCCCTTGGTGAGTCATGTAACGTTTCTCCCATTTCTTTCTTGCTCATTCTTCCTGTTGCTCACTCAAACTCACACACATGTGCAGTTGCAGAGAAGAGGACGAGATTTGACAATTACATCAATAAAATTTTAAAATTAAATGTTACAGGAATGATATGACAGAATAACTTTTGAACAAGATAATATTTTATTGTCTCTTTATTGCCTCTACACATACTTACATTTTTGCATTTAGCTTTCTTTTTTTAAGACTGCCAAGCTGTCCTCAATTGGGGGAACCTCTGTCCGGGACAATGTCCTCAGGATTCAGGAGCGGTGTGTTTAAATATTACAACATGTACATATTAGAATTAAGCAAAAATGTGAGAGTGATCCGCCCTTGATAGCCCACATTCTCTCCAACAAGGGTGTTGGGAGCCAGTCTGTTTTGATTTCAGTTTTGGTGTTATGAAGAAACATATAACATTCTTCCAACACAATTCTCTCCAAGACCTTGAGTAGGTAGAGCTTAATTGAGTCGTAAATATGTCAACCATGTTTCATCAGTTATTTCAATATTAACTTCCTCCTCCCATTTCTGTTAAATATAGTTTGTAGAGTGTTTCTTTCAGGATAGAATACCCAGGTAAAGGGCCTCCCGAGTGGCGCAGCGGTCTAAGGCACTGCATCGCAGTATTGTGGCATCACTACAGCCTGAGGTTCGATCCCAGGCTGTGTCATTACCGGCCTTGACCAGGAGTCCCATAGGGCGGCGCACAATTGGCCCAGCACCGTCCGGGTTAGGGGAGGGTTTGGCCGGGGGGGCTTTACTTGGCTCATCGCGCTCTAGCGACTCCTTGTGCCGGGCCGGGCGCCTGCAAGCTGACTTCGGTCGTCAGTTGAACAGTGTTTCCTCCGACACATTGGGTTAAGCGAGCAGGTGTTAAGAAGCGCTGTTTGGCGGAGGACGCATTACTCGACCTTCGCCTTTCCCGAGTTGCAGCGATGAGACAAGATTGTAATCATGAAAAGGGGGGTAAAAATTACAAATAAATAAAAATACCCAGGTAAAGATTTGAAATAGTTTTTTTGATACTCCCCAAGTTGTATGTGTTAGTGAATACTTGGATCAATTTCTGAGGTGCCCGAGGGTCAATCACTTAGTTATTTTAAAAAGTAGTGTTGACTTTGTAAGACTATAAAATGACCAACCACCCAGCTTTGGAGTAGTTAGATCTATTTCCCTGTTTTTGAGAGAAGCTGGCTACTGTGGGAGACTTCCAGTAATTGCTCTAAACTAACAATATGCTAACTTCAATAATCTCCAAACTGCACGCAGAGACATATAAATGGTTTTCATGATTTATATGACTCTAGGTAAGTAGAAAAACATCTCAAAATCTCGCAGTATCCCTTTAAGCCATGTCAGTGTCTGAAAAAATATTCACCATTCTTTCTGCCATGAGTCATTTATAAGTCATATTCTTTTTAAAACAATATCATGACGATACCCGCACACTGTCAAATGCTTATTTGCAATTGATGAACAAAAACCTACTTACCAGTTATTGTGGTCTCTTTTCAGGATCCAATCTGTCTTCTTTCTCCCCATCTTGTCCCCTTTTAGCTTTGCCACCTAGAATTGTTCAAATTAAATAAGTTAAATTTGTCATAAATCATTCTCCAAAGTCATAACGACACAGACAGATATTTTAATTTGAGTTAGGTCTGAAGATAATGACTCTGGCTTAGCAGTACAAAGCTACAAATAACACATACCTATACATACTGTACCACAAAGTACTGACCAGAAGCAATGGCTTCAAGTGATCCCACTCATCAACACTAATTTTTTTTATGTAGAATTGTTTTATGTTCTATTAGCTACATGGTGACATTCAACCATTCGTTTCAACTGGAATATAGCGAAGAGGATTCGAAACTAAGAGTTGGATTTAGCTATTGTTAGGAGCTCACAGCCAATGCAAGCACCAAGAGGGCAGATAACAAATATGGTGCTTAGCTAAGTAGGTTATTTTTTCTGCAAGCGACCTAGCTAGCTAACTAACTATAGTTTATCTACTGAAACCCATATTGTATATTGCTGGCTAACATCCTACTGTGTTACAGTGGGGGAAATCAAATTATTTTTCTGTTTGCTAATTTAGCAAGGTAGGTAGCTAGCCTAGCTAGCAAGCTAAGTTAGCTAAACAACTACCGGTAGCTAAAGATAGAAGAGGTTTTACAATCTGAGATCTTTTGTATCTTGTTAGAAATTGCATAATTCAAATCTGGTATTGGAATAAGAGAAAACATAATCAAGAGATATTCAATCCAAGCTAAATTTATTATATGCAAAATGTATGTATGATAAGTATGATGGTTCGTATACGGGCTCACTGAAATACCACGCAGGGCAGACAGAGAACTAATCCATTGTTACAGGTTCTTCTTCAAATACTCTGACAGAGATAGTTCCCACTCTCTGCTGGCCAATCAGAGTAGAGACTGAGCGTGGTTTAGACTTACTCAGCCAATCCGTTGGCACACGGGCTGGTCCCAGCCTCTTGGCGCATCCCTGTTGCCAGGCATAAGTTGCTATCATAATAACCTGTGGAGTTAGCACCCAAAAGACACCATTCCACTGTACTACGTTCAAGGACGGTTCACAGACAACAAAGAGGCAGTGTTCGTATCTATAAGAAATACAAGTTTTATCTCATCCTAGCCCCTAACGTTCCTCACATGAATCACAGCCTGTTATGTGAAACAATTTATATCAGTATAGTACAAACCTATGCTTATCATTAATGCATTCCTTCTAAGCTATTCATCACATACAGATCAAATTATGAGAAAACAAATCCCAACAATCTCGATTGTAAAAACGTTTCTCTTTTTAGTCGTAGATATGGCTACTAAACAGCAAGCTACAATATTACAACCAGCCACCTAAAGCTAGGTTTACCAGCAAATGTTAGCACATGACTGGAGTTGGCTAGCTAGTTAGCCTGGCGCCTGGTAACTTGTTATGCGCCACGCCTCGAGTTTGTAACTTGTTAGAAAATGTGTAACATCAGCAAATGTAAATAATTGTATTAGCTAGCTATGTAACATAATTGACGAGGGTTGAAATAACTTATGATTATGATCGTGGATGCATTTCAATCTCACAAAATTATAGGCATGACACAAGATAGGATTCCAAACAGATGTAAAAAACAAGTATTGTACAGTTGAAGTCGGGAGTTTAAATACACACAAATGTCTTATAAACAAACTATAGTTTTGGCAAGTCGGTTAGGCCATCTTCTTTGTGAATGACACAAGTAATTTTTCCAACAATTGTTTACAGACAGATTATTTCACTTATAATTCACTGTATCACAATTCCAGTGGGTCAGAAGTTGACTGTGCCTTTAAACAGCTCGGGAAATTCCAGTAAATGATGTAATGGCTTTAGAAGCTTCTGATAGGCTAATTGACATCATTTGAGTCAATTTAACAACTGCTATTACAACCATAATATCTAAACCATGTTTTATGAATACAATGTGATGCCATAACCTTATGGGCAGCCACAACTATAGAGTACGAAAATAAACTAGAGAGTACATAAACCTACAATAGTTGTCTACACCATCTCAATCTAATCTCAAAACGAGATGGCAAGTATCATCTACAGTACCTACATGAAACAATAAAGTAGTCATAATGTTGCCTAACGCCAAATGCAAAATAAAATAATGCATCCTACTTGTGAGATTTATGTATAGTTTTTAAATAAATGCCATGTAAAAAATTCAAAGCAATAAATGCATTAAACATTTATAATAATAATGTTTTGAGTACATTTTGAATGATGAAAATAGATATCCATATTATAATTTTTTGTATGAGATGTTGTGGGATTTATGTATGTTATTAAAATATATGTCACGTTCTTTGATATAGAAGGCCATATATTACTTTTCCGTATGGGTTACTGAAAGTCGTAAAGAAGTTGCATGGAGCCTGCAAAATTGAAAGCATAAACAGACGTTGCCTAAAGAGATTGCGCGATTGGGGAATATTGGGGAATTCTGGAATTCCCCAAGGCAAGCAACAATTCACTGCAAACGTTGTGCGATGTGTGGTGGTTAAGGCTAGAAGGGATACAGCTTTTGTCAAATGAACGTCAAAAGTTGACATTTTTGGCATTGTAGCTAACGCGAACCCTTTTCCTAACCTTAACCTAATTATTCTAACCTGCTACGTTAATTCTCCTAACCTGCTGCATAAGTTCTCCTAACCTACAAAAGTCAGATCTGACAAAAACTGTATTCCATCTTGTCAAAACCATAAACGGTGGCGCTCGTGCTTGCTGACGTAACGGTCATCCCCTTCCTGTTGTTTTGCTCTTCGCAGTACTATCACATTACAGTATGGTTTAGAAACTGTTTTACTATCATAGATAGAACATGTCTTTGGTACTACCTCCGACACCCATTATAGGTGGCACAAAAGTTGGTGCGCCAGTAGGCAGGCAATAGTTGTTGTACCCGTTGAAGTAAGCAAGTCAACAGTGAAGAGACAGCATACTTACTGTATGTAGCGTGATCTTTGCAGACGCTGCGTGTATAATTGCTACAGCCTACCGAATTTTACAGGTAAGATATAGCCTAGCAAGTTTGGAAGTGAACATTCAGAATGGTTTTGTTGTTTGAGTGAATGTCATGACATTTAATTATCAGTAAAATCTTAGACTAGTCTAGTCATGTTATTAGCACTTAAGAAAAACGTGTGCAAGAATGTTGCAGATCTAACATGTTCTTCACTTCTGACAATATAGTAGACTGACTTTATATATATATATAAACAATAACGTTTTAAATCACCAAATTGTATTATGTCATCAAAAGCACATGTTCTTAAAAAAAAAAAAAAAAAACATGTTTTCCCATCTAAAGAGGTTTAAAAAAATAAAAAATAAATAATGACTATAATATGGTCAGGCTGATCTTCGGCTAAA
This sequence comes from Coregonus clupeaformis, assembly GCF_020615455.1. Taxonomy (NCBI): domain Eukaryota; kingdom Metazoa; phylum Chordata; class Actinopteri; order Salmoniformes; family Salmonidae; genus Coregonus; species Coregonus clupeaformis. The sequence continues at coordinate 4,497,145 of NC_059207.1, read as the reverse complement.
TGGACGGACCAATTTGGCCGATTTGGGACGACTATTTTTGGCCAAAATAATGGTGACAATGGATGGACCTGATATAGCCCATAATTCGACAGTCACGTGCTGAGTGGGAAGTGCCTATTAAGTGCCAAATAAAGTAACAGAGTTGAAGACACCCATAAATCCCCTTGTGACAGGGGGAATATCAAATCATATCAAATTTTATTTGTCACATGCGCCTAATACAACAGGTGAAATGGTTACTTACAAGCCCTTAACCAACAATGCAGTTTTAAGAAAAAAAGTGTTAGGTAAAAAATAGATAAGTAAAAATGAATAAAGAAGAAAAATTACAAATAATTCAAGAGCAGCAGTAAAATAACAGTAGCGAGGCTATATACAGGGGGTACCGGTACAGAGTCAATGTGCAGGGGCACAGGTTAGTCGAGGTAATTGAGGTAATATGTACATGTGGGTAGAGGTAAAGTGACTATGCAGATAATAAACAGAGTAGCAGCAGCGTAAAAATGCAAATTTGATTAGCTGTTCAGGAGTCTTATGGCTTGGGGGTATAAGCAGTTAAGAAGCCTTTTGGACATAGACATGGTGCTCTGACACCGCTTGCCGTGCGGTAGCAGAGAGAACAGTCTATGACAAGGGTGGCTGGAGTCTTTGGCAATTTTTAGGGCCTTCCTCTGACACCGCCTGGTATAGAGGTCCTGGATGGCAGGAAGCTTGGCCCCAGTGATGTACTGGGCCGTACACACTACCCTCTGTAGTGCCTTGCGGTCGGAGGCAGAGCAGTTGCCATACCAGGCGGTGATGCAACCAGTCAGGATGCTCTCGATGGTGCAGCTGTATAACTTTTTGAGGATCTGAGGACCCATGCCAAATCTTATCAGTCTCCTGAGGGGGAATAGGCTTTGTCGTGCCCTCTTCACGACTGTCTTGGTGTGTTTGGACCATGATAGTTTGTTGGTGATGTGGACACCAAGGAACTTGAAGCTCTCAACCTACTCCACTACAGCCCCGTCGATGAGAATGGGGGCGTGCTCGGTCCTCTTTTTCCTATAGTCCACAATCATCTCCTTTGTCTTGATCACATTGACGGTGAGGTTGTTATCCTGGCACCACACGGCCAGGTCTCTGACCTCCTCCCTATAGGCTATCTCATCGTTGTCGGTGATCAGGCCTACCACTGTTGTGTCGTTGGCAAACTTAATGATGATGTTGGAGTTGCGTCTGGCCATGCAGTCATGGGTGAACATCGAGTACAGGAGGGGACTGAGCACGCACCCCTGAGGGTGGCGGATGTGTTGTTACCTACCCTTACCACCAGGGGGCGACCCGTCAGAAAGTCCAGGATCCAGTTGCAGAGGGAGGTGTTTAGTCCCAGGGTCCTTAGCTTAGTGATGAGCTTTGAAGGCACTATGGTGTTGAACGCTGAGCTGTAGTCAATTAATCGCATTCTCACATAGGTGTTTATTTTGTCCAGGTGGGAAAGGTCAGTGTGGAGTGCAATAGAGATTGTATCATCTGTGGTTCTGTTGGGGCGGTATGCAAATTGGAGTGGGTCTAGGGTTTCTGGGTAATGGTGTTGATGTGAGCCATGACCAGCCTTTCAAAGCACTTCATGGCTACAGACGTGAGTGCTACAGGTCGGTAGTCATTTAGGCAGGTTACCTTAGTGTTCTTGGGGACATGGACTATGGTGGTCTGCTTGAAACATGTTGGTATTACAGACTCAGTCAGGGACAGGTTGAAAATGTCAGTGAAGACACTTGCCAGTTGGTCAGCGCATGCTCAGAGTACACGTCCTGATAATCCGTCTGGCCCTGCGGCCTTGTGAATGTTGACCTGTTTAAAGGTCTTACTCACATCGGCTACGGAGAGCGTGATCACACAGTCGTCCGGAACAGCTGATGCTCTCATGCATGCTTCAGTGTTGCTTGCCTCGAAGCGAGCATAGAAGTAATTTAGCTCGTCTGGTAGGCTCGTGTCACTGGGCAGCTCGCGGCTGTGCTTCCCTTTGTAGTCCGTAATAGTTTGCAAGCCCTGCCACGACTAGCGTCGGAGCCGGTGTAGTACGATTCAATCTTAGTCCTGTATTGATGCTTTGCCTGTTTGATGGTTCGTCGGAGGGCATAGCGGGATTTCTTATAATCGTCCGGGTTAGAGTCCCGCTCCTTGAAAGCGGCAGCTCTACCCTTTAGCTCAGTAAGGATGTTGCCTGTAATCCATGGCTTCTGGTTGGGGTATGTACGTACGGTCACTGTGGGGACGACATCATCGATGCACTTATTGATGAAGCCAATGACTGATGTGGTGGACTCCTCAATGCCATCGGAAGAATGCCGGAACATATTCCAGTCTGTGCTAGCAAAACAGTCCTGTAGCTTAGCATCTGCGTCATCTGATCACTTCTGTTTTGAGCGAGTCACTGGTACTTACTGCTTTAGTTTTTGCTTGAATATGAGCTTGTTGTGTGCAACAGGGACAGGCAATTGAATGCATTTTTAAAACATTTCTAGCCTGTCTATCTATGGGTCACACTGTATCTGCGAGCTGTTGGCTAGGGCGCACATGCCAAGACCAGAGTATGCACATTTAATTTAACATAACCGTTTTTGTGATAAAACTATCGGTAGAGTTAAAAATGTGATGGAAATGTGATGAACTTTAGAGTTTCATTCGGAACATGAAAAAAGCTAAAAAGTACATTTTGTGTTCACGCACTGATTTTTATCTGCAATAAGTCCTTTTGGTGGAAACACGGCACTGGTGGGAAAATTCACATACTATATTTTCTTTATGCGGATTTTAGAATATTTGCATGAAAATCTGTCACCAATTGGATGGAAACCTAGCTAATAATGGTGAAAACTTGTATAAATGTTGGGGTTAAGTAGGTTAACATCTTCCTACACTCTTGGAAAAAAAAGGTTCCAAAAGGGTTCTTCGGTAGAAGCTTCCGGTAGAAGCCTTTTTGGTTCCAGGTATAACTCTTTTGGGTTCCATGTAGAACTCTCTGTGTAAAGGGTTCTACCTGGAACCAAAAGGGGGTCTACAAAGGGTTCTCCTATGGGGACAGCCGAAGAACCCTTTAAGGTTCTAGATAGAAAACAAGTTCCTAACAGTGTAGAGGATGCACAGAGGGACATGTCAAAATGCTGAATTTTGGCACTTTAGCAAGTCTATATTCATATAAAAAATCTGATTTGTTGCATTTTCCATGTGGTCTATAGTAAAGGGCACTTCATTTATAATGTTTTATTTATTTACCTTTATTTAACTAGTCAAGTCAGATAAGAACAAATTCTTATTTACAATGACGGCCTACACCGGCCAAACCTGGACAACGCTGGGCCAATTGTGCGCTGCCCTATGGGACTCCCAATCAAACCAGGGGGTCTGTAGTGACGCCTCAAGCACTGAGATGCAGTGCCTTAGACCGCTGCGCTACTCGGGAGCCCATTATAACAGGCTTTTAAACTTCAACATTGGTGCACAATTGGTGCACAGTGTCTACTTAAAATATCAAAGGGGCAAAAGGCACTCAATTTGTGGAAGACCCGTATAAATAGGCTACATTCATAGCACAGTGAAATGACTTTCAGCCAGTGAAAGTTTTAGAGAGGAAATGCTGACTGAGGCTGGGTGTGTCTTCCTTAAAATGAGAACTAAAAGTGTTAACAAAACAAATGTCAAAAGAGATTGAGATGAGATTTTGGAAATACCCTGTAAATTCTCCCTATGGAGTTGTGCAATAGAATTAAATGTTTTTAATTTCAGTACCTTCTGTCTGAGCTGTTATTCTATTTCTAGTAATAAGACTTATTCATGCCAGAATAACAAAAAGTAGTCAATTTAATCATTATCTCTGTTTTTCTCTCAGACCAAGTGAAACTGAAAGACAGCATCCTTTCAATTGCATAAGCCATCATAACACCCATCATGGAGGAGTCTCGCACCATGGAAACAGAGGAGCTGATGACATGTCTCCAGATCCAGCTCTACCACCCCCAGCAGGCCTCTAAGGCTCTGTATCGCCTGCTGCCCCTGGACGCCAGGCACAAGCACCCAGCCGAGGACCCCCTGAGGCTGGGCCGGGACGCCCACGGCTGCACCTTCGCCCTGGCCGACCCACGGGTCTCCCGCAAGCAGCTGGCCTTGCAGGCCTACCTCACCTCCAACAGTCCCGACATGCTGTTCTCTGTGCAGAACCTGAGCCAGAAGGGACGCATGACGGTCAACGGTTCTGAGTTGGGGTACCTGGAGAGGGCAGAGCTGCCGAATAAGGCCCTGGTCCGGTTCGGGGAGTACGAGGTGCTGATACGTCGTGAGAATGGAGAGGCGAAGGGGAGCTTCGAGGTGGAGTTTGGGGTGCTGGCAGTGCCCCCTTCCAGAGAGGTGGGCGTGCCAATTATGGTTCCCGTCATGGATACAGGCTCAGACCATTCAACCAATGGCATCCCACCACTCATGAGCCATGGGCCAATAGAGATGGATGAGACAATAATGTACCAATCATGCAGCATGTTTCTCTCATAGACAATACTTTTCTCTTTACCTAGTAGCAGTTTTCTTGAAAAAATATTGATGTTAAACATTCTGTAATCTCTCGTAGACAGGAAGTGACAAACTTTCGCAATAATTTTACTTCTGGGTAACCGAGATTAAACATTCTGTAAACTTAATCATAGTGTTGACTGTATGTAGCGCTAAGGCATTGGGACCTCAAGTGTAGTTTTTCATATCACTCCACAAGTGTTATTAAGACTGTTACGTTATATAAAATGTGAAACTAAAGCTTCTGAATATTGCCCTTTTTCATGTAGTTCAAGTATCAGTGTTCAATGAAAGATGGGGAAGGATCATACTGTTTTGTAAATGTTGACTAAAATAATAAAACTGTTTTAATTGTATTCTTGTGTTACACGTCATATACTTGCCAAAGCCTTTAAGAAGTAATTCAACTTTTACTTGCAAGGCACCAAGGTTTCTGGACCAATCAGACGGCCCTGAATGTGTTCACATTCGGTGAAGGGTCAGGGAGGTACATACAGTGCCTTCGGAAAGTATTCAGACCCCTTGACTTTTTCCACATTTTGTTAATTTACAGCCTTATTCTAAAATTGATTAAATAAATACAAATCCTCAGAAATCTACACACAATACCCCATAATGACAAAGCAAAAACAGGTTTTTAGAAATGTTTGCATATGTATTAAAAATCAAAAAGAGAAATACCTTATTTATATAAGTATTCAGACCCTTTGCTATGAGACTTGAAATTGAGCTCAGGTGCATCCTGTTTCCATTGATCATCCTTGAGATGTTTCTACAACTTGATTGGAGTCCACCTGTGGTAAATGTAATTGATTGGACATGATTTGGAAAGGCACACATCTGTCTATATAAGGTCCCACAGTTGACAGTGCATGTCAGAGCAAAAACCAAGCCATGAGGTCGAAGGAATTGTCCGTAGAGACAGGATTGTGTCGAGGCACAGATCTGGGGAAGGGTACCAAAACATTTCTGCAGCATTGAAGGTCCCCAAGAACACAGTGCCTCCATCATTCTTAAATGGAAGAAGTTTGGAACCACCAAGACTCTTCCTAGAGCTGGCCGCCCGGCCAAACTGAGCAATCGGGGGAGAAGGGCCTTGGTCAGGGAGGTGACCAAGAACCCGATGGTCACTCTGACAGAGTTCCTCTGTGGAGATAGGAGAACCTTCCAGAAGGACAACAATCTCTGCAGCACTCCACCAATCAGGCCTTTATGGTAGAGTGGCCAGGCGGAAGCCACTCCTCAGTAAAAGGCACATGACAGCCCGCTTGGAGTTTGCCAAAAGGCACCTAAAGACTCTCAGACCATGAGAAACAAGATTCTCTGGTGTGATGAAACCAAGATTGAACTCTTTGGCCTGAATACCAAGCGTCACATCTGGAGGAAACCTGGCACCATCCTTACGGTGAAGCATGGTAGAGGCAGCACCATCCTGTGGGTATGTTTTTCAGCGGCAGGGACTGGGAGACTAGTCAGGATCGAGGCACAGATGAACGGAGCAAAGTACAGAGAGATCCTTGATGAAAACCTGTTCCAGAGCGCTCAGGACCTCAGACTGGGGGCGAAGGTTCACCTTCCAACAGGACAGTGACCCTAAGCACACAGCCAAGACAACGCAGGAGTGGCTTCGGGACAAGTCTCTGAATGTCCATGAGTGGCCCAGCCAGAGCCCGGACTTGAACCCAATTGAACATCTCTGGAGAGACCTGAAAATAGCTGTGCAGCAACGCTCCCCATCCAACCTTACATTGCTTGAGAGCATCTGCAGAGAGGAATGGGAGAAACTCCCCAAATATAGGTGCCAAGCTTATAGCGTCATACCCAAGAAGACTCGAGGCTGTAATCTCTGCCAAAGGTGCTTCAACAAAGTACTGAGTAAAGGGTCTGAATAGTTATGTAAATGTTATATTTCAGATTAGTATTTTTTATAAATTTGCAAACATTTCTAAAAACCTGTTTTTGCTTTGTCATTATGGGGTATTGTGTGTAGATTGATAAGGGGAAAAAACAAGTTAATCCATTTTAGAATAAGGCTGTAACGTAACAAAATGTGGAAAAAGTCAAGGGGTCTGAATATTTTCCGATTGCACTGTAGATCCAGAAATTTGCAGAGAAGTAGCATGCCGTTTGGCCGGAGCAAGGAGTCTGGGTAGCCAGGCAAAGGACAACTAGCTCTGAGGCAGGTATGGCTCATCTGGACTTGGTCCTGTCGGCTCTCTTGTGCTCATCTATCCGCAGGAGGTAACCCCCTCTCAGCCACCCTTCCTGGAAACAGAGGTAAACCCCAGAGTTGGACGGAGAGGACCGGTGGATGAGGTAGCCGTTTCCCTCTTGTGAGAGATCCAGGGAGTGGGTTCTGTTATTTTGGAGAAGGCTGTGCATCTCGTTCCCAGTATACAGGGCTGTGGACATAAATAAATAAGAGTGAGATATAACCAGTGGCTACTGGGCTCTGAAATATCCAGTTATACATTATAATGTTCTCGAATAAGCCATTATAGATGTGTTGTGATTGATTGGTGTGTTGACAGCACTCCCTTAATGTGACCTTACTAAAGAGCCCCTGAAGTGGAAAGGGCCATCAGCTCACCTGTACACAGAGACAGAGGGACACATGAGCAATGTCCAAGGAGGCAGTGAAGTCAACAGGCTTCAGGAGTGACAGATGAAGCATCCGCAGTAGAGTGGGAATGTCATCGTCGTCATGCCGACGAGAGGTCGGGCAGTCCTGCCAATATGTCATTATGAGCTCTGGGCACCGGACAATGGAGAAACCTTGCAACCTCCTCTCTAGATGTCTCTGAACCATCCCACGTGGAAGAGCTTCCCCTCTCCTGTGCTCACAGTGTGCATAGCACAACCTTGGTAAAGGATAGAGGAAGCTAGGAAATAGCACTTCTCAGTGGATGTAACATGACACTACAACTCGTTCTGTCACAGGGAGACTAGCAAAATCGAAACAAAGTACTATCAATATCATAGCATCTTCTTTCTTACCAGCATCTATGTAACTATACACCGACTCACTCAATCCTCTCTCCAAGTTCCCAACAGCGATTGCAACACCTCCACTAACACCTTCCCCAACCTCACTGTCAAGTTCTCCCTGCACCTCCAAACAAGCCAGGGTTACATCAGCCGCCTGACAGGTATAGATTCCAGAGTCATGAACCCGGGTCTCAAAGGGTGTAGGGAGGCACCAGGGCAAACCAGTGGCAGGGTTGAGGCTGAGTAGGGCCACAGTGCAGGTCTTCCCAGTGCCACACAATCAATGGGGCTTCAGCAAGACACTAGGCCACACCCCAGACAGGAGCATGACCAATAAGCTCACAGTAACACAATCCATGGTCCCCCAGGGCAAGCATGGAGTATTTTTATGTCTGGAAATTACTGCTCAGGCATCTTCTGCATTTCAATGCCTCTGTAGTTTCCCAGTGCTCTATTTGGAAGCCCTTTCCCATCCCATGATCTCATCAAACAGCTGGGATATAAATCATCTTGTGAACTCTGCCTCAAAGGACACAGAGGATATTTTGTCCATACTCAATCATTATAAAGGAAATAAGGAAATCACTTGTTCATAAAAATAATTACTTCAGTTGGATTGGTAAATGAAATACAGTGCTTTTAAGTGGTAATCATTTTGCAGTTGAGCATACAAGCAAAATCAAACACTGATGGTGCCAGTAAAAATGGTCATACACAATTTATGACATGTTTTTTTAATGGTGACAGTACATAGAAATGATGAGCATTGAGGAAGACAGTTCGCTGATGCCACTCAACTCAAGAAGAGTAATGCAAATGACTATGCAGCAGTCAGACAGTCTTCTTTCTTCAAGCTGGGCCTGCCCAAGTCCTTCCTGAAGAAAGAAGACATACTTCTTTCAAAAAAATGCTCACTTTTTCCCATTGAAATATAAAACCTAAGACACACAAAATGGCACAGAGATGTCTGACCATGATGGGCCATTGCAGCTCCTGCATAAGGACTGATCTGGCAGCGGTGGCACCCATAACCCTGGAGAGAAGTGTCAGGATATCAAGAGGAGCAGAAGTCCACTTCTGTACCAACCTCTGGAAAGAAGACAGTGGCCTAGAGGGGAAGAGATGGGAGAAATAGGATGAAGATAAGTTGAATAGAAGGCAAGTATAATTAAAAAGGACATGCTAAGCATTGGGAAAGTCTGTCATCCATTCAATTACAAAAATAAATTATATATTTAGTATGAACGACATTACACTTATTCCAACATTTCTCATTTCATTACTGGCACCTACATGGTTTCCCTATTCTGCTAAAATAATAAACGCAATACTTCTCTAGCAGAATTCCACTTCCATACCAACCTCTTGTGCAAGGAAAGAACATAAGAGGCCTAGACGTGGGGGATGGGAGCAATAAGATGGGGATCAGTTGGATACAAAAGGATTCAAAAGATACTAAGCATGGGAAAAGTATGTCATCCAATGGTGCTAAAAGGTGATAAACATAGGATTAGTTGTTTTAAATTTTTGCATTGTAATTTCAGAAAATGTCCATAATATATCTGGCGCTAATAGTGAAATGATAGTGTTTCAGAGTATTACTTACCCGCTAGTGTTAGGATTGGCTGTGACATTCGCCTATCGATTTCTCCTGCCGGAGCGGCATCAGTTGTCAAAATGGGAAAGCTGTTTGACTTGTACCATCTAAAATGGCTGTGAAATATATTTTCAATAACAAAAAGTTATAGTTTTTACAGCTGTTTGAAGCTGGTAGACCAGCTTCAAACAAAACTACATTTGTTTCTGAAAATATATTTCACAGCAATTTAGATGGTACAATGATTCGCTTAACTATTCAGTGCTTGTTTTCTCACATAAACCGAAATTGAGCGACGTGTAGAATTTTAGCAACCATCAAATGACAGAGCGATTTCCACTAGGTAAACTGCCAAAGTCAGAACAGCTTTCCCATTTTGACAACAGATGCCGCTTCAGCTGGAGAAATCAATAGGCGAATAGCACAGCCAATCACAACACTGGCGGGTAAGTAATAGTGAAACATTCCACTATTACTGCAGATATTATGGAAATTCTGAAATTACAATGCCAGAATCCTGTGTAGCGTCTTTAAAGTATGATAAATCATACTTCTGTATAAATGACCTTAATTTAACATTACCTCCACATGTCCTCATTGTAGGACACAGCATAAGACAGCACGGCCATCTCCTAGATTGTGTCCACAACACCTATCCACAGATCATGGTTCTAACAACCTACAAAAAGCAGAAGTGCTAAGAATACCTGGGGTTATTGTCCTATGTATTATGGGAGAGGGCATAGTTAGATCATTAAGCCAAAACATTACATATATTTGAGAGAATGATTGTAAAGAACATGGTAGGGTATGCAGTGGTTGAAAGATAGGAACTGTGACATTGTGAAATTAAGCGCTTTCAGAGATCGTAAGACAATATACATTTGCCATCGCAAAGTAAAAAGATGGAAAGAGGGTAAATTCCCCACTACTTTAAATATAAGTTAACATTGAAAAGCGTATTTTTCAGGAGAATGGACCGAAATGCCATAGATTAAGTTACAGTGCTGGTGCATATTGGCTTTCACTGACTGCAATGAGCATTGTCATGAAGCGCCTATAATAACGAGGAAAGATGGGGAAGTTCAAAGTGACGATATAGTTCAAATCTGTTTATTAAAAAGCTTTGAAATCAAAATGTCATCTGTAAAGAAAAGAAAATCATACATAAACGCAGCTTTGGGGTATCTAGGTATGTAAATCGGCATATAATTTAACACAATGTCTTAACAAATCAAATTTGCATAGGTAGTTAAGTTAAATCACTACGCTAACAGTTGCGTCGCAAAACGTCTTGTATACTGGTAAGTACCACCCACAACCAAGATCACCAATTAAAGCGATGTTACACTAACACGTTGTTGGACTGATTATGCAAATGAGTGTTGTTTATTAATCAAACTTAAGCTAGATACAGCTCTAAGTATCTAAAAGACATCTCCAGAATCTTCGTAACATTCATGTTTACCAAAATTACATAGATTGCTATTTAATTAACATTCAAATAGTCCCTTCATGAATCACAGTTTAGAGGGTTTTTATCCATGAACATGACGTTATAAAGGAAGAAATTTAACGTTAGGTCTTAGGCCTATATAGAGCCCTTAGCAGTACTGCGTCATTTCAAAATAGAATAACACCTCAAAAATACAGTGCCTTCCTCCTATGCCCCAAACAGTTTATGAACCTCGAACAATAAAATCAAGCAGAACAAATGTAAAACAGTTCAAGCAAGAGGACGAAACCGTAGACATAAAAGCGTTTTTTTTGTATGGGTGCCCGCAATCAATAGAGTATCTTCCAGTAAGTCGCAGGTGAACGCAACGCAATCCGCCACAGACGAAGGGGGGGGGGGGGTATAGTGCCACGTGCATCAGGAGACGACGATCTTGTCGGATAATTTAACCCTGGAAAGAGAGCAAACCACACAAGTCAAGCGCATTTTACTCATGGAGGAACGCGCTGAGGTTCAGTAAAAACTTCCAGCATTCTTTAAAGGCATATTACGATTTCACATTGTTCAGTTGAAGCAGATTTGGAGAGTTTGTAAAAAGCTAATGATATGGTGAAACAATGCATTTGAAGCTTTTCTAGTCTGGTATTTTAAGCGAGACACTGAACGTCAATGAGGATTAACTCCTAATTCAAACCTTCCCCTCCCCATTGTTTTAAGTGAGCTAGATATGGAGTGTAATTGCATAGTGTACTACCCTGTTTCTGATATCTCACCTTGAGTCAAGCACCAGTGTGGGTTCAGTAAGAGTAGCGGGCAGGAGGCGGCAGAGGCACCCTGTCAGCATAGGGGTCTCTGGTACGTGGTAGGTTGTACATCGCTGGCCTGGACAGAGGAGAGAGCCGAGAGCGCTCATAGGAGTAGCCGTTACCCGCGGGGGGCATGGGGGGAGGAGGGGGTCTTCTGATGGGACTGCGATCACGGGCATAGTAGGAGGACGGAGGGGGGAGGGGGCGACGCTCGTACGGGTTGAGGGAGGAGGCCGTAAGGCGCTCCCTAACCATGACAGAAGGGGGTGGTGGAGGGGGTATGGAGCCAACGCGCCTTTCATCTCCATAGCCTGAAAGGCCACCGTAAGGGGCAGGCCGAGCTCTGTACTTCTCATAGTAATCCACCACCCCATAGCTTTCTCTCTCGCGCTCATAAGAACGCTCTGGGGGGTAAGGGGCTCGTCTAGGGGGAGGTGGTGGTGGAGGGGGGCCGGGGTATCCCCCTGACATGCGACCTCTGTAATGAGGGGGCTCAGGCAGCCCCCTGTCCCCGGGGTAGCCACGGGGTGGAGGCCAGTATCCACCCCTATCTGGTGGGGGGCCGTAATCCTCTTCCTCCCCCCTGGGACGGCTTTTTGACATCTGAACGTGAATCCGTTTGCCTAAAAAGGAAAACCTTGATTAACACTCAGACAGTGACATGCAAAACTAAAGTCCATATTTAACTTCAGGACTTTCCAATGGTTCAATCGTAAATCTTAATGAGGGTATTTTTCTTACCTTGGAAGTCGGTGTTGTCTAATCCTTTTATGGCATCCTTGGCCTCATCTGAGTTGGACATGTGGATGAATGCGAAATTTTTTATGATGGCGCATTCTGTCACTGTTCCATACTCCTCAAACAGAGTGCGGAGCTCATCGTCGCTGCCTTTCTCCACATTGGCCACGTGAAGTTTCACTGGACCCTGATTCTTCCCCCTGCTCGGCTCCACATTGATTGGCCTGCCATGAAGCTTGAAGAGGTGCAGGCTGCGGATGGCTTTGGTGGCAGACTTGCGGTCATCCATGTGGACAAAGGCATAGTTTTTGAACTTTGCACATTCTGTCACTGTGCCATGTTGAGTAAACAGAGCCTCGATCTCATCCTTTTCAACCTCGTTAGGGAGGTTTCCAATAAAGATTTTCACCATCTTTATGTCAACTCAGAGCCTGTGACAGAGGATAGGCATGTCAATATACCAGTTTGGCTGCAAATGAAGTCGTGACGCTAAGTGAGTGGGCGGCATTGACAGGAAATGCACTGGTTAATGTTATATAGCTAATGTTAGCTAGCTAACTAGTGAAATGTAATTTAAACTGGCCCAGCAATTACTGAATGTTAGTTAGGCAGCAAACTTTGTTCAATGTCAAAGTTCACATTTCTAAAGTCTGGCAAGCTGTTGTCTAGTAAGCAAAGGTGGAAAGCGGAGTGGTTAGCTAGTTAGCTATGGAATATCGAAAGTAGGTAAGACTTCCTCCATCTCAGCGTCGACTGACTGGGTGGCTAACGACGTTAGCAAGCCAACTTAGCTAACGTTAGCTAGCTAACTACGTTAGCTATGATAGATAGCTAGTTCAATATAACGACCAAAATAAGAATGGAAAATTAATGTAATACAATTATCGTAAAGCAAGTTGAGCTAGTTAATTTGGCATAAAACAATTCGAAATAACGAATACATTGCCGTAGTAAGATTCCACAAACTCACCTCACTGCTACTAGGACGACGACACACGATAACGTATATCAACCCTACTTCTATGCGTATAATGGCGGTCCACAAACAAACGTTTGAGGTGCCTGCCGCCGATTTAATACCTCACGTCCGTTTTCTGAACAAATGCGACATGTCCCGCCCACTGATAGGTTTGATTGGTGAATGGCCTTGCCCGTAAATTATTCACCGTCAAATGCGCAGTTTGATTGGACAAACTGGCAAAAAATATATATGAATTTACAGAGGAGAAAAAAAGTGGGCTAGATCATTTTGCGTGGCCCGGTGCTCCGGGTAGGCGGAGTATCCATATTTTAGAACATTCCATTGGTTCTTAAGTGAAATCTCTACCTACCTGGGGTACCGGCCCATGCAAAACGAACTAGCCCGATCACAACAATTTGATTTTCAAATGAATCTTCCGGGAAATGGACTTAACTTTGCTCTTATTTTTTCAACCCATGTGTTGCTCAGTGCTAAACAATGCAAATAAGTGCTAACACATCCCAGTATACCTACACCTAAATAATTCATTTTCAGACAATTGAAGTTAAAATATTTTATTATTTACATTAATATTCTCTAAAATACAAAATTGGTACAGTACATGAATCAGATACTATAGTTGCATGGTTGTGTTAATCGTGTAATTTCAAGTGGTAGCATCTAACAAGCCTATACAAAACACAAATGATTTTTATATTTTGATTCATTCATTGTAATCAATATCATTCTGATAATGTTATGATTTCCTGATAATGTTATGATTTGTCTAATAGTGTCTGCTTTCCTATAATTTTTTTAAACAGATCTATGTGATGCACTGTTGGCTGGCTGTGCTGCCTGTTTCACATTCTAGGATAGCACTCGACATCCACAACCCCCTAATTTATTTATTGCTTCTGCTGGCTATATTGTGGTGCGGAGGAGTAGACTTCTACAGGCATAGGCTGTAGAGGCATAGAGGGGTGAGAGGGGTGAGAAAAGGATTGAGGGGGATGCATGTTGATCTGGACAGATGGGACATTGACGAGGAGGAGAGGGCGCTGACGTAACTTCAGCTCGCGGGCCATCTGGCACCAGGCAAAGGGGGTGCAGCAGTTGACCATGAGGCAGTCGTTGCATATGGTCCCCTACAGGCGGTGGCGGTGGTGGGGAGGATATGAGACTGATATTAATTAAACAGATTATTGTTTGTAAGATCATGTGAATACAGTGGCTTTCATTCCCATGATCACATCTCTTCTATTGGCCCTATTCAATGATACAGTATAGGTCATTGGCCCTATTATGGCAGTCATTATGATTGTGTGTTTATTGATCTTGTCTAGCATCACCTGACAGCTCTGTGTGTATGAGGCACTGGTTAATTGTATTATAGGAGATGTTACGATATTACATTTACGTCATTTAGCAGACGCTCTTATCCAGAGCGACTTACAAATTGGTGCATTCACCTTATCAGCAAAGAGTTATGTCAGGGGTGTTTCACTCTACCTGGATGCGTTATCTCTCCCTCATGGTGCTCCGGAGGGCCAGAGAAGCAGTTGGGAACCAGCAGGACAAAATTTCCAGCAGGGGGAGACAGAAACACTCCCCAAAGTCTGTACTGATCTGACATCGCAGACAGCAGGGGCACCAGAACCCCAAGCAACCTGACAGGAGAGACAGACAGACAAAGTTACTCACACACGTATGCACACACACGCACACACAAACACACACGGATACACACAGACACACACTAAATACACTCACAGATCTTCATGTCGTCACAACAGTCAAAGATGCTGCTGCTCCACACCTCAGTCTTTAGGTCAGCAGGGGACCGAAACATCCCTGGCTGTATGTTCACTACAGGCATCAGCTGGGGCTGGACTGCCATCACTATGGATATACAGAGGACAATGCAAAGGGACTGCCAGAGATCTGCCCAGGTAATATGGATTTGAGTTAAATGAGGAACTGAAAAATTATATACATAAATATATACAGTGGGGGAAAAATTGTGCAAGTTCTCCCACATAAAAAGATGAGAGAGGCCTGTAATTTTCATCATAGGTACACGTCAACTATGACAGACAAATTGAGAGAAAAAAAATCCAGAAAATCACATTGTAGGATTTTTAATGAATTTATTTGCAAATTATGGTGGAAAATAAGTATTTGGTCACCTACAAACAAGCAAGATTTCTGGCTCTCACAGACCTGTAACTTCTTCTTTAAGAGGCTCCTCTGTCCTCCACTCATTACCTGTATTAATGGCACCTGTTTGAACTTGTTATCAGTATAAAAGACACCTGTCCACAACCTCAAACAGTCACACTCCAAACTCCACTATGGCCAAGACCAAAGAGCTGTCAAAGGACACCCAAAACAAAATTGTAGACCTGCACCAGGCTGGGAAGACTGAATCTGCAATAGGTAAGCAGCTTGGTTTGAAGAAATCAACTGTGGGAGCAATTATTAGGAAATGGAAGACATACAAGACCACTGATAATCTCCCTCGATCTGGGGCTCCACGCAAGATCTCACCCCGTGGGGTCAAAATGATCACAAGAACGGTGAGCAAAAATCCCAGAACCACACGGGGGAACCTAGTGAATGACCTGCAGAGAGCTGGGACCAAAGTAACAAAGCCTACCATCAGTAACACACTACGCCGCCAGGGACTCAAATCCTGCAGTGCAAGACGTGTCCCCCTGCTTAAGCCAGTACATGTCCAGGCCCGTCTGAAGTTTGCTAGAGTGCATTTGGATGATCCAGAAGAGAATGTCATATGGTCAGATGGAACCAAAATATAACTTTTTGGTAAAAACTCAACTCATCGTGTTTGGAGGACAAAGAATCCTGAGTTGCATCCAAAGAACACCATACCTACTGTGAAGCATGTGGGGTGGAAACATCATGCTTTGGGGCTGTTTTTCTGCAAAGGGACCAGGACGACTGATCCGTGTAAAGGAAAGAATGAATGGGGCCATGTATCGTGAGATTTTGAGTGAAAACCTCCTTCCATCAGCAAGGGCATTGAAGATGAAACGTGGCTGGGTCTTTCAGCATGACAATGATCCCAAACACACTGCCCGGGCAACGAAGGAGTGGCTTCGTAAGAAGCATTTCAAGGTCCTGGAGTGGCCTAGCCAGTCTCCAGATCTCAACCCCAAAGAAAATCTTTGGAGGGAGTTGAAAGTCCGTGTTGCCCAGCGACAGCCCCAAAACATCACTGCTCTAAATGAGATCTGCATGGAGGAATGGGCCAAAATACCAGCAACAGTGTGTGAAAACCTTGTGAAGACTTACAGAAAACGTTTGACCTGTGTCATTGCCAACAAAGGGTATATAACAAAGTATTGAGAAACTTTTGTTATTGACCAAATACTTATTTTCCATCATAATTTGCAAATAAATTCATTAAAAATCCTACAATGTGATTTTCTGGATTTTTCTCATTTTGTCTGTCATAGTTGACGTGTATCTATGATGAAAATTGCAGGCCTCTCTCATCTTTTTAAGTGGGAGAACTTGCACAATTGGTGGCTGACTAAATACTTTTTTTCCCCACTGTATACATGAGTCATGCTGATTCAATATACAATTATTACATTGTCTTTTTGTTATCAGGTTATTCAGCTAAGATAACACCGATTCAACATCATCACTACTGGACTTTAAACTTCTGAGGTCACAAAGAATACATCTCCTTTCACTACTGCCAAAGGGATTAGGTCAGTAGCTAATACAATGGTGTTTATTGGTTGGTATGACGAGCTACAACTCTAGTAGCAGGCTGGTTGTCAGGAAGTATGTGTCTACTCGGCTCAGAGGGGTGGGTCTGGTCTTTTCACAGTAAACAGAATAACAGAAGCACGTCTCCTCCCCTTCAATTCATCTCTAAGGAATTGGTAGTCTACCTAGTCAGACGAGTTGCCTCCCACATTAACAATGTTCCAGCATGCACTAGTGATGTTTCTTATGCGTTGCCCTAGGTCTGGGATTTCAGAGACTAGGGAACTGGTCTATCAGAGCAATCAAAACATCTGAAGTTGTGGTTCAATTGTGGTTTGGTTGGTAAACTGGTTTAGGTACTCACAGAATGGGTCAACTCTAGGGTTCGTGTTCTGATCTATTGCAAATGACGTAGGAAATTCATGTCACAGTTACATTCTCTGCTATGATAACTTTAGCAGTTACTTTGACAGTGTTCAGTCTCTTATTAAGAACTTATCATCAGCTCTAGAGCTGAATATAAAGTAATTATTTCAAAAGCAGACACGCCATCCATAATTTATTTCACATACAAATTACCGGATATACTATATTGATTATGATATAACCACATTAATGGTAATGATATTGCTTTTAACCCACTCATTTTTCATTCCTAATTGCTTGAACGATTCCTCACATTGTACATAAACATTGTAATTGTCTGTTTTCAGTTATGACATAAAAATAACATTTGACTTATCGTAAAAAAAATACTTATCATCGAAGAACCACAAAATACATCTCAGCCTACCTGCTTCTGGAGGTGATGGTGATGGTCAGGTCTACGCCGTGTCTCGGAGGGGTGGAGATGCAGAAAACAAGGTTGGATACACAGAATCCAATTCACGTCGATGGATGGGTCGACACACAGCTAATGATATCTCAGGTGAGCACAGGTTAGTGTATACCTGAGGTTCTCTCTGGCAACCAAATGTATCTGTGTGGTGGGTGGAACCTGTGTGTGTGTGTGTGTGTGTGTGTGTGTGTCACTATCACTCGTGAAATGTGCATTGTCATAGGGGAGAGTGGGTTAAGTATTATCATTTTTTTACATTCAGCATCACTACGTCAAGGGAAATACAGTATTCTTTCTAACAAAGATATCCACACTGAACAAAAATATTAACGCAACATGCAACAATTTCAAAGATTTTACTGAGTTACAGTTCATATAAGGAAATCAGTCAATTTAAATAAATAAATTAGGCCCTAATCTATGGATTTCACATGACTGGGAAAACAGATATGCATCTGTTGGTCACAGATACCTTTAAAAAAAAGGTAGGGGTGTGGATCAGAAAACTAGTCAGTATCTGGTGTGACCACCATTTGCCTCATGCAGCGCGACACATCTCTTTTGCATAGAGTTAATCAGGCGGTTGATTGTGGCCTGTAGAATCTTGTCCCACTGCTCTTCAATGGCTGTGGAAAGTTGCTGGATATTGGCGAGAACTGGAACACGCTGTCGTACACATCAATCCAGAGCATCCCAGACATGCTCAATGGGTGACATGTCTGGTGAGTATTCAGGCCATGGAAGAACTGGGACATTTTCAGCTTCCAGAAATTGTGAACAGATCCTTGCAACATGGGGCCGTGCATTATCATGCTGAAACATGAGGTGATGGTGGCGGATGAATGACACGACAACGGGCCTCAGGATCTCGCCATGGTAACTCTGTGCATTCAAATCGCCATTGATAAAATGCAATTGTGTTCGTTGTCCGTAGCTTCTGCCTGCCCATAACATAACCCCACCGCCACCATAGGGCACTCTGTTCACAAAGTTGACATCAGCAAACCGCTCGCCCACACGACGCCATCTGCCATCTGCCCAGTACAGTTGGAACCGGGTATCCGTAGCTTATGCCATGAAGAGCACACTTCTCCAGCGTGCCAGTGGCCATCGCAGGTGAGCATTTGTCCACTGAAGTCGTTTACGACGCCGAACTGGTCAAGACCCTTGTGAGGACGACAAGCATGCAGATGAGCTTCCCTGAGACGGTTTCTGACAGTTTGTGCAGAAATTATTCGGTTGTGCAAACCCACAGTTTCATCAGCTGTCCAGGTGGCTGGTCTCAGATGATCCTGCTGGTGAAGAAGTCGGATGTGGAGGTCCTGGGCTGGAGTGGTTACACGTGGTCTGCAGTTGTGAGGCCGGTTGGACGTACTGCCAAATTCTCTAAAACGATGGAGGCGGCTTATGGTAGAGAAATGAACATTAAATTCTTTGGCAACAGCTCTGGTGGACATTCCTGCAGTCAGCATGCCAACTGCACGCTCCCTCAAATCCTTAGACCTCTGTGGCACGTTTTTAGAGTGGCCTTTTATTGTCCCCAGCACAAGTTGCACCTGTTTAATGATCATGCTGTTTAATCAGCTTCTTGATATGCTACACCTGCCAGGTGGATGGATTATCTTAGCAAATGAGAAATGCTCACTAACAGGGATGTAAATGCATTTGTGCACAAAATTTGAGAGAAATAAGCTTTTGTTTATATGGACATTTTATTTTGTTTCAGCTCATGAAACATGGGACCAACACTTTACATGTTGCGTTTATATTTTTGTTCAGTATACATATATTTCAGGATGTTGTGTACGCCTGGAAATAATCAGAATTAATGTAAACACAACAGTTTTGAAAACATAGCTTGTCCAATAAAAGGGGTCTCTTGGCACAAAACATTAAGGACACCTGCTCTTTCAATGACATAGACTGACCAGGTGAATCTAGATGAAAGCTATGATCCCTTATTGATGTCACTTGTTAAATCAATTTCAATCAGTGCATTTCAATCAGTGTAGATGAAGGGGAGGAGACAGGTTAAAGAAGGATTTTTAAGCCTTGAGACAAGTGAGACATGGATTGTGTATGTGTGCCATTCAGAGGGTGAATGGGCAAGACAAAATATTTAAGTGCCTTTGAACGGGATATGATAGTAAGTGCCAGGCGAATTGGTTTGTGTCAAGAACTGCATCGCTGCTGGATTTTTCATGCTCAACAGTTTCCCGTGTGTATCAAGAATGGTCCACCATCAAAGGACATCCAGCCAATTTGACACAACTGTGGGAAGCATTGGAGTCAACATGTGCCAGCATCCCTATGGAATGCTTAGACACCTTGTAGAGTCAGTCCATGCCCATACAAATTGAGGCTGTTCCGAGGGCAAAATATTAGGAATGTGTTCCTAATGAAGTTGTTCCTATTGTTTGGTATACTCAGTGTAGATCTCTCTGTTCAATATCACTTACCCTTCCATTTCTTGACCAGTTGTTTGGGACATGAATGATGTTCTGATGTGCCAATTCGTAGGCAAGTTCTCTGCATTTGAGGCTACTAAGCCCATTGGTATTTTGAATTGTTGTATTTATTATGGATCCCCATTAGTTCCTGCCAAGGCAGTAGCTAGTCTTCCTGGGGTCCAGCAAAATTAAGGCAGTTATAAAAAATGTAAAACAGTTCAAATACATTCACAACATATTTCACAACACATTTAGTGTGTGCCCTCAGGCCACTACTCTACTACCACATATCTACAACACAAAATCCATGTCTACGTGTGTATATTGTGCGTATGTTATCATGTGTGTGTATGCGTGTGTCTGTGCCTGTGTTTGTGTCTCTTCACAGTCCCCGCTGTTCCATAAGGTGTATTTTTATCAATTTTCTAAATCTAATTTTACTGCTTGCATGAGTTACTTGATGTGGAATAGAGTTTCATGTAGTCATGGCTCTATGTAGTACTGTGCGCCTCCCATAGTATTTTCTGGACTTGGGGACTGTGAAGAGACCTCTGCTGGCATGTCTTGTGGGGTATACATGGGTGTCTGAGCTGTGTGCCAGTAGTTCAAACAGACAGCTCGGTGCATTCAACATGTCAGTACCTCTAACAAATACAAGTAGTGATAAAGTCAATCTCTCCTATACTTTGAGCCAGGAGAGATTGACATGCATATTTTTTATTTTAGCTCTCTGTGTACATCCAAGGGCCAGCCGTGCTGCCTTGTTCTGAGCCAATTGCAATTTTCCTAAGTCTCTCTTTGTGGCACCTGACCACACGACTGAAGAGTAGTCCAGGTGCAACACAACTAGGGCCTGTAGGACCTGCCTTGTTGATAGTGCTTTTAACATTTTAACATTTTAGTTATTTAGCAGAAGCTCTTATCCAGAGCGACTTACAGTTAGTGAGTGCATACATTATTATTTTAATTGTTTTCATACTGGCCCCCCGTGGGAATCGAACCAATAACCCTGGCGTTGCAAACGCCATGCTCTACCAACTGAGCTAAATCCCTGCCGGCCATTCCCTCCCCTACCCTGGACGACGCTGGGCCAATGGTGCGCCGCCCCATGGGTCTCCCGGTCGCGGCCGGCTACGACAGAGCCTGGATTCGAACCAGGATCTCTAGTGGCACAGCTAGCACTGCACAGCAGTGCCTTAGGCAGAGTGACGCTTTATTATGAACAGACTTCTCCCAATCTTAGCTACTGTTGTATCAGTATGTTTTGACCATGACAGTCTACAATCCAGGGTTACTCCAAGCATTTTAGTCACCTCAACTTGCTCAATTTCCACATTATTCATTACAAGATTTAGTTGAGGTTGAGGGTTTAGTGAATGATTTGTCCCAAATACAATGCTTTAAGTTTTAGAAATATTTAGGACTCACTTATTCCTTGCCACCCATTCTGAAACTAACTGTTAAGTGTTGCAGTCATTTCAGTCGCTGTAGTAACTGACGTGTATAGTGTTGAGTCATCCGCATTCATAGACACACTGGCTTTACTCAAAGCCAGTGGCATGTCGTTAGTAAAGATGGAAAAAAGTAGCATGAAACTGGTCTGTAAGATTCTTGATATGTTTAGCAAGCTCAGACCCAATGTCATCAGATAAGACCTTGTGTGCCTCTGCTACTCTATTATGGCCTATCTTTCGCACCAGTACATGTTTTTTTTTTTTTTTGTGTCAATGTACCTCTTGTGTCATGGTCTATTTTTTCATCCCTTGCTGGTGCTCAAATGGACCTCTTCCCTTCTCTCACTTCCTTGGCTGCTCTCTCAAGAACCTCAAGGGGGGCTAGACCCCTGCTTGTTTTATGTTTGTATACACAAGGCATGAGGATGTCTGCTCTGTAACATCTTGAGTTTATACGCATGACACTGCAAAAATACTATGCATAAAACGGACAAAATTATAATCATAATTTGTATTGGGTATGGCGGCCATTGGCTCAACTTAACCCAAGGCAAACATTTTGACTCTATTAGCCCACACATCTACAAGGATTCACTTTCATGCTAGGTTTAGGACCTCATATTGTAGCTTATACAGTGAGGGAAAAAAGTATTTGATCCCCTGCTGATTTTGTACATTTGCCCACTGACAAAGAAATGGTCAGTCTATAATTTTAATGGTAGGTTTATTTGAACAGTGAGAGACAGAATAACAACAACAAAATCCAGAAAAACGCATGTCAAAAATGTTATAAATTGATTTGCATTTTAATGAGGGAAATAAGTATTTGACCCCCTCTCAATCAGAAAGATTTCTGGCTCCCAGGTGTCTTTTATACAGGTAACGAGCTGAGATTATGAGCACACTCTTAAAGTGAGTGCTCCTAATCTCAGCTTGTTACCTGTATAAAAGACACCTGTCCACAGAAGCAATCAATCAACCACATTCCAAACTCTCCACCATGGCCAAGACCAAAGAGCTCTCCAAGGATGTCAGGGACAAGATTGTAGACCTACACAAGGCTGGAATGGGCTACAAGACCATCGCCAAGCAGCTTGGTGAGAAGGTGACAACAGTTGGTGCAATTATTCGCAAATGGAAGAAACACAAAATAACTGTCAATCTCCCTTGGCCTGGGGCTCCATGCAAGATCTCACCTCGTGGAGTTGCAATGATCATGAGAACAGTGAGGAATCAGCCCAGAACTACACGGGAGGATCTTGTCAATGATCACCAAGAAAACAATTGGTAACACACTACGCCGTGAAGGACTGAAATCCTGCAGCGCCCGCAAGGTCCCCCTGCTCAAGAAAGCACATATACATGGCCGTCTGAAGTTTGCCAATGAACATCTGAATGATTCAGAGGAGAACTGGGTGAAAGTGTTGTGGTCAGATGAGACCAAAATCGAGCTCTTTGGCATCAACTCAACTCGCCGTGTTTGGAGGAGGAGAAATGCTGCCTATGACCCCAAGAACACCATCCCCACCGTCAAATATGGAGGTGGAAACATTATGCTTTGGGGATGTTTTTCTGCTAAGGGGACAGGACAACTTCACCGCATCAAAGGGACGATGGACGGGGCCATGTACCATCAAATCTTGAGTGAGAACCTCCTTCCCTCAGCCAGGGCATTGAAAATGGGTCGTGGGTGGGTATTCCAGCATGACAATGACCCAAAACACACGGCCAAGGCAACAAAGGAGTGGCTCAAGTAGAACCACATTAAGACTAGCCAGTCTCCAGACCTTAATCCTATAGAAAATCTGTGGAGGGAGCTGAAGGTTCGAGTTGCCAAACGTCATCTTCAAAACCTTAATGACTTGGAGAAGATCTGCAAAGAGGAGTGGGACAAAATCCCTCCTGAGATGTGTGCAAACCTGATGGCCAACTACATGAAATGTCTGACCTCTGTGATTGCCAACAAGGGTTTTGCCACCAAGTACTAAGTAATGTTTTGCAGAGGGGTCAAATACTTATTTCTCTCATTAAAATGCAAATCAATTTATAACATTTTTGACATGTGTTTTTCAGGATTTTTTTGTTGTTATTCTGTCTCTCACTGTTCAAATATACCTACCATTAAAATTATAGACTGATCATGTCTTTGTCAGTGGGCAAACGTACAAAATCAGCAGGGGATCAAATACTTTTTTCCCTCACTGTAGAGAACCCAACTAATGTACAAAACAATCTACTTTTCTTTAAATACAAGCACCATGAACCCTATAACACAAGAAATTAATTAGACTTTGTGAAAATCCGACGTGTCTTCAGCTCCCGAGCCATCTGACACCAGGCACAAAGCCTGCAGAATGTGACCACTAGGCAGTCATCACACATTGACCCCTATAGGGGAAAGAGAGAGAGAGACTAGAGTTTTTCCCGGTCAGGTTACGTGGTCAGGAAAAATTCCTGGCCGTAGTTGTCATGACACCTGTTGTATTTACCTGGATTATTATTATTATTATGTGGTAACTCTCCCTCATAGAGCTTCTCATAGACAGAGCAACAGGTGGGACTGGGGCACTGTAGAACACGTCCAGCAGGGGGAGACACACACACTGGCCAAGCTCACTGGCCGTGTGACACCACAGACAACAGGAGCACCAGGAGCCACAGCAACCTGTGGGAGGGATTGGGTGTTTATGAGGTGATAGTTCAATAGAGTAAAGAGCGCTGATGAAGGCTTCTTACATTATCATAATTTGAGTTAATTTCAATATGGAATTGAGGTAGGACTGTCCCTCAGAGAGACAGATGGTAGACAGACAGACAGGCAGGCAGGCAGGCAGGCAGGCAGGCAGGCAGGCAGGCAAACAGACAGGTTTGTGCTCTTACAGATGCCGATGTCTTTGTAGCAGGCAAAGAGACCATTGCTCCAACTCTCTGTCTTGTGATTGAAAGTTTGATAATCAGGAGCCGGCAGCAGCTGCACAGTTACTGACACATCTGCATCTCTGCTAAGACCACAAAATGACAAGAAGGAACATTTTGCGAAGAGACAGAATCATTAGATCATTTGTTTTGGTACTGTCCCTTTGTAGCTCGTTTTTGGACACAGGTCCAGGAATGGCTAAAGGATTGCAATTTTTACCTGGAGCTAACCTTGCAGATCGCATTACTGGTTGATCTGAAAAGTCATAGTCAATCGATCAATAATATAATAATACTTTTAGAAAAAAAGTTTCTTTTCAATTTACAATCTGTAGAAACAATGAGAATAGAAAGGTTCAGAACTTTTGTAAAACATCACAGTACAGTTGAAAAATATATGGCAAATAAAAATCCTATATGGATGGTGTTAAGAGATAGATGGGTGGTGTTGAATGGAGTTGAAGGATGGGACTAATAACAACTAACAACAACTAATAACAAGATAACTAATAATGTAAGCATACTGTGTCCATAATAAGTATATAGGTTGTAGGTTGGGAGCTTTTGTGAAAGAGCACAGTTAGAAAGATATGGCATATAGAAGCAAACTGGATGGACATCATGAAAATGATCGGAGAGGTTGAGAGTAGAAGAAGTTCAGGAGAAAAACAAACAAAATATAATTATTGTAAAATTGACTGTGTCCATAAAAGGTATATAGTAAGTATAAGCTGGAAGTAGAGGCCTAAGCATTGTTGTTCACTAGTTTACTAGTAGGGTGGTTATCTGTAGCTCAGCTGGTAGAGCACGGCGCTTGTAACGCCAAGGTAGTGGGTTCGATCCCCGGGACCACCCATACACAAAAATGTATGCACGCATGACTGTAAGTCGCTTTGGATAAAAGCGTCTGCGAAATGGCATATTATTATTATTATTATTATTATTACTCCAATTAGGGAAAGGGTGGTGGGGTTGGAAAGTAATAAAGGGGAATATATATTTTTTAAAGGATATGTATGTGTATGTATGTATGTATGTGTATGTATGTATGTATGTATGTATGTATGTATGTATGTATGTATGTATGTATGTATGTATGTATGTATGTATGTATGTATGTATATGTATATGTGTGTGTATCTGTGTATGTATGTATGTATGTGTGTATATATGTGTATGTATATATGTATATGTATGTATATATGTATATATATATTAGATTTGATGTCGTGATCACAGGAGGTTGGTGGATGGGCTCGTGGTAAAGGCTGGAGCGGAATCAGTGGAATGGTATCAAATACTGTACATCAAACACATGGTTTCCATGTGTTTGATGCCATTCCATTTGCTCCGCCCCAGACATTATTATGAGCCATCCTCCCCTCAGCAGCCTCCACTGGTTGTCATCCAATACCATAAACATCACATTGTTGTACACTGTACATTAACTTGTACCAGCCAAAACACTACGATTGTACATCAATCAAATTCAATCAAATGTATTTATAAAGCCCTTTTTACATCAGCAGATTTATATGAACTGAAATGACACCTTTGTATAAATCAAACACAGAATCGTTAATCAATCTTGATTTCTAGCACACGGATAGGTGCCCATTTTGTGTAACACAGTAATGTTTTTATTGTCATATGTATGTGGCAAAAACAGTCCATGTAACAACATCAGAGAGTTAACAAGGAAAAATGACCCACCTATTGAGAGGTCAGCGCTGGTCTTGACTTGGGGACTGCCAGGTGTTAATATGGAGGTGATTACAAGGGATCAAAAGTGCCATGTTACATATTACGTTACTGTTAGGGGCAGCTCATTTACTATTGTCTGTGTATGTCACCCTTTACTAATGTATTTGCTAATATTTACTGACTAGCCACAAGCCTACGCCCTGAGATTGAGCAAATATCAGCAATATGCTATTATGCCATGTTATGTGGTTGTGGGTGGAAACTATTGGTGGGGGAAGGGGGGAGTTAGCCTCATGCTATATAAAGTGTTTGGGTTTAAGAAAAGCTCTCTCTAAGCCTATATGTGAATGACTAAATTATCAATCATACTATGGGAATATACTACTACATACCGTAGGAGTAAAATGGGCCCAAATCTATATTTGGATGCAATGGATGCTTGTTGAGCTTGCTCAACCAACCATAGGGAAGCATTGAGGAAATCTGAGAGCAGGTCTCTTTAGTTGACTAGGCTGATGGCTGAAATGGCTGAACTGGCCATGCAGTCCCCCACTGGGCACAAAATGGTTGAATCAATTTTTCAAGGTATTGTGATGAGGAATCTATGTAGAAAATACATTGGATTTGAAAAAAGTCATCAACTGTTGTTTTGAAGGTGACATTTCAACCACAGGATTATGTCATCATTGTAACAAACATAGACAACCCTTGTATAAAATATGTTGAATTTGTACCTTTGAAACAACGTCAGATCTTCAACGTTATACCCATTATCTGAAAAAAAAATAGGCTGGGCAGCACTTCCTACTGGAGAGTTGATCTACAACTATTAATTTGGTCTCCCATCCAGGGTTTTAACCAAGCCCAGCTTTTATATTTGTCACTGACTACTACCAACGTGCTATCGTGAGAATAATTCTTGAGAGAGCTCTTAATAACTAAATATATTCACTGTTGTTATTGAAGTAATTCCAAAGGGTAGGTTTAACAGAGCAAATGAAATGCAACCATACTTTATAAGTCATATATCATCAATGATACTATTTACTATTAACAGCTATTGTTTAAATTCAACCCAGGTTTCAACAAAAAAATAGACAATACATTTGGCCTAGTATTTCAAGCTTTGGTTGATTTCAAATGTAATCTTCAAGTTAATCATTAATACAGTTGAAGTCGGAAGTTTACATACACTTAGGTTGGAGTCATTAAAACTCGTTTTTCAACCACTCCACAAATGTCTTGTTAACAAACTATAGTTTTGCCAAGTCGGTTAGGACATCTACGTTGTGCATGACACAAGTAATTTTTCCAACAATTGTTTACAGACAGATTATTTCACTTATAATTCACTGTATCACAATTCCAGTGGGTCAGAAGTTTACATACACTAAGTTGACTGTGCCTTTAAACAGCTTGGAAAATTCCAGAAAATGATGTCATGGCTTTAGAAGCTTCTGATAGGCTAATTGACATAATTTGAGTCAATTGGAGGTGTACCTGTGGATGTATTTCAAGGCCTACCTTCAAACTCAGTGCCTCTTTGCTTGACATCATGGGAAAATCAAAAGAAGTCAGCCAAGACCTCAGAAAAAAAAATTGTAAACTCCACAAGTCTGGTTCATCATTGGGAGTAATTTCCAAACGCCTGAAGGTACCACGTTCATCTGTACAAACAATAGTACGCAAGTATAAACACCATGGGACCACGCAGCCATCATACTGCTCAGGAAGGAGACGCATTCTGTCTCCTAGAGATGAACATGCTTTGGTGAGAAAAGTGCAAATCAATCCCAGAACAACAGCAAAGGACCTTGTGAAGATGCTGGAGGAAACAGATACAAATGTATCTATATCCACAGTAAAACGAGTCCTATATCGACATAACCTGAAAGGCCGCTCAGCAAGGAAGAAGCCACTGCTCCAAAACCGCCATAAAAAAGCCAGGCTACGGTTTGCAACTGCACATGGGGACAAAGATCGTACTTTTTGGAGAAATGTCCTCTGGTCTGATGAAACAAAAATATAACTGTTTGGCCATAATGACCATCGTTATGTTTGGAGGAAAAAGTGGGTAGCTTGCAAGCCGAAGAACACCATCCCAACCGCGAAGCACAGGGGTGGCAGCATCATGCTGTGGGGGTGCTTTGCTGCAGGTGGGACTGGTGAACTTCACAAAATAGATGGCATCATGAGGAAGGAAGATTATGTGGATATATTGAACAACATCTCAAGACATCAGTCAGGAAGTTAAAGCTTGGTCGCAAATGGGTCTTCCAAATGGACAATGACCCCAAGCATACTTCCAAGGTTATGGCAAAATGGCTTAAGGACAACAAAGTCAAGGTATTGGAGTGGCCATCACAAAGCCCTGACCTCAATCCTATAGAGAATTTGTGGGCAGAACTGAAAAAGCGTGTGCGAGCAAGGAGGCCTACAAACCTGACTCAGTTACACCAGCTCTGTCAGGAGGAATGGGCCAAAATTCACCCAACTTATTGTGGGAAGCTTGTGGAAGGCTACCCAAAACGTTTGACCCAAGCTAAACAATTTAAAGGCAATGCTACCAAATACTAATTGAGTGTATGTAAACTTCTGACCCACAGGGAATGTGATGAAAGAAATAAAAGCTGAAATAAATCATTCTCTCTACTATTATTCTGACATTTCACATTCTTAAAATAAAGTGGTGATCCTAACTGACCTAAGACAGTGAATTTTTACTAGGTGTCACGACTCTCAGTGAGATGCGGTTGAAGAAGTCAGGCGCAGGACACGGAACTCTCGGAAATGTACTTTAATCCGATACTGAAAAGATGAACAGAGAATAACTCCACACAGGGAGGAAATAACCCGCTCACAAACGACATACGTGAAGGGAAACAATCACACACAAGATCCCGATGAAAGACAGGGGTAATTATAGGGCAACAATCAAACATAATGTGGAACAGGTGTAAACAATACAGACAAAACTAGACAGACACCGATAACATCGATCGGCAGCAGCTAGTACTCCGGGGACGACGAACGCCGAAGCCTGCCCGAGCAAGGAGGAGGAGCAGCCTCGGCAGAATCCGTGACAGTACCCCCCCCCCTTGACGCGCGGCTCCAGCCGTGCGCCGACCCCGGCCTCGGAGACGGCCAGGAGGACGCGGAGCAGGGCGAGTCGGATGACTCCGGTGGAACTCTGTCAACAGGGAGGGATCTAGGATGTCCCTCCTAGGGACCCAGCACCGTTCCTCCGGACCGTACCCCTCCCACTCCACCAGATACTGCAGACCCCCCATCCGACGCCTCGAATCCACGATGGAACGGACTGAGTACGCCGGAGCCCCTTCGATGTCTAGTGGGGGCGGAGGGGCCTCTCGTACCTCATTCTCCTGGAGTGGACCAGCTACCACCGGCCTGAGGAGAGACACATGGAACGAGGGGTTAATGCGATAATTAATAGGCAGTTTTAACCTATAACATACCTCGTTCAATCTCCTCAGGACTTTAAATGGCCCCACAAACCGCCGACCCAGCTTCCGGCAGGGCAGGTGAAGGGGCAGGTTCTCCAGGTGCATAAACCGGACCCTCACTGCGGTGGCGATCGGCGCTCGCCTTTTGCCGTCTGATGGCCCGCTGCAGATGGACATGCGCAGCGTTCCATGTCTCCTCTGAGCGCCGAAACCATTCATCCACCGCAGGAGCCTCGATCTGGCTCTGATGCCAGGGTGCCAGAACCGGCTGATAGCCCAACACACACTGGAAAGGCGTAAGATTAGTGGAGGAGTGGCGGAGTGAGTTTGGGGCTATCTCTGCCCAGGGAATATACCCCGACCACTCCTCCTGCCAGTCCTGGCAATAGGACCTCAGAAACCTACCCACATCTTGGTTTACTCTTTCCACCTGCCCATTACTCTCAGGGTGAAAACCCGAGGTAAGGCTGATCGAGACCCCCAAACGTTCCATAAACGCCCTCCACACTCTAGAGGTGAACTGGGGACCCCGATCAGACACTATATCCTCAGGCACCCCGTAGTGCCGGAAAACGTGAGTAAACAGGGCTTTGGCCGTTTGTAGGGCTGTAGGAAGACCTGGCATAGGGATGAGACGGCAGGCCTTAGAAAACCGATCCACAACAACCAAGATCGTGGTATTCCCCTGGGAGGGGGGAAGGTCCGTGACAAAATCCACCGACAGGTGAGACCACGGCCGTTGTGGAACGGGTAGAGGTTGTAACTTCCCTCTGGGCAGGTGTCTAGGCGCCTTACACTGGGCGCACACCGAGCAGGAAGAAACGTAAACCCTCACGTCCCTGGCTAAGGTGGGCCACCAGTACTTCCCGCTAAGACAGTGCACCGTCCGACCAATACCAGGATGACCAGAGGAGGGTGACGTGTGAGCCCAATAAATCAGTCGGTCACGGACCTCGAGCGGCACGTACCTCCGTCCCTCTGGACACTCTGGGGAGTAGGGTCGGTACGTAACGCCCGCTCGATTTCCGTGTCGACCTCCCACACCACCGGTGCCACTAGACAAGACTCCGGTAGTATGGGAGTGGGCTCAATGGACCTCTCCTCTGTGTCATATCGTCGGGACAGGGCGTCTGCCTTAACGTTCTGTGACCCTGGGATATAAGTGATCTTAAATACAAACCGGGCAAGAAACATGGCCCACCTAGCCTGACGAGGGTTCAGTCTCTTCGCTTCCCGGATGTACTCCAGGTTACGATGGTCAGTCAGAATGAGAAAAGGGTGGTTAGCCCCCTCAAGCCAATGTCTCCACACCTTCAGGGCGTGGACCACCGCTAGCAGCTCCCTGTCCCCCACGTCATAATTGCGTTCCGCCGGACTGAGCTTCTTGGAATAGAAAGCACAGGGGCAGAGTTTTGGAGGCGTGCCCGAGCGCTGAGACAGTATAGCACCGATCCCCGCCTCGGACGCATCCACCTCAACTTGGAACGCCAAAGAGGGATCCGGATGTGCCAGCACCGGAGCCGAGGTGAACAGGTCCTTCAAATGACTAAACGCCCTGTCCGCCTCAGCCGACCACTGCAAACGCACCGGGCCCCCCTTTAGCAGGGAGGTAATGGGAGCTGCTACCTGTCCAAAACCCCGGTCTCCATAGCAGCCGTCTCCTCCTGAGACAGAGGATACACATGGCTACGAGGGAGCGCAGCGCCAACCTGGAGGTCTATCGCACAATCCCCCTGTCGATGAGGTGGTAATTGAGTCGCCTTCTTCTTACAGAAGGCGCGTGCCAAATCGGCATACTCAGGAGGAATGTGCATTGTGGGCATTTGGTTCGGACTTTCCACCGTCGTTGCCCCTACGGAAACACCTACACACCGCCCCACACACTGATCAGACCATCCCTTGAGAGCCCTCTGTTGCCATGAAATGTTGGGGTCATGAGATGTTAACCAGGGAAGCCCCAACACCACAGGAAATGCAGGAGTGTCAATTAAATACAACTGTATAGTCTCCTCATGACCCTTCTGCGTTTTCATCTTCAGTGGCGCTGTGACCTCCCTAATCAATCCCGACCCCAAAGGCCGGCTATCTAGGGCATGGATTGGGAAGGGCACATCGACTGGCAGCCAGAGTCCGGAAGTCCAGTGCGAATTCCTGCGCGCTCCTCCTCCACTGTCTGAGGTGGAACAGACGCTCACCCGCCGCCTTCCCCTCCGGGGGATGATCGAACACCGCCCTGAAGCGGCGGGTGAACTCCGCATAGTTCACAGTAGCGGCGTCTATTCCTCCCCACTCGGCGTTGGCCCACTCCAGTGCCTTGCCGGACAGACAGGAGATGAGGGCGGACACGCTCTCGTATCCCGAGGGTGCCGGGTGAATGGTTGCCAGGTAAAGTTCCACCTGGAGCAGGAAACCCTGACACCCGGCTGCGGTGCCATCATAAGCCCTCGGGAGCGAGAGCCGAATCCCACTGGACTCCTGATGTGAGACGATAGGAGTGGCCGATGGTGGTGGTATCGTTGGAGGAGGTGTGGGCAAACCTCCTCTCTCCCATCGTCCCAAGGTGTTCATCACCCTTTCCATGGCGGCACCAAGATCTTGAAGCATAGCTGCCTGTTGTAGGACGCGCTCCTCGAGTGATCCGGTCGGTGCCGTCGCTCCTGCTGACTCCATGTTGTGGTGTGTGATTCTGTCACGACTGTCAGTGAGATGCGGTTGAAGAAGTCAGGCGCAGGACACGGAACTCTCGGAAACGTACTTTAATCCAATACTGGAAAGATGAACACAGAATAACTCCACACAGGGAGGAAATAACCCGCTCACAAACGACATACGTGAAGGGAAACAATCACACACAAGATCCCGATGAGAGACAGGGGTAATTATAGGGCAACAATCAAACATAATGTGGAACAGGTGTAAACAATACAGACAAAACTAGACAGACACCGATAACATCGATCGGCAGCAGCTAGTACTCCGGGGACGACGAACGCCGAAGCCTGCCCGAGCAAGGAGGAGGAGCAGCCTCGGCAGAATCCGTGACACTAGGATTAAATGTCAGGAATTGTGAAAAACTGAGTTTAAATGTATTTGGCTAAGGTGTATGTAAACTTCCGACTTCAACTGTATGTTGGATTCACTTCTCCATCTCAATCAAAAATCTAAATTAAAGAATAGCACTAAATAAAATAAAACGTTATTTAAAGTGCAATTAATGTTTTATTAGATTTAGTCCTATTCTTTAACTTTGATTCTTGGTTGAGATGGAGACGTGAATCCAACATATCAATTATTAATTTGTAGACAAACTGGAATTAAAGCAAGACTAAGTCAGTGGCACAAAAGATACATCTCCTTCAAATGTTGTAACGCCAGGGTAGTGGGTTCGATCCCCGGGACCACCCATACGTAAAAATGTATGCGCACATGACTGTAAGTCGCTTTGGATAAAAGCGTCTGCTAAATGGCATATTATTATTATTATTATAACTGTTTGCGTTGAAAACCAAACACAATTCAGTTACACTTTTGCAATACAGTAAATAGCCTATTAACTTGTCTACAAGTTAACAAATGATATGTTGGCTTCATGTCTCCAACTAAACCAAAAATAAAAGTTAAAGAATAGAATTAGACCAGTGGCTCAGATGAAACTATCCAAGCATTAGATATCCTTTAAATGTTGATGTTTGTCTGCCTTGTCAACCAAGCACAATTCAATAATACTTTTGTAAAACAGTAAATAGCCTAAAGTTAAGGCTACCTTATAAACTAATGTAACAGTATTTATTCAACCTTAAAATTAGTAACCCATCCATGGCCACATTTTGAGGTTAGCTCACTGTAACTATAAATGTCTTCTTAAAATAATCATAGAAAGCGTGCATGTTCAAGATAGAATGCAAACGTCACAGGTCTGTGGAGATCTTCACAATTGCTATAATAATCTGGTAGAATCTTGAACAGCATTGATCACTTGCACTATATACTTTTAATGTAATCTCAACTACAATCCAGGTCATTTGGTTCTGCTATTAGATGAAGCACAGTGATAACACATTAAGTTGTTGTATAAATACATAATATCTGATATTGTATTCCCATTTGAACTTTGTTGTGCTTTTAAGCTTTTAAATGGTTGAAAGCGCAGTGATAACAAATTTAGATGGCAACTTAACCAAAAATCACACATTGTTTTTCCATAGTGATAACACATTGGGAATTCAATAAACTTCTGGCTGTCTTTTTGAGTAATAAAGGTTGAAATCGCTTGTCTCAACCAAATATTAACCACATTTACACGGTGAAATGACGTGGTGTGCCCAGTGGGACCTTTCTTCCTCCTGCATGGAGCTGAGAAAAAGCCCCATGTGGCTAACCAATGACATCTCCATACTTGCTCTTTTTCAACAGAATTATTTATGTCATCATAGGTCTGTCAGACCCATGTGACAAAGTTGTTATAGCTGTCACTCTTCTTGACCTGTGACCCCTCATGTCTGGTTACCACAGCTGACCCCTCGGGCCGGACGAACCTTCCCCCTGGTACTTCATATCCCTTCATATCATCTTAAGTAACTCAGAGTAGGAGTGTTGATCTTTGAGATTATAATGAATAGTATAATATGGACGGAGGTGGACCTGATCCTAGATCAGCACTACTACTCTGAGATGCTTTTTGAATACAGGCCCTGGTCCATAATTAGTATTTAGTATTTTTTTAGGATCCCCATTGGCTGTTGCCAAGGCAGCAGGTACTCTTCCTGGGGTCCAAACAGAGATACATTACATCATACAAAACATTGTACATTATACAAATTTACATTGCTCCATTATTACATTACAATATTACAATACTACATTACATTACTAAGAATAGTGCGTGGGTGTGTGTAGAGTGTGTGTTTTAGAGTGTGTATCTCTTCAAAGTCCGTGTCCCGCCATGAGGTGTTGTTTTATCTGTTTTTTAAAATCTGATTTTAATGCTAGCTTGAGTTACCTGAGGTGGAAGAGAGTTCCATGTAGTCATGGCTCTGTATAGTATTGTGTGTTCTCTAGCCTCTGTTCTGGACTTGGGGACTGTGAAGAGACCTCTGGTGGTGTCACACCAGCCTTCGCTTTGGCTCCCCCTCCTGTCCAGCTCAGGCGTTCGGCGTCGCCGGCCTTCTAGCTGCTGCCGAACCTGCTGCGGACTTGTCTCGTCATCATTACACACACGTGGTTCCAATCCCCACTCTATCACAGTATATATACTCCCTCTGTCATTTGTCTTTGTCGGTCATTGTATATGTTGCTTGTTTTCCTGAGAGTAATCTCTCCTACTATTATCCTGAGTACTTTATATTTTGCACTGTGGGTTTCGTCCCGCTTTAAGCTATGGTGCTTTAATAAATTCAGTAGTTCTAAACCTGCAATTGCCTCCTGCCTACTCCTCTCTGCACGTGACAGAATGACCGACCAAAGAAAACAGGAAGCAGCAGGACATCCTGACCTCTCCGCTGTAGGAGCGAAGCTCTGCCACCACGACTTGTGCCTGGAGCGCCTCGGGACTGCCTTGGACAAGGTGCTCCGGGCCGTACGCCAACTGCAGGCTACACCACCACCTTCCCAGCTCCCGACGGTCGTTCCAGCCACCCCACCACCATCTACATCACCCGGTCCGATCAGCAACGTCCACCTGCCCCTCCCGGAGTGGTTTGACGGCACCCCAGCTCACTGTAGGAGGTTTCTCCTGCAGTGTGACCTCCACCTTGCCCGTCATGCCGGGACGGCCTCCGAGAGGGACAAGGTGGCCTTGGTGATCTCGGTGCTGACAGGCCGGACTCTAGAGTGGGCGCACATCGTCTGGGAGAGGGATGGTCCAGAAGTGCAGTCCTATGAGTGCTTCACCCAACTCTTCCGTGCCGTCTTCGACCACCCAACAGTGGGCCGAGAGGGAGGTGAGCGTCTCCTCCGTCTACTCCAGGACAGCGTTGGAGTACGCTCTGGATTCCAGACCGATCTGGCCTGAGCTGGTTCGGGTCTCTCCCAGGAACCTCCAGCGAGACTGAGCCCATGGAGGTGGGCACGATGCACATTCCCCCTGCGAAACTTCAACACCGCCGTCAACACGGTCTCTGCTCCTACTGTGGGGAGTCGGACCACCCCTGGAACACCTGTCCCAGAAGGAGAACCAGGCGAGGAAGCGACAGGCCGAGGAGCGCTCCTGCACCTTCCCAGGTAGGCGTGGACGTGCCTTGCTCCTCTCTGTCCAGCCAGCCCGTCCTCCTCCCTGTCACCTTCCTGGACTATCCTTGTCCCCCACTGAGTTTCTCTCCTAGTGGACTCAGGTGTTGCAGGTAATTTCCTAGACCGGTCAGTGGCCTTATAATTATGCATTCCACTAGTCCCTTTACAACCCCCTATCCCAGTCCATGCCCTAGACAACCGTCCCCTAGGAACAGGACTGGTGAGCCAGACCACGATTCCCATTTCCCTCACAGTTGATCACAACCACCATGAACGCATCACGCTCCTCATCTTAGACTCTCCTGCACACCCTGTAGTTTTCGGTCACCCCTGGTTACAGTTGCGTAACCCCAGTATATCGTGGACAGAGGAGGTTGTTGGGTTGGTCGCAGGAGTGTCAGGGGAGGTGTCTCTCGCTGTCACCTTCGTGGAAAGTCCGGACCAGGCCACCTACATCCCTATTCTGGAGGAATACCGGGACCTACAGGTGGCTTTTTCGAAGACACGTGCCTGCCCCCTCATCGCCCATGGGACTGCACTATTGACCTACTGCCTGGTTCTACGCTACCGCTGGGGCACATCTACTCTCTCTCGCATGCAGAGACCGAAGCCATGGAGGTCTACATCCAGGAGGCGCTGGCCCAAGGATTATTTTGTGAAGAAGGACGGAGGTCTCCACCCCTGTATCGATTACCGGACACTGAATAAGGCTACGGTTAAATGCAGTTATCCCCTGCCTCTCATACCCACTGTGATCGAACAGATGCACAGTGCTAAGTACTTTACCAAATTGGATTTACGCAGTGCCTACAACCTGGTGCGCATCAGAGAGGGGGATGAATGGAAGACCGCCTTCAGCACCAGCACCGGGCACTACGAATACAGGGTAATGCCCTACGGCCTGACAAATGCACCCTCTGTGTTCCAATCCTTCATTAACAAGGTGTTTAGAGATGTGTTGGGTCGCTCTGTAGTGGTGTACATAGACGACATCTTGGTGTACTCCACTACACGCGAGCAACATGTCTCTCATATCAGGTCAGTTTTGGAGAGAATGATAGGGCATCACCTGTACGCCAAGGCGGAGAAGTGCCTTTTCTTCCAGCAGGCGGTCTCCTTCCTGGGCTATCGGATATCCACCATGGGAGTGGAGATGGAAGAGCAGAGGGTCAGTGCAGTACGGTCGTGGCCCTTTCCCTCCAACATCAAGGCGGTGCAGCGCTTCCTAGGTTTTGCCAACTATTTCAGGCGCTTCATTAGGGGTTTCAGCACAGTGATGGCCCTTCTCAACTCCCTCCTGAAGGGAGGTCCTCGACAGCTGCGTTGGACTGGGGAGGCCAACGAAGCCTTTCGTGCACTCAAGGAACGGTTTACGAACGCACTGGTTCTGGCTCACCCTGACCAGTCTCTGCACTTCATCGTGGAGGTGGAAGCCTACGAGGTTGGGGTAGGGGCTGTTCTCTCCCAATGTATTGGATCGCCGCCTAAACTCCATCCATGCGCCTTCTAGAAATGGAAGCTGTCTCCCGCGGAGTGGAATTACGATGTGGGGGATTGTGAGTTGTTGGCCGTGAAGAAGGCACTGAAGGCACACTGGCTGGAGGGTGCTCAACACCCATTCCTTGTCTGGACGGACCACTGGAACCTAGAGTACATTCGAGCAGCGAAGAGGCTGAACCCGCGTCAGGCCACGTGGGCCCTATTCTTCACCAGGTTTGACTTTACCCTCTCCTACCGGCAGGGATCTAAGAACGTTAAGGCCGATGCGTTGTCCCGGGTGCATGACACAGAGGATCGGAGGAAGAAAGTGACACCCATTATTCCCCTGTCCCGCATTGTGGCTCCTGTCGTGTGGAACGTGGACATGGACATCCGTCGAGCCCTGCGACAGGAGCCCTCACCTGCCCACTTTCCCGAGGGGCGTATCTACATGCCCTCTGATGTGCGGGACCGTCTCTTTTCGCCTGGGCACACACAGCACCTGTGTCGGGGCACCCGGGTATAGCCCGTACTATCAACTCTCTCTGCCAAGTACTGGTGATCCACCTTGGCCCGGGATGTCCGGGTTTACGTCTCTTCCTGCTCCACCTGCGCACAGAGCAAGACACCGAGACACCTCCCCTATGGCAAACTCCACCCGCTGCCGGTACCAAAATGACCCTCGTCCCTTCTCTCCGTGAACTTTGTGGAAGCTTGTTTTCCTGAGCGGAATCTCTCCTACTATTTCCTGAGTACTTTATATTATGCACTGTGGGTTTCGTCACGCTTTAAGCTATGGCGCTTTAATAAATTCAGTAGTTCTAAACCTGCGACTGCCTACTCCTCTCTACACATGTGACAGGTGGCATGTCTTGTGTGGTATGTATGAGTGTCTGAGCTAAACAGACAGTTCGGTACCTTTAACACGTCAATACCTCTCACAAAGACCAGTAGTGATGCAGTTCATCTTTCCTCTACTTTCAACCAGGAGAGATTGATATGCATATTATTGATATTAGCACTCCGAGTACATTTAAGGGCCAGATGTTGCTGCTTTGTTCTGGGCCAACTGTAATTTGCCTAGGTCCCTCTTTGCAGCACTTGACCATATAACTGGGCACTAGTCCAGGTATGATAAAACTATGGCCTGTAGGACTTGTTTGGTCTATTATGATGTCAAGAAAGCAGAGCAGCACTTTATCACGGACATACCATAACATTGTGCTTAAACTCTTGTTCTTATCATGGCCATCCATGGTCCCTCAGACAGGGTTTTTGTAAGGTTGGTCCTTTCATGACGACCGAATAGGGGGGAATCTGTGGTTACAAGCTTTCATTTTTATCTCTTGCAAAATGTATATAAATACCTGCATTTCCTAACTGAATTATGCCTGATATTATAATAATGCATAGAAAAGTGAAATCAGTCAAAATGTTGTTTCTCCACCAAATATAGATTTTAGAGCAGTAAGAAGTGTCATACTGATTTATTGCATACTTCATTGAATACCATTTCATTGAGAAACTGCAGACTGCCCATGGACTAATTGTGGCATGTAGTGATCCACAAAATTGGCTAGCCATAATGCTATGTTCATAACGAAGTGGGTAGGTGGTAATTTCCTGTTGTGAAGTAGTACATATGAGTTAGATGCAGTCAAGTGCTTTGAACTCGTTGAGAAACACTGATTGGCTAATAGCAAACAAGCTGCGTCAACCATACACTAAAAGTACAGCTATCATGCTTGCAAACAAATTATAGTGTTCCAAAACCATATTAATAGATTGCTTTTTATAAATAATGTTTTGTTGAATTTAACTGCCGAAAATGCTGTTATCGTGGTCATTTCCTTAGTAGGTGACGTCAGAGGACAGCATGTTGGAGAAGTGGGAGCTCAGGATGATGGATGAGTTTCCTACTAGTAATTAGGAGTTGGAGGGCAGTTCAAGTGGATTTTTCTCAGTCATATGTGGATAATTTGGTTATAAACTCAGGATAAGAGCCCGTTAATTTGGGCAACATAATTGATAGG
Source organism: Coregonus clupeaformis (assembly GCF_020615455.1). NCBI lineage: Eukaryota > Metazoa > Chordata > Actinopteri > Salmoniformes > Salmonidae > Coregonus > Coregonus clupeaformis. The sequence goes on along the minus strand of NC_059207.1, from coordinate 4,457,747 downwards.
CATTATCTCCAATAGAGATTACTAAAATTGATATTTGGTTCATTTATTGGATAATACACTGACTAGCCTCTAACTGTTGATCCAATTTTTACAAATGTAGTTGATTGACGATTATTTTGACCAATGATAATTCAGTATGTCATTTTGGGTGGATCTTTCAAGAGTGAGGGGTGGGATTTTCGAGGTCATTCAGTACCTCGGCGTGCGTTTGAGGGGACGGGTGGTTGGAGTGGAAGGAGTTGCCGGGCGATAGTGCATCACAAACGCTTTTTTCGGGAGGATTCTTCCTAGCAAAATTGTACTTCAAAATAAAATAAAGGAATCCCTGCGACGTCTTTCTACAAAAATTTCACATTTATACGCCTGTTTTAACATCCCCGCAAGTGACGGAATCAAGGCGTTGGTGATAGCTAACATTTCCCTCACGTAGCAAGCTAGCATTATTAGTTTACTAGCTTTGAAGCACATTGCAACTTGACCGCCGCGGTCCCCGTCTCAACGCAGGACAGCACCTTGCTTGTGCGGTTGCACGCCAGCTAACAAAGCTATCGATAGTTTGCTGGAGACTGTATCTACCTATCTGTTGATCCCATTAACACCCAAGTCCCCAACCCCCTTCACCCCTCTCCCTCCACCACCCGAAACACTGGAAATCCACAAGCGGTTGGAGAGCGGCGACGGGCCAGCGGCTGCGAAGCTGGGGGTGGTACCGGAACCGCACGGAGTCGTAGCGGCTTCAGAAAAGACCAGTCGTGGGGACCTAACGTTACCGACTACTATGGACGGGCTGGCGGTGGAGGTTCGCGGTTCGAACGGGGCCTTCTACAAGGTAAAGGAAATAACTAGTGTAACTAAGTTAGTAATGCGCTAGTTGACGTTAGACAATTACACATATGAATCTGTCGACAGTGTTTTGTTTTAACTACAGTAACTAGCTAGTTAGAATATCGTCGTTAGCTAGCTGGCAGATTCGGGTCGCATCATTCATTGAGTAGGCCCAACATCAAATGATAAGGTCGCTATTCGTAGATTTCTTCTTCGTCAGGGTTGGCCATTGTGGTGAACGCTTGTCGTGGCCTGTTTTTGCTAGCTAAATTCCAAATGTCTTGGCTATGCTTTGTCTGTTTGGGCTGTTCAGTTAGCTAACGTTAGCCAGTTAGCTACCTATTCTGGCATCGCCAAACATCTCGGGCACTCCTTTCTTTGGTTGGAGTTGCTAGCTAACCTCTCAAATTTGCGAGAATGAGGGTGGTAGAATGATGCCACATCTGAAATGCTGATACCAAATGAAATATCGATCTGTTTGTTTGCTCTCCCGGTTTTTCCCGACCAATATCTTTTTTTTCTTTTAATTCTCTTTCCAATGAGTAGGCTGAGTCAGCCTGCGTTGTTATTCCAGTGAATCAAATTACTTACTTTGATAGCCATGTGACTGACTGACACTCTCTGTTACCAAAAAATAATCACACCACAATGGCCTACTAACTGTAAGTGACTAAACACGGGGAAGTCAATGCATTCATTTTCAGTATGAGGATGTCAGTCCTTTTATTTAGTGACAAGTTGAGTCAAATGAATTCATTCAATGTCTGTGCCAAATGGTTGCTGTAGTGTAAGTGTGTGTACTTGGCAGACTGTTGAATAGGCCCTAGTGATTTGCTATGGGTTGAATGGCCCAGGGCTGACAGTGACTGAGGGACTGAATCAGGTGTTGGTGGAACAGATGATCCTAATCTCAACACTCCGCCAGTCAGTCAACACTGTAGTCCTCCCCCTCTCCATGCTCTCTTCCTATCCCTCTTCTCCCCTCATCTTTCCATTCTGTCATTCTCTACCTCTTTCGTTTAGCCCCCTAGCTCACTTGTTTCCTCACTCTTTCCTGTCTTTTCTCTAGTTCCTCTCCCCTATCATTGACTCATGGTTTATACTATTTTTACTCTCTTCTCACCTGTTGTTCTGTTTACTGGCTGCCAGTTTAGCACTCCGTCCTGAAAGTACATGTTCCATTCACCCTTATTTATCTCCCCTCTCTCTCACTCTTGTTCATATAACACACCATTGTCTGATACCCCTCAAGTTCCCTAAAACCTTTGGTATTTTCTATATATTTAGAGTAGTTCTGTTTCGCCATGTGTATTCTAAAGGTGTGATGATGATTTCCAGAGGAACCAGATTGGTTGGGTAGTTTAGGTGAAGACAACATGCCTCATGCCTTGCACATGCTTAACACACACAACTACAATCCTCTTCAGCGCTGTTGTTTCTGCACGATCATAATAACCCATACACAGATGCCAAAAGGAAAATCCTGCTATACCAGTAATGACAGGGGTGTGTGTAGCGTAGACCTGGCACCCCCACACCAGAGCGGACCCATTTTTGGGCATGTGGGGAGTTCTAGTCCTCCTGGAGCAGCACATGGCTGGAGAAGGAGTGACATCACTGTATGAATGACCACTTTAACCTCTGTGCTCTCCTGGGTCATGTGACCATCACTGTCATGCCAAATGGTTTGCCTGACCCTTGACCTGGTAGTAGAATGGAACACTCTTCATTACGTCACACAGCACATGTGGCTACTTCAGCAGGCCCTATAATGGAATATAGATATTAGGCCTATCTCCTTTCTTCAACCAAGGCAGCTATCAGGACAGTGTTTTTTCACCCTGTGGTAGCTACTAGCTATCCAGTCTCTGTGCCCATGCCTGCAGTTTGAGTGACAGCGACACAAACGGTGGCTGTTTGTGTTGTGACAGTGCAGTTCAATCTGGCTTCCATCTGGCTCTTTGGCCATCTCTCTCTGGGGCCTGAGAAAGCGGCAGCAGAGCTGTGAGAAGTTACTGTGAGATTGTGTGATATGAGGGAATCTGATGCTAAGGGATTTCATACGTAGCCTAATGCTCGTGCAGACTGCCTCCTGAAAGCTAAGCAGGTTTTCCTGGGAAGTGCCGGCCCTTTCATTTCCAGCAGGTGAAACTCCCTCACCTTTGACACTCCCTCTCATGCCCTAGTGCCACTGCCAGCGACGTCGGCCCCATATAAGGCAGTGTAACACTGAGCACCGTGGCAACCCCCCCACGTCGCTCCACTCTACTCCCACCCTGATGGAGAGTTTATGGCACTGTGATAGGTTTGTGGAGGGCTGACTGTGATGGATGAGGAACAGATTTGGAGGATGGGTCTCTCGTAATGGCTGTTTATCAAGGATACAGTATCGCCTAACTTTCTCCAGTGGGGACAGTCGTGTGCACTTTTGATACACATGTAGTCAGACCTGTTTTTACCCTCTTGACAACACACACCAAGCTCTCATTTTAATTTAATAAATGTGTCTGTCCACCACAGCAGGACTGTCTGTACTGCTGTCAAGATAATTCTGAGTTATTTGCCACTTCCCCAGAGCGCTCTCACAGCCAGAGAGAAATTTCAGTGATGTTATATCTCTCTGTCCCCAAGATGGCTACACTGTCTTTTCAGTAACAGTCATAGTTAATTCCTGGTTTATGAGTGTCCCCGTTAAGCCCTCTGCACTCCCATCAGTCAGGGGTGTAGACTGTTGGCTAACATACCATTTGAGTTTTTCTCTTCTTTTTCAGGGGTTCATCAAAGATGTCCACGAAGACTCACTCACAATAGTATTCGAAAACAAGTAAGTTTTCATTCTCTCTGACATAATGTGTAGAGTAGACCCTCTGCTTGTGTGGTTACTGACTCACAGAAGATCCATCCTAGTACACACTACCACCAGTCTAGCCACACTGCTCAAGTCATCAGTCTCTTCCCCCAGTCCTTTGGCCTAGTTTTACCCCCTCCTCCTGAAATCCCCCTGTTTCAGCACCACCTGTGGTCTGGACACAGCTGTCCACAAAACCCTTTATAGTTGTCCCCCCCCCTCTTTCTGGAACTCATATCCCCCTGTCCTGTTCCATCCCATCTCACTAGCCACCCTCCTTCTACCCCCGTTCCTCTTTCTCTAGTTGACTCTGTAAATATAGTCCCCTGCTAAATATAGTGCCCTGTGGTATGCAGGCAGGGGGGCTGGACAGTGGCCCCTGCCATTCTTGGGATGGCTCTGCCGTTCCAACAACCTCCCTCCCTCCTGTCCTCTTGCCTTGTGGAAGTGTTGGAGTAGCTGGTTGTGTAAGATACTACGTGAATGAAAACCATGCTTTCTATGAGAATGCCTGCTTCTGCTCCTTGACACTATTTTAAGAATGTCTAGTTCATATTTGAACCACTTTGACCTCAAATTAGGGTTGACCTGTACACTATATCGGCTAGCTAGCCTATAATACAGCAATGATGAACCACCTCACATTGTACATAAATATCTTTCTGTGAATTTGAAGCCAGTAGGTTGAACTCAGCCGCAGTCCAGTGGGCTGTTTTTAGACCGAGCTCTCGTTTTGAGTGTTTTATGTAAAAGGACACGCTACTAACCTACCGGATATCCTATTTTTATTTATTATTTATATCCTAGTTGTATAATCTACTGATGATTATCATATATATACAGTCTTCCCGTAGATAAATGATCTACTGTAGATTATAGGTGTTGTCTTAGGATCATTACCATATATAATCCAGTAACTCTATTAGGTTAATGGCTTTCCCCTTCTTGTAAATGTGCATTACTCTCTTTCCCTGGCCCCCACTGACTGACTGTCACCAAGTGATTTGTCTGTCAGCTAGAGAACACTGCTTCAGGCAGAATAACTATTAAGCCTTAGTTATGTTAGGGGTTGACACGCTTTTTGGTCTGTCTCCTGTGTTTCTTTGTGGTACTTTCATTAGGGTCTGTGTTCAGGAAGTTTCTGCTACACACACCCCCCAGAGGAGACTGGTGGAAGGAGCTATAGGAGGATGTGCTCATTGTAATGGCTGGAATGGAATCAATGGAACAGAGTCAAACACATTGTTTCCATGCGTTTTATGTTTCGTACCATTCCATTTATTCCAGCCATCACAATGAGCCCATCCTCCTATAGCTCCTCCCACCAGCCTGCTCTGACACACCTATACACACACACACTTTATTCTGGACCTAACTGGTGTGGTGATTGATGTCTGTCAGTGTAATATAAAGTGTTGGACAGGAGGTGAGCTTTCATAAATCACATGACAGGAAGAGGGGGTCAGCTGATGTTTCTCCTCCTGTTGTGACTGAAAGGTGTTTGTTTGTTTCCCCTGTCCCCATCTCTATCTCGCTCTCTCCTCGCCGTTATCTCTCTCCCTCTCTCCCTGTCCCCCCAAAAAGCTGGCAACCAGAGAGACAGCTGCCCTTCAGTGACGTTCGGCTGCCGCCCCCAGCCGACTACCACAAGGACATTGGCGAGGGAGAGGAGGTGGAGGTACGTCTGCCTGCTCATGTTATTATGTCCCCATATTCTCCAGACACCGCTATCTCCCGCTAGGGTTGTAAAACAGATTCCAGAAACGTTCCAGGAATCTTCCAACTGGGAATTCTGGGGAAACCTGGGAATTTTGTGAACGTTTCTGGAATTTTGCAACCAATTCCCTTCATTATTGTCTGAGGGCCAGGTGTTTTTCCTCACCATGTGACCTGACCAGAAAGACAGGGAAAACTCCTACCTGTGTTGGTTTCTACCTCCTGTTTAGTCTACTACCACACAGTCCGTGCTATTCAAGATCTTTGGGATGTCCCTGCCCCATTGAAGTTGACATTTTTAAAAGGGTTAAGTTTAGGTAAGGGTAGGGGACGTCTCATGGATCCCGGATAGCAATGACCATGCCCACATAAAGCATACCATACCACACATGAATCACTATCAGTGGTTTAGTTTGCTTCCTCCGTCGTGATTCCATTCATAGCTGGAGATTACTACCCGTGAGCCCGGGTCCTAGCCAGTCCAGAGATTACCCAGAGTCCTGTTCACTACGGCAGAGCGATGTAGAGACGGATTAACCACAGTCCAATTTAGACATGATTAGCCAACTAGGATTCCATTCTTCATCACAGCAGCACTCTCATCATCATCACCATAGAGACAAACTCCATCTCACTGTAAATATCATATATATCATACATCCACAATTATCACTTTACACAATCTTTTGCCTGACCTGAAAGTAAAGTGGATGGTTAATGTTAAATGGTAGATTTCAGAAAGTTCTCCCTCCCTCTTTTTGTAATTGTCCAGGTATCCTTGGTCTGGTGTCATCCTTGCTGTCTGCATCCCTAAGCAGGTATTAGGGTTGCAAAATTACGGTAACTTTCCAGGTTTTTTAGAAATCTCATTGGGAAGATTCCTGGAATCAGGATGAAATAAACAGGAAATCCAGAATTTCTGGGAAACCTGGGAGTTACTGGAATTTTGCAACCCTAGCAGGTATAAACATCTGTCTAGGTATAATCATCTCTCCTGTCGTCTACCCCTCCAACAGGTGTACTCGAGGGCCAACGATCAGGAGCCATGTGGCTGGTGGCTGGCCCGGGTGAGAATGATGAAGGGAGAGGTGAGTCAGGGACTGGTGAGTTAGGGGTCGGGTGCACGCTGGGGTCGGCATGGGGTCGGTAGGGGGGGGCACTGTGTGAGTGTGATTTTATATTTTTCCTGTGTGTGTGCTTGTGTGCAACATGGTCGGGTCTTACGCTCTTATGTGAACAGAGGTGATGAACATCCCTGTATCTCAACCAAGACTTTGGTGTATTGTTGCGAAATAGTCCTCTTTTAATGTTCCTGATCAATCGAAGTGGTCATTTGTGCAATGTCATGTGCATGTTGTGTGATGCAACAGCGTTTTACACACCCGCCCCGTCCACTATGGGATACCCCTCAGTCATCCCTTTGGATAGACCCACAGACAGCAGTCTAATGTAGGCTAATTGGGTTAACTAACGCAGCAGGAAGCACGTGGTGTTTAAAGCAGGCATGCACATACTGTAGGGTCACCTAGACGACACACAGAGTCTACATTCCATATTGACCCCTAGCACTTCTGTAGATCCCACCTAGTCTATGAGAAGGAAAGCTGAAGCAACTACCATTGTTTAAACCTTTCCAATCCTCCCAGATCTTCTGGAGTGGCTATTGAGTAGGAGCCTAAGGTTGATTTTGGAATTCAGCGACTAACATAAAACACTATTCCCTGTCTGACACACTGCTTATGCTTACTATATAGTCACAGTTCACTATGTTTTAACCAGAGCCCTGGCCAAAAGTAGTGCACTATTGGGACGCAACCACTTTGTCCTCCAGACAGGCAGACTGACCCTGGGTCAGTAGAATGAGACTGAGGAGGTGTTAAGGCTTCCTCATGCTTCGGTTTGGCTGGCGCCGTACCTAAATCGGCCAGGCCAACCGAACAAGTCTGCACGCATACTTAAAAAAAAAAAAAGACCTTTGCTTGAAAACCGAGAGCGGCAATAGAACTGTTTGTTCGTCTTGAGACACCGTAGCCAGTATACATTTCCTCAAAATAGTCCGAATTAATCTAAGATGACTCAAGAAATCTGTCAAATGTTTACGATTTCGCGGAGGAGATCTAAGTCGCGCAATTTTCCGTCTAACTAAGATGTTTGGTGCAGTATTTCTCAATGAAACACTGCATGAAAACGAGTGGTCTATCGTTGAATGACAAACACTTAATTGAAGAATCCCTACTGTTGACTTCGGCTCCAAACTTCGGCTTGGCTCAAAACATTTTTGTGTGCACGAACAGCCGGAAAAAAACCTTGCCGAAGACCAAAACGAACAGAAATGTCACAATGTCGTCATAATATATGCACAAACTGTTCCGAACTGTTTCGGATGGGAAGCCTTTAGTGAGGCTTGATGCTGGATTTTACCACTGCATTTTGATCAGCGATAAAGGCTTGTTGGAATGTCAGCTTTGTTGAGTGATGGTTTTTATACTGGCCTTAGAGCATGGTATGTGGACTTCCATCTCTCTCTCTTTCTTGCTCTGAAGGGTCTAGGAAAATGACTATTGGTTCATTTATCACATGAATAAGACCTTAGCTGAATTACATTTTAAAGATAAGTGCCATTTCTGATTAACCTGGCCCCAAAACCCTATGAATATTCAATGTCATGGAGAAGTAAGTTGTCTTGTGTGTGGAATGAGTAATTGCAGTCTTTTGGTCTGTTTTTGATTTTTTTTGCCGTGTTTGCTCCCTAGGTAGTTGGGTAGTAGTACCTCGTCTAGCCTAACACAATATAGTCCCCCTTTCTTATTATTCGGCACATATACGTTTAGTTCTCTTGCCATTTCTCAATCTCTGAACCCTTGTTATTTGAAATGACGTTGTTTGTTTATTAATAAAGGTATATGGTGGAGCTTATGTGTATGCATGCTCTGTATAAAATAAATATAAATTTTATGATCCTTGTTATTTTACCTATATTTATATGAATCTGGGTCTTTCTATTTATTAAATACTCTTTAGTACATACTTTTAGGCTTTCTTTCTCTTGCAATTTCGCTATCTCTGAGAACCCTCTCTCTATTTGAACCCTTTAGTTCTACGTCATCGAGTACGCAGCCTGCGACGCCACATACAACGAGATAGTCACGCACGAACGCATCCGGCCCGTAAACCCCAACAGCCCTTCCTCCCGAAACTCCTTCCACAAGGTCCCCATCGCCATCCCAGAAGACCTACGGAACATGTGAGTTTGACCTCTGACCCCGGCAGTGCACTACACCAGCCTCACCACTGGGGCGGCGCTGTAGCACTGCACTCAGATTGAACGACGAGAGGCAACATGTTACTCCACTGTGAAGGGGTTCTTGTTAGACAGTTATACACATCGAAATGTTTTCATTGGAGCTTTGTCTTTTTGGGCAGGCTCACAGTAGCTACATGGTGCACTGTTGTTGTGAATAACTGTGGTTTGACCCGAGTTCTTTTTTTAACCAACAGCTGTGCGAACGACAACATCCACAAAGACTTCAGGAAAGCCATCGGAGCCAACTGCATTTTCTACAGTGCAGCCTCACACGAGCTCATCGTGCTGGTCAGCATCACAACCACTACTACTTTCAGGGCCTGTATTCACTAAGCTTCTCAGAGTAGGAGTGCTGATCTAGGATCAGTTTGCCTTTTAGATCAGTATTAGTAAGATTACATGGACAGGGGGGACCTGATCCTAGATCAGCACTCCTACTCTGAGACATATTTTGAATGTGCTACAAGGCTAGTCTTTTTAGTATTGTCCCTTTTCTTTCTGTAAACAGCTTTCTCAGACTAACACTTTCTCTTTCTCTAGTCAACGAACGAGACAACAGTAAAGCGTGCTGCTCTCCTGAGCGACATGCACTTCCGCAGCATCCGTACCAAGCTCATGCTCATGTCCCGCAACGAAGAAGCCACTAAACACCTTGAGGTATACACACAAACACTTCTCCCCTCATGTTCATTCAATTAGATTCAAACACGCATGAGAATGTAACTTGGAGACTGGCCATCAACATGCACACTACCGGTCAAAAGATGTAGAACACCTACTTATTCAAGGGTTTTTCTCTATTTCTACTATTTTCTACATTTGTAGAATAATAGTGAAGACATCAAAACTATTAAATAACACATGGAATCATGTAGTAACCAAAAAAGTGTTAAACAAATGAGATTCTTCAAATAGCCACCCTTTGCCTTGATGACAGCTTTAAACACTCTTGGCATTCTCTCAACCAGCTTCACTTGGAATGGAGTTCCCACATATGCTGAGCACTTGTTGGGTGCTTTTCCTTCACTCTCCGGTCCGACTCATCCCAAACATCTCAATTTGGTTGAGGTCGGGGGATTGTGGAGGCCAGGTCATCTGATGCAGCACTCCGTCACTCTCCTTCTTGGTAAAATAGCCCTTACACAGCCTGGAGGTGTGTTGGGTCATTGTCCTGTTGAAAAACAAATGATAGTCCCACTAAGCCCAAACCAGATGGGATGGCGTATTACTGCAGAATGCTGTGGTAGCCATGCTGGTTAAGTGTGCCTTGAATTCTAAATAAATCACAGACAGTGTCACCAGCAAAGCTCCCCCACACCATCACACCACCTCCTCCATGCTTTACGATGTGAAATACACATGCGGAGATCATCCGTTCACCCATACCGCGTCTCACAAAGACACGGCTGTTAGAACCAAAAATCGCAAATTTGGACTCCTGACCAAAGGACACATTTCCAGCGGTCGAATGTCCATTGCTCGTGTTTCTTGGCCAAGCAAGTCTTTTCTTCTTATTGGTGTCCTTTAGTAGTGGTTTCTTTGCAGCAGTTCGACTATGAAGGGCTGATTCACGCAGTCTCCTCTGAACAGTTGATGTTGATGTCTGTTACTTGAACTCTGTTAAGCATTTATTTGGGCTGCATTTTCTGAGGCTGGTAACTCTAATGAACTTATCCTCTGCAGCAGAGGTAACTCTGGGTCTTCCATTCCTGTGGTGGTCCTCGTGAGAGCCAGTTTCATCATAGCACTTGATGGTTTTTGCGACTGCACTTGAAGAAACTTTCAAAGTTCTTGAAATTGTCTGTATTGACTGACCTTCATGTCTTAAAGTAATGATGGACTGTCGTTTCTCTTTGCTTATTTGAGCTGTTCTTGCCATAATATGGACTTGGTATTTTACCAAATCTTCTGTATACCCCCCCCCCTACCTTGTCACAACTGATTGGGTCAAACGCATTAAGAAGGAAAGAAATTCCACAAATTAACTTTTAAGAAGGCACACCTGTTAATTCAAATGCATTCCAGGTGATTACCTCATGATGCTGGTTGAGAGATTGCCAAGAGTGTGCAAAGCTGTCATCAAGGCAAAGGGTGTCTATTTGAAGAATCTCAAATATAAAATATATTTTGATTTCTTTAACACTTTCTTGGGTACTACATGATTCCATATGTGTTATTTCATAGTTTTGATTTAGTTACAATGTAGAAAATAGTAAAAATAAAGAAAAACCCTTGAATGAGTAGGTGTTCTAAAACTTTTGACCGGTAGTGTAGACACACACACTGACACCCTATTGTCCTTGTCCCCCAGACCAGTAAGCAGCTGGCGTCCGCGTACCAGGAGGAGGTGAAGGTAAGGGAAGACCTGATGGGTCTGGCCATTGGCTCCCACGGTGCCAACATCCAGCAGGCTAGGAAGGTTCCCGGCGTCACCGCCATCGAACTGGAGGAGGAGAGCTGCACCTTCAGGATCTACGGAGAGGTGGGTGGGTATGTTTGGGTGAGAGCGGGGTCTTTATGTGTGTGTGTGGCAGGCTGTCAGTCGCTCTCTCTCTGTGTTTAATAGCAGGTTGCATTGATGTTGTTTTTGCGTTGCAGACCCCAGAAGCAGTGAAGCTGGCCAGGGTTTTCCTGGAGTTCAAAGAAGACTACTTCCAGGTGCCCAGGAACCTCGTAGGTGAGTCGACACCCACACCCATGATTTAGTCAATCAGAAAAGGTCCTGCATATACATGTATTGAAAAACAATGATTACTATCTGAATTGTGCCATCTTTTATAATTTGATATAAACTTGACTCTTCCAACTAATCCTTGGTTTCCAAATGTCCCCTCTTCTACCTCGCTCTTCTCTTTCAGGCAAAGTGATCGGCAAGAACGGCAAAGTCATCCAGGAGATTGTGGACAAGTCGGGGGTGGTGCGGGTCCGGATCGAGGGGGACAATGACAAAAAGCTTCCCCGTGAGGAGGTAGGCAGGCAGGGGGCTGGCAGAGAAGACACTGCCCCTAAACAAGAGGTGAATGGAGCGCTGGGGCTGCCCAAACAACTGTAACCTTACCAGGGTGCTAGCTTCTGTTTCCACCGTCACCACCAACGCTGTCCTTTTGACTGTTAGACTCTGTTGTAAGGTTGCACAATACCGGTAACATTCCTAAAATGCAGAGGTTTTCCAGAAATCCCTGTAGGAAGATTCACGGAATCACAAGAGAATAAGCAGGAAATGCAGGAATGCTTCAACCGGGATTTATGGAATTTTGGAGAAGTAACCAGAATTTTGCAATCCATAGGCTCTGTCTGTCGATGCTGTCACAGTTGTCCCATTTCAGTTTCCACAGCATGTCTGTACTGTACGTTACCCGTTCTAGGGGGGGGTTGGCTGTGGTCGCTCCATCGGTTGGTGTATGTCACTGTTCAGTGTGCTTCCCCTGTGATTGTGAGCGTACACGCAAGTCCACTTTCTTTTCAGAAAATGTCAGTTCAAAGAGAACCCTCTTTCATTCTATGTATTTCTACATCAACGTAAAGACACCATTTCTTTGGCCTTTACGAAAATGCACAAATGTGTCCAAATGTCCATGACTAAACATCAGGACTCGCCCACCTCCAAATGTATAATGAAGCGTAACAGTCTACCAGTCCACTCTCTCACACCCTCTCCTCCTTCTCTCCAGGGCATGGTCCCCTTCGTCTTTGTGGGAACTAAAGAGAACATCAGCAACGCCCAGGCCCTACTGGAGTACCATGTGGCCTACCTACAGGTGAGACGCGCACACACTGAGAGGGGAGCGATCACCGCCAGACCAATAGGGGGCAGCACTCAGGCCTGACCTCTGCTCATGTCAATTAAACATCGGACCCGTCTCTGTTACGACACTTTCTGCTATATATTGACCCTATATGCCTTTGAATATATAAAGAGTAAGCCTAAGGCACTGAATGACTGTGGGCAAATGGCCTGAAATATACACGCATGGTAGGAGTTCCCCTTACCCACAGATCTAGGATCAGATTACCCAACCCCCCAATGCTAACCTTAACCATTAAAGGAATGAAAAAATATCTGACCCTGAATCAGGGGCAAGTTCTAGTCTACCTACTTTTGTGTGGACACTCATGGAAGACTGTGTCTTACACTGGTTGGTATTCTTCTGTGTACTCTACACACCATCACCTCTGTATGGGGAGAGGGGAGTAGAGGCAGTCTGGAGTGGGTGGAGGTGTCAGATCATTCCAGATTGGTTACCTGTCCCCCCTCCACCCACCCTCCTCCACCTACCTCATGTGAAAGCTGCTGAGAGCGACTCCATTTTGCCCTTACCCTGTGCTTTTAAAAATAGTCCCCTACTCAGGGTTGGGACAAGGGGGAGAGGAGGGGGTAGGAGTGTAGATTACAGGATATCTGGACCCTAGCCTCCAAAAATAACACCCCCTCTACTCATCCTTGCACCCGCTCACCCATAGTCAGCCACCTCCCACAAGGCTCAGCGGTGGCAGCTGTCGCATTCTGAAGTGACACCCTCCAACCCCCCACCCCCACCCTCAACCACCTAACCAAAAGGCCCCAGTAAACTGCTGTCAGTGCACTTTAGCCCCATCCCTAAGACTCCTAAACTGACCACCCCCTTGTCCACACTGCAGAAGCCGTCTAAGGTTGCATCCCAAATGGCGCCCTATTGCGCCCTATTCCCTTTTGTAGTGCACTACTTTTGAGCAGGGCGCATAAGTATGGGTGGGTCCCTGTATGTAGGCAAAATAAATGAATTATCAAATCATATACAGTGAGGGAAAAAAGTATTTGATCCCCTGCTGATGTTGTACGTTTGCCCACTGACAAAGAAATGATCAGTCTATAATTTTAATGGTAGGTTTATTTGAACAGTGAGAGACAGAATAACAACAAAAAAATCCAGAAAAACGCATGTCAGAAATGTTATAAATTGATTTGCATTTTAATGAGGGAAATAAGTATTTGACCCCCTCTCAATCAGAAAGATTTCTGGCTCCCAGGTGTCTTTTATACAGGTAACGAGCTGAGATTAGGAGCACACTCTTAAAGGGAGTGCTCCTAATCTCAGTTTGTTACCTGTATAAAAGACACCTGTCCACAGAAGCAATCAATCAGATTCCAAACTCTCCACCATGGCCAACCAAAGAGCTCTCCAAGGATGTCAGGGACAAGATTGTAGACCTACACAATGCTGGAATGGGCTACAAGACCATCGCCAAGCAGCTTGGTGAGAAGGTGACAACAGTTGGTGCGATTATTCGCAAATGGAAGAAACACAAAATAACTGTCAATCTCCCTCGGCCTGGGGCTCCATGCAAGATCTCACCTCGTGGAGTTGCAATGATCATGAGAATGGTGAGGAATCAGCCCAGAACTACACGGGAGGATCTTGTCAATGATCACCAAGAAAACAATTGGTAACACACTACGCCGTGAAGGACTGAAATCCTGCAGCGCCCGCAAGTCCCCCTGCTCAAGAAAGCACATATACATGCCCGTCTGAAGTTTGCCAATGAACATCAGAATGATTCAGAGGAGAACTGGGTGAAAGTGTTGTGGTCAGATGAGACCAAAATGGAGCTCTTTGGCATCAACTCAACTCGCCGTGTTTGGAGGAGGAGGAATGCTGCCTATGACCCCAAGAACACCATCCCCACCGTCAAACATGGAGTGCTGTGGAAATTCACCACTATACTTTATTAACAATCAAATATCTTACAGAGTTTTTGTTGAATCAAGATTTACTTTATTGAATTTCAATAAAAGGAAGCTGGTCTGCAGAGTAGCCTCTCCCTCCCTCTCTCCATCTTATATAGTACCCTCCAGACACCCTAGCTTTAAAATCCCTCCCTCTTCAGTTTCCTGCTCTTTTATTGCTCCGCCCACTCCCTTTGTTTATGGTGGCGGCTAAATTTGACTTTCATTCAGTTCAGAATCAATAGTAATACACTCAATCAATCCCTTATCTTGCAAAAACACTCATGTTTAGTTTAAACTGTTCAACCCGGGCACCACTCTTATCACTTTGTTTGAGGAGAGAGACAAAAGGCCACAGGATTAAGTTCTTGCCTAGCCACAGAAAATGTTAACTATATGTTCATGATTAACTCAGTTTTATCTCATAGTCCACTACAAAATCTCCAACAGGAGGTGGAAACATTATGCTTTGGGGATGTTTTGCTGCTAAGGGGACAGGACAACTTCACCGCATCAAAGGGACGATGGACGGGGCCATGTACCGTCAAATCTTGGGTGAGAACCTCCTTCCCTCAGCCAGGGCATTGAAAATGGGTCGTGGATGGGTATTCCAGCATGACAATGACCCAAAACACACGGCCAAGGCATCAAAGGAGTGGCTCAAGAAGAAGCACATTAAGGTCCTGGAGTGGCCTAGCCAGTCTCCAGACCTTAATCCCATAGAAAATCTGTGGAGGGAGCTGAAGGTTCGAGTTGCCAAACGTCAGCCTCGAAACCTTAATGACTTGGAGAAGATCTGCAAAGAGGAGTGGGACAAAATCCCTCCTGAGATGTGTGCAAACCTGGTGGCCAACTACAAGAAACGTCTGACCTCTGTGATTGCCAACAAAGGTTTTGCCACAAAGTACTAAGTCATGTTTTGCAGAGGGGTCAAATACTTATTTCCCTCATTAAAATGCAAATCAATTTATAACATTTTTGACATGCTTTTTTCTGGATTTTGTTGTTGTTATTCTGTCTCTCACTGTTCAAATGAACCTACCATTAAAATTATAGACTGATCATTTCTTTGTCAGTGGGCAAACGTACAAAATCAGCAGGGGATCAAATACTTTTTTCCCTCACTGTAGATGTTTGCCAGTCCACATAGTCTACACCCATACGGATTTAGTGGGATTAAAATGCATTTCATTGTAATTTTGTCAACGATCTACACAATACTGTGTAATGTCAAAGTGGAATACAATTTTTCTACAAAAAAAAGATTCATGAGAAATAAAACGCTAATATACCTTTTATTAGATAAATATTCATCCCTGAGTCAAGACATGTTAGAAACACTGTTTGCAGCGATTAGATGTGAGTTTTCTTGCGTAAGTCTCATCAGCGCTTTGCACACCTATATTGTGCAATATTTGCCCATTTTTTTTTTTAAATTCTTCACGCTCTGTCAAGTTGTTGGGGAACAGCAATTTTCAAGTCTTGCCATTGGCCACTCAGGAACATTCACTGTCTTGGTAAGCAATTGCAGTGTAGATTTGGCTTTGTAGGTTATTGTCCTGCTGAAAGGTGAATTCCTCTCCCAGTGTATGGTATAAAGCAGACTGCAGCAGGTTTTCCTCTAGGATTTTGCCTGTTCTTAGCTCATCCCGTTTATTTTCATCCTGAAAAACTCCCCCGTCTTTGCCAATGTCAGGCATACCCATACCATGATGCAGCCACCAGCATGCTTGAAAATAAGGAGCCAGCTACTCAGTGATGTGTTATGTTGGATTTGCCCCAAACATAAGGCTTTGCAAAAAGTGTAGGCCTTTGCCGTGTTGTTTTTGCAGTATTACTATAGTGCCTTGTTGCATACATATGCATGTCTCCCATGTGGCTTAGTTGGAAGAGCATTGTGTTTGCAACGGCCTGGGTTGTGGGTTCGATTCCCACGGGGACCAGTATGTAAAATTACAAAAATGTATGCACTCACTACTGTAAATCGCTCTGAAACATGACGCATTCTCTATTGCACTTCACACTGCCCTTTCACACCTTGACTACAGCTCGGCGTTCAACACCATAGTGCCCTCCAAGCTTATCACTAAGCTAATGATCCTGGGACTGAACACCTCCCTCTGCATCTTGATCCTGGACTTCCTGACAGGCCACCCCGCTAACCCTCAACACGGGGGCCTCCTCGGGTGCATGCTTAGTCCCCTCCTGTACTCCCACGACTGTGGCCACGCATGACTCCAACACCAAGTTTGCAGACAACATGACGGTGGTAGGCCTGATCACCGACGACTGAGACAGCCTGTAGGGACAAGGTCCAAGACCTGGCAGTGTGGTGCCAGGACAACCTTTCCCTCAACGTGAGCAAGACAAAGGAGCTGATCGTGGACTACAGGAAACGGAGGGCCAAGAACGCCCCCATTCACATCGAGGCTGTAGTGGAGTGGGTCGAGAGCTTAACGTTCCTTGGCGTCCACATCACTAAGGATCTATCATGGTCCAAACACACCAACACAGTCGTGAAGAGGGCACAACAATGCCTGTTTCCACTCAGGAGGCTGAGGATCTGAGGTCCCATGCCAAATATTTTCAAAGTTCTACAGCTGCACCATCGAGAGCATCCTGACTGGTTGCATCACCGCTTGGTATGGCAACTGCTCTGCATCCGACTGCAAGGCACTACAGAGAGTAGTATGTACGGCCCAGTACATCACTTGTGCCGAGCTTCCTGCCATTCAGGACCTTTATACCAGGCGGTGTCAGAGGAAGGCCCTAAAACTTGTCAGACTCCACCCTAGTCATAGACTGTTCTCTCTGCTGCCGCACAGGCAAGCGGTACCGGAGCGCCAAGTCTGGGACCAAAAGACTCCTTTACAGCCTCTACCCCCAAAGCTTAAGACTGCTGAACAGTTAATCAAATGGCTACCCGGACTCTTTGCATTGACCACCTTATTTTCTTATTTATTCTTATTTTTTGCACTGACTCTCTTGCTCTGGCTCGACGTACATTCACTGGACTCTAAACACACACACACACACGCGTATTGACGCCACACACATACTGTACATTCACATTCCTTCACATTCTTCACATACACTGCTGCTCTTTTATCTATGCATAGTCACTTAACCTACATTTACCTCGACTAACCCGTGCCCTGCACATTGTCTTTGTACCGGTACCCCCTGTATATAGCCTCGTTATTTTGTTACTATTTTTCCTTTTAGTTTATTTAGCAAATTTCGTACATATGGCATTGTTGGTTAAGGGCTCGTAAGTACGCATTTCACGGTAAGGTTGTTCTATTCGGCGCATTTGACAAATAACATTTGGTTTGATGTTTTGGAATATTCTGTATATTTTTATTATTTTCACGCTCATTATTGTGGATTCACTACAATGTTAATCCATCCTCTGTTTTGTCCAATCACAGCCATTGAACGCTGTAGCTGCTTTAAAATCACCAATGGCCTCATGGTGACATCCCTAAGCAGTTTCCTTCCTGTCCTGCAGCTCAGTTCAGCTGGATGACTGCATCTTTAATGTGTCTGGGTGGTTTAATAAATCATAATTATTAACTTGACCATGCTTAAAGATCTATTCAATGTCAGATTTGTTATTGTTACCCATCTACCAATCACTGCCCTTCTTTATGAGGCTTTCAAAAAGCTCCCTGGTCTTTGTAGTTGAATTTGTGCTTGAAATTCAATACTTGACTGCGGGACATTATGTATGTATGGGGGACATAAAAAGTCATGTCAACCCCTATTTCGCACAGTGAGTCTATATAACAGCCAAATTTGACTTCTGAACTAATTCTGGCTTGCCTAAACAAAGGGGTGAATACTTATGCTATGACTATTTTAGTTATTACAATAATTATTTTTGTATTTTGTGTAGATCAATAACCACGTTTCCAACCATTTCATGCAGATGAATTACCTGACGCGTGAAA
Organism: Coregonus clupeaformis; assembly: GCF_020615455.1. Taxonomy (NCBI): domain Eukaryota; kingdom Metazoa; phylum Chordata; class Actinopteri; order Salmoniformes; family Salmonidae; genus Coregonus; species Coregonus clupeaformis. The sequence continues at coordinate 4,439,397 of NC_059207.1, read as the reverse complement.
AAAGTCACGACCAGGCTGATGGTAACATGAAATGCTAGTACAATTTTATAAATTCCGACAGACAATTTCTTTGTTCGACATGGGCTCTTTTTGTGTCTGTAAAATTAATTATGCGAGAAATGGCGGAAATGCCTTTACGCGCAAATATTGATAGAATAACCATCATATCGAAGTAAACTTGGAGTCACGCCATATGTTGTGTGGTCCTCCCACTACGTCTCGGGAAACCACAGTTTATTGGGCTACATATGAAGTAAGTTACGTGAACTTCACAGTGTGGTGACTGTGCTAGGTGATGAGGTTGATACTCCATTCCAATAAATATTGAGGGTCTGTTTGACAAATGCAAATAATATCGCTCTTCTCCATAATAATCTCAATGTAGGTCAACTACCCGCACTGTATGTGCAAGCTGTTAGCTAGAGCGCTTGTGCCAAGACCAGAGTGAACACATTGGCAATACAACGCAACTGTCCGTTAAATGCGATGGAAACCCATTTAACTTGTACTTATGATTCGGTACATGGGAATTTAATGGCAGAAGTTATTTTTGTGTGCACTACGTCATCATGCACAGCCTTTTATCCGCAAAAACTCTGTTTGATGGAAACATCTCTGGTGGGAAAATGCACATTGTTTTAGGCAGATTTGAGAATATCCGCATGAAAATCTGTCGTAAATTGAATGGATTAAATGTATTTCAATCCCAGTTTATAACGCAACAAAATATGAAAAGTTTAAGGGGGTGTAGACTTTCTATAGGCACTGTATGTCCTAACATGTACCTCTGTCTCTCTGCCCTATAGGAATCTACCTAGTTATATGTTCTAACGTCCGTCTTTGTCTAACAGGAAGTGGAGCAACTGCGTCTGGAGCGGCTGCAGATTGACGAGCAGCTCCGTCAGATCGGGGTGGGGTACCGTGCCCCCCCTAGTCGGGTCGGGGGCACCGGCCCCGGGGACAGGGAGAAGGGCTACCTGACAGACGAGAGCAGCAACTCCACCAACCTCCACACCTCCCGCACCTATGGAGGCCGTGGCCGAGGACGCAGGCCCTCCAACAGCCAGTACTCTGGATATGGTGAGACTAGACTACAACTCCCATGATGCCTCACTGCTAACTGCATTCTATAATCTGATAAGACCAATATCTCAATATACAAACATTTATCATACAAGAGGCCAAACTGAGTGACGTTTCAAATGTTTACTCAGCGAAGGTGTACAGCTGAATACATTTAAATTTTAGTCATTTAGCAGACTAGTGTCCACTTGTACCCTGAGCTCTCACCCCCTCCCTTCCACAAAGATTTACTTTTCCATCACCCAGGATTTCTCCATGCTCCTCCGTACATATCAAAGGACTTCTCATCAGTCAGGAGAGGCCTTGAGCTATTGGGATTACACATACCTACAGTCCACTAAATAACTACTCTTCTCATACACAGAGCTTGTCCCGAACACTAGTTTCAATCTCTAAGGATATAAAAACAATCTATAGAATGTAAAGCTATAAAACAGTAATTTACAATCTATCAACCCAACAATCTGCGCATGCTTCCATCTAAAACAGCAAATCATAATTTTGAGTACAAGTGGATAGTTTGGTTCTGTGTGAACTTGGTGTTTGCAGGCTACACTGTCAGTAGTTGACATGAATATCTGGTTAAATGTTGAGCTTTGCTGCAGTGAACATCAACCAGTCTGACACTATTTGGTGTTCTCTCATGGGTTTTCTGCTGAGACAACTGGTACACGACACACACTTGGGACTAAAAACTACACTTTTGTACAAAACACCCCACATCCCATTCCTGCTTCACTCACACCTTTATCCCCCTCTCGGCATCTGTTTATTTCACTCCATCTCTGTCAGAACAAAACATTTTAGAGCTGCTAATTTACTAATCTATACTATTGTCTGTTGAAGTTTAGTCTCTAGCTGCCCCTTACTCTGTGTGTTTTCCAGGCACCAACTCTGAGCAGTCCAACGCTTCTGAGTCCGAGGACCTCAACGAGCGTGACCAGCGGCCCCGAGGCGTGGGCGGAGATGAGAGGGGTTCCCGTCGGGGTGGCAGGGGCCGTGGATCCAACACCGGACGGGGCCGCGGAGGACCCACCTCAAGGACTACCAACTCTATCAGCGCAGGTGCAATACAGCAGGCTAATTAATAGTCCAAGCTGGGGTACTGGGTCGTATTCATTGGGCACCAAATAGAAGAAAACAAACTGAAATGGGGAGGGACTTCCTGACCTTGTTCAATGAGAAACGTCATTTTGCGTATTCTGTAACCAATGTTTTGTTCCGGTGTGCTGTAATTAATCAATCGGTCCTTGGTTATACTGGGATCTTTCAGGTCAAACCTCATGGTCAAGTTTTCCTTCATTATGACTGGAAGGTGGTGCAGTTTAATATGCTAGGCCTCACTTTTTCTTTCGCTCCTCTCTCCTGGTCAGTGCTGAGGGACCCGGACAGCAACCCGTTCTCCCTGCTGGAGGGTGAGGGTGAGCAGGGCGATACGGACACCAGTGAGGGAGTGGGAGGAGTAGACCGCAGGAGACGCTCCCGCCGTCGCCGTAACGACCAGGAGCCGAGCGTGATGGACGCCGCCGCCACAGAGTCAGACAGCCAGGCCGGACCCAACGAGAACGGACTGGGTAGGAAGTCTGGAGAGGGCGGACATTTTGTAGAGTGCCAGTTGGTTATGCTGTGTGACTAGTTTGAAGTTGAAGTGTTAAAGTTTAGTTTCTCATACTTCCTCCCTCTCCTTTTTTAAAAATCAGACGAGGAGGGCCGACCCCAGCGCCGCAACAGGAGCCGCCGCCGCCGTAACCGTGGAAACCACCCCGAGGGAGGATCCTCCAGCCGTGACAGACAGCCAGCCGAGGGTGAGTAGTGTCAGACTTCCCAAACCTCTCTCCCGGTTGTCAGTCTGGACCTTAAAGGAAAATGGTATTCTGATCTATTCTACCGTATCCTTCCTTAGTCTCATTCCTCACTGTGTTGCGCTGGTTTTGTCATTAAACTGTATATCCTGTTGAAATCACTGTTCTCTGGGTTCTTGTCTGTAGTGACCGTGGCAGACTACATCTCCCGCGCCGAGTCGCAGAGCCGACAGAACCTTCCCCAGGAGACACTCGCTGCTCCCGAGCCCAAGGTACACACACACACACACACACACACACACACAGTAGAAGATATCAGCTTATAGCAACTTGTTAAACTGACAGTTTCCCTTCCTCTGCTGTTTCCCCAGGAGAACGGGAGCTGCGCCAAGAGGGATGAGCTCACGGCGCCCACAATGCGGTCCCCTAGCAACGGCATGGCCACGCCCAGCGAGACCCTGGTCAACGGCGTCTCGTAGAGGACTAGGTCCCGCCCCCTAAAAACCCACGTCTAGAGCAAGACTTCATGGCAAACTCTGTCCCTGCTTGCATTTACTTAAACCTTAAAACAGATGAGTGAAAAACAACAAAATACCTGATTCATACTATGAGCGAGAGAGGGGGAGAGAAAAAGTACAAAAAAACGACAAACGCATCTTAAACACACGTAACGGTGTATGTTATCCTATCTATCAGTACTTAGTGCTTATTTTAAAAAACAACTAGCTTGCCAAAAGGGCTGGTGGATGTGACTTGATTATAAAAGAGAACTGAATCACAGAAAACAGGACGAGACTTTTTTTGTTGTTGTTATTTTTGTTTTATTTTGATGTTATCACTGGTTTGGACTTGTGGTCGCTCTCCCATTCAAACAGATGCATCTCTAAAAGTCCAGAGGAGAGGAGGATAGATGCCAACTGGAGAAAGGGAGGGATAGGCGGATGAGTCCAAGAGGTGAAGAACAAGTGACAGGAGTGCTACGTACCCTGGCCTAAACGTCGGTTGGTGATGATGGACAGACAGATGGGATTATTGATAGACATTGTGCCTTGAATTTGAAAAAAAGTTCATTGTTGAGTTTTGTTTCACAGGAAAGGGGTTTTTATTTTATTTTTTGCTCAGAGAGAACAGACCAGTAGCGAAGGAATGGGAGTTAAACGAGTGCAGAGGTGTTAACTGTGGTAGGACAGAAAACAAGGGAACGAGTAACTGGCCAGAGAGTCTGGTGCCAAACAAAAAATTCAAGGCGCTTGTCCTCAGTGAGAGTGGACTGGACAGCGTTTGGGCTGTGTGTGTGTGATTGTGTGTTTGTACGTACGTGTGCACAGTTGAGAGAGCTGGCAACCACATGATTAAAATCGGGAGGGATGAGAACGCAGAATTCTTGGAACATAGCCCTGGGTCAGTGGTGAGGTCAAAAAGGCAGGCGAGGCCGCTCTATTTGCTGGGCGGGTAGGAAGAAGTGTTGCGTCACTTCCCGTCTCCAATGTTTGACACTAGTGTCCAGGGCTGTCCCTACACAGCCTTACAGACAGACTGACCGACAATGAGTGATTAAGGACTTGATGATCTATGGATTGATTTAGATTTTAAACAAGATAACTTTAGTGCCTCTTTCTCCTGGCCCACAAGCAGTGTGGAATAGGGAGGTAGGGTAGCACGGCGCTCTAGCTTCCAGCCACACTAACTAATGCCTGGGTGAACTGCAGCATGGCGGTCTGAACGTACACGCCACGATGACCACGAGGGGAGGGAGGTAGACTGTTGAAATCGAGCCACGTTGTTTCACCCTTCTAGAATGGTCCGTGTAGCGCGGGTGGGGTAGGAGACAGGCAGACTGACTGTGATGCGCACAGCTTCATAAGGGATGAGTAGAGCCATACACACGCAGGCTTACACAGATGCACAAACCGTGCAGGACCGCACCACGACACTGTTGCAATTCAGTCACGGGTGGTGGGGTTCAGTCAGTGTGGATGCCTGCGCGTTGCGGTCGAAGGAGAAATGAGTGTTTTGAGAAACTATAAGCGAGGTGGTTGTCCTGTTCCTAAAGGTGGTGGTCGACAGGCAAGGGGCGGGAGGGAGGGGGGAGTGACTCAGAAACCCTCGGTGGCTCATGTTACTGTCTTGGTTACCGCTCTCAACTACGTTTTGTTCTTTCCACATAGAAAATATGAAATAAAATGGAAATGAAATCAACAACTGTCTTTTGAGATGAACTGATTGATTTCTTCTGAGTTCGCACTATTTTTCTAAATCAATCAACAAACCAACTGCATGATCATTCAGCACTAGCTTTGCACGAGGGAGAGGGTTTAAGTTTCTGTTTCACCATTATTTCATCCACTACTAGAACTGCTGCTAATGTCCACCTTTGAATGTCTTTTAGAATCCACACCTTAGACACTTAAGTACTGTTGTGGCTTCTGAATACCTTTCCACCACTCAAATTCACCCACAATATGGCCGCCTTTTTACAAGGATGACTAAGAATAAAATAAAAGCCATCTCCTTAGTGTAATTGTTTCCTACACTGAGTATTACGATAAGTATTTAACGAGGGAAACATTGAGCATGATAGGTGATCACACAAGTATTGAGGCTAATTAGGGATGGGATGGTGTTTACTGAATTAAAATCACACAGATTAATTGACCCCTTTGGGTTCAACTGTGGGTGTTTTAATGCGTCAGTATGAGCAGCGCACTGAGTATTTCTACCTTTGGTTCATTTGTGCATGCCTGCATGTAAGATTTGAGAAAGATGGAGCACTTAGTCTTGTTTTACTGTGAAATGTATACCACTCAGTTGTGTTTGTTTAATACTATCTGCCGCTTGTGGCTCACTATCCCCATGTCTTTCTGGGTGGAGAGAATGTTGACCTTTCAGTGTGTGTATGCTAGTAGTACTGTTTCGGGACTGTCAACTCCTCAGTGTCAGGTAGGCTGGTCTTCTCACTCATGTTCTGATGGCAATAAAGAAACTTCATTTTTTGATAAGCATTTGTACATTTGGCTAAATCAAGAACATTTGACACACAAACCTTGGACTGATAACTGAAATCACTTATCACTCACCTGATGACAGGAACATTGAATAGTTTAGTCTAATGCCAACCTTTACACTGTAAGTCGCTTTGGATAAAAGCGTCTGCTAAATGGCATATTATATTATTATTATAGTCTTCTACGGCAGGATTTCCCTAAACTGTCCTGAGGCCCCCCCTCGGTGCACGTTTTGGTTTTTGCCCTAGCACTACACAGCTGATTCAAATAATCAAAGTTTGATGAGTTGGTTATTTGAGACAGCTGTGTAGTGCTAGGGCAAAAACCAAAACGTGCACCCAGGGGGGGCCTCAGGACCGAGTTTGGGAAACCCTGTTCTACAGCAGCTTTACATTGATGTCTACATACAGAAAAGAGCTCTGTTAATAAGAAAGAAAGCAGTCGCTGAGCATTTAGATCTGACCCATTATGGCTGAGGCAGCACGGCACCCTGGATCTTGTTAGTCTCATGGCACTATATATATATATATATATATATATATATATATATACAGTTGAAGTCGGAAGTTTACATACACCTTAGCCAAATACATTTAAACTCAGTTTTTCACAATTCCTGACATTTAATCCTAGTAAAAATTCCCTGTATTAGGTCAGTTAGGATCACCACTTTATTTTTAGAATGTGAAATGTCAATCATAGTAGAGAGTGATTTATTTCAGCTTTTATTTATTTCATCACATTCCCAGTGGGTCAGAAGTTTACATGCACTCAATTAGTATTTGGTAGCATTGCCTTTAAATTGTTTAACTTGGGTCAAATGTTTTGGGTAGCCTTCCACAAGCTTCCCACAATAAGTTGTGTGAATTTTGGCCCATTCCACCTGACAGAGCTGGTTTGAGTTAGGTTTGTAGGCCATTTTGGCACAACTTTCGAAGTATGCTTGGGGTCATTGTCCATTTGGAAGACCCATTTGCGACCAAGCTTTAACTTCCTGACTGATGTCTTGAGATGTTGCTTCAATATATCCACATAATTTTCCTTCCTCATGATGCCATCTATTTTGTGAAGTGCACCAGTCCCTCCTGCAGCAAAGCACCCGCACAGCATGATGCTGCCACCCCCATGCTTCACGGTTGGGATGGTGTTCTTCGGCTTGCAAGCATCCCCCTTTTTCATCCAAACATAACGATGGTCATTATGGCCAAACAGTTATATTTTTGTTTCATCAGACCAGTGGACATTTCTCCAAAAAGTACGATCTTTGTCCCCACCCAGTCTGGGTTTTTTTATGGCGGTTTTGGAGCAGTGGCTTCTTCCTTGCTGAGCGGCCTTTCAGGTTATGTCGATATAGGACTTGTTTTACTGTGGATATAGATACTTTTGTACCTGTTTCCTCCAGCATCTTCACAAGGTCCTTTGCTGTTGTCCTGGGATTGATTTGCACTTTTCTCACCAAAGTACGTTCATCTCTAGGAGACAGAACACGTCTCCTTCTTGAGCGGTATGACGGCTGCTTGGTCCCATGATGTTTATACCTGCGTACTATTGTTTGTACAGATGAACGTGGTACCTTCAGGCGTTTGGAAATTGCTCCCAAGGATGAACCAGACTTGTGGAGGTCTACAATTTTTTTATGAGGTCTTGGCTGATTTCTTTTGATTTTCCCATGATGTCAAGCAAAGAGGCACTGCGTTTGAAGGTAGGCTTTGAAATACATCCACAGGTACACCTCCAATTGACTCAAATTATGTCAATTAAGCTAATAGAAGCTTCTAAAGCCATGACATCATTTTTCTGGAATTTTTCAAGCTGTTTTTAAGGCACAGTCAACTTAGTGTATGTAAACTTCTGACCCACTGGAATTGTGATACAGTGAATTATTAGTGAAATAATCTGTAAACAATTGTTGTAAAAATTACTTGTATCATGCACAAAGTAGATGTCCTAACCGACTTGCCAAAACTATAGTTTGTTAACAAGAAATTTGTGGAGTGGTTGAAAAACGAGTTTTAATAACTCCAACCTAAGTGTATCTAAACTTCCGACTTAAACTTTATACACACACACACACACACACACTGAACAAAAATAAGCACAGCGTGCAACAATTTCAAAGATTTCTGAGTTACAGTTAAGGAAATGTCAATTGAAAATGTCCCAGTTATTCCATGGCCTGCATACTCACTAGACATGCCACCCATTGAGCATGTTAGGGATGCTCTGGATCGATGTGTGTTCCAGTTCCCGACAAAATATCCAGCAACTTTGCACAGCCATTGAGAATTGGGACAACATTCCACAGGCCACAATCAACAGCCTGATCAACTCTATGCGAAGGAGATGTTGCGCTGCATGAGGCAAATGGTGGTCACACCAGATACCGACTGGTTTTCTGATCCACGCCCCTACCTTTTTTTAAAGGTATCTGACCAACAGATGCATATCTGTATTCCCAGTCATGTGAAATCCATAGATTAGGACTTAATGAATTTATTTCAATTCAATTTATTTCAGAGGAGCCTTGTCTGGCAGCGAAACAGTATATTCAGCCTTATTTACTGCCTTTTTAAAAACCATAGCTGATATGGCTGACTTGCTTAAACAAATGTGGTTTCTACTGACAATTGCGATGTACAAATTATGGCATAAGGGGACGACGAGCGGATGAGATGCATTCCGTAATTTCGATTAAGACATTTAATGAGCGAGCTAGGATGCACGTAGTCACTATAACTATTTGTTCAGCACTTTTGAAATGTACAGTGACAGAATTCAGAACATGGCCCGTTCTTACAGTATTCTACCTGTACACCAAGTAAGAACCGTAGGATAAATAAAGGGAAAATATAAGCAGACAATGAAAGCTCTTACAATATTCAATCATTACATTTCTCTAAAACAGGCTATAGGCTACATGTGCACCACCAAGTCAGAACAGTAGGCTAAATTATTAGGGAAAAATTTACCAAATGATTAGGGTGAGGCACATGGGCTACTAACAGTTTACTACACAACATACACTTAGTATTACTTTCTTAGTTACAGTATACATATCTCCCTGGCATATTACATCATTTATGCAGGAACATACAATACATTTTTGGACTCACTTGAACAGGAAGGTGGCACGGCGGTCCTTCGTGGGAAAATTTTGTCATCAAAGTCTGGCATTCTCTGGATTTATGGTGCTTTCAAGACAACTTGGAACTCTGGAAAAAAAAAAAACAAGGTTGAATCATGATGACGTCAGTAATCTTCAGGCTCTAGAAAGAGGCCTGAGTTCCCGACTTGCAATTCCAAGTTGGATGACTGTTCAAAATGTATTTTCCCAGTTGGAGCTTTTTTTTTCAGAGTTCCCAGTTGTCTTGAACTCACTGAAGTCTGAGATTTCAGTTGTTTTGAGAGCAGCAGAAGTCATGCTGGATTGACAGCATGGCCAATGTTGAATGTTTATCCTTTTAAGCTTGGAAAAGAGACCTTTAAACCCAGACTTGGACCACACACCCACTTCACTGAATAGCAGGCTAGTGATTTCTTAGCAATGCTTGCAGTTAGCCACTGATTCCTTCCAAATTACTCATCGTTGAATTTGCGATTTCCAACTTGTTGTGTAATGTTTATGTCCAACGGCCGATGAGCAGTGATACCTTTTATTTATAATTCCTCTTCATTATTTCTGTTCATACAGTGGCTTGCGAAAGTATTCACCCATGTTTCCTATTTTGTTGCCTTACAACCTGGAATTAAAATGGATTTTTGGGGTGTTTGTATCATTTGATTTACATAACATGCCTACCACTTTGAAGATGCAATTTTTTTTTTTTTGTGAAACAAACAAGAAATAAGACAAAAAACCTGAACTTGAGCGTGCATAACTATTCAACCCCCCCCAAAGTCAATACTTTGTACAGCCACCTTTTGCAGCAATTATAGCTGCAAGTCTCTTGGGGTATGTCTCCCTAAAACACTTTAGCGAGCAGGCCTTCCTAATTGACCTGGCCCAGGTATCCTGGATGGATATAGATCTCATTCCGTCAGTAGAGGATGCCTGGTTGTTCTTTAAAAGTAATTTCCTCTCAATCTTAAATAAACATGCCCCATTCAAAAAATACAGAACTAAGAACAGATATAGCCCCTGGTTCTCCTCAGACTTGACTACCCTTGACCAGCACAAAAACATCCTGTGGCGTACTGCATTAGCATCAAATAGCCCCCGCGATATGCAACTTTTCAGGGAAGTTAGGAACCAATATACACAAGCAGTTAGGAAAGCAAAGGCTCATTTTTTCAAACATAAATTTGCATCCTGTAGCACTAACTCCAAAAAGTTTTGGGACACTGTAAAGTCCATGGAGAATAAGAGCACTTCCTCCCAGCTGCCCACTGCACTGAGGCTAGGAAACACTATCACCACCGATAAATCTACAATAATCGAGAATTTCAACAAGCATTTTGCTACGGCTGGCCATGCGTTCCACCTGGCTACCACTACCCCGGCCACCAGCTCTGCACCCTCCGCTGCAACTTGCCCATGCCCCCCGCTTCTCCTTCACACAAATTCAGACAGCTGATGTTCTGAAAGAGCTGCACAATCTGGACCCCTACAAATGAGCTGGGCTAGACAATCTGGACCCTTTCTTTCTAAACTAGCCGCCGAAATTGTCACAACCCCTATTACTAGCCTGTTCAACCTCTCTTTCGTAACGTCTGAGATCCCCAGAGATTGGAAAGCTGCCGCGGTCATCCCCCTCTTCAAAGGGGGTGACACTCTAGATCCAAACTGTTACAGACCTATATCCATCCTGCCCTGCCTTTCGAAGGTTTTTGAAAGCCAAGTTAACAAACAGATCACCGACCATTTCGAATCCCACCGTACCTTCTCCGCTATGCAATCCAGTTTCCGAGCTGGTCATGGGTGCACTTCAGCCACGCTCAAGGTCCTAAACGATATTATAACCGCGATCGATAATAGACAGTACTGTGCAGCCGTCTTCATCGACCTGGCCAAGGCTTTCGACTCTGTCAACCACCGCATTCTTATTGGCAGACTAAATAGCCTTGGTTTCTCAAATGACTGCCTCGCCTGGTTCACCAACTATTTCTCAGAGTTCAATGTGTCAAATCGGAGGGCCTGTTGTCTGGACCTATGGCAGTCTCTATGGGGGTGCCACAGGGTTCAATTCTTGGGCCGACTCTTTTCTCTGTGTATATCAATGATGTCGCTCTTGCTGCTGGTGACTCTCAGATCCACCTCTACGCAGACGACACCATTTTGTATACATCTGGCCCTTCATTGGACTCTGTGTTAACAAACCTCCAAACGAGCTTCAATGCCATACAACACTCCTTCAGTAGCCTCCAACTGCTCTTAAACACTAGTAAAACTAAGTGCATGCTCTTCAATCGAACGCTGCTGGCACCCGCCCACCCGACTAGAATCACTACTCTCGACGTGTCTGACCTAGAGTATGTGGACAACTACAAATACCTAGGTGTCTGGTTAGACTGTAAACTCTCCTTCCAGACTCACATTAAGAATCTCCAATCCAAAGTTAAATCCAGAATCGGCTTCCTATTTCGCAACAAAGCCTCTTTCACTCATGCTGCCAAACATGCCCTCGGAAAACTGACTATCCTACCGATCCTTGACTTCGGCGATGTCATTTACAAAATAGCCTCCAACACTCTACTCAGCAAATTGGATGTAGTCTATCACAGTGCCATCCGTTTTGTCTCCAAAGCCCCATACACTACCCACCACTGTGACCTGTACGCTCTTGTTGGCTGGTCCTCATTACATGTTCGTCGTCAAACCCACTGGCTCCAGGCCATCTATAAATCACTGCTAGGCAAATCCCCGCCTCATCTTAGCTCATTGGTCACCATAGCATCACCCACCCGTAGTATGCGCTCCAGCAGGTATATCTCTCTGGTCATCCCCAAAGCCAACACCTCCTTTGGCCGCCATTCCTTCCAGTTCCCTGCAATGACTGGAACGAATTGCAAAAATCTCTGAAGCTGGAGACTCTTATCTCCCTCACTAACTTTAAGCATCAGTTGTCAGAGCACCTTACCGATCACTGCACCTGTACACAGCCCATCTGAAATTAGCCCCCCAACTACCTCATCCCTATATTGTTATTTATTTTGCTCATTTGCACCCCAGTATCTCTATTTGCACGTAATCTCTTGCACATCTATCATTCCAGTGTTAATACTAATTGTAATTATTTTGCACTATAGCCTATTTATTGCCTTACCTCCATAACTTGCTACATTTGCACACACTGTATATATATTTTCTGTTGTATTTTTTTGACTTTATGTTTTGTTTTACCCCATATGTAACTCTGTGTTGTTGTTTTTATCACACTGCTTTGCTTTATCTTGGCCAGGTCGCAGTTGTAAATGAGAACTTGTTCTCAACTGGCTTACCTGGTTAAATAAATGTGAAATAAAAAAAATAACCTGGCACATCTAGCCACTGGGATTTTTGCCCATTCTTCAAGGCAAAACTGCTCCAGCTCCTTCAAGTTGGATGGGTTCCGCTGGTGTACAGCAATCTTTAAGTCATACCACAGATTCTTAATTGGATTGAGGTCTGGGCATTGACTAGGCCATTCCAAGACATTTAAATGTTTCCCCTTAAACCACTCAAGTGTTGCTTTAGAAGTATGCTTAGGGTCATTGTCCTGCTGGAAGGTGAACCTCCATCCCAGTCTCAAATCTCTGGAAGACTGAAACAGGTTTCCCTCAAGAATTTCCCTGTATTTAGCGCCATCCATCATTCCTTCAATTCTGACCAGTTTCCCAGTCCCTGCCGATGAAAAACATCCCCACAGCATGATGCTGCCACCACCATGCTTCACTGTGGGGATGGTGTTCTCGGGGTGATGAGAGGTGTTGGGTTTGCGCCAGACATAGTGAATTCCTTGATGGCCAAAAAGCTCAATTTTAGTCTCATCTGACTAGAGTACCTTCTTCCATATGTTTGGGGAGTCTCCCACATGCCTTTTGGCGAAAACAAAACGTGTTTGCTTATTTTTTTCTTTAAGCAATGGCTTTTTTCTGGCCACTCTTCCGTAAAGCCCAGCTCTGTGAAGTGTACAGCTTAAAGTGGTCCTATGGACAGATACTCAAATCTCAGCTGTGGAGCTTTGCAGCTCCTTCAGGGTTATCTTTGGTCTCTTTGTTGCCTCTGATTAATGCCCTCCTTTCCTGGTCCGTGAGTTTTGGTGGGCGGCCCTCTCTTGGCAGGTTTGTTGTGGTGCCATATTCTTTCAATTTTTTTTATCATGGATTTAATGGTGCTCTGTGGGATGTTCAAGTTTCTGATATTTTTTTATAACCCAACCCTGATCTGTATTTCTCCACAACTTTGTCCCTGACCTGTTTGGAGAGCTCCTTGGTCTTCATAATAATATGGTGCCGCTTGCTTGGTGGTGCCGCTTGCTTAGTGGTGTTGCAGACTCTGGGGCCTTTCAGAACAGGTGTATATATACTGAGATCATGTGACACTTAAGATTGCACACAGGTGGACTTTATTTAACTAATTGTGTGTCTTCTGAAGGTAATTAGTTGCACCAGATCTTATTTAGGGGCTTCATAGCAAAGGGAGTGAATACATATGCACTCACCAACAAAATAGGAAAAACGCCAAGGGGGATGATACTTTTGCAAGGCACTCCATGACAAGGATTGAAAAGGATTTGCCAGTAGATTGTTGACTTGATTCATGATGATGACTGCTAGCTTGCTAGCTAAGATTTTGAAAGTATGATGTTGACATGATCAGTCCAAACAATGCTACTGTAGATATAACGTGATTTGACGTCATTTTATCTGTGGCCAATGTTTGAGCCTCCTTGGATGGGCACTTCGATTGTAACTCTAGGGCAGCACCCACTCTACTTGTAGATTTTGTGGTGACGTAGTGTCCCCATGAGTGACAGAACACTGAGCCAATTACGGCACAACTAGAGAACATTACCAACCCCTACGCTCCGTATTTTCCGCTGGCGGCCCACCACCACAGAAAGCACTGAGCTAGGCTGAAACACCTGCATTTTGGAGCTGCCTTACTCAAGAAAGCTAAAAAGAGAACAAGTTTGTATGCGCCTTATGAACTCAATTATTATTATTTTTTACATTCTTTGCAAACTGATATGTAACACTTATTAATGCCAGAATAACATGCAAAAAAGGCAACAACAACCATATATATATATATATATATATATATATTATATATAGCTAAACAGGGCTCTGCCCCCACCTTCCCTGAATGACGGGTCGCCACTGCTTATGCAGCGTTCAGAACAGGGCATACGAGGTCAAATCATGACGTCAGTGACCTTCAGGTCGGAAAGTCGGAGCTTTAGAAAGAGGCCCGAGTTGGATGACCGTTGAAATCGATTTTTCCAGCCGGAGCTGGCTTTTTTCGCAGTTCTCAGTTGTTATGAATGCACTAAAGTCGAAAGTAGGAGATTTCCGAGTTCCAGTTTCCCAGTTGTTTTGAACGCGGCATTTGACCAGGGTTAAAAAAAACAAAGAAAAAAAAAATACATAGATCAAGTGTATTCAGGATGCTTTGAACATTAAATGGACGACTTTGTTACTTTTGTGGGATGAAATGTAAGCTAATATTTTTTAGCCCTTTTTCGTGATATCCAATTGGTAGTTACATTCTTCTCCCATCGCTGCAACTCCCGTACGGAGGAAACACCGTATAGCTGGCGACAGAAGCCAGCGTGCATGCGCCCGGCCGCCACATGGAGTCGCTAGAGCGCGATGGGACAAGGACATCCCAGCCGGCCAAACCCTCCCCTAACCCGGGCGACACTGGGCTAATTGTGCGCCGCTTCCCGGTCGCGGCCGGTTGCGACAGCCCGGGATCGAACCCGGATCTGTAGTTAGGGAGGCCCGCAAATGTTTTTTTTTTTAAAATGTGGGGGGTGGTTTGATGCATCATTCAGACAGTAATGAAGTGAGACAGGCAGAAACAGACGGAAGTTTGGAAGCAGGGATTGATCCCTGTTCTCAGGTAGAAAGGTGTATGCTACACGTGCTGGGGAGTGTTACCACTATATCAAGGCTCTGCACGGGATTGTTTTTATATTAATGGTTGATGGCAGAGGATAACCAAATCATAGATTGCTATCTCTTTGTCCATAGACTGCTTTCAAGGCAAGGACACAAACATTTTGTAATTTGTGTGAACTATCTCTTTGAAATAGGGCTGGAAGAAAATCCTGCTTGCTTTCCAGGAGGGTTGGCCACCCCTGATCAAGTGCTGGGTGTTTGAAAATATTATTGTTATAACAATTCATTTCTCTAAATCACCCAACCTTCAAGAAAAATCGAATGAATATATTCAGGTGGTTTATGCCTACTAGTTGAAGATCCTTGCCGTCATTTTAATCTATATAGACAAAATATGATGTTTATGAGTTGTGAGTCCACCATCTCTGCCAAGCATGTGCATAATACTAAAATGTCAAATTATATTTCATTCCTGGTGCATTTAATTTATTCAAAACAGTCCATAAATGGCTGCAAAAATACATAGCCTCATATCATTCATTTTCAAATACACAAGTAGGCATATCAGATTTATAATATGTGATTACACTGGCAACACTGGGAAGAAGTGGAATAATACAATACTTTGGGGAATAACAGTAGTGTTCTTGCTGACAAGCACAGTAATTACCCTATATTTTAGCCCATTAAGAATGAGAATTGTTCCACTGATCAGACTAAGTAAAGGAAATAGATAATGAAATCTCCTGAAGACAAGATGACATAGATCTGCCCCTACACCCTAACCAAATTATGTTCCTATTTGTTTTCCCACTCTAGAATCAAATGTAAACTTTTGGGTTCACAATCTGTTTGACAAAATTATTTTAATAGTTACAAATTAGGTCACCCTACATCTACCAAACTTCCATGCTAAAACGTACTGTAGGTCTGTCTGCTGCCTTTTTGTCGTCGCAGCCTAAATGCCAATCACCAAACGAGGGGACTAATGCAAGTGTGGATTAAATCGACTTTAGTACATGCTGTCAAAAGGCTACATTCTGCAATAGATGTATGGAAGGGAGTAACAGCTACCAAATTTAGTTGACATTTTACATAAAACAGCGCTACCATGGTGCTCTTTTTAAAGTTTGTGACGTCACGAGAGGCTACACAGCTTTCAGCGGGATTGCTCAAGTAGTGCAAGGAGACAAGGTTCAAACAAAACAAGGATTTTATTATAGGTCTTGGGAAATTAACGAAAATATAACAAAATTCTGTTCTCTTGTGGCTCTTTAAGGGTTAACAGTTCAGGGATGTCTCTTCCACATCCAAAATCATAATTCTCACTCGCTCAGATAACTTTTCCCCAGCCTTACTGTAGTCCACGTTGCAGCTAGTGGCCAACCCAGCAAAAAGTCCTTCCAAATGTCTCTCACGTATTTCCACAGGTGCATATATCCAAAGGTGAGTATTTCCCAAAGGTAAGTATCTCCAAATCCTTATATTCCTCATGGAAGTGGACGTGCAGCACTCTTGTCCTCCAGAGAGCCCAGGTTGGAGACTGTGTTTCTTCACCACCCACACACACCCTCTCAGTGTGTCTCTTCCCTTCAAAAAGCCTTCAGCTCATCAGCTCCTGATTTGTTTCAGCTGCGTGGGAAGATTGGCCATAGAGGGGTGGAGTTCCCGACCATACCAGCAGATGGAGCCATAGCTGTCTGGGTTTGCAGCCATCTCAGGGGGGATGTAACGTCCCTCCAGGACACAGCCTCTCGTGACATCACACATCCCCCCTCCTCGGGACCGACGTCCTCGTCGGGGTAAAGGCAGCGAAGAAGGCATCACGCCGGGAGAGGGCGTCCGCATTGCCGTGGTGCTTGCCAGCCCTCGGCTGTTTCCACTCCATCCAGTGAGTTGGTGCTGTGTTGTACAGTGCCGGTCTCCGGGGTCTCTCGGCTCTCACTCTCCTCTGTCTCGGCGAAGGACGCCAGCATGGAGCTGCTAGCACGATTCCTGTGACTGCTCTGCTGGGCCTCCCATACTGGCCTGTGAGAGGGGGAAGCTCTTGGGGTGCCTGGGACGTCTTCTTCACTGGAGAACGGAGCACTTTCCTGGGCTGCGTTCTCTTCTCCGTATCCGGACCAGTCTCTGTGTCGGTCTGGGCACCTGCCATCCCTATCAGAGCCCGGGCGGGAGTGAGTAATTCGGAGGATTGCACCGGAGCCTTCCCAGGATGAGTCTTGCCTCTCCGTTTCCGAGGTACTCGGGTTATCCTCTCCTGAGACTCTCTCCAGAGTGGGTAAAAGGCTGGGCAGTCTCGTCCAATTAGGACAGGGACGGGGAGGGAATCAACCACCCCCGCCGTCGTGTGTATGGTTCCCCGTGTGCTGGTCATTGTAAGTTCAGTAATGGGGTATTCTCTGGTGTCCCCATGGACACAGGAAACTGGGAGGACTTTCCCCGGGGTCAGACACGTTGGGCCCACCAAATCCTTACGCACCAGGGTGGCCCGGCTACCAGAATCCAGTAAGGCCTCCACATCATGGTGATTCACAGTTACCGGGCAGGTGGGGGGGTCGATCTGGGCCGCCATCTACGACTCCCAAGAGCGAGGCAAAACGGTGTGTGGGTGCTGAGCTGGAGGACTCCGCAGTGGGCATAGGTTCATCGGCTGGTTTCCCACACTGCCAGGAGATATGTCCCATCTCCCCACACCGGTAACACTGTCGAGTTTCCCCCCTCCTGGTGTACTCTTCTTGGACCCGCCTGGTTTCTGGCTCCCCCTGGAGCCGGGATAAGTCCTGACGTGGCTGGGTTCGAGACCTTGGGGTCCTTTGGACGGGTTCTTCCCATTTGTGGTGGGGCCGCACTCCTGGGGTCTTTTCGGAAGCATTCAGCATCTCCGCTGTGGCCTGGTACTTTTCCACAGCTTCCACGGTCAGATCAGCCGTGGTCAAGGCCTGTTGACTGATGAACCGTTTTGCCTCATAAGGCAGGGCGCGTAGGTAACGATCCACCACAACGGCCTCCACCACCGCCGCTGCTGTATTCCTCTGCGGATCCAGCCATTTCCTTGCGATTCGGACAAGTTCATGCATCTGCGCCCGAGGAGGTTGGTCTGGTTGGAAGGTCCAGCTGTGAAAGCGCTGGGCCATACCAAACTTTGTGAGTCCATATCTGCTGAGGATCTCAGACTTCAGGGCATCATAGTCAGTAACCTGGTCAGGGCCCAGGTCCCGGACAGCATTCAGCGATTCCCCGGTTAGAAAGGGGGCTAACAGACCAACCCACTGTTGCTTGGGCCAGGCTTCCCTAGTGGCCGTGGCCTCAAATGCATGCAGGTATGCCTCAATGTCATCGGTAGCTCCCATCTTAGATATAAAGTCACTTGCCTTTATTGGGCGGGTATTTTGGACAACCCTCTGTCTCTGCAACTGCAATTCCTCTGCCTTCAGAAGGTTGGCTTTCTTTTGCTCCTCCAAGAGAGCCACGTTTGCTTGCATCTGGGCTTGCTGGCCAGCAACAAGGGCTTTCAATATGTCCTCCATTTCAGTCGGCGGGGAGCCTACGGCCAACTTGGAAAACTGGGTGATCAAACCTTCGGTATCCTCCTCTGACATGCACTATTAACGCTTGAGCTTGCCCGTATTCTCCACCATCTGTGACGTCACGAGAGGCTACACAGCTTTCAGCGGGATTGCTCAAGTAGTGCAAGGAGACAAGGTTCAAACAAAACAAGGATTTTATTATAGGTCTTGGGAAATTAACGAAAATATAACAAAATTCTGTTCTCTTGTGGCTCTTTAAGGGTTAACAGTTCAGGGATGTCTCTTCCACATCCAAAATCATAATTCTCACTCGCTCAGATAACTTTTCCCCAGCCTTACTGTAGTCCACGTTGCAGCTAGTGGCCAACCCAGCAAAAAGTCCTTCCAAATGTCTCTCACGTATTTCCACAGGTGCATATATCCAAAGGTGAGTATTTCCCAAAGGTAAGTATCTCCAAATCCTTATATTCCTCATGGAAGTGGACGTGCAGCACTCTTGTCCTCCAGAGAGCCCAGGTTGGAGACTGTGTTTCTTCACCACCCACACACACCCTCTCAGTGTGTCTCTTCCCTTCAAAAAGCCTTCAGCTCATCAGCTCCTGATTTGTTTCAGCTGCGTGGGAAGATTGGCCATAGAGGGGTGGAGTTCCCGACCATACCAGCAGATGGAGCCATAGCTGTCTGGGTTTGCAGCCATCTCAGGGGGATGTAACGTCCCTCCAGGACACAGCCTCTCGTGACATCACAAGTTTTATCAAATCAACGGAGAACGTTCTTTCTCTCCATTCAGCTCCACTCTAATCTTGAGGGGCGTTTCTTTAAAACATGCAATCCCCTTGATCCCTCACATAACTAGACCAACCATATGCTTCAATGTGCCGCGGTTCACAGCTGCGAGGGTTGAGGTGAGAAGGGCAGGAGCGATCTGACCCTGAGCTCGGAGAGAAGTGAGGGAGAAACCGAAGGTTAGCGATCAATCGTTGATAAACAAACAATCAAACTTTACTCGGTGTGGCGGCGGTTCGGCACGGCTGTGCTGTGACTGTCAGAGATGGTAGGAGATAGTGATGGAGAAGAAAGTGAAGCAAGTATGGAGCATAGTGGTACAAATAAAGGAAGGAGTAAAAAAGAGAAAAAGAAAGCGGGAGAGAAAGGGAGGAGGAGTTTGAAGGGGAGCGAGAGGTCTATGGAGGCAGAAAATGAAGTTTGAGGAGAGCAACAAAGTTTCCAACGTTAGCGGCAGTTCGGAGGTAGAAAGTGCCGAGGAAGGGCAAGATAAGACGCGAGGGGAGCATGGAGGTGAGGAGGAGCATAAAGTGATTCTGAAGTTTAGGGAGGAAGGGGGAGTTGGGGCCGATAAGGTTGACGGCTGTGATAAGAGTTGATTGGGGAAGTTGTCAATGCTAAAGTGTTAAGAGATGGGAGCTTGTTGGTGTTCTGTAAGGACATTGCGCAGAGGGAAAAAGCTCTGAGTGAAGCAAATAGGGAAGTGTAAAGTGGTGTCGAGCAGCTGGACTGATC
The DNA here is from genome assembly GCF_020615455.1 of Coregonus clupeaformis. NCBI lineage: Eukaryota > Metazoa > Chordata > Actinopteri > Salmoniformes > Salmonidae > Coregonus > Coregonus clupeaformis. Next base: position 4,419,411 of record NC_059207.1, on the reverse strand, counting down.
AAGCAGGGAAGCAGTGGGATTAAAGGGGTGATAACAGGAGTGCCTGTGAGTGTTAGCACTAAAGAGATAAGCCACAATTTGAGGAGGTGTTCTAGTGAATGTTCAAAGATTGCTAGCAACAAGGGGTGGAGTTAGGGTAGATAACACGTCTATTCTGTTACACTTCAAGGACCGGGTACTGCCAAATAAAGTAACCATAGGATATATGAGTTATTATGTGAGGGCTTATGTACCAAAGCCTTTAAGATGTTATAACTGCCAGAGGTTTGGGCATGTGGCAACAGCCTGTAAAGTATGGAAATGTATGCACTCACTAACTGTAAGTCGCTCTGGATAAGAGTGTCTGCTAAATGACTAATATGGAAATGTAAAGAGAAAAAGAGGTGTGCAAGGTGTGGAGGGGAGCATTAGTGTGGGGATGGTGTACAACCAAAGTGCTGCAGCTGTGGGGGTGCTCATAGTGTGGCATATAGTGGGTGTGAGGCTATGAAGCAGGCAGTGGAGGTGCAACAAGTGAGAGTGGAGAGAAGGGTGTCATATGTTGAGGCAGTGAGGGTGATCCAGGTCCAGGGAGATACAGGTTCAAGGGAGAGATGGGTGGGAGCATCTAGACTGGGGATTACGGGGCAGGTGGGTGGTGATATGGTATACATAGATAAGAGAAAGCTGGTGATGTTCATAGCAGGAGCTATCAATAGCACTGCTAATGTAGAGTCTAAAACAGAGAGGATTCAGCTAATAGTGAAAGCTGCTGGGAGACATCTAAGTATGACAGGGTTGACATGGAAAGAGGTTCGAGATGACCTCAATCAGCCGAGGGTGGAGTCATGTATTACTGGATCTTAGTTATGGTGGTAGTACTTCAATGGAATGCTCGAAGCCTGTTGGCTAATGGGCAGGAGTTCAAGCAGTTCATTGTAGATATGCAAGCTAAGCCTGTGATTTGTGTGCAGTAAACATGGCTCAAACCGACTGTGGAGTTTATCACACTGGGATATGTAGTGGTTCGTAGGGACATAGATGTAGGGGCGGGGGGGGGGTGCCACCTTCCTAAACCAAGGACTTCCCTACAGGATGCTAGGCAAAGGTATTGAACAGAAGGTGTGTGGAGGTGTGGTTGAGAGGAGGGGTGATAGTGGTAGTGAACTACTATAATCCGTGTCAGACGTGCTGGAGAGGGTGGCGGGCCAGGATAGAAGTAAGGTGGTGTGGGGATTTTAATGCCCATAACATGCTCTGGGGGGGAAACGGATGGATGGAAATGACCAAGTGATAGAAAATCTGATTGAAATGAAAGATCTGGTGTGCTTGAATGATGGCCGACGGACCAGGATTGATGTAGCCACAGGGAAAGAGTCTGCCTTGGACCTCACTCTGGTATATAGTGCGATGGCAGGAATATGTGAGTGGAAGGTATGGGAGGAGTCGACAGTAGGGAGTGATCATTACCCCATAGTATGCACAGTAGGCCGGAGGGAGGAGGAGGTGTCAGTGGATGGGGTAGGCAGGTGGGTGTTTGGAAGGGCAAAGTGGGATCAGTTTCAGGAGCTGAGTGAGCAGGTGATGGCTCGGGTGGATATGAGAGGGGATGTGGATAGTATGAATAACTGGGTGAGAACAGCGTTTGTGGGGGCAGCTACTGAGGCTATACCAAGAGTTCAGGGAGGAGGAGGAGGAAAGCAGTCCCATGGAGGAGTGTGGGGCAATGGTGAGGAGTAGGAACAGGGCATGTAGAGTACTGAAAAGGATGCATAACTTCCAACATCTGATTCAGTATAAGCAGGCCCAGGCCCTGGTGAGGAGAACTATCCATCAGGCAAAGAGGTCCTGTTGGCGTCGGTTCTGTGACACCATTGGAAGGGCGACACCTGTGGGAGAAGTGTGGGGGGTGAGTGGGGTCAGAAGGGAGTTCGGATTATCCAGTGTTGACATGTGGGAAGGATGTGTCAGTAACAGATGAGAAGGCAGAGATGATGGCCAAAGCGTTTGTCCAAGTGCATAGCTCTGTAAATTTGTCAGAGGAGGGGCAGAGGGGGAGAGAGAGAACGAGAGAGGCGTATCCTGGAGTGCTGGATAGGAGGGAGGATGTAAATGATGCTTTGAATGCACCATTTACCATGGCAGAGGTGAAAAGGGCAATAGGTAAGGCTGGGTTAACTTCACCTGGGAAAGATGAGGTGTGCTATGTTATGTTGGCCCATCTTAGTGATGAGGCACTGGATAAGGTATTGGTGTTGTACAACAGAGAGTGGGAGGAGGGAAAACTACCAGGCAGTTGGAAGGAGGCAGTAGTGGTACCAATCCGGAAGCCAGGGAAAGACCTAACGATGCCAACAAGCTATCGGCCAATAGCTTTAACATCACATGTATGTAAGATTATGGAACGTATGATTACGGAGAGGCTAACTTACTTCCTGGAGAGCAGAGGGCTAGTATCGCCACATCAGTGGGTTCAGGAAGGGTAGGGGAACTATGGATCCAGTGCTCTGCTGAGAAGCAGAGGTCAGGAAGGCTCAGGTGAACAAGGAAACTGTTGTAGCTGTCTTTTTTGATGTGGAGAAGGCGTATGATATTATGTGGAAGGAGGGGTTGTTAATCAAGCATGATATTATGGGGGTAGGAGGAAGAACGGAATTCCTGTTTGGAAGGTCTATCCAGGTGAGGGTGGGGAAGTCTACCTGGTGGATAACGGTACACCACAGGGGAGCATGATTAGTCCTCTGTTATTCTCAATCATGATCACTGATGTTTACTCTCAGGTACAGCTGGATATTGGGAGGTCGTTATTTGGGAGGTCGTTACTTCCTTATGGAAGAGGGGAAGAAATGTGCCATACATAGTCAGGAAGATACAGGAAGCAACTGATGAGGTAGAGCGGTGGGCAATAATGTGGGGATTCAGGTTCTCTGTAGAGAACTCAGACAGTGTTCTTAAACAGGTGGGAGGTGAGGTATGCTTGAGGTTATATGGGAGAAACTTGGAGAGGGTGGGGGCCTTCAGGTTCCTTGGGGTATACTTTGACACTAGACTGACCTGGGCAGAACACATTGAGAGAGTGGTGGGAAAGTGTAAGATGGTACTAAATGTGATGCGCTGTCAGACGGGGAAGGATTGGTGGGCTGGGTCGTTCCTCATTGAGGACCATGTATGTTGCATTGATCCGATCTGTAATAGACTATGGCAGTATAGCATATGGTTCGGCAGCCCGGACCTCACTGGAAAGGCTAGATGTCATACAGGGGCAAGGACTCAGAATATGTAGTGGGGCGTTTCGGACGTCCCCAGTGGCTGCACTACAGGGAGAGATGGGGGATATGCCATTGCAGATTAGGAGACAGCAACTGGCAATTAATTATTGGGTCAACCTACAGGGACATGAGGTGTCTCATCCAGCGAAAGGGATTTTAGATGTACAGTGGGGGAAAAAAGTATTTAGTCAGCCACCAATTGTGCAAGTTCTCCCACTTAAAAAGATGAGAGAGGCCTGTAATTTTCATCATAGGTACACGTCAACTATGACAGACAAAATGAGAGAGAAAAAAATCCAGAAAATCACATTGTAGGATTTTTTATGAATTTATTTGCAAATTATGGTGGAAAATAAGTATTTGGTCAATAACAAAAGTTTCTCAATACTTTGTTATATACCCTTTGTTGGCAATGACACAGGTCAAAACTTTTCTGTAAGTCTTCACAAGGTTTTCACACACTGTTGCTGGTATTTTGGCCCATTCCTCCATGCAGATCTCCTCTAGAGCAGTGATGTTTTGGGGCTGTCGCTGGGCAACACAGACTTTTAACTCCCTCCAAAGATTTTCTATGGGGTTGAGATCTGGAGACTGGCTAGGCCACTCCAGGACCTTGAAATGCTTCTTACGAAGCCACTCCTTCGTTGCCCGGGCGGTGTGTTTGGGATCATTGTCATGCTGAAAGACCCAGCCACGTTTCATCTTCAATGCCCTTGCTGATGGAAGGAGGTTTTCACTCAAAATCTCACGATACATGGCCCCATTCATTCTTTCCTTTACACGGATCAGTTGTCCTGGTCCCTTTGCAGAAAAACAGCCCCAAAACATGATGTTTCCACCCCCATGCTTCACAGTAGGTATGGTGTTCTTTGGATGCAACTCAGCATTCTTTGTCATCCAAACACGACGAGTTGAGTTTTTACCAAAAAGTTATATTTTGGTTTCATCTGACCATATGACATTCTCCCAATCCTCTTCTGGATCATCCAAATGCACTCTAGCAAACTTCAGACGGGCCTGGACATGTACTGGCTTAAGCAGGGGGACACGTCTGGCACTGCAGGATTTGAGTCCCTGGTGGCGTAATGTGTTACTGATGGTAGGCTTTGTTACTTTGGTCCCAGCTCTCTGCAGGTCATTCACTAGGTCCCCCCGTGTGGTTCTGGGATTTTTGCTCACCGTTCTTGTGATCATTTTGACCCCACAGGGTGAGATCTTGCGTGGAGCCCCAGATCGAGGGAGATTATCAGTGGTCTTGTATGTCTTCCATTTCCTAATAATTGCTCCCACAGTTGATTTCTTCAAACCAAGCTGCTTACCTATTGCAGATTCAGTCTTCCCAGCCTGGTGCAGGTCTACAATTTTGTTTCTGGTGTCCTTTGACAGCTCTTTGGTCTTGGCCATAGTGGAGTTTGGAGTGTGACTGTTTGAGGTTGTGGACAGGTGTCTTTTATACTGATAACAAGTTCAAACAGGTGCCATTAATACAGGTAACGAGTGGAGGACAGAGGAGCCTCTTAAAGAAGAAGTTACAGGTCTGTGAGAGCCAGAAATCTTGCTTGTTTGTAGGTGACCAAATACTTATTTTCCACCATAATTTGCAAATAAATTCATTAAAAATCCTACAATGTGATTTTCTGGATTTTTTTTTTCAATTTGTCTGTCATAGTTGACGTGTACCTATGATGAAAATTACAGGCCTCTCTCATCTTTTTAAGTGGGAGAACTTGCACAATTGGTGGCTGACTAAATACTTTTTTTCCCCACTGTATGCTGGGAACATGAGCGAAGACAGAACACAAGCATTGGATGTGTGGCTAATACCCCGGCGAAGGAGATGGGACTGTATGGAAGGGAGTTTAGTCCAACGGTAGCTATTCCTGTAAATCCACCAAGACTCCTCCCGCCTCCAGTAGTTGATCTAGAAGTGTTGGAGAGACTTGTGGGGATCTATTCTCTTACAACTAGATGTGATGCCTAGCTTAGAAAGAATACATTAATGATTAAACATAATAGATTTGTGCTGTACTGATATAGATTGTTTAACATAACAAGCTGTGATTAATGTGAGGAACCGTCAGGGGGTAGGCTGAGATAAACTTGTGACTCACACACACACACACTGCCTCTTTGTTAAACTGCTCAAGGACATGTGTACTGCTACAGAAACAACTAATGCCCGGCAACAGGGATGCGCCAAGGGGCTGGGACCAGCCTGAGCGCCAACGATAGGTTGGGTAAGTTTAAACCACACCCAGCCTCTACTCTGACAGGCCCAGCCTGGAGCAGGAACTATCTCTGTCAGAGTATTAAAGAAGAACCTTTGGTTGAAAAAGTTAGTTCTCTGACTGCCCTGCGTGGTGTTTCAGTGGGCCCGTATATACGAATATCATATTTACCATTCAAGTGTTTGCATTAATTAAAATACTAGTCTATCTTAGAAGACGTGTATTGACCTCTTTTTGTTCCTATACCAGATTTGAATTGACGCAACTTGACAGACTACAGAAAGATAGGGAGGGTGTTGATCCATCTGATTTGTTTAAGAGATGTCTGGATACAGTGTATGGATTTTGTGGCCATTTCCACAGATGGTTCAAAAGATCCAAGGACAGGATGTACTGGGTCAGCATTTGTAGTGCAGGAATGTGGGGTGGAAGTCAGGAAATGTATTACAGATCATCTGGCTGTATATACGGCGGAGCTGATGGCCATACTGTTGGCCTTGCAGTGGGTGGTGGAAGTCAAGCCAGACAGAGTAGTTATTTGCTCTGATTCATGTGCAGTGTTAATGAGTCTCCAGTCCTTTAGCTCACGTAGCTGACGACCTGCTTTATGAGGTGCTACAAACCGGCAGGATTAAACAGATGGGTATACAGATAAGATTTACTTGGGTCCCAGCCCATGTGGGGGTGGAGGGGAACGAGGCAGTAGATGAACAGGCTAAACAAGCACTTAGTAGTGGGGATGTTGGTGTTGTAGTTTCAATGAGCAAGGCAGAGGCAAAAAGCCTGATATGGACAGTGATGGTGCAGAGATGGCAGGAGCAGTGGAATAGAGATACTAAGGGCAGGCATTTATTTCAAGTACAGAGGGGAGGACGACAGGAAGGGACAGAAGAGAGGCGTCTATTTTTTACAAGATTAAGGGTGGGACACAGCCATCTGAATAAGACCTTAAATGTGATAGGAAAGCATCCAACAGGAAAGTGTGATTATTGCCAGGAAACAGAGACCATGGAGCATGTATTGCTACAGTGTGGGCAGTATCAGAGGGAAAGAGAGGCTGAGATCTAGTATGAGGGAGAAGGGGATACAGGAAATTAGTTTAAAGTGTATATTGAGTAGAACGTCATTAGATATAGTCTCAAATATTGTTATATTTTTTAAGCGCAACGGGGCTGGCAGGTAGGATTTAGTTTCTCCCTGTCTCTGGCTCACACTCCAGTACAGTAGGTGGCGGTAATGCACCATAACGTTGGATGCCAACCGCCGATAAACCCCACCCGAAGAAGGTTCACAGCTGTGGAAAGACAGGATAATGACAGAGGTTACGCTCGTAATGTTACATTGCAGGCGCAGATGCTCCGATTTCAAAACGATTTGGAGCACAGTTGAAAAGTTAACGCGCTAATGGACTAATTAGAAAAATAAAAGCTGTAGTTTTCAATGCATGAGATTTGAGGTGTTCTGAGAGAAGTGTCAAATGTGTGTGTCTCACGGCCAATCGTGAGAGTTGGCAGCTCTGCATTGTTGTTCCGAACTCACTTCACTCGCGCTAAAGAAGGAGGCTCGCTCGGCTGGTGCCAGTGTTGCCAACTCCTCAGTAAGGAAAGTAGCTATTGGCTGTCCTAAAAGCCGCTAGAAGTCGCTAAATGACTTCATCACCTAATTTGCATAATTGACCATGTGCATGTAATTGTGATGGACGCTGTAGGAGAGAGGAATAACGTCGTGGGAGAGACAAAAACGGAGTAAAAAAACACCCTAAATATGTTTAGAACTATGAATGAACTTTCTTCTGTCGATTCTTGTTTTTAAAAATGTTTTACATTTACATCCTGCCCTGAATGTAAGCCAGGGCGGGATCAGCCCTTCCCGCATGCACGATTCATTTGCAGTCTGCACTCGGAGGGGTGAACATCTCCTGCTCTGACTGCAGCTGGGAGGGACTGCTGCGCGAGGACTGGGCCGCCTGTGAGTGCTTTGGGACGGGGGTGGTGGGGGTGGGGCCCACGGCAGCACCCGCTGCTCGTTGAGAAGAGTAAGAACGATACGTGCTTTCACGTCAGTCTCCAATAACACCAGAAAAAGTCGCTAGATTGGCAACACTGGCTGGTGCTAGCACATGAGCAGATCAAATACACCCCAGGAACGCAGATTAAGGTGTTTACATGTCCTAAAAAGTCTAAATATTTCACAGAAAACCAAGTGTTTTAATCGGTGTAACCTTATTTTGATTTTGACCTTACACCAATTTAAGATAAACAGAGTAAGGTGTTTATATGACTTGCATAATCTGCCTACTGCCACAATATTTAATTATTAGTGTGCATGTAAACGTACTCATTGTCAATAACACACAGCACCCTTGAGTGAAAGGCACTTGTAAATAGGGATGATGACAGAATAACAAGACATGCTGATAATATAAGGCAGAATGGCGGTCTCTAGTCTCCCAAGAGTCCCTGTCACTTAAGACAAATACACTCCAGTTAATTGCAGAATGTGTTTTTACAGTATCTTATCTGGGGCTCACTCAGAGGAAGATGTATACTACTGTGCCAGAATATACATTTTGCAATCCCTATACATCCAAGTTTGACCAAAACAACACATTGACTGCTTAGATAGGATTTGCCGTTTTTGATTGTAGTTGTCCTTTACATGCATACATTGTATAAATGTCTTTGCTACAAATGGGTGGCACAGGATCTGATTGGCAGGATTATTTGAAGAAGAACACTGTTGTAACCCTCAGATCAGTGTGCACTGTGGGTCTACATACCAAATGGCACCCGATTCTCTGTATCAGGGCTACAGGACGGTAGCTCTCCAGGAACAGGGTTGGAGAGTCCTGCTCTATATAGTGTACTACAATTGACCAGGGTCCATAGGGCTCTAGTCAAAAGTAGTGCACGGTGTAGGGAATAGGGTGCCATTTGTGACGCACCTCAGAGAATACCTCTGTTTTACCACTTCTGTTTAGCTTAGCATGAACCCAGTGTTCTACAACCACTAGCAACACCCATATACAGTAGGATTCTTACTAGGCTCCTATTAGCGTGGTCGCAGATCTGTTTGTGCTCTTGCAAACTCCATTGCTGGCTTGACAATGAGTTGGCATGATAGTACAAAAATATATTTCTTACAGCCAATGAACAAGACTGTCCTTTGAGATGTCATTTGAAATGACATGTTTTATGTCAAGCCTATGTGAAATCATTGTTGTATTCTCTACACACAGTGGAGTGTAGTCATGGACGCCAAGGGAAGCCACATTTTTTAAACCAATTTTTAAAAATAAAAAACATAAAATACTTTATCTTTCATCTCTGTGTTTAATCATTTGCCTTCAATTCGCAAGAGGCTGAATGTATCTCACAGCAGAAAGCATCTGAGCAAGCGAAACAGCGCCCCTCTGTCTCTCTACGTGTAGGCCATCTATCTGATACTGTCTGGTCCAAATGAGTATTACATTGTTGCCGGCCATAGCATTGAATGCAAGGGAAGCCAGTGAGCATTTGGCCTCCCTTGACAAAAAAAGTATAAATTAGCCAATCAGCGTTGAGCTAAACTGAGTGAGCTCAACTGTGAATGGTCCTGGCAAAAATAGAAAATTAACAGAAACAACTTTAATTGTTGCATCTTGTTGTGTTGTTGTCCTCCAGTGGCTAGCTAGCTAGCTAGCAAGCTAAAATGGGCCCTTTTCTAAATTAGCTATGGATGGAAATAGGGATTTGGACTAGTGGTTTTACTTAATTCTCCGTACAAACCATTAATTCATACATTGTTGTGCCCCTGGCCTGAGAGGATGGAAGTTCAATATGTAGGTAGATGTAGAAGGCTAATGTTAACTAGCTAACATTGCCCATGAATGGAAGCTAGGCTAATGAGCAAGCATTTTAGCCGGGTAGCCTAGGACAACAAAAAATAAAAGAGTGTACTGTATGACAGTGTGATAGACCGTTTCGTCAACATGAGAGAGAGGAGGATGGCATTGGCGGTTCTCTAAGTAGGGTGAGTCAACATGTTTTTCTACTTGTGCACAAACAGAAATCAGAACCATGGACAGCCAAATCATATTTAGCTTATGTTGATTGGACTAAATTGTTTTTGGTGTCTATTAGTTTTCACTGTATTAGACTAAGCAGAGGTGATTTGATGATGTTGAAGTTGAAATGGTGCTGGAATAGTGAAGGCAGCTCCTGTTTTCTTTGCGACTTGCGGAAACTCTCTGTGGTTCTAAATCAATAATTGTTGAATAAATAAAATGTGGGAAACATTAACTCGCTTAACCATGCTGTCCGTTACATGTAATATGCGTAGTGGACTTCACTGGACGGAGGTTGCTATCCTGTTTTGTGATAAAACAAAGGTGTGGTTGAATTTATTCTGCCACTGTCTTCTTATTGTTTTGGCCTTTAGGCCTATATATCATGGTCGCAAGGCATATGAATTAACAGCAAACAACGCAATTATCACAACACGTACAGTGATATATAGGCCTGAAGGTTGTAAGTGTAGGTTGCTATATTGGGGGCTTGGCTTCCCCAGTGATTTTACCAACACACCGCTACTGGCTACACATTCAAATATCTTGTGTCGTAGTAAATATAATTTGTTATAGATTGGTCTGACTAAAATGTTCTGTAAGACCCAGTTGGAGCCTGTTTTCAATAAATGCTGTGCCAGGTCAGAGAGCAAAAGGTCAGAGAACAAAAGGACAGAGAAAACCTTATCTTATCACCAAATGGCCTAGGAATGTGATAATAGACAACACCCCCACCTCCGGCCATAAACAACAGATACTCCTCAGGAGTTCCCTGGACACACACAGACATCTCAATATGGACGCACACTCATTCTCAAACCCCCCTTCTACTGGTCGGGTGCCAAGGGCAGAGGACTCTGCCGTGCACCAATGGGGCTTCTACTCTGGACAGAGCAGACCCGCCTCCTACGCCTCGGGAACCAATCAGGGACTAGAAGAAGGACCCCTTCCTTTGTGTTACATTGTATAAAGTATGCTGTAAACTCTGTTTAATCATCCTTCTCAACTGTCTCCATAAGAGGCAATTGATTGGGTCCATGCATGTTAATTAGCAGGATCCCATGCATGTAGCTTGAGCAGTACCAGCTATCTCTGTGTTTAATAAATTGCCTTTTGCTTAAGCAAATTCCTCTCTGTCTAGCGTCGTTGGTTTTGTACTTCCTCTCCTTATGGTTTCACCAACACTTGCCTGAGATGACTTTGAACTTCCTGTTCTACAGGACCTATCACTGTGAAGCAAGTATAATGTGTGATACAATTGTTGTACTTGGATTATTATTTTCCTGTCAATGGCGCTTTACCATACATATCGTGTATGCAAGTGGAAACAGGTTGAGTAAGGAGTACATTGTTTTTGTGTGAATGTTGGATGTTTTCTATCTCTTGTTGATGATGCGTTCTCAAGAGCACACCCCCATCCACATCGACGGGGCTGCAGTGGAGCGGGTTGAGAGCTTAAAGTTCCTCGGTGTCCAAATCACTAAGGACTTCAAATGGTCCACTCACACGCACACAGTCGTGAAGAAGGCGAGACAGCGCCTCTTCCTTCTCAGGAAGTTGAAAAGGTTTTGCATGGGCACTCAAATCCTCAAAACGTTCTACAGCTGCACCATTGAGAGCGTCTTGACTTGCTGCAGCACTGCTTGGTATGGCAACAGCACCGCCCTCAATCACAGGGTGGTGCTGACAGCCCAGTACATCACTGGGGCCGGGCTCCCTGCCATCCAGGACCTCTATAACAGGCGGTGTGAAAGAAAGGCCCGGAATATCGTTAAAGATTCCAGCTACCCAATCCATAGACTGTTCGCTCTGCTTTCACACAGCAAACGGTACTGGTGCATCAAGTCTGACACCAACAGGCTCCCGAACAGCTTATATCCCCAAGCTATAAGATAGCTAACAGAATGGCTACTGTGGGAAATTATTCTCTTATATTTTAGATGTCCTGTTAGCTTAATAAGAAGGCATTAATGATTAAACATAAAAGGTTTGTGCTGTACTGATATAGACTGTTTAACATAACAAGCTGTGATTCATGTGAGGAGCTGTTAGGGAGTAGGGTGAGATAATAACTTGTGTCTCACATACAGTGGGGAAAAAAAGTATTTAGTCAGCCACCAATTGTGCAAGTTCTCCCACTTAAAAAGATGAGAGAGGCCTGTAATTTTCATCATAGGTACACGTCAACTATGACAGACAAAATGAGGGAAAAAAAATCCAGAAAATCACATTGTAGGATTTTTAATGAATTTATTTGCAAATGATGGTGGAAAATAAGTATTTGGTCAATAACAAAAGTTTCTCAATACTTTGTTATATACCCTTTGTTGGCAATGACACAGGTCAAACGTCTTCTGTAAGTCTTCACAAGGTTTTCACACACTGTTGCTGGTATTTTGGTCCATTCCTCCATGCAGATCTCCTCTAGAGCAGTGATGTTTTGGGGCTGTCGCTGGGCAACACAGACTTTCAACTCCCTCCAAAGATTTTCTATGGGGTTGAGATCTGGAGACTGGCTAGGCCACTCCAGGACCTTGAAATGCTTCTTACGAAGCCACTCCTTCGTTTCCCGGGCGGTGTGTTTGGGATCATTGTCATGCTGAAAGACCCAGCCACGTTTCATCTTCAATGCCCTTGCTGATGGAAGGAGGTTTTCACTCAAAATCTCACGATACATGGCCCCATTCATTCTTTCCTTTACACGGATCAGTCGTCCTGGTCCCTTTGCAGAAAAACAGCCCCAAAGCATGATGTTTCCACCCCCATGCTCCACAGTAGGTATGGTGTTCTTTGGATGCAACTCAGCATTCTTTGTCCTCCAAACACGACAAGTTGAGTTTTTACCAAAAAAGTTCTATTTTGGTTTCATCTGACCATATGACATTCTCCCAATCCTCTTATGGATAATCCAAATGCACTCTAGCAAACTTCAGAAGGGCCTGGACATGTACTGGCTTAAGCAGGGGGACACGTCTTGCACTGCAGGATTTGAGTCCCTGGCGGCATAGTGTGTTACTGATGGTAGGCTTTGTTACTTTGGTCCCAGCTCTCTGCAGGACATTCACTAGGTCCCCCCGTGTGGTTCTGGGATTTTTGCTCACCGTTCTTGTGATCATTTTGACCCCATAGGGTGAGATCTTGCGTGGAGCCCCAGATCGAGGGAGATTATCAGTGGTCTTGTATGTCTTCCATTTCCTAATATTTGCTCCCACAGTTGATTTCTTCAAACCAAGCTGCTTACCTATTGCAGATTCAGTCTTCCCAGCCTGGTGCAGGTCTACAATTTTGTTTCTGGTGTCCTTTGACAGTTCTTTGGTCTTGGCCATAGTGGAGTTTGGAGTGTGACTGTTTGAGGTTGTGGACAGGTGTCTTTTATACTGATAACAAGTTCAAACAGGTGCCATTAATACAGGTAACGAGTGGGGGACAGAGGAGCCTCTTAAACAAGAAGTTACAGGTCTGTGAGAGCCAGAAATCTTGCTTGTTTGTAGGTGACCAAATACTTATTTTCCACCATAATTTGCAAATAAATTCATTAAAAATCCTACAATGTGATTTTCTGGATTTTTTTTTCTCAATTTGTCTGTCATAGTTGACGTGTACCTATGATGAAAATTACAGGCCTCTCTCATCTTTTTAAGTGGGAGAACTTGCACAATTGGTGGCTGACTAAATACTTTTTTTCCCCACTGTACACAAACACAGCCTCTTTGTTAAACCGCGCTCAAGGACATGTGTTCTGCTACAAACTGTGTCTATGGGTGCTGACTCGGGACAAGTTGTGGAGATAACAATTAATGCCTGGCAACAGTGAAGCGCCAAGGGGCTGGGACCAGCCTGTGCGCCAACGATAGGCTGAGTAAGTCTAAACCACGCTCAGACTCTACTCTGATAGGCCAGCAGGGAGCGGGAACTATCTCTGTCAGAGTATTTGGAGAAGAACTTAGAACAATGGATCAGTTCTCTGTCTGCCCTGCGTGGTATTTCAGTGAGCCCGTATACGAACCTTCATACTTATCATATATACATTTGCATATAATAAATGTAGCTTGAATTGAATACCTCTTGATCATGTTTTCTCTTATTCCAATACCAGATTTGAACTAACGCTATTTCTAACACTACACTGACTATCTGAGCTGACCTTTGTATTTTATGCACACTCACAGGATTTGACACTGACACGCCAACACACACATAACATGCACACACATTTATACTGACTCTATACACACACACACACATACAATGTGGTCCTCTGTAGCTCAGCTGGTAGAGCACGGCGCTTGTAACGCAAAGGTAGTGGGTTCGATCCCCGGGACCACCCATACACAAAAATGTATGCACGCATGACTGTAAGTCGCTTTGGATAAAAGCGTCTGCTAAATGGCATATTATTATATTATTACAATCATCATATACGCTGCTGCTACTCTGTTGATCAAATATCCTGATGCCTAGTCACCTTACCACTATACATATGTACCTCTATCACTCCAGTATCCCTGAACATTGTAAATATGGTACTGGAACTAACCCTGTATATAACTTCTTACTTTCTCATGTTCTTCTTACTTTTATTTCTTGTGTGTTTTTGTTCTACCTTATGTTATTTTTAGTGCTACATTTGATTTTGATTACTGCATTGTTGGGTTTGGAGCTTGCAAGAAAGGCATTTCACTGTACTTGTGCACGTGACATTAAAACGTGAAACTTTAAACAAACCGTGGGTTACTCAGGTTTGAAGTTTCCGCACCAATCATAGCGACCAACACAGCCAGAAAAAAAACACTAATATTGCAGTAGTGTCTTTCTGTGGTCTTCAACAATCTCTTCATCAACATTACCAAGAAACTGTGTATGTGTGAGAGAGAGACACAGAGAGAGACAGATTCATAGAGGGAATCAAAACCATAAGGTTACAGTGAGGAATGAGGAAATTAACTGATCTTTGTCTTTAATCTGTCACAAGCTTTTCATCCCATTGTTTAACTGATTAGTAGGTGGGAATGCAGGTGCGTCAGTGCGTTTGAATATTCACCCATCATAACTACACTCATCACAACCAGCTCAACAAGTCTCCCAACGTGGACTCAGCACAAGAACCACGGTTGCATCTCACAGTGGGGACAAAATTCTCAGGTAACGTGTGCTTTTATTTGTAATCCATTCATTTTAAATGTTTAACTCAAATATACTGAACAAATTGTTTTACGCAACATGTAAAGTGTTTCATGAGCTGAAATAAAAGATCCCAGAAATATTCGATATGCACAGAAACCATATTTCTCTCAAATGTTTTGCACAAATATGTTTACATTCCTGTTAGTGATCATTTCTCCGTTGCCAAGATAATCCATCCACCTGACTGGTGTGGCATATCAAGAAGCTGATTAAACAGCATGATCATTACACAGGTGCACCTTATGCTGGGGACAATAAAAGGCCACTCTAAAATGTGCAGTTTTGGCACACAACACAATGCCACAGATGTCTCGGGTTTTGAGGGAGCGTGCAATTGGCATGCTGACTTCAGGAATGTCCACAAGAGCTGTTGCCAGATAATAATGTCATTTTAGAGAATTTGACAGTACATCCAACCGACCTGACAACCGCAGACCACGTGTAACCATGCCAGCCCAGGACCCCAACATCCGGCTTCTTCACCTGCGGGATCGTCTGAGACCAGCCACTCGAACAGCTGAGGTAACTGTGGGTTTGCACAACCGAAAAATTTCTGCACAAACTGTCAGAAACCGTCTCAGGGAAGCTCATCTGCATGCTCGTCGTCCTCACCAGGGTCTTGACCTGACTGCAGTTCGACGTCGTAACCGACTTCAGTGGGCAAATGCTCACCTTCGATGGCCACTGGCACGCTGGAGAAGTGTGCTATTCACGGATGAAACCCAGGTTAAACTGCACCGGGAAGATGGCAGACAGTGTTTATGGCGTCGTGTGGGCAAGTGGTTTGCTGATGTCAACGTTGTGAACAGAGTGCCCCATGGTGGCGGTGGGGTTATGGTATGGGCAGGCATAAGCTACGGACAACGAACAGAATTGCATTTTATCGATGGCAATTTGAATGCACAGAGATACTGTGAATTACCAATTTTCGTGCCATTCATCCGCCGCTATCACCTCATGTTTAAGCATGATAATGCACGACCCCATGTCTTTTTCCATGGCCTGCATACTCACCAGAGACGTCGCCCATTGAGCATGTTTGGGATGCTCAGGATCGACGTGTAGGACCGCATGTTCCAGTTCTCAGTAAAAAATTGTTGCATGTTGCGTTTATATTTTTGTTCAATGTAGATGAATTCTAGAATAACAGACACATTTTGGGATCTGTATTTAATGTGAAAGTTAGGCTTACACAAAAGCTATAGACTACATTTTCATCAACACATGAAAGGTTAGCACTATTTAAAGAGGTAAGTAGTAGAATGTGATTTTGTGCGATGGCTTTCACCTTTATAGACATTGCGAGCCTACAGAGTGTTTACAATGAGTACAGAGGATGTGGAGCGCGTGAGATGGAGAGATAAACCATCTCTCTCTCTCTTATCCGTTTTAGATGTCTTGTACAGAAACCACAATGACTAATAATGTGTTCAACAGTTGCACAACAGTATCACCTGCAAGTGCCTGATCGCCATTACTACTGACAACATTACAATCCTTAATGCATCTTTGCCTTGTGTTTCTTTGCAATGTTGGGCACAGGAATTCAGAACCGAAGTGGACAAAGTGTCAGAATCAGAATCACAAATGAACACTTCCAGCAGCCCTGTCTACTGCCCTTTCATCCAGGCCATGGTGAACGTCAGCGTGCCCTCCAACTCCTCAGCCAGAGCGGGGGCTTTGAACCTGGCTATGGTGTGTCTCCACGGCCTGGTCTCCTCCTTCGGTATCCTGGAGAACCTCCTCATCCTGTGGGTGGTGGGCTTCCGCGTCCGCCGCACAGTCATCAGTGTTTGGATCCTCAACCTGGCTGCCTCGGACCTCCTTTCCACAGCCTCCCTCCCCTTCTTCACCATCTTCCTGGCCCGCGGAGGCACTTGGACCCTGGGCACCACCTTCTGCAAGCTCCACTCCGCCGTCTTCTTCCTCAACATGTTTGTCAGTGCCTTCCTGCTGGCAGCCATCTCCCTGGACCGCTGTCTGGTGGTGCTGAAGCCCGTCTGGGCCCAGAACCGGAGGAATATACGCCTGGTTGGAAGAGTGTGTGGGATCATCTGGGCCCTGGCCGTACTCTGTACGCTACCATACTACCTGTTCCGGGATACTATTCGCCGGCGTGACGGGCGGGTCATGTGTTACTATAACTACGCCCAGTATTCCCTTGTTAGGGAGTTTGACCTAAGAGAGCTGTGTGAGGCTCGCCAGGATGCCCTGGCCTTCTCTAAGCTCCTCCTGGCCTTCATACTCCCCCTGGTGGTCATTGTGGGAAGCTACGTGTTGGTGACCATTGGCATCGCACGGCGTGGCCGCAACCGGCGCTCTTTCCGCTTTGTGCGGCTAGTGGTAGCGGTGGTAGTGAGTTTTGTGGTCTGCTGGGCTCCGTACCACATCTTCAGCGTCCTGGAAGCTGTAGCCCAGTATCAACCCTCCCTCCGGGCCCTAGTGGCCAGCGGCCTGCCCCAATCCGCCAGTCTAGCCTTCCTCAACAGTGTGCTAAACCCCATCCTCTATGTGTTCAGCTGCCCGGACCTGTGCGGTAAGATCAGACAATCTCTGGGAGCGGTGCTGGAGACCGTGCTGGCGGAAGACCTAGGGGAGTTGTCACGGCGACGCAGCACCCAACACTCCTCTATCAGTGCTTCAGAGCTGCTGCTGAAGGGGATGAGGTCCCACAACAACAACCCCAGCCTGAGAGGAGGAGACTCCAGGGCGGAGGAGGAGATGGAGCAGGAGAAGCCACACCCTGCTGATTGAGAAATTCTGAGGGGGAGGTGTTCTGTCAAATTTGGTTCCGGTCCAGGTTCTGCAACTGTGGGATACATCATGATTCATTGATATGTCATGGACTTTTGAACCAGTATTATGTACAGCATACACGCAGAAAGGACATATTTAGTGTGTTTTTGCAATGCTTTCCATAGCGTGCTCAATCTAGTGAAATGTAGAGCAATGTGAACTGTAAAGTATAGACTCAGCTATGCGCTAGTATGCTTTTATATTTGCTTGCTAGTTTCTTTACGGTACCCATTCCGAGTAGGCTAAATACATCTGCTATATTTCTGATGGTCTTGTAGTACAGCCTTGACAGACAATTTTGAACATTAAAATAAACCACAAGCCACAAAACTGCATGATGGTCATTCGGTTTCAGCTCTACCAGTGAACTGAGACTCAACTGGCATCCAATTATTCAAACCTCTGCTCTGAAACTGGGCAACCTTTTTACTCTACTGAATAAGAGAGAACAGCTGCGAGGAATGGTTTGGTTCTGTATGTGTGTGTTGGTATATTTCATTGGCTGAGGATGGTATACACTTTTTTGGAATGATATATCTGTAATTAAGGAATATATTTCAATTGATGTTATTTACTGCAATAAGCAAATTAAAGTATAAAATCATAACAAGCAAACAGTCGAGACATATTTGACATTATTACATTATTGTTATAGTACATTCACATGGCAGTAGTAACTGAGGCAGCTATGGCAGTGCATCAACAGGTAGAGAGGACGGGCACAGCAGGAAAGTGAAGCTGATGAAAGGCAATTTCAAATTTCAGCTAGCAACATATATGCTCTCCCCACTGGGTGGCACAATCGCTGCTTTTTTCCATCACCAATGCTCAGCAGTCAAACCAGTGGAGTCAGTTCCTTGAGCAAGTCCAATAAAACACTATAATATACTATAATATACTGTCTGTATGTCCATCAAAGAACAGGAAACATAACACAGTTTATCCAGGTTCTTTCTTCATTCAGGATCAAAGAAACCGTTCATCCAATCCGGTCTTTACACACTGTCACTCGGATCAGGATGCCCTCTGAGACTAAGTCTGACCTGTTTGGGGGCTGTGTGCCCCCGTCCCAGACAGGGCATTAGGGACCTTTGGAGCTCCAGACGGGCGTCGTGACACAGGAAGATGTAGAACAGAGGGTCCAGCAGGGTGTTGAGGCTGGTCAGACCGTAGCACAGCCGGTAGCACAGGAAAATGGACTGTTCCAACTCGCAGGGGTCGTCTATGAGGAGGAGGGAGACGAAACGGTACCCCCCGACCAGATGGTAGGGTCCGAAGACGACGATGAAGATGACTGTGATGACGACAAGGATGCCAGTGATTTTGTGACGGTCCTGGTCGGAGACGGAGGGCGACTGTTGGAGGGTCACCCCGATGCGGACGGAGGTGTAACTGAAGAAAGCGAGAGGAATACAAAGGCCAACGTCAAAGGTCATCTGTATCAGATAAATATGTTAGATATGACCATTTAATATAGAGGCGAAAGAAACGCACACCTATTTAAGCGAGGTGCTGGCTAACTGAGTAAAACACTTGAAAAAGAAAAGGAGAGCAGCACACTCTAGGAGCTCAGATGCAATAATTTAATATCCTAATAACCAACGTTTCGACAGACAAGCTGTCTTCATCAGGGTATAATGACAAACACTGCGGATCACTAGTTTATATAGTGTCAAAGGACACACACAGGTGTCTGTAATCATGGCCGGGTGTGGCCTAATAGCATTGGTTAATTCACAGTTAAACAGAACACACAAAAAACATGGATAGCATACGATCATAGATAAAACTTGGCTACATAGGCCCACAAACTTTTACAATGAATAGCAAAATCACAATAATCACAAGATTATCCTGCAGGTTCATGCTCTACAACATTCGCAGAGTACGACCCTACCTTACACAGAAAGCGGCACAGGTCCTAATCCAGGCACTTGTCATCTCCCGTCTGGATTACTGCAACTCGCTGTTGGCTGGGCTCCCTGCCTGTGCCATTAAACCCCTACAACTTATCCAGAACGCTGCAGCCCGTCTGGTGTTCAACCTTCCCAAGTTCTCTCATGTCACCCCGCTCCTCCGCACACTCCACTGGCTTCCAGTTGAGGCTCGCATCTACTACAAGACCATGGTGCTTGCCTACGGAGCTGTGAGGGGAACGGCACCTCCTTACCTTCAGGCCCTGATCAGACCCTACACCCAAACGAGGGCACTACGTTCATCCACCTCTGGCCTGCTAGCTCCCCTACCTCTATGGAAGCACAGTTCCCGCTCAGCCCAGTCAAAGCTATTCGCTGCTCTGGCACCCCAATGGTGGAACAAGCTCCCCCACGACGCCAGGACAGCGGAGTCACTGACCACCTTCCAGAGACACTTGAAACCCTACCTCTTTAAGCAATACCTGGAATAGTATAAAGTAATCCTTCTTCCCCCACCCCTCATTAAAAAAAAGGTGGTTGTCCCACTGGCTATCATAAGTTGAATACACCAATTTGTAAGTCACTCTGGATAAGAGCGTCTGCTAAATGATGTAAATGTAAGAATGGTTTCAAATCAAAGTCTACGTTGAGACCGAAGGGAGCAAGGGTCTTTAAATTAAAGATCCAGGCAGCCTCTCGTTTTAACAATAAGTTGTCGAGGTCACCCCCTCTCCTAGGGAGGGTGACACGTTCGATGCCGATATAACGTAGGGACGAAATCGAGTGGTTCGCTTCCAAAAAGTGGGCAGTGACTGGGTATGTCGAGTTTTTGCACCTAATGGTGCTACGATGCTCAGAGATTCGTACTTTTAATACGAGCTTTGTTTTACCCACATAATGTTTACCACAAGGACAAGTTATAAGATAAATAACTGCCTTAGTGGAGCACGTGACAACACCTTTGATTGGGATCTGTTTCCCTGTTTGGGGGTGTTTAAAGGATCTACATTTCTAAGTGCCATTGCATTGAGCGCAGCCGTTACACTTGTAGTTTCCATCCGGTAGAGGCGCAAATAGATATTGTGCAGGGATATTTAGGGGTGGTAAATCAGAGTTAACCACTTGATCTCAGAGGTTTCTGCCCCGCGAGAATACAACCAATGGAGGGTCCAAAAACACATTACCAATACTGTCATCGGATCTTAGAATGTGCCAATGTTTGTGAATGATTCCCTTAATTTGTTCAGAGCACTTTGAATAGCATGTAGTTAGAATGCAAGAATGGTTCTTTTTGCGAGACTGTACCTGAAAGAGGATATTCAATTATTGCATCTGAGCTCCTAGAGTGTGCTGCTCTCCTTTTCTTTTTCAAGATTTCCATTTGTCAAGACCCTTCTAATAGCCATACATAATTTTCCATCTAAGAACATGTTATTACAATGGTGTTTCTAGTTTATATAGTTACTACATGTGTATATAAAAGCAACTTAATGTTGGTTGTCCAATATCAACACATACAGACAAATTGTTATTGAAAAACTTTAAAGGGACATACATTTTGCAGAGTACCGGCAACATTCCTCTATTTCCTTATGAAATCACACATTGAGTCAGCCAATCATTCCTCATACTCAGTTTCCCACTCACCCCAGTATACCACAGGGCAGCAGGAACCCCATGATGACTGTAGCGATCTTAAAGTGGGCATATCTGAGGCTGACGGGGTACTGCTCCAGACACAGCAGCCTCTCCGCGTCGAACACCGATGGAAGCAACCCGCCTAAACAGAACAGGAAGGTCAGCGTCCAGACCGCCACTCCAGACACTGCCGCCACCCGCACCGTCCGCACGCCACGACTACTCAATGGGTGTACTATCGCCAGGCAACGGTCCAACGCTATCAAACAGAGGAACACCACGCTAGCGTAGACATTGACGTAGAAGACGTAGCCCACGAACTCGCAGGAGGGGCGGCCGTAGGGCCATCGGTGCGCCCCCTGGAGGTAGAGGATCCAGAGGGGGAGGGTGAGCAGCTGGAGGAGGTCAGAAAGCAGCAGGTTGAGGATGTAGACCAGCTGGCAGCCACCCCCACCGGAGCGGCCCAGTTGGTACAGTCCCCAGAGGGACAGCAAGTTGCAAGGGAGACCCAGTGAGAAGGCCATGCTGTAGATGTAGGTGAGACCAAGTGTGTCGGTGTTCAGGGGGAGGTTGCAGCTGTCATTGTTGTTGGACATGGTCTCTAACAGTCTCTGGGTGAGGGGGGGAACCCTCAAAGTCCTTTTACAAGAAACCAGGTGCTACAGTACACAGGTGCTTATTCTCACCCTCTGATACAGATCTATATTCCCAGAGAGAGACGGTGGTGTGAGAGTCTCTGGATTTTAGATCCATTAAATTAATTCACAATTCCGGTAGAAAAGGTGAAAATAGATGTGTTTGACCAAGGAAGTTGTCTCTAATCAAAGTCATCCATAAATTCATATGCATGTGATCTGTCCATATTGTTTCTTTTAGCTCCCAGAGTCGGGTGTCCAGCACCAATATCTCACTCTGCTTAGGATCTATTGATTGGGTGTCTCTAGTCCTGGTGGAAAACCTGAGGATAATGAAGATGATAGGAGGATCATTTTACAACATTATTACAACATTTCTACAACATTCAATCAGAACATTACACAAGCATGTAAACTACAACCATGTCAACAGGTGGTGCATGATATTCAAAGTCAAACCCACTCAACTAAAGCATAAAAAAGAGATCTAGCACAAGAAAACATATTTTGAGAGTCTTTTCACTCACGTCTCCCATACAGTTCTAAAATCCATCCAGTAGAAATAGTTCCACAGAACCCCTTCTTCCCTCAATCTGCTTGGTGATCTGTGCAGCACAAAGTGTCTGCGTCCGCTTAGGGAACACAGCGTCTTAACCCCAGGGCCTTGTCTGTTCTCTGATCGTTTCCCTAGACAGGAAGCCCACTTCTCCAGGCTTTAACAGCAACATCCTGAGAACACAGGAGAACGCCTTTCTCCTCCTGAACAAAAACACTCACTCCTCTCCTCCCTCTTCCCTCATTCTCCCCTCATTCTCTCACCGTTAGAGGAGGAGAAAGTGAGCGAGAAGGAGAGGGGTGTTATGAGTGTAGGGAAGGAAAGGAAGGGAAATGAGGTCTATGGAGGCCAAGGGTGGTCATTTGGGTGATGTGTCATTGAGTAGTTCTCAGGCCCCCTTTGTCCTTACACAATAAAGGTGTAACTGAAATCAGTATTTGATGTGCCATGATGAATTTTATGCATTACTTTATGGATTCTCTTCTTCTAACAATCTGTGAGCTTGTTGTTGGTTGGAGAAACAACTGAGATGTTTTGTTTAAATTCTATAACATGACATATGTCCCTTTTGTCTTCTCTAAAATAATGCATTCCTCAGAGGTGTGTGTGTGTGTTTCCGTGTCAGAAAGCAGGTCAGAGATAACATGCCACAGAGGCTCTGTGATGAGAGGATCAGCCTCTGCATCGGAAGAGGTGGAAGTGATTGACAGGCTGAGATTAGAGCCTAACAAAAGAGACCAGTGTAAACTCAACACTCAACATTCAACACTAGTCTATGGACCAAAGTGGCAGTGTAATCTCAACATTCAACACAGGTTAATGGACTCCTTTCAGATGACAGTCATCTTTATTCAAACATTCTCTTATGGCCTTTAGGTGGAAAAGAAAATGGAGTTTCCAAAAAAACCTCCACATACGGCTTCTTTACTTGCAGGATCGTCTAAGACCAGCTACCCAGACAACTGATGAAACTGTGGGCTTGCACAACCAAAGAATTTCTGCACAAACTGTCAGAAACCGTCTCAGGGAAGCTCATCTGCGTGCTCGTCATCCTCACCAGGGTCTTGACCTGACTGCAGTTTGGTGTCGTAAACGACTTCAGTGGACAAATGCTCACCTTCGATAGCCACTGGCACGCTGGAGAAGTATGCTCTTCACGGATGAATCCCGGGTTCAACTGTAGACAGCGTCTATGGCGTTGTGTGGGCAACCGGCTTGCTGCTGTCAACGTTGTGAACAGAGTGCCCCATGGTTGCGCTGGGGTTATGGTATGGGCAAGCATAAGTTACTGACAATGAACACAATTGCATTTTATCAATGGCAATTTGAATGCACAGAGATACCGTGACGAGATCCTGAGGCCCATTGTCATGCCATTCATCCGCCGCCATCACCTTCTGTTTCAGCATGATAACGCACAGCCCCTTGTCGCAAGGATCTGTACACAATTCCTGGAAGCTGAAAATGTTCCAGTTCTTCCATGGCCTGCACACTCCCCAGACCTGTCACCCATTGAGCATGTTTGGGATGCTCTGGCTCGACGTGTACGACAGCGTATTCCAGTTCCCGCCAATATCCAGCAACTTCACACAGCCATTTAAGAGGAGTGGGACAACATTCCACAGGCCACAATCAACAGTCTGATCAACTCTATGCGAAGGAGATGTGTTTCGGTACATGAGGCAAATGGGGGTCACACCAGATACTGACGGGTTTTCTGATCCACGCCCCTACCTTTTTTTTTAAGGTATCTGTGACCAACAGATGTATATCTGTATTCCCAGTCATGTGAAATCCATAGATTAGGGCCTAATGAATGTATTTATATTGACTGATTTCCTGATATGAAGTGTAACTCAGTAAAATCTTTGAAATTTGTTTCATGTTGCATTTATACTTTTGTTCTGTGTATTTTCTCCCCCTTGAATTAACTAATATTTGGGGGTGGGTGAGCATCACTGTACAAGAGACGGTGGTTTAGTTTTTGATATATAGTGAGTGTAGTTACAATTTACCCTAAGTTAACTTTGTAGCTCAGGCACAGGAAAAAAGCCACCGACTGCACAATTCAAATTGTTTGAGGAGAATGGGAGTGTGAGACAATGGTGGCTAGGCAGTATTTTTAACACATTATATCATAGAGTGTAATCTTTCTCATCTTGTATTTTCCTTGAAATATGTCACCAGACTGAAATCCAATAGGTAGGCTGACAGTTCCGAGATACCATCTTCCCTAAGGGCAGTTTGAATAGAAAGAGCTTTTCATCAGTTTTTATTGAATCATTTACAGTGGATATCATAAATATTCAACCACCATTGGATTTCTTAAAATTGTATTGTGTTACAAAGTGGGATTAAAATTGATTTAATTAAAAATAATTGTCAATGATCTACACTAAATATTCTATAAAGTAATTTTTTAAAGATTAATGAATAATAAAACACTAATACAGTGCATTCGGAAAGTATTCAGACCCCTTGACTTTTTCCACATTTTGTTACGTTACAGCCTTATCCTAAAATGGATTAAATAAAAAATCTTCCTCATCAATCTACACACAATACCCCATAATGACAAAGCAAAAACTGGTTTTTAGAAATGTTTATTTACTTACATAAGTATTCAGACCCTTTGCTATGAGACTCGAAATTGAGCTCAGGTGCATCCTGTTTCCATTGATCATCCTTGAGATGTTTCTACAACTGGATTGGAGTCCACCTGTGGTAAATTCAATTGATTGGACATGATTTGGAAAGGCACACACCAGACTATATAAGGTCCCACAGTTGACAATGCATGTCAGAGCAAAAACTAAGCCATGAGGTCAAAGGAATTGTCTGTAGAGCTCCGAGACAGGATTATGTCGAGGCACAGATCTGGGGAAGTGTACCAAAACATTTCTGCAGCATTGAAGGTCCCCAAGAACACAGTGGCCTCCATCATTCTTAAATGGAAGACGTTTGGAACCACCAAGACTATTCTTAGAGCTGGCCGGCAGGCCAAACTGAGCAATCAGGGGAGAAGGGCCTTGGTCAGGGAGGTGACCAAGAACCCGATGGTCACTCTGACAGAGCTCCAGAGTTCCTCTGTGGAGATGGGAGAACCTTCCAGAAGGACAACAATCTCTGCAGCACTCCACCAATCAGGCCTTTATGGTAGAGCGGCCAGACGGAAGCCACTCCTCAGTAAAAGGCACATGACAGCCCGCTTGGAGTTTTCCAAAAGGCACCTAAAGGACTCTCAGACCATGAGAAACAAGATTCTATGGTCTGATGAAACCAAGATTGAACTCTTTGGCTTGAATGCAAAGTGTTACGTCTGGAGGAAACCTGGCACCATCCCTACAGTGAAGCATGGTGGTGGCAGCATCATGCTGTGGGGATGTTTTTCAGCGGCAGGGACTGGGGACTAGTCAGGATTGAGAGAAAGCTGAATGGAGAAAAATACAGAGAGATCCTTAATGAAAACCTGCTCCAGAGTGCTCAGGACCTCAGACTTGGGCGAAGGTTCACCTTACAACAGGACAACGACCCTAAGCACACAGCCAAGACAACGCAGGAGTGGCTTCGGGACAAGTCTCTGAATGTCCTTGAGTGGCCCAGCCAGAGCCCGATCAAACATCTCTGGAGAGACAATAGCTGTCCAACCTGACAGAGCTTGAGAGGATCTGCAGTGAAGAATAGGAGAAACTGCCCAAGTACAGGTGTGCCAAGTTTGTAGCATCATATCCAAGAATACTCAAAGCTGTAATCGCTGCCAAAGGTGTTTTTGCTTTAGTCCCGTGTAGCTCAGTTGGTAGAGCATGGCGTTTGCAACGCCAGGGTTGTGGGTTCGATTCCCACGGGGGGCCAGTATAAAAAAATAAAAAAATAATATGCACTCACTAACTGTAAGTCGCTCTGGATAAGAGCGTCTGCTAAATGACTAAAATGTAAATGTATTGTGTGTAGATTGATGATTGAAAGGCTATCGCTTGTGTATCTTGGCTACATTGGTATTTGGTGAAAATTGTTTGTCAATTTTGTTAATAGCCTATGTCACTCTGGTTGTTGGAGCTATCTGTTGTATGCTGAACTTGGGCTTCATCAAGGTTTATTTGTTAGTAAATCTGGGTTTGATAATAGCCTGTGCTTACCCAGCCACCGACCTCACCGCATGGTACCGGACTACATTGTGCACAGCAGCAGACCTTGTAGCAGGCCTTTTGTACAAGGACACTCCAGCCAGGGACAGAAGAGCGATATGGTACCTACACAAGGACACTCCAGCCAGGGACAGAAGAGCGATATGGAACCTACACAAGGACACTCCAGCCAGGGACAGAAGAGCGATATGGTACCTACACAAGGACACTCCAGCCAGGGACAGAAGAGCGATATGGTAGCTACACAAGGACACTCCAGCCAGGGACAGAAGAGCGATATGGTAGCTACACAAGGACACTCCAGCCAGGGACAGAAGAGCGATATGGTACCTACACAAGGACACTCCAGCCAGGGACAGAAGAGCGATATGGTACCTACACAAGGACACTCCAGCCAGGGACAGAAGAGCGATATGGTACCTACACAAGGACACTCCAGCCAGGGACAGAAGAGCGATATGGTACCTACACAAGGACACTCCAGCCAGGGACAGAAGAGCGATATGGTACCTACACAAGGACACTCCAGCCAGGGACAGAAGAGCGATATGGTACCTACACAAGGACACTCCAGCCAGGGACAGAAGAGCGATATGGTACCTACACAAGGACACTCCAGCCAGGGACAGAAGAGCGATATGGTACCTACACAAGGACAATCCAGCCACGGAAATAATCTATGTGCAATCACTCTAATTACTTTGTTCGACCCAACATGACATAGGTGAAACTTGAAGTTATTTCCCAAATGTCTGCTACTCTATATCCAAATCAACTGAACCTCTGTCAGTGCAAATATAACAATGCGACACTAACTTGCACTCTGCAAAGAACAAAGCTTATGTATGTGTGGTGATTGACAACTCAGATTGATGAATTTATCGTTCCTCGTGTTAGTCTAACTTTACAAATCTATATTCTATAGCCTTCCATGTCATGTTTTAGGATCCAAGGGGCCTTAGACCCCTTATTATTCCAGTCCCCTGCCTCTCTAGCAGACCAATAGGCTACAATACCCGCTCTGTAGGGATATCGAACCTAATCGCCTTAACTGTGTTGTTACCATGACAATGTTATTAAGGTTCATTAAACTAAAGTTCATAATGGACACCATGGTACGCAATGAAGTTGGGTTGAGACAGCACCTCAGTTGCCTACTTTCAGAGTTTTATTCAATAATACAGCACTTTCTGTTTGTTGTTGATGCATTAGGCTACTGCACTTTTATACATATTGTAGAGTTTAATCTAAAAGTACTATAGCGATCTACAGGTAACTGCCAAAATAAAGGAAACCCTTGAGTAAATGAGGGATACAAAGTATATTGAATGCAGGTGCTTTTACACAGGTGTGGTTCCTGAGTTAAGTTAGCAATTAACATCCCATGATTTTGGCCATTATTTTTGGCTACAATGGCTATGCCCCCATAGGATGACAATGCCCCCATCCACAGGGTACGAGTGGTCACTGACTGGTTTGATGAACATGAAAACGATGTAAACCATATGCCATGGCCGTCTCAGTCACCAGATCTCAACCCAATTGAACACGTTTTTTCCACCACTATCAACAAAACATCAAATGATGGAATTTCTCGCCGAAGAATGGTGTCGCGTTCCAGACACTTGTAGAATCTATGCGAAGGTGTATTGAAGCTGTTCTGGCTCGTGGTGGCCCAACGCCCGATTAAGACACCTTCATTCCATCCATTCAATTTGTTTTATGTTCAGTTCACATCACTTTGACCTGCGCTGTAGGAGCTCGGAGCTTAAGATTTTCACTGTACCCTGCATTTACATCTGCAGCCCTGTGCATGTGACTAATAAACACTCTTAATCTAAACGCTGGTGTTTCCTTTATTTTGACAGTTACCTGTAAATCGCATTAGCTCACACCAGAGCTAGCTCACACTATTTTTGTATTTGTTTTGTGGGTTTGCACCTCCTTTATCAATTCCATATCCGTTGTATGATTCTCCTAGACTGGTAGATCTTGGATGGTAGACGGCAGCTCCACTCCAGAGGTCACGACCTCACCGTGCTGCGGTCCGCCAAGAGCTGGTACATACCCCTAAATTCCCTTCTGTACACCTTCGTTACCATCTGCATGCTGGAGGGCGAGGTGGGCAAGAGCTTCTACGACAAGATGCTGCAAAAGGATTCTGGTAATCTGGTCTCTGCCACCCTTCCTGCGCTCCTTCCGCAAGCAGTACGAGATCACGTCCATCTGCGCCAGAGCGGCCGCCACCATGTTTGATGATCGGTGTTCATGGCTCCAGGACGCCCGGTTTGAAATGTTCTACCCTCTTGTGGCTTTGAGTCAGTGACTCTTATCACAGAGTGACATTTTAAAGGACCCCTGTGGTCTGCCCGACCAGTCATTAAGGGCCCCACATTATTAGCAAAAAAAATACAATTAAAAGAAAATACATTTTTGGAGTTGCCTGTTTTGCATGCTATTTTGGCATTAATACGTGTCACATATCAGTTTGCAAACAATATAAAAAAATAAAAATAATAATTGAGTTAATTAAGCAGCATACAAACATGGTCTTATTTTTGCTTTCTTGAGTAAGGCAGCTCCAAAATGCAGGTGTTTCAGCCTAGCTCAGTGCGTTCTGTGGTGGTGGGGCAGCCAGCGGAAAATACGGAGCGTAGGGGTTGGTAATGTTCTCCAGTTGCGCCGTGATTGGCTCAGTGTTCTGTCACTCATGGGGACACTACGTCACTGCCAAATCTAAAAGGTAGAGCAAAAAAATTCAAGTCCATTGGGTGCTGCCATAGAGTTACATTAGAAGTGCCCATCCAAGAAGGCTCAAGGTCATTGGCTACAGATAAAATGACATCAAATCACGTTATATCTACAGTAGCTTTGATTGGACTGATCAAGTCATCATCATGAATCAAGTCGACACTCTACTGGCAAATCCTTTTTAATACTTGTCATATGAAGAAAAATTATGAAGAGAAATTATAGATAAAACGTATCAGTGCTCACCGGCCATTGGACATAAACATTACACAACAAGTTGGAAATCGCAAATTCAACAATGAGTGGTTTGGAAGGAAACCGTGGCTAACTGCAAGCATTGCAAAGCAATCACTAGCCTGCTATTCAGTGGAGTGGGTGTGTGGTCCCAATTCTCGGTTTAAGGTTCTCTTTTCCAAGTTTAAAATGATAAACATTCAACATTGGCCATGCTGTCAATCCAGCATGATTTCTGCCGCGCTCAAAACAACAGTTAACTCAGAACTGGGATATCTGACTTCAGTGAGTTCAAGACAACTGGGAACTCTGGAAAAATGTGCTCCGACTGGGAAAATAAGTTTTGAACGGTCATCCAACTCGGAATTGTAAGTTGGGAACTCAGGCCTCTTTCTAGAGCTACGACCTGAAGATCACTGACGTCGTTGTGATTCGACCTTGTTTTTTTCAGAGTTCCCAGTTGTCTTGAAAGCACCAAAAATCCAGAGAATGCCAGACTTTGATGACAAAGCTTGATGAAAAACATTTGCCCACAAAGGACCGCCGCGCCACCTTCCTGTTCAAGTGAGCACAGCACAACAAGGTGAGTCCAAAAATGTATTGTATGCTGCTGCATAAATGACGTAATATGCCAGGGAGATACAGTTGAAGTCGGATGTTTAGATACACCTTAGCCAAATACATTTCAACTCAGTTTTTCACAATTCCTGACATTTAATCCTAGAACAAATTCCCTGTCTCAGGTCAGTTAGGATCACCACTATATTTTAAGAATGTGAAATGTCAGAATAATAGTAGAGAGAATGATTAATTTCAGCTTTTCTTTCTTTAATCACATTCCCAGTGGGTCAGAAGTTTTCGTACACTCAATTAGTATTTGGTAGCATTGTCCATTTGGAAGACCCATTTGCGACCAAACTTTAACTTCCTGACTGATGTCTTGAGATGTTGCTTCAATATATCCACATAATTTTCCTTCCTCATGATGCCATCTATTTTGTGAAGTGCACCAGTCCTTCCTGCAGCAAAGCACCCTTACAGCATGATGCTGCCACCCCCTTGCTTCACGGTTGTGATGGTGTTCTTCGGCTTGCAAGCTACCCCCTTTTTCCTCCAAACATAACGATGGTCATTATGGCCAAACAGTTCTATTTTTGTTTCATCAGACCAGAGGACATTTCTCCAAAAAGTACGATATTTGTCCCCATGTGCAGTTGCAAACGTAGTCTGGCTTTTTTATGGCGGTTTTGAAGCAATGGCTTCTTCCTTGCTGAGCGGCCTTTCAGGTTATGTCGATATAGGACTTGTTTTACTGTGGATATAGATACTTTTCTACCTGTTTCCTCCAGTATCTTCACAAGGTCCTTTGCTGTTGTTCTGGGATTGATTTGCACCAAAGTACATTCATCTCTAGGAGACAGACCGCGTCTCCTTCCTGAGCGGTATGACGGCTGCGTGGTCCCATGGTGTTTATACTTGCGTACTATTGTTTGTACAGATTAACGTGGTACCTTCAGGCATTTGGAAATTGCTCCCAAGGATGAACCAGACTTGTGGAGGTCTACAATCTTGGCTGATTTCTTTTGATTTTCCCATGATGTCAAGCAAAGAGGCACTGAGTTTGAAGGTAGACCTTGAAATACATCCACAGGTATACCTCCAATTGACTCAAATTATGTCAATTAGCCTATCAGAAGCTTCTAAAGCCATGACATCATTTTCTGGAATTTTCCAAGCTGTTTAAAGGCACAGTCAACTTAGTGTATGTTAACTTCTGACCCACTGGAATTGTGATACAGTAAATTATAAGTGAAATAATCTGTCTGTAAACAATTGATGGAAAGATGACTTGTGTCATGCACAAAGTAGATGTCCTAACCGACTTGTCAAAACTTGTTAAAAATAAATGTGTGGAGCGGTTGAAAAACAAGTTTTAATGACTCCAACCTAAGTGTATGTAAACTTCCGACTTCAACTGTACATCACCAGCAAGAACGTTATATAGCGTTGTTAGCTAAATTATATCAGATAGCTAGGACAGTCATTATGTTCCAGTATCTTTGGTTATACCCCCCACCACCGTTCGTTGCACACCAAGCTAGCGTTACTGGTGCAGACTTGGGGAACGACAAACTCTAACCACCTATTCTGCATACTAGGCTACTAGTTCCAGCACAGATAGAAAAATGAGATTAGTTATACAAATCTTTGGTACTAAGGTCCTTTGGCAGGGCATGCAAACCATATAACTTTGGTTTCCACTAGTTACCACAGCCACAAAGTCAAAACTTTGTCTATGGACGCATATTCAAATCAAATCACATTTTAAGTAAAAAATAGATAAGTAAAAAATACAAACTAGCTAATAATTAAAGAGCAGCAGTAAAATAAAATAACAGTAGGGAGGCTATATACAGGGGGTACCGGTACAGAGTCAGTGTGCGGGGGCACCGGTTAGTCGAGGTAATTGAGGTAATATGTACATGTGGGTAGAGTTAAAGTGACTATGCATAAATAATAAACAGAGTAGCAGCAGCATAAAAGAGGGGGTTGGGGTGGGGGGGCAATGCAAATAGTCCGCGTAGCCATGATTAGCTGTTCAGGAGTCTTACGGCTTGGGGGTAGAAGCTGTTAAGAAGCCTTTTGGACCTAGACTTGGCGCTCTGGTACCACTTGCCGTGCGGTAGCAGACAGAACAGTCTATGACTAGGGTGGCTGGAGTCTTTGACCATTTTTAAGGCCTTCCTCTGACACTGCCTGGTATAGAGGTCCTGTATGGCAGGAAGCTTGGCCCCAGTGATGTACTGGGCCGTACGCACTACCCTCTGTAGTGCCTTGCGGTCGGAGGCCGAGCAGTTGCCATAACAGGCGGTGATGCAACCAGTCAGGATGCTCTCGATGGTGCAGCTGTAGAACTTTTTGAGGATCTGAGGACCCATGCCAAATCTTTTCAGTCTCCTGAGGGGGAATAGGCTTTGTCGTGCCCTCTTCACGACTGTCTTGGTGTGTTTTGACCATGATAGTTTGTTGGTGATGTGGACCCCAAGGAACTTGAAGCTCTCAAGCTGCTCCTCTACAGCCCCGTCGATGAGAATGGGGGCGTGCTCAGTCCTCTTTTTTTCCCTGTAGTCCACAATCTCCTTTCTCTTGATCACGTTGAGGGAGAGGTTGTTATCCTGGCACCACACGGCCAGGTCTCTGACCTCCTCCCTATAGCCTGTCTCATCGTTGTCTGTGATCAGGCCTACCACTGTTGTGTCGTTGGCAAACTTAATGATGGTGTTGGAGTTGTGTCTGGCCATGCAGTCATGGGTGAACAGGGAGTACAGGAGGGGACTGAGCACGCATCCCTGAGGGGCCCCCGTTTTGAGGATCAGCGTGGCAGATGTGTTGGTACCTACCCTTTCCACCTGGGGGCCCGTCAGGAAGTCTAGGATCCAGTTGCAGAGGGAGGTGTTTAGTCTCAGGGTCCTTAGCTTAGTGATGAGCTTTGAGGGCACTATGGTGTTGAACGCTGAGCTGTAGTCAATGAATAGCATTCTCACGTAGGTGTTCCTCTTGTCCAGGTTGGAAAGGGCAGTGTGGAGTGCAATAGAGATTGCATCATCTGTGGATCTGTTGGGGCAGTATGCAAATTGGAGTGGGTCTAGGGTTTCTGGGATAATGGTGTTGATGTGAGCCATGACCAGCCTTTCAAAGCACTTCATGGCTACAGACGTGAGTGCTACATGTCGGTAGTCATATAGGCAGGTTATCATAGTGTTCTTGGGCATGGGGACTATGGTAGTCTGCTTGAAACCATGTTGGTATTACAGACTCAGTCAGGGACATGTTGAAAATGTCAGTGAAGACACTTGCCAGTTGGTCAGCGCATGCTCAGAGTACACGTCCTGGTAATCTGTCTGGCCCTGCGGCCTTGTGAGTGTTGACCTGCTTAAAAGTCTTACTCACATCGGCTATGGAGAGCGTGATCACATAGTCATCCGGAACAGCTGATGCTCTCATGCATTCTTCAGTGTTGCTTGCCTTGAAGTGAGCATAGAAGTGATTTAGGCTCATCTGGTAGGCTTGTGTCACTGGGCAGCTCGCGGCTGTGCTTCCCTTTGTAGTCTGTAACAGTTTTCAAGCCCTGCCACATCCGACGAGCGTCAGAGCCGGTGTATTACGAATCTTAGTCCTGTATTGACTCTTTGCCTGTTTGATGGTTTGTCGGAGGGCATAGCGGGATTTCATATAAGCGTCCGGGTTAGAGTCCCGCTCCGTGCAGATGTTGCCTGTAATCCATGGCTTCTGGTTGGGGTATGTACGTACGGTCACTGTGGGGACGACGTCATCGATGCACTTATTGATGAAGCCAGTGACTGATGTGGTGTACTCCTCAATGCTGTCGGAAGAATCGCGGAACATATTCCAGTCTGTGCTAGCAAAACAGTCCTGTAGCTTAGCATCTGCGTCATCTGACCACTTCCTTATTAACCGAGTCACTGGTGCTTCCTGCTTTTGTTTTTGCTTATAAGCAGGAATCAGGAGGATAGAGTTACGGTCAGATTTGCCAAATGGAGGGCGAGGGAGAGCTTTGTACGCGTCTCTGTGTGTGGAGTAAAGGTGGTTTAGAGTTTAGGTAGAACGGATTTAAGTTTCCCTGCATTAAAGTCCCCGGCCACTAGGAGCGCTGCCTCTGGATTAGCGTTTTCCTGTTTACTTATGGCCTTATACAGCTCATTGAGTGCAATCTCAGTGCCAGCATTTGTTTGTGGTGGTAAATAGACAGCTATGAAAAATATAGATGAAAACTCTCTTGGTAAATAGTGTGGTCTACAGTTTATCGTGAGATACTCTACCTCAGGCGAGCAAAACCTTGAGACTTCCTTAGTATTAGATGTTATGCACCAGCTGTTGTTTACAAATATACACAGACCGCCACCCCTTGTCTTGCCGGAGTCAGCCGTTCTATCCTGCTGATGTAGCGTATATCCCGCCAGCTGTATGTTATCGATGTCGTCGTTCAGCCACGACTTGGTGAAACATAAGATATAACAGTTTTTAATGTCCCGTTGGTAGGATAACCTTAATCTTAGGTCGTCCAATTTATTTTCAAATGATTGAACATTTGAAGCAGTTTACTCGCTCGCCGTCGGATTCTTACAAGGAACCCCGACCTACGTCCACGATATCTCTGTCTCTTTCTCATGCGAATGACAGGGATTTGCGCCTTGTCGGGTGTCTGTAGGATATCCTTCGCGTCCGACTCATTGAATAAAAAATCTTCGTCCAATACGAAGTGAGTAATCGCTGTCCTAATATCCAGAAGCTCTTTTTGGTCATAAGAGACGGTGCCAGAAACATTATGTACAGAATAAATTACAAATAACGCAAAAAAACACACTTAATAGTACAATTGGTTAGAGCGCTGTAAAACGACAGCCCTTCTCCGGC
The DNA here is from genome assembly GCF_020615455.1 of Coregonus clupeaformis. Classification (NCBI taxonomy): domain Eukaryota; kingdom Metazoa; phylum Chordata; class Actinopteri; order Salmoniformes; family Salmonidae; genus Coregonus; species Coregonus clupeaformis. The sequence continues at coordinate 4,384,599 of NC_059207.1, read as the reverse complement.
GCCATCATAAACTTTTGGTCATAAAGTCAGTCTCGTCTAAATCCGTATAAGGCTTTTCAGTCTCAAACCGCTGGGGGGCGATGAAACAACAGAGCCCCATTCATTGAAGGGAAGCGGAGGAGCGATTTGCACGTGCAGCTTTGCAAAAGGAAGCATGATTTGTTGATACTGTAATCCAAACCCAACCTTCATTTACTCATTGTGACACACTGAAGTTCTAAACTCAGTTTTAGATGAGACTGACTTTATGACCAAAATTATCCTATTTACACATTTTAGTACATTTTAACACTAGAATAAATGTTTCTGGGCCTCCCGAGTGGCACAGCGGTCTAAGGCACTGCATCGCAGTGCTTGAGGCGTCACTACAGACCCGGGTTCGATCCCGGGCTGTGTCGCAGCCGGCCGAGACCGGGAGACCCATGAGGAGGCGCATAATTGGCACAGCATCGTCCGGGTTAGGGGAGGGTTTGGCCGGCCGGGATGTCCTTGTCCCATCGAGCTCTAGCGACTCCTGTGGCGGGCCGGGCACATGCACGCTGAGACACGGTTGCCAGTTGTACAGTGTTTCCTCCGACACATTGGTGCGGCTGGCTTCCGGGTTAAGCGAGCATTGTGTCAAGAAGCAGTGCGGCTTGGCAGGGTCATGTTTCGGAGGACGCGTGGCTCTCGACCTTCGCTTCTCCTGAGTCTGTACGGGATTTGTAGCGATGGGACAAGACTGTAACGACCAATTGGATATCACGAAAAAGGGGTAAAAGTATACATGTTTCTGACTCATAATGATGCCACATAGGCCGTTTTAGGGGCAGTGTAAGTGAGGACTTGGTGGACTGTGTATTCTTTAGGTTAGGTTTTACTTGATGTGTTCGCTCCCATGTGCTGGTAAGGGCACAGATGACAGACAGGTAGGATTCCAGTTGAGGTGGTTTAATAACCCTGAATATGCACAGGCACGGAACAGCACCACACAGTTTATGTAGTATGGATGGGCTAAGGCACTTAGTGGTCTGGCAACTTGCTTCAACCAAAGTGTGTGTGTGTGTGCAAGAGAGAAATAATGATACAATAGTGAATGACAGAATAGAATCTCCAATTCACATCTCTTATAAACAATATGCATGGCTATAACATGACTATGATGACTTAATGCTATACAGGACCATACAGCGCAATACAACGTGACTGTGACTGCACTAATTTGAGATCAAAGGGGTGCCGCCGCACGTGTGCTACAAAGCATAGCACCATCATCTTCAGTACAGGGCTACAACTGCACAATGAACTTGAATACCTCTAAACAGTGAAATACAATGTAATACACATATAATGATGTACCATACACCTATACAATTACAGGGCATATACAGTTGAAGTCGGAAGTTTACATACACTTAGGTTGGAGTCATTAAAACTTGTTTTTCAACCACTCCACAAATTTATTGTTAACAAACTATAGTTTTGGCAAGTCGGTTAGGACATCTACTTTGTGCATGACACAAATAATTTTTCCAACAATTGTTTACAGACAGATTATTTCACTTATAATTCACTATATCACAATTCCAGTGGGTCAGAAGTTTACATACACTAAGTTGACTGTGCCTTTAAACAGCTTGGAAAATTCCAGAAAATGATGTCATGGCTTTAGAAGCTTCTGATAGGCTAATTGGCATCATTTGAGTCAATTGGAGGTGTACCTGTGGATGTGTTTCAAGGCCTACCTTTAAACTCAGTGCATCATTGCTTGACATCATGGGAAAATCAAAAGAAATCAGCCAAGACCTCAGAAAAAAAATTGTAGACCTCCACAAGTCTGTTTCATCCTTGGGAGCAATTTCCAAATGCCTGAAGGTACCACGTTAATCTGTACAAACAATAGTACGTAAGTATAAACACCATGGGACCACGCAGCCGTCATACCGCTCAGGAAGGAGACGCGTTCTGTCTCCTAGAGATGAATGTACTTTGGTGCGAAAAGTGCAAATCAATCCCAGAACAACAGCAAAGGACCTTGTGAAGATGCTGGACGAAACAGGTACAAAATAATCTATATCCACAGTAAAAGGAGTCCTATATCGACATAACCTGAAAGGCCGCTCAGCAAGGAAGAAGCCACTGCTGCTCCAAAACCACCATAAAAAAGCCAGACCACGGTTTGCAACTGCACATGGGGACAAAGATCATACTTTTTGGAGAAATGTCCTCTAGTCTGATGAAACAAAAATTGAACTGTTTGGCCATAATGGCCATCGTTATGTTTGGAGGAAAAAGGGGGTGGCTTGCAAGCCGAAGAACACCATCCCAACCGTGAAGCACGGAGGTGGAAGCATCATGCTGTGGGGGTGCTTTGCTGCTGGAGTGACTGGTGCACTTCACAAAATAGATGGCATCATGAGGAAGGAAAATGATGTGGATATATTGAAGCAACATCTCAAGACATCAGTCAGGAAGTTAAAGCTTGGTCGCAAATGGGTCTTCCAAATGGACAATGACCCCAAGCATACTTCCAAAGTTGTGGCAAAATGGCTTAAGGACAACAAAGTCAAGGTATTGGAGTGGCCATCACAAAGCCCTGACCTCAATCCTATAGAACATTTGTGGGCAGAACTGAAAAATTGTGTGCGAGCAAGGAGGCTTACAAACCTGACTCAGTTACACCAGCTCTGTCAGGAGGAATGGGCCAACATTCACCCAACTTATTGTGGGAAGCTTGTGGAAGGCTACCCAAAATGTTTGACCCAAGTAAAAAAATGTAACGGCAATGCTACCAAATACTAATTAAACTTCTGACCCACTGGGAATGTGATTAAAGAAATAAAAGCTTAAATAAATCAATCTCTCTACTATTATTCTGACATTTCACATTCTTACAATAAAGCGGTGAGCCTAACTGACCTAAGACAGGGTGTTTTTACTAGGATTAAATATCAGGAATTTTGAAAAACTGAGTTTAAATGTATTTGGCTAAGGTGTATGTAAACTTCAGACTTCAACTGTAAACAAGGCACTGGGGGACATTATCCTTTACAAATAAAGGGTTAAATGTCCGAAATGATATGACAACCAAACCAGAGCAAGCCAGCTCACAATAGCTAGCTCGCAGTAGAAACTAATAATTAGCAAAACCATTACTTTCTCTCACTTGACTTCTCTCGAAACTGGAGATCGCCCAGCATGCTCTGCGCCACTTCACCGGTGGGCGGAGCTACAGCTCTAATATAATGAACTAACATTATTGATATGATTAACTACAAATACTTCACAGCCTTTTGTACATGCTGTCTCTCTTACATTTTTTGTATTGTTAAATGTTCATAAACAGTCAGGAGAATAGTAGTTTAGTGAACAATTATTTATTTTGTTTAACAACAAATATACAAGTTGCAGGCAAAGTAACATTACATTTGTTACATCAACATATAATAGTCTTTGGTATATATATAATGTTTTGATAAAATGTTAAATGCAATAGGACCATACAGTAACACATTTGACAATAAATCCTCCCTTCACTAATGTACAGCAATGTCCTTCAATGTTTTGGAAAGTCAAAGGGAGACAGGGTGGGGAGGGAGGGAGGGAGGATAGGGAGAGAGGGAGAGAGGGAGAGAGGGAGAGAGGGAGAGAGAGAGAGAGAGAGAGAGAGAGAGAGAGAGAGAGAGAGAGAGAGAGAGAGAGAGAGAGAGAGAGAGAGAGAGAGAGAGAGAGAGAGAGAGAGAGAGAGAGAGAGAGAGAGAGAGAGAGAGAGAGAGAGAGAGAGAGAGAGAGAGAGAGAGAGAGAGAGAGAGAGAGAGAGAGAGAGAGAGAGAGAGAGAGAGAGAGAGAGAGCATAACCCTACACCCCAACCTGTGCACTCCATTCTGCCACTTCTGGTCTCTTGGCCGTCCCACCCTTACTTGCTACAACTGTGATATGTGGTTGTCTCACCTAACTACAGTGAGGGAAAAAAGTATTTGATCCCCTGCTGATTTTGTACGTTTGCCCACTGACGAAGAAATTATCAGTCTATCATTTTAATGGTAGGTTTATTTGAACAGTGAGAGACAGAATAACAACAAAAATATCCAGAAAAACGCATGTCAAAAATGTTATAAATTGATTTGCATTTTAATGAGGGAAATAAGTATTTGACCGCCTCTCAATCAGAAAGATTTCTGGCTCCCAGGTGTCTTTTATACAGGTAACGAGCTGAGATTAGGAGCACACTTTTAAAGGGAGTGCTCCTAATCTCAGTTTGTTACCTGTATAAAATACACCTGTCCACAGAAGCAATCAATCAATCAGATTCCAAACTCTCAAAGACCAAAGAGCTCTCCAAGGATGTCAGGGACAAGATTGTAGACCTACACAAGGCTGGAATGGGCTACAAGACCATCGCGAAGCAGCTTGGTGAGAAGGTGACAACAGTTGGTGCGATTATTCACAAATGGAAGAAACACAGAAGGACTGTCAATCTCCCTCAGCCTGGGGCTCCATGCAAGATTTCACCTCGTGGAGTTGCAATGATCATGAGAACGGTGAGGAATCAGCCCAGAACTACACGGGAGGATCTTGTCAATGATCTCAAGGCAGCTGGGACCATAGTCACCAAGAAAACAATTGGTAACACACTACGCCGTGAAGGACTGAAATCCTGCAGCGCCCACAAGGTCCCCCTGCTCAAGAAAGCACATATACAGGCCCGTCTGAAGTTTGCCAATGAACATCTGAATGATTCAGAGGAGAACTGGGTGAAAGTGTTGTGGTCAGATGAGACCAAAATGGAGCTCTTTGCCATCAACTCAACTCGCCGTGTTTGGAGGAGGAGGAATGCTGCCTATGACCCCAAAAACACCATCCCCACCGTCAAACATGGAGGTGGAAACATTATGCTTTGGGGGTGTTTTTCTGCTAAGGGGACAGGACAACTTCACCGCATCAAAGGGACGATGGACGGGGCCATGTACCGTCAAATCTTGGGTGAGAACCTCCTTCCCTCAGCCAGGGCATTGAAAATGGGTCGTGGATGGGTATTCCAGCATGACAATGACCCAAAACACACGGCCAAGGCAACAAAGGAGTGGCTCAAGAAGAAGCACATTAAGGTCCTGGAGTGGCCTAGCAAGTCTCTAGACCTTAATCCCATAGAAAATCTGTGGAGGAAGCTGAAGGTTCGAGTTGCCAAACGTCAGCCTCGAAACCTTAATGACATGGAGAAGATCTGCAAAGAGGAATGGGACAAAATTCCTCCTGAGATGTGTGAAAATCTGGTGGCCAACTACAAGAAACATCTGACCTCTGTGATTGCCAACAAGGGTTTTTCCACCAAGTACTAAGTCATGTTTTGCAGAGGGGTCAAATACTTATTTCCCTCATTAAAATGCAAATCAATTTATAACATTTTTTATATGCGTTTTTCTGGATTTTTTTGTTGTTATTCTGTCTCTCACTGTTCAAATAAACCTACCATTAAAATTATAGACTGATCATGTCTTTGTCAGTGGGCAAACGTACAAAATCAGCAGGGGATCAAATACTTTTTTCCCCTCACTATATGTTAAGAAGAATGCACTAATTGTAAATCTGACTAAAATGAGGGAGGGGAGGGATGGAGAGGGAGGGAGGTCACAGCAGAAGGAAAATAAACGTGAGCTTTAATGATGATTACAATCACATCACATGAGCAGTGGTCAAGACTGCCTGAGGGGTGGAGTTGATCATAGGCTGAGATGTGATGACCCCCGGCTGGAAGGCCATTACCATGTTCTGACCGGGCAGCATGGCGGACTGGGCGTTGATGACTGTGAAGGTCTGTCTGCGTCTCTTGATCTCCCGGGCCATCTGGCACCAGGAGCAGATGTTGCAGAAGGTGGAGTACACACAGTCCGCCATCATGTCACCCTTTAGAGAGACGTGACACATGACTTCAATACTATAATCTCATACAGTCATTATCGTTTGATCTTGTAGGCGTGATGTTTAGAAGTACTCTATAGTGTTTCTAGTCACAAACAGTTGCAATAAGGTATCAGCAAAGGTACAAAACCTGGAATACTGTAAGATTACATCGACTACTGGGCTGTTTAAACTAAGCTCAAACTTCATCTGACTGAGTTCTACTATGGAAAAGCCAGAGTCAGCGAGACACCTGTCTGCCTCCGGACTTTCTCTCCTGCTTGACCATCTCCCTCAGATGACCACTCAAGCCATGAACCTTCTGATGACTGTCCATCTGATGATGTTGTTTTTCTAAATGACTTTTTTTGTGCTTTGGGGTGCTTTGAGATTCTTTGAAATGCGCTATATAAGTTGAATAAATTATTATTATTTGTATTACTAGGCACAAGCCCACATAAGCCCTCATGTGTTCTGTTGTGTATGTGTTGTATGCACTGCCTCACGCTTACGCAAAGTCCATAGGCTTAGTCTAATACTCTCCCTTTAGTGTCTTCATTCAGGCGTTCAGACTGACAGTACAACTCTCCATTTGTTAACCTACCTGAATCCCATAGCGGTTGCGCACCGCCACCCTCATGGACATGGACACAGGAGGGGTACAGGAAGACACCCCTACCAGCTGGGTGAAGAACCATAAGAGGTCCAGCAGAGGGAGACAGAAACACTCTCCGAACTCTGAGGTGGTAGTGCAGGCGAAACAGGGGAAGCACCAGTAGGCAAAACAGCCTGAGGATGGGGTGAGAGAGTGCAGGACAGGGAAAAGATATGTTAGCACTGATAGGAGACGTATCTAACTCACCTTGATTAGTGGCTTGTAGCACTGTTATTTTCTTAAGTTATTTTGTATGCATGGAGTATAAAGAGTATGGATGTCTCAAAATGTTGATGTCTCAAAATATGCCAAACACGGTGTAAGTAAAAACGGAACAATGTAATGTATAACATACATACATTTAACATACAACATACATACATTTTTTAAACTATGTTTTAATAAGACATTATGAAAAACAGATGTAAACTGAACTCTGAATTCTACTTTTTGCTGAATACTGAATAAATAGACAAACAAATGGACAGACAGACTCACAGACTTGTAAGTCGTCGAAGCAGCCACAGATGCCAGTGCTCCACTGGTTAGAGTGGACGGCTATTATAGCTGGTGTCTGGGGCTGAGGAGGCTGAGACTGTTGGTTGTTGTTGATTATCACATTTGTTGCCATGGTGACTGGCCAGCCGCTCAACTAAGGAGGAAGAGCCTGAACAAAAAGCGACAACAAACAACAATGGACTGTTACTTTTTCTTAACTTTTGGCTCTATCTGTGTCCCCAATGCCAACTTGCTGAAATAAAATATGAAATACCCCCACATGCTTCACCTGGCTGCAACTTGCTTTTTAATGGCTCTGCAGTTCCTTCTATTGTTCTAGGGCCATGATTCCGACCCTAGTTAAGTGGCGCCTAAATGGAACGTACTTCCCTTTTGATGCACTTTTCTCTCTGCATATTCTGACCTTAAACTTAAGCTTGAGAATAGCGTGCTATTTACCAGCTATTCGTTTTAGGTGGAGATCGAATAAATGAGGGTGTGGCGGAGGAGACTTAATTCCCTAATAAGTCTACCACCTTTATGCATGAGGAAACCATGAATAAGGTCTAGCGAAACCAACCGGTTCAATGTGGGAAAAGCATCTACTTTTTCAGATAGAAATAACACCATTCTCCATGGTGTCCCTATTGAATAATATTTCTCATTCACATCTTACAAACACTTACAAAATCATTCAGTCATCACTTTGCAGCCAATAGGCTACTTTGTGCACTCTTTAAACGGCAAAACCTCAAAGTGTTTGGAACTATTTCTTTCCGAACTATAATCTATACTGTGCGTTATCATGATATTCACCTTTGACCTGATGTTAAATCATATAAATCTCCCCATCAAACACAAATCATGGCAGCGTATAATTCTAGTAGTGGGTAATGTTCAATCTAAGTCCTATTTTCTTGAATAGTGACTATTAAAAAATATATATACACTCACCTGAAATGGTCAACTCTGCCTGTATCAAGGTTTGTGATTCCTACATCCGGATCAGGAACTAAATTATGGGAACATTGACTATTTGCATGTGTGTGATTTGCATAGGATATATATGAATGTCTGTTTTGTTCTTTGGAAATCTTTCATAACTATTTATCTCGTGTAATACAATTGTACGTTTCTGCAATACAAAGGTCCAGTTATCAAAAGGGTTTTGGAAATGTTTTTATACATGCATGTTCATTCAACTTTCACTCATCCGAAACCAATCAAAGGGCCTTTACAGACCAAACATACTGTATTTAGCTGTCAACAGGGGGGAAGTTGTGAATGTGAACTACCTGAGACAATACAGCATGGTGAAAGATTGAAGAATAGACATTCTACTACACCCAGACGAGCTTGAAACAGATTGGAGATCAGTGTTGGGTGGGTCACATACAGTACACGTGCCTGAGGGATGTTCCATGGTGACGGGTTTGGTGCCAGTGGGTGATTTAGGAGAGTCAAAGGAGGATTGAATGTGTAGTCCGCGATAACGCTTGGTGTTGTTGGTATTCCATTAACATGAGTCTAATGGTGATGATGTTGATTATGATTAATCTAGTGACCATGATGAAGGTGGAAGAGGTAGATGATGAAGAAGAGGGATATATGATGATGATGATGATGGTGCGTGATGAAGAGGAGGAGGAGAAAGAGCGAGGTCTTTCCTTATCTTGTGTGTGCGTTGATGAGCGTGACGGGTTGGAAGCGGGTCTTCATCTCTCGTGACATTTGACACCAGGTGCAGGGCCCGCAGAAGAACGAATAGACACAGTCATTACACATGGTGCCCTGTTAGAGAGGAGACAGAGATACATCATTACACATTACAACTGATCTAAGATCAGTTAACAATGGCTACATTCATCAATCAATTACAAAGAGGGGGTAGAATATCTGATCGGAGTTCAGCGCTATAACATCATCAGAACATGATGTATTACTCCCCGTGTAGCCTGGTCCCCGATCTGTTTGTGTTATCATTCCAACTCCTTGTTTGGCATGACTAGGAGTGGCAAGGAGTGGAATGTTAGCGCAGATAGACTGGTACCCAGGCTACTCCCTTAGTATGAAGGTACAGAAAACTGGTTAGGACAGTTCTGAGATCATATTAGAAGGTGGCTAAGGTGAGGTAAACATCATTAATTACTGGAGAGATGGAGGGACTGATATTTGTAGACTACTACGAGACATTACACACGTTTACACAAACAGTATCAAAGGAACTGGGAAATATAACTAATTTCTATGGACACAACACCAATAGTCAGACCTGTACATATCGCCTATAACTATTAGGCCCAGAGTGTTTCCTGGTCAGATCATGTGATTGTTACACCCCTGAAAAAGGGGAGAAATAATCACGAACGTGACGCAGTTATGTTTCCTCACTGACAAATTTAGTGTAATGATTTTACAAAAATACCACATTTTACAGAACAACAGATCTACAGGAACCAGAGTTTTGTAGGGTACAAAGCTTATTCAAGTCACAACAGCATAAACTGTAATTCACTAAAACATATACAAATGTTTCAATATAACTGTCAAACACAAAGTAGCTTTAGCTCAGTAACCCATAACTACATTTATCAACCATGTCAACAAAGTATTCGAAACACATTATACAAATAACCCCAAATATTATTATTAACAACGCACATGTTCATTCACAATTAGCATAAAATGGCAGCTACTCTCAGTACGAAGCTATCGCTGCAACCAAGCAGATTACAGTCACACACGCACCTAATAACTCTCTTCAACTTAACTCTAACTTCCTCAAGATGTTACTAACACATACCTTAAACTCTCTTGACATGTTAGCAAGTTATTACATTCAAATTAACTCGTTTTATATCAATAACGTACCTGAAAAAGGGAAGAAATAATCACGAACGTGACGCAGTTATGTTTCCTCACTGACAAATTTAGTGTAATGAGAAAAAGACCGCGATTCCCCCAGGAAGTTGGGTGGAGACCAGAGCAATCGATCTCAGGCTCATAGATTAAGAGCATTTAGTAGATCACAGATGAACACTTTTACCCTTAAATTAGGCACCACAAAATAAAGTAGTCAATATAACATTTACACATTCCTCTTACAATATTAACCCTTTGACTCTTGACGGATTTTAAACACATTTATGCATTTTATCAATCTCTATGAACTAGTACTGGATGCATTCTCTTTTTAACCTTAGATATTTTAAGATCCTTACATACCATGAACTTACTAATACTTTTTAGTGTATAACAGGCTATGAATGTCCTTTAACCTGTCACACTCTCCCCGACAAAATAAATGTTGTCCCAACATTACCAACATTATCTTCTTAAACAGTCTATAAGCACTGGACGTAGAAAATCCTCTTCTGTAAGATAGTCCTTGAGCAGAGGTCAAAGTTCACAGTTCAAATAGAACCAAGAAGTTATATTCACAGTCCATATCTGTTGACCAGCTGTATAAACAGTCCATAAGCAGTCTTTTCTCATACTATTGTCAACAGTCCATCAGTTTTAATGATCTATATGCATAGTCTGCTAATTGTCTTGTGAAAGTCTGTGAAATCAGTCAGTAGTCCATGGTCAAACATGTCAACTCTGTCTGTGGCCTCAAGTTTGCTGAAGTCCATACATGTAGGGTGGCTGAAGGTAATATCCCTGTAGTGATGGCAGCCATGGAACCAGTCCTGGTGCAGGGTAGACAGGGAACAACTGTGGCTGTGGCTGGATACTGTAGCAGGAAGGGATACCAAGCTGATCATAGGTGATACGTCTTGGAGGGTGTCTCTCTCTTTGTGGCAGCTGGTAAGCTGGTTCCTCAGGTTCAGCAGCAGCAGTTAATGAAGGAAAGGCACTTAGTGGACGATCATCCAGCACATTTTCAGCAGGCAAGTTCATCTCCTCAGCAGGCAGTTCTTTAACTGTTGTTTTCTCCTCCAGCTGATTTTCAACAAGAGGCTGTGCTGGTAGCGTATCAGGAACTGGCACCGCAACTGTTTGTTTCACTGGTGGGGGCCTGTTTTCCGACTCTCTCGCTGGTTCAGCATACCTCTCAGGTACTGTAGGAGATGTGGGGACCTGTAGCGGCTCATGATGAAGGTCATATTCATCCCCGCTGTCTTCATCAGAATCTAGAGGCTGTGATCCAGGCTGATGTCTCTTTTTCTTACTTTTGTCATCTTTAGTCATTTCTGGTTGTCTCTCAAAAGGTAAGTGGTCACAGGACATGAGCAGGTTTCTGTGCAGGACCCGGGAGCGTCCCCTACCCTTTTCTGGTCTCAACTCATAAATCGGCAGGTCTGAACCCATTTGTCTCACTACTGTGTGAATTTGATCTTCCCAATAGTTACGGAGTTTGCCTGGTCCTCCTCTTGGTGTCAGGTTTTTAATCAGAACTCGCTCGCCAGGCTGTAGCACTGAACTCCTAACTTTAGTGTCATAGTACTTTTACTTCTTTCAGCAGCTTTCTGAGCATTTTCATTTGCAATGGCGTATGCTTCTTCCATTCCTCGTTTCCAGTTCTCCACGTAGTCTCGCTGGTTACTGGAACCTGCCTCTGTGCACAATCCAAAGAACATATCAACTGGAAGCCTGGGTGATCTCCCAAACAGAAGATAAAATGGTGAATAGCCAGTCACTTCGCAACGGGTGCAGTTATAGGCATAAACCAGTTTGTTTAGAGACTCCTTCCAGTTTGACTTTTGTGTCTCAGTTAGTGTCTTTAGCATTTGCAACAATGTTCTGTTCATTCGTTCCACTTGACCGTTCCCCATCGGGTGGTAGGGTGTTGTTCTGGACCCGGCCATGCCACTGAGTTTCTTTAACTGATGGAACAACTGATTTTCGAATTCTCCCCCTTGGTCATGGTGGATGCGGGAGGGGAACCCAAACTTCAGGGCAAAGTCATTGAAGATGAGATTTGCAGCAGTTTTTCCTGACTTTGATGTGGTGGCGTAGGCTTGAGTGTAACGTGTAAAATGATCAACAATCACGAGGATGTACTCATATCCCCCTTTGCATCTGTCGAGATGGAGGAAATCTATACATACCAGTTCAAATGGCTGTGTTGTCACAATGTTTGTCAGAGGAGCTCTTGTTTCATGGCCTGGCTTTTTCTGCTTGACACAGCTACAAGTTTTAGTCACATAGTGCTCAATGTCAGATTGCATATAAGGCCAGAAGAAGCGGTCACGTACTAGTGATACAGTGCGGTCAGTACCTTGGTGTCCCATGTTATTGTGCAACTCTTCCATCACTTTACCTTTGTACTGCTCTGGTAGAACTAACTGCTTGCGGGCTGTAGTGATTCTGTACAGAATACCATCACTGTCGATTGTCAATTTGTCCCATTCTCTGAATAGGCATTTTGTCTTTGGACTGAATTCCTTTTGCTCTTTAACTGGCGGTTTGGAACCAGACAGCTTGAAATCGAGCACAGGACGGATGACCGGATCAGACTCTTGTGCCTCTCTTATCCCCTCTTTTGGGATCGAGCTGATTGTTGCTGTAGTTGTCTCACCTTCAGCTGATACTGACATAGATGCAGCTGAAATTGACCAAGGCACAAAAGGCTCTTTCTGTACCTCTACTGCTTGTATAGTGGCGGCAATGGTGTCTGGTGGAAGCTCCTCAGAACATTCTCTCATCAGTGACTCTACATCCAGTGGCATCCTCGACAAAGCATCTGCATCACCGTTCTCTCTGCCTGGCCTGTACTTTATTGTAAAGTGGAAATCAGCCAATTCTGCAACCCACCTGGAAGTGGTTGCGTTCAGTTTTGCAGTAGACAGAATGTAGCTGAGCGGGTTGTTATCACTGTATACAGTGAAGGTCGGAGCATAGTACAAATAATCATGGAACTTATCAGTGATTGCCCATTTTAGAGCTAGAAATTCTAGCTTGCCAGAGTGGTAGTGATAGTTCTTCTCAGCTGCTGTTAAGGTTCGAGAGCCATAAGCAATGACCCTAAGCTTCCCATCTTGCTCTTGATAAAGAACTGCTCCCAAGCCTTGGTGTGACGCATCAGTGTGTACAACAAATGGCTGAGTGAAGTCAGGGAAACCTAAGACTGGTGGGTGAAGCAGACACTCAATCAGCTGTTCAAGTGCCTGTTGATGCTGGTCAGTCCACAGGATTGGCTTGTTTGAGGGCACCACATGACTTACTTTCTTTGTTTTTGCTTTCCGTGGGTGGTCAGGTAATTTCTCTGAATCTGCTTTCAGGAGGTCATACAGACAGCTGGCCCTCCTAGAAAAGTCTTTGATGTACTGTCTGTAGTAAGTGAGTAAACCAAGCATTTTTCTGAGCTGGCCCACAGTCTGTGGTCTGATCTCTTTCAATGCTCTTACTGCTTCAAAATCGGCTGGGTCAACTTTGCTGCCGTCTGCAGACACTATTCTGCCCAAATAACGGACCTGGGGTTTAAAGAGATCACACTTACTTGGCTTGAGTTTGATGCCATACTCTCTGAGACGCTGCAAAACCTTTTGCACATCATTCACATGGCTGTCGAAAGTTTTACTGAAAACTAGCGTGTCGTCCAGATAAGGAATGCAGATGTTGTCCCGGAGCCCTTCCAAACATTCCTCCATACAACGCTGAAAAGCTGCAGGAGCGTTCATGAGGCCGAATGGCATACGTATCCACTCATAGAGTCCCCATGGGGTCACAAATGCTGTCAGTGATCTGCTTTCTTCAGAGATGAACCCTTGGTGATATGCTTTTCCCTGATCTAAAAGGGAGAACCAGGAATTACCACCTAAACTGTCCATGATGTCCTGGACCCGAGGGATGGGCTGGCGGTCGGGATGTGTCTTTCTGTTCAGGTCTCTGTAATCTATACACAACCGGAGGGTCCCGTCCTTCTTCCTAACGCACACGACAGGTGAAGAATATGAAGAGTTTGACTTCCTAACCCAACCCTGGGCTATGAGGTCATGAAGGTAACCCTTCATCTCCTGATACAGTGGCCTGGGCACTGACATGTATGTGCGCTTGACTGGTTCAGAGTCCTTTAGAGAAATAGTCATTTTCAATCGTTCAATGCAGCCAATGTCATTGTCTGATCTGGAGAAGGAGTGACACTCTTCTCTAAGCATTTTCCTAACAACCTCTCTCTGTTCTTCGGTTAGGTGACTTAAACCTACTGGTGGATCCCACTGTTCAGTAGCAGTACATGGAGTTTGAACACTAGTGTGATTCACTGTGGCTGGGGTGACAGCTTTTTCAAAGACTTGGGCAGGTAACACAGTCATAATGGTTTGTACTGTACCGATTATGGTGCGTCCTAGCAGGGCAATGTCATGGTCAGTGGGGTTAGAGACATCAAGCATGACAACTGGAAAAACACCTTTCTTAACTCTGACTAGTGTGTCAAAGAACTCAAGTTCATCTGGCCACTGCGGGTTCAGGTCTGGCTGGAAAAGCATTGTCATGTCATCTTTGAAAGGCTGGGAAGCTACCCGGCACTCAATCTGAATGCTACTGTGTTTTGGTACAGCAACCTTCTCTTTCTTGGTCTTCACTGCGTATTCATCTGTCTGTTCTGCGCTAACAGCCTGTATAAAAGCCCTCACCTTATTTCTTTTGAGGCTTGGGAAAGCTTTTTTCACTGTACTGTACCGTTTAGTCTTTTCGGTCATTGTCAGGATGTGCTCAATAACATTGAAACCTATGATGGGATGAGATAGGTGACAGCCTTTCATTACCAGCACTGGGATGATCAGTTCCTTCGTTTGGTCAGTTTCAGAGGCTAGCCGAAAAGTTGTTTCAATCCATCCCAGGTACGGCATTTCAGTCCCATTTGCTGCCGTCAATCTTAGATCATCAGGTGAGTCCAGAATTTCTGAAACATCCCTCAGCCTTGCGTTTGGGAGAGATTCCGCTTTCCATCGTTCATCAATGACCGATACCTGAGAGCCTGTGTCCCATAGAGCTTGGAGGTGGTGGCGATTCAGGTGACACTCAACAAGGCACTGTCTACCGACTAGCGAGGTGACCTTATGGGGGGTGGCAACCTTGAGCTAGGGATGGTAAAGAGTGGGCATTTTCTTCTGTACAGGAAAGCTTTTCACAGGTAGAGTCCATTTTCAGGTGAGTGCATTTTTCCTTATGTTTAGTCCAATGTTGGTTTTGACATCCTTTGGAACAGTACAGTGTCTCTTTACATGATGAACATTGTTTCAGGTTCTCAAATGAATCTTCTCTGGCACAATTTGCACATTTCTGGGACTTTTTGGTAGCTACGGTTAACACTTGTCCCTCAGCGGTAACCCTTCCCCGTTTAAAGGGGCCTCTTTGGATGGTCTGACTCCCCGGATTTTACATCCAGCTTGAAAATGTTCCCCACTCCCACATCGGAAGCAGTGTGTGCAGCGTGCATCTGTTCTGGCCTGCTGGCAGACAAAACACCTCCTTGGAGCTTGAGCAGAGCGGTTGGTATACAGGTTAGGTGCATATTGATACTGCGCAGGGTCAGGTGCTTGGGGCTGACTGTAGTTGCTGTAATACTGCTGCTGGGAAACAGGTGGCTGGGGGTCCCTATCTGGCCTCCTAACTGGAAGTGGGGCATGGGCATAAGGCGATGACTGAAACATAGGCTGCTGTAATGTCTCCTTAATCTGAGCAATCTCTGCACTGAGACCTTTTAGGGAAGCTACACCTGTCTTAAGTTCAGCTAACTCTGTTAACAGTTCTGCGGGTATCTTAGCTTTGGCTTCCTTCACAGGACACTTTGCAGATGGCGTATCTTCTAACTGAACTACACTTACAGTTGTAGCAGGCTGTGGGGCATTAAAACGCTTTTGTTTCGTCTTTCTATCTCATTAGCACAAGCAATGTTAAGCTTCTCTAGCAAAACCTCATCTGATGTTTCGCTATCAAGCAGGAGAGGCTGCATGTCTATCCTGATACTGTCACTCTGGAGACCTGTAAGGACTGTGTGTAAACACATGCGCTGGACTAGAGCAGGGTCATACTTAAGCCCTGATTCTGACTCCTGGGACGCAAATAGTACTTTCTGCCTCAAATCTAAGACGCGCATCAGGAAGCTTTGAGGGGTCTCCCTTGCTATGCTGTGCTTCTGAAGCTAGCTGTTTGTAAAGCTCTGTTGCACTCTTCTCTTGGAAGTGGGAACGCAGGATGCATCTAAGTGTGGGAAGAGTTAGCTGGGGTTTACCTTCCAAGTAGCTGCGTAGCTGTGAGCCTGGAGAAATAGCCCTGATTACTGCGTCTACTATTTCTACCTCAGGATAGCCTCTGTTAAGTCCATTCTCAATCTGATGGGCAAGGCTGGAAAAAGTCAGTTTATCTTTCTGGCCCGGTTCACCTATCTGACCAGAAATTTTTAACTCTTTGCGCCAGTATGAGCCGGGCTGTGCACTGGGTGAGAGCTGCATGCTCCTCTGAAGATGGGCAGGGGGTTGGGGCTGGCGCAGAGAATCACTGGCTTGGTCTGCAGTACTCTGCTCAGTTCCCACCCCTTGTTGTGGGGTTACAGTTCTCAGTCCCTCTATTCTGTGATGTGTTCTGGCTGTTTCAATATCATGGTCAGTTTGCCCTGTCTTGCTATCTATGCCACTGATCATCTCTGTCATTTTGTCTTTAAGTAACAATAATTCCGACATGCCGCCATCTTCTAACTCTGCAACTTCCTCTCTTTCAAGGAACATCATAATGTGAGTCATCAGTGATATGCGGGATTTGTCTTGAACATCTCTTCTCTGTTCGCCTGATATGTCAAGGAAATCACATACGTCTAGTAACTTGTCTTTAGTCAGGGTGTGCAATTCTCCTACTACCTCTTCCTGTAGTTCTTCCAAGGCGGTTGTCATGTTGACAGGACAGGAGGAACCTTTACTGTGCAGGAGTTGACTCTGAATTAGGTGGTCCTTACTGTCTCTGATGGTCTCTCAACGGCCTCAGTTGACACGTACTTAACCCCCAACTTCCAGCTCCCCTCGAACAGCAACACTTTCCTCACTGCAGCCTGCCTGGGTTGTTATGTAGGGATTTAGCTGGCTCGGAATTCAGCGACCAGGATGTGGAAGCCGGACATCTGAGCAGCAATCTCAGCGGAGCCTCCAAAATGTTACACCCCTGAAAAAGGGGAGAAATAATCACGAACGTGACGCAGTTATGTTTCCTCACTGACAAATTTAGTGTAATGATTTTACAAAAATACCACATTTTACAGAACAACAGATCTACAGGAACCAGAGTTTTGTAGGGTACAAAGCTTATTCAAGTCACAACAGCATAAACTGTAATTCACTAAAACATATACAAATGTTTCAATATAACTGTCAAACACAAAGTAGCTTTAGCTCAGTAACCCATAACTACATTTATCAACCATGTCAACAAAGTATTCGAAACACATTATACAAATAACCCCAAATATTATTATTAACAACGCACATGTTCATTCACAATTAGCATAAAATGGCAGCTACTCTCAGTACGAAGCTATCGCTGCAACCAAGCAGATTACAGTCACACACGCACCTAATAACTCTCTTCAACTTAACTCTAACTTCCTCAAGATGTTACTAACACATACCTTAAACTCTCTTGACATGTTAGCAAGTTATTACATTCAAATTAACTCGTTTTATATCAATAACGTACCTGAAAAAGGGGAAGAAATAATCACGAACGTGACGCAGTTATGTTTCCTCACTGACAAATTTAGTGTAATGAGAAAAAGACCGCGATTCCCCAGGAAGTTGGGTGGAGACCAGAGCAATCGATCTCAGGCTCATAGATTAAGAGCATTTAGTAGATCACAGATGAACACTTTTACCCTTAAATTAGGCACCACAAAATAAAGTAGTCAATATAACATTTACACATTCCTCTTACAATATTAACCCTTTGACTCTTGACGGATTTTAAACACATTTATGCATTTTATCAATCTCTATGAACTAGTACTGGATGCATTCTCTTTTTAACCTTAGATATTTTAAGATCCTTACATACCATGAACTTACTAATACTTTTTAGTGTATAACAGGCTATGAATGTCCTTTAACCTGTCACATGATCAGGAACAACTCAGGGCCCTAGTCATAAGACATGCCAAGCTAAGTCAGTAAAAAAAATCTAAAGCAAACATCAAGGCTTCAGAGTGTAGACTCTAGTGCATGAGGTTCTGTGTGTCCCTACCTCGATGCCATAGCGTTGGCGCATGCCCACCCTCATGGACATGGTGGCTGGGGGGATAACACCGAAACTGTCTAGCAGGGGCAGACACAGACACTCCCCGGCAAATCAATATAAGGAGATGTTTCATGCTCCACAATAATGGTGCTATATAGTTTTCAAGATAGTTTGTGAAGTCAAACTGAGTTCAAATTCTTCATAGTGCTGTATGTTACACACAGAAGTCCAGTGCTTACTGTATAGTTGTCCCCAGGCTAAGCTTTGTTTTATAACTGTTCCTTTGAATACAGCAGCAATCACAGTCTGAGGTAAACTGTAAATTACGATTACATACAGTAGTATCCCACTGGGGAAAAACTGGTTGAGTCAACGTTGTTTCAACGTAATTTGTCGACGTATTGTGACGTATTGTGATGTGGAAAATACATTGGATTGGAAAAAAGTCATAAAAACTGTTGTTTTGAGGGTGGAATTTTAACCACAGGATTATGGTAACTAATTTTCAACGTATAAAATATGTTGAATTTGTACCTTTGAAGCAAAGTCAGATCTTCAACGTTATATCCACTATCAGAAAAAAAAACAATAGGCTGGGCAGCACCTCCTACTGGAGAGTTGATCAATCTACAGCTATTTATTTGTTCTTCCATCCAGGGTTTTAACTAAGCTCTGCTCTGCTTAGCTTTGATATTTGTCACTGACTACTACCTATGTGATATCACAAGAATGATTGTTTAGAGATCTCTTAATAACTAAATATATTCACTGTTGCTATCGAAATCATTCAAAAGGATAGGTTTAACAGAGCAAATGAAATGTAACCATACTTTATAAGGCATATATCATCAATAATACTATTTAGGCCTACAGTGAGGGAAAAAAGTATTTGATCCCCTGCTGATTTTGTACGTTTGCCCACTGACAAAGAAATTATCATTTTATAATTTTAATGGTAGGTTTATTTGAACAGTGAGAGACGGAATAATAACAAATAATCCAGAAAAATGCATGTCAAAAATGTTATAAATTGATTTGCATTTTAATGAGGGAAATAAGTATTTGACCCCCTCTCAATCAGAAAGATTTCTGGCTCCCAGGTGTCTTTTATACAGGTAACGAGCTGAGATTAGGAGCACACTCTTAAAGGGAGTGCTCCTAATCTCAGTTTGTTACCTGTATAAAATACACCTGTCCACAGAAGCAATCAATCAATCAGATTCCAAACTCTCCACCATGGCCAAGACCAAAGAGCTCTCCAAGGATGTCAGGGACAAGATTGTAGACCTACACAAGGCTGGAATGGGCTACAAGACCATCGCCAAGCAGCTTGGTGAGAAGGTGACAACAGTTGG
Organism: Coregonus clupeaformis; assembly: GCF_020615455.1. Taxonomy (NCBI): domain Eukaryota; kingdom Metazoa; phylum Chordata; class Actinopteri; order Salmoniformes; family Salmonidae; genus Coregonus; species Coregonus clupeaformis. The sequence continues at coordinate 4,365,047 of NC_059207.1, read as the reverse complement.
TGCGATTATTCACAAATGGAAGAAACACAAAATAACTGTCAATCTCCCTCGGCCTGGGGCTCCATGCAAGATCTCACCTCGTGGAGTTGCAATGATCATGAGAACGGTGAGGAATCAGCCCAGAACTACACAGGAGGATTTCAAGGCAGCTGGGACCATAGTCACCAAGAAAACAATTGGTAACACACTACGCCGTAAAGGACTGAAATCCTGCAGCGCCCGCAAGGCCCCCCTGCTCAAGAAAGCACATATACATGCCTGTCTGAAGTTTGCCAATGAACATCTGAATGATTCAGAGGAGAACTGGGTGAAAGTGTTGTGGTCAGATGAGACCAAAATGGAGCTCTTTGCCATCAACTCAACTCGCCGTGTTTGGAGGAGGAGGAATGCTGCCTATGACCCCAAGAACACCATCCCCACCGTCAAACATTGAGGTGGAAACTATGCTTTGGGGGTGTTTTTCTGCTAAGGGGACAGGACAACTTCACCGCATCAAAGGGACGATGGACGGGGCCATGTACCGTCAAATCTTGGGTGAGAACCTCCTTCCCTCAGCCAGGGCATTGAAAATGGGTCGTGGATGGGTATTCCAGCATGACAATGACCCAAAACACACGGCCAAGGCAACAAAGGAGTGGCTCAAGAAGAAGCACATTAAGGTCCTGGAGTGGCCTAGCCAGTCTCTAGACCTTAATCCCATAGAAAATCTGTGGAGGGAGCTGAAGGTTCGAGTTGCCAAACGTCAGTCTCGAAACCTTAATGACTTGGAGAAGATCTGCAAAGAGGAGTGGGACAAAATCCCTCCTGAGATGTGTGCAAACCTGGTGGCCAACTACAAGAAACGTCTGACCTCTGTGATTGCCAACAAGGGTTTTGCCACCATGTACTAAGTCATGTTTTGCAGAGGGGTCAAATACTTATTTCCCTCATTAAAATGCTAATCAATTTATAACATTTTTGACATGCGTTTTTCTGGATTTTGTTGTTGTTATTCTGTCTCTCACTGTTCAAATAAACCTACCATTAAAATGATAGACTGATCATTTCTTTGTCAGTGGGCAAACGTACAAAATCAGCAGGGGATCAAATACTTTTTTCCCTCACTGTAGTTTATAGCATAAATATTGATTGATAATGTTTTTTGTACACAAAAATTCCAAAAAATATTTAGATACAAATCTGTTATATTTTTCCAAAATATGTTAATACTTTAAAGAAGACACTGGGAACGAAATCATTGTCCTAGAGTACTCTTAATTACAGGCAGGCGGGACCGGTGTCACAGCTAACGTTGTTATTATGGTGGTCTGCAAAGAAATCGGTGCATGCCGCCATCTACTGTGCTGGCGCGAGCTAGCTAGCTAGCTACATCTTTCTAAGCTAACCAGGTACTTCTCTCGACGTAATCAGAACACCCCACTCTTTATTCATGTTTTGTTTTGACTCCTGTTTTGTTGTTTTTCCTTTTCATTTCTGTAATTGTAAAGCGACTTTGGGTCCTTGAAAAGCGCTATATAAGTCACATATATTATTATTATTATTAGAACCAATGGAATGCAGGAACGCCCACATTATTAAAGTGAAATTCCACCATTATTTTCAAATGCTTTATTTAGACATTAGAAACAGGAGGAGAAGGAGACCATGTAGGACAGTCAGAAGAATAGAACCTCAGGACATTAATATGACATTTGCTTTGGGAATGTTTCCCACTCAACCACACAACCATGTATAATGTGAGGAACTTGTGAATCCCATTAAGGTAAAGCCTAGGCCCCCAAGTCAGAAGACATATAGTGCATTCAGAAAGTATTCAGACCCCTCGACCTTTTCCACATTTTGTTACATTACAGCCTTATTCTAAAATTGATTTAATCGTTTTTTTCCGCTCATCGATTTACACACAACACCCCATAATGACAAAGCAAAAACTGTTTTTTAGACATTTTTGCAAATGTATTAAAAATAAAAAACTGATATCACATTTACATAAGTATTCAGACCCTTTACTTAGTACTTTGTTGAAGAATCTTTGGCAGCGATTACAGCCTTGATTCTTCTTGGGTATGACTCTACAAGCTGAGCACACCTGTATTTCTCCCATTCTTCTCTGCAGATCCTCTCAAGCTCTGTCAGGTTGGATGGGGAGCGTCGCTGCACAGAGATGTTCGATCGGGTTCAAGTCCGGACTCTGGCTGGGCCACTCAAGGACATTCAGAGACTTGTCCCGAAACCACTCCTGCATTGTCTTGGCTGTGTGCTTAGGGTCGTTGTCCTGTTGGAAGGTGAACCTTAGCCCCAGTCTGAGTTCCTGAGCGCTCTGGAGCAGGTTTTCATCAAGGATCTCTCTGTACTTTGCTCTGTTCATCTTTCCCTCGATCCTGACTAGTCTCCCAGTCCCTGCCGCTGAAAAACATCCCCACAGCATGATGCTGCCACCACCATGCTTCACCGTAGGGATGGTGCCAGGTTTCCTCCAGACGTGGCATTCAAGCCAAAGAGTTCAATCTTGGTTTCATCAGACCAGATAATCTTGTTTCTCATGATATGAGAATCCTTTAGGTGCCTTTTGGCAAACTCCAAGCGGGCCGTCATGTGCCTTTTACTGAGGAGTGGCTTCCGTCTGGCCACTCTACTATAAAGGCCTGATTGGTGGAGTGCTGCAGAGATGGTTGTCCTTCTGGAAGGTTCTCCCATCTCCACAGAGGAACTCTGGAGCTCTGTCAGAGTGGCCATCGGGTTCTTGGTCACCTCCCTGACCAAGGCTCTTCTCCCCCGATTGCTCAGTTTGGCCGGGCGGCCAGCTCTAGGAAGAGTCTTGGTGGTTCCAAACGTCTTCCATTTAAGAATGATGGAGGCCACTGTGTTCTTGGAGACCTTCAATGCTGCAGAACATTTTTGGTACCCTTCCCCAGATCTGTGCCTCCACACAATCCTGTCTCTGAGCTCTACGGACAATTCCTTCAACCTCATGGCTTGGTTTTTGCTCTGACATGCACTGTCAACTGTGGGACCTTATATAGACAGGTGTGTGCCTTTCCAAATCATGTCCAATCAATTGAATTTACCACAGGTGGACTCCAACCAAGATGTAGAAACATCTCAAGGATGATCAATGGAAACAGGGTGCACCTGAGCTCAATTTCGAGTCTCATAGCAAAGGGTCTGAATACTGACGTAAATAAGGTATTTCTGTGTTTTATTTTTAATACATTTGCAAACATTTCTAAAAACCTTTTTTTGCTTTGCCATTATGGGGTATTGTGTGTAGATTGATGAGGAACACTTTTTATTTAATCAATTTTAGAATAAGGCTGTAACGTAACAAAATGTGGAAAAAGTCAAGGGGTCTGAATATTTTCCGAATGCACTGTATTTAGATTAAATCCAATATGTCAACTTCAAACATTGTGCTGCCTTAAATTTTGTCTAACACTTAGAGGGTAGTCACAATTGAGAATTCAACCCTGTCCAACTCTGATCATGTAGCGCCGCTATAAGAGTTGGTCCCATACTTGCCCCAAACAGGGAATGAACCTGCAACCTATTGTACAAGAAAACACCTTAACCCACTTGACAACACAAACCATGCATTTTCCTGGATAGGAGACAGATATTAGCATAATAAATGACTGGTGGATCGCATTGATCCTTTGGTTGTGATGTAAAAGTGTTTATATAAAAGGATCCTGAAATGATTGTCAGTTCTATTTCTCCTACTTCTATCTGCAACAATGTGACATTTTTCCCATCTCTATGGTTTTCCCCCACTGAATACAGCCCATCTCAATTAATGCACAGCATGTCATGTGACAAACAAATAGCATACTTCCTGGTACCAGCATTTCCTGGAACATTTCTAATGAAATTACCTAGACATTGAATAACTAAATGGATTCCTCAATATTCAAGATTGATTTAACACACCCAGGTAAGAATATATCATAATCTGCATGCTGATCACACATTATAGAACTACTGCTAGGTAACACTAGCCCCTTTCTTTTTGTCTCCCACAACCTTATCCTTAATAAATAAAAACGACAACAAAACAACCACAAAAGCAGAAAGAAAAGAAAAGGCAGCATTCAAACTACCGGAGAGGATAACTACTTCACAGTCACAGTGAATGACAAACATCTGATGCCCATGCAAGCTTGTTTGCAATATGTTGGCCTATCCTCTGTGCAATGCAACCCATTATTGATAACATCTTCTTACAAAACATGCAGCCATATTTCTATGTGAAGCTGTTTCAGTCTTTTTGACAATCACACATCAGCATATTGTCTAAGGGTAACTAAGGACTCTACAGTATGCAGGCCATCAGATGTGTTTGATTACTATCCAATAACCGCCTACATTATTGGATGCAAATGATACATTGTTTTGAAGAATATCTTGTTTGATGAGTGATTTGGATGTATATCCTGAGTCAAGGTTGAGCTTTACAACTGCATTGAAATCTGTAACTTTTTCAATTTAGCATTTATTTAAAGCTGCACTATCTAGGTTTGTAGCGACCCAAAATATTTGCTGATACAAATATGAGTTGTAGACAGGGTTGGGTTCAATTCCATTTCAATTCCAGTCAATTCAGGAAGTACACTGAAATTCCAATTCTCTTCAATGCTCTTCAATGAAGAACATTTGGAATTGGAATTTGGTTTACTTTCTGAACTGACTGGAATTGAAATGGAATTCACCCCAACCCTGGTTATAGATCTGTCATTTTCATTGACAGTATGACAAGTGGCAGATCTGTTCCATGTACTATACTTCTATGCTTCCCCTTCAGTTTATTGAAATATGTATTGTATATAAAAATAAACAGGGAAAAAGGTGCCTACATATCTTGGAGTTTAAGACAAAAGGGGGTATCTACATTGTAGAGGTCTTGTGAATTCATAGCCATTTTAATTCAATGGTGTAACAGACCACTAAAGCAGACCTCCACATTTTTTTTGCTATGAATACTTTATATGATGTAATCAATGGAAGCTATAGGTACAGTATGTCATGTATTTTGTTGTATATTATTGTATTGCTTACATGAAAAAAAGTATCATTTGCAATCATTTACAAGTGCATTGAGTTTTTAATGTCATTTTCTTTAAAATCATTTCTTACCATTAAATTGATGGTAATGATTGGTGAATCATCGAAGCTCATTTGCTGTGAGGAGCCCGTCTCCATGGATAGTCTTAAATGGGTATGTCCTATCTTTGATCACTGTAAAGGCAAATATTGGCATTTACAATTTACCACATTAATGTTTTCATTTTATTGAGGAACTGAGATAGTGTTTATTTACCTGTTTTGTGCAAAGCACATTATTGAGTTTGAAGTTGTGTTGCTACTTATCAAATGCATATGAAAATAAACTCACAATATTCACATACACTCTTCCTAGAATCATCATCTTAAATATAATATATTTTGGTAATGGTATATTATTTTGATTAAAATATTTACTGGCAAAATAAATAACAGTGCATATTGTTTTGTCTTTCAAACAATAAGACAGTGATATCAACTGGATTCTGAAATGGACATCACTGATATAAGATATCAACTGTTCAGAGGGGACTGCGTGAATCAGGCCTTCATGGTTGAATTGCTGCAAAGAAACCACTACTAAAGGACACCAATAAGAAGAAGAGACCTGATTGGGCCAAGAAACACGAGCAATAGACATTAGACTGGTGGAAAGTTGTCCTTGGAGATTTTTGGTTCCAACCGCCGTGTCTTTGTGAGATGCGGCATGGGTGAACTGATGTTCACTGCATGTGTATTTCCCACCGTAAAGCACAGAGGAGGAGGTGTTATGGTGTGGGGGTGCTTTGCTGGTGACACTGTCTGTGATCTATTTAGAATTCAAGGCACACTTAACCAGCATGGCCACCACAGCATTCTACAGCGATACGTAAGGCTGTGTAAGGGCTATTTTACCAAGGAGAGTGATGGAGTGCTGCATCAGATGACCTGGTCTCCACAATCCCCTGACCTCAACCCAATTGAGATGGTTTGGGATGAGTCGGACAGCAGAGTGAAGGAAAAGCAGCCAACAAGTGCTCAGCATATGTGGGAACTCCTTCAAGACTGTTGGAAAAGCATTTCCGGTGAAGCTGGTTTTTTAGTTATTTATTTTTATTTCACCTTTATTTAACCAGGTAAGCCAGTTGAGAATAAGTTCTCATTTACAACTGCGACCTGGCCAAGATAAAGCAAAGCAGTGCGATAAAAACAACAACAACACAGAGTTACATATGGGATAAACAAAACGTACAGTCAAAAACACAATAGAAAATCTATATACAGTGTGTGCAAATGTAGTAAGTTATGGAGGTAAGGCAATAAATAGGCCATAGTGCAAAATAATTACAATTTAGCATTAACACTGGAGAGATAGATGTGCAAAAGATGATGTGCAAAAAGAGATACTGGGGTGCAAATGAGCAAAATAAATAACAAAATGGGGATGAGGTAGTTGGGTGGGCTAATTACAGATGGGCAGTGTACAGGTGCAGTGATCGGTAAGCTGCTCTGACAACTGATGCTTAAAGTCAGTGAGGGAGATAAGAGTCTCTGGTTGAGAGAATGTCAAGAGTGTGCAAAGCTGTAAACAAGGCAAAGAGTGGCTATTTGAAGAATCTCAAATATAAAATATATTTTGATTTGTTTAACACTTTTTTAGTTACTACATGATTCCATATGTGTTATTTCATAGTTCTGATGTCTTCACTATTATTCTACAATGTAGAAAATAGTAAAAATAAAGAAAAACCCTGGAATGAGTAGGTGTGTCCAAACTTTTGACTGGTACTGTAAGTATTCAGACCCTTTGCTATGAGACTCGAAATTGAGCTCATTGACATCCTGTTTCCATTGGTCATCCTTGAGATGTTTCTACAACTTGATTGGAGTCCACCTGTGGTAAATTCAATTGATTGGACATGATTTGGAAAGGCACACACCTGTTTATAGAAGGTCCCACAGTTGACAGTGAATGTTAGAGCAAAAACCAAGCCATGAGGTTGAAGGAATTGTCCGTAGAGCTCCAAGACACGATTGTGTGAAGGCACAGATCTGGGGAAGGGTACTAAAACATTTCTGCAGCATTGAAGGTCCCCAATTCTTAAATGGAAGAAGTTTGGAACCACCAAGACTCTTCCTAGAGCTGGCTGCCCGGCAAAACTGAGCAATCGGGGTAGAAGGGCCTTGGTCAGGGAGGTGACCAAGAACCCGATGGTCACTCTGACAGAGCTTCAGAGTTCCTCTATGGAGATGGGGGAAGCGTCCAGAAGGACAACCATCTCTGCAGCACTCCACCAATCAGGCCTTTATGGTAGAGTGGCACATGGCAGCACGCTTGGAGTTTGCCAAAAGGCACCTAAAGGACGCAGACCATGAGAAACAAGATTCTCTGGAGAGACCTGAAAATAGCTGTGCAGCGACTCTCCCCATCCATCCTGACAGCTTGAGAGGATCTGCAGAGAAGAATGGGAGAAACTCCCGAAGTACAGGTTTGCCAAGCTTGTAGCGTCATACCCAAGAAGACTCGAGGCTGTAATCGCTGCCAAAGGTGCTTCAACAAAGTACTGACTAAAGTGTCTGAATACTTATGTAAATGTGATATTTCCCTTTTTTATTTTAATTACATTAGCAGAAATTTCAAAAAACCTGTTTTTGCTTTGTCATTATGGGGTATTGTGTGTAGATTGATGAGATGTTTTTAAAAGAAATCAATTTTAGAATAAGGCTGTAACGTCAAGGGGTCTGAATACTTTCCGAATGCACTTTATATACAGCAAAGTGTCATTTTTATCACTTCAAATAAAGGTAGGGATAATTATTTTCCATATCTGTCTGAGGTTTTTGTAGGTTTTTGTAATTCAGAGATCAATTGTTATCTGCCATGTGAGTGAATAAAACAACTTGAAATACACACAATAGAGAACTTGGGGAAGGTATTCCTACTATTTTAATTCCCAATGTTTTGTGTTTGTTTTTTATACAGAGTTTATCTTGAATCTTGAAGCGTCTCCCCCTGGAAGGCACATCTGGAGCTGACGCCCCTGAAAAAGGTTGGCCAGACAATTTCACTACATGTGAGGACACTTTGTCAGTTGAGATTAAAAAGGCGTTTCGGAACAAAGTGGATCTCCCAAAGTCTCAATTTCATCACCTGAGGGGTATGTTGCAGTCTGCAGTTGTTGACGAAGTGCTGCAGTACACAACATATCCTGAATAGTACCAAAAAATGCTATAATCTTGAAATGGCCACACCTGAAGGCCAAATGGGGTTCACCCACTACAGTGTGGCTTACGTGCATTACGGACAAACTAAAGAATAAACAGCGGTTTTAGAAAGAGCAGCAGACAGTGAGGGAGCATCTCAGACATCAAAAGCAAAATGGAGGACAGACTCTACAACCAGTGTGAACTCAGATGCAGTATCACTAATGACAAAGAAATGAGAAAGATAGAAGTATTCTTGAGGAAACATTCACACAAAGGAGAAAGTTACTAAACACATGACATTAAAGATGGAGGAATATCCCTTTTTGTTCACCAAAGATGGATTTAGCTTAGACTTTGAACTACTCACTAACAACATAGGTACTCAGAGACTTTCAGAGACATGCTGCCACTCAGGCGGTTAAGTTATTAGATAAGGGTAAAGCCAAAATAGAAAATATGGAGTGCAACCCACAGCAAAGGAACAATTCAAAGTGAGCAGTCCTCCAATGCATTGTGGAGAGAATGAACATTACCTTGGAGGAAAACATAACTGCACAAGACCCAAGTTGGATGGTAACGCAACACCATACTATAGCTGGCCTGATGCTTCCCCATCTCCTTGGGGAAGACAGTACACTGTTCGTAAAGGAGTTTTATAGCTGGCCTCCTGATGCTTCCCCATCTCCTCGGGGAAGACAATCACTGTTTGTAAAGGAGTTTTCAGTAAGTGACTATTTACAGTATTTAATGTATTGGCATATGCTACATTCTTTTTTATTCAATTCTATAATATATTCAATTTGATTAATTTCAGGAGACTTCCACACCATCTGCTGTCACCACAGGACCTCCAAATCCCTATGTTGTGAGTATTGGCTCAGTCCATTCCTCAACACGTTTCTACTTGGTTGTGGATAACAAAGCAGTAGTTGTGCTGCATGATTTTGTGGATGCTATTGCAGCATTATCATTTTCATATTACATATTTTGGCTAAAGTACCCAAGGAAGTGTGACTGTACTTTCACATTTATGCAGGTGCAAATACTGAAAAGGCCAGTCAGAAAATAAGTTCATCACGTGTATGAATAAGATGTAGAAATGCCTAAAAGAAAAACATTTGAAATAAATATTGAACATCATTTGTTTTACTTCTGGGGAAGTTATTTATTTATTATTTATTTTTAAATATAATTTTGAGTTTTAAAGTTAGGCAGCCTGGAGGCAGTTTACATTTACATTTTAGTCATTTAGCAGACGCTCTTATCCAGAGCGACTTACAGGAGCACAGTTCATTTATGTTTAGAAATATTGTGAATAAAGTTTAATTAGACTTTTTGTCATTCCCGATTTATATTTTTTAGGGCATGTTTATATTATCATGTTGAAGTTGCAACTGTACTTTTTGTTTGTTTATGCAAACGTGTATAGATGATGTAATGTACCAATAATGTATAGATGATATAATGTATCATAGATTATGCCAAAGGAAATACTGTACCATGTTTGACTGATTTGGTTTTAGTGTCTGAACTCTGTTTGAGTGGTCTGCAATAGTTTTTTTTTCTCTGTATTTTGTATTGTCAATTGATGTATCATTGTGGAGTGACACTTTAATAAAATTGTCTAACTCTTCGAACTCTAATAGTGTTCAGGGGCTTTAGAGAGGAAACAACATCAAAATAAAGCCTTTCAATTCTGCAGTAAACAGGACTCAAAACACCCCAAAAGTGTTCAGGGGCTTTAGAGAGAGTAAACGACCCCCCCAAAAAATAGTGTTTTCAACCTCTTCCGGGTTAGTGCTTCCAGTCTCTGGTAAGGTGTCGCAAAACTCTTGATATAGTGGTGTTGCTACACACCATGTCATGTTTCAGAACATCTCAGGAGGAATGTTTCAGTACTCCTTCAATCTATCCCAATACCCTCACAACCATGTGTTTCAATACTCCAGCATAGTCAAGGTTTTGACTCCTTTAACTTAGTGGCACCTCAGTTGCCACTAGTTTCGGTGTTTCAAAGCACTTCATTTTAACAGTGTATATACTGTTATATACAGTATATATCGTTTCTCCTGGTCAGGTGATGTGGTCAGGAAAACTGCAGGGCCCTAGTTATTACCATCAAGCTATTGGGTGTCCAAACAAGTTTAGAGTGCCGGTGATCAAGTCATAAACCCTGCAAACTATGCATAAACTATGTAAATAATTGTATTTAACAAGTAAAAATAAAACTAGAAAAGCAAAGCCTCGAGCCATCCTATTCTGAGCCAATGACTAGTCATTTGCAAACATTCTAACTGTCTAAGAAATGCATTTCATATATGGTATCGCAAAAATAACCTTTTGGTTGTGTTTATGAAGGTCTTAGTTAACATTTTACATTTACATTTTAGTCATTTAGCAGACGCTCTTATCCAGAGCGACTTACAGGAGCAATTAGGGTTAAGTGCCTTGCTCAAGGGCACATTAACGTCATTTAGCAGACGCTCTTAGCCAGAGCGACTCACAAATTGGTGCGTTCACCCTATAGCCAGTGGGATAACCACTTTACAATTTGGGGGGGGGGGTAGAAGGATTACTTTATCCTATCCCAGGTATTCCTTAAAGAGGTGGGGTTTCAAATGTCTCCGGAAGGTGGTGAGTGACTCCGCTGTCCTGGCGTCGTGAGGGAGCTTGTTCCACCATTGGGGTGCCAGAGCAGCGAACAGTTTTGACTGGGCTGAGCGGGAACTATGCTTCCGCAGAGGAAGGGAGCCAGCAGGCCAGAGGTGGATGAACGCAATGCCCTCGTTTGGGTGTAGGGACTGATCAGAGCCTGAAGGTACAGAGGTGCCGTTCCCCTCACTGCTCCATAGGCAAGCACCATGGTCTTGTAGCGGATGCAAGCTTCAACTGGAAGCCAGTGGAGTGTGCGGAGGAGGGGGTGACGTGAGAGAACTTGGGAAGGTTGAACACCAGACGGGCTGCGGCATTCTGGATGAGTTGTAGGGGTTTAATGGCACAGGCAGGGAGGCCAGCCAACAGCGAGTTGCAGTAGTCCAGACGGGAGATGACGAGTGCCTGGATTAGGACCTGTGCCGCTTCCTGTGTAAGGCAGGGTCGTACTCTCCGAATGTTGTAGAGCATGAACCTGCAGGAGCGGGTCACCGCCTTGATGTTGGCGGAGAACGACAGGGTGTTGTCCAGGGTCACGCCTAGGCTCTTCGCACTCTGGGAGGAGGACACAGCGGAGTTGTCAACCGTGATGGCGAGATCATGGAACGGGCAGTCCTTCCCCGGGAGGAAGAGCAGCTCCGTCTTGCCAGGGTTCAGCTTGAGGTGGTGATCCGTCATCCATACTGATATGTCTGCCAGACATGCAGAGATGCGATTCGCCACCTGGTTATCAGAAGGGGGAAAGGAGAAGATTAGTTGTGTATCGTCAGCGTAGCAATGATAGGAGAGACCATGTGAGGATATGACAGAGCCAAGTGACTTGGTGTATAGGGAGAAAAGGAGAGGGCCTAGAACTGAGCCCTGGGGGACGCCAGTGGTGAGAGCACGTGGTGCGGAGACAGCTTCTCGCCACGCCACTTGGTAGGAGCGACCGGTCAGGTAGGGACGCAATCCAGGAGTGAGCCGCGCCGGAGATGCCCAGCTCGGAGAGGGTGGAGAGGAGGATCTGATGGTTCACAGTATCAAAGGCAGCAGACAGGTCTAGAAGGACAAGAGCAGAGGAGAGAGAGTTAGCTTTAGCAGTGCGGAGAGTCTCCGTGACACAGAGAAGAGCAGTCTCAGTTGAATGACCAGTCCTGAAACCTGATTGGTTTGGATCAAGAAGGTCATTCTGAGAGAGATAGCAAGAGAGTTGGCTAAAGACGGCACGCTCAATAGTTTTGGAAAGAAAAGAAAGAAGGGATACTGGTCTGTAGTTGTTGACATCAGTGGGGTCGAGTGTTGGTTTTTTGAGAAGGGGAGCAACTCTCGCTCTCTTGAAGACGGAAGGGACATGGCCAGCGGTCAAGGATGAGTTGATCAGCGAGGTGAGGTAGGGGAGAAGGTCACCGGAGATGGTCTGGAGAAGGGAGGAGGGGATGGGGTCAAGCGGGCAGGTTGTTGGGCGGCCTGCAGTCACAAGTCGCAGGATTTTATCTGGAGAGAGAGGGGAGAAAGAAGTCAAAGCATAGGGTAGGGCAGTGTGAGCAGGACCAGCAGTGTCATTAGACTTAACAAACGAGGATCGGATGTCGTCAACCTTCTTTTCAAAGTGGTTGACGAAGTCATCCACAGAGAGAGAGGAGGGGGGATTCAGGAGGGAGGAAAATGTGGCAAAGAGCTTCCTAGGGTTAGAGGCAGATGCTTGGAATTTAGAGTGGTAGAAGGTGGCCTTAGCAGCAGAAACAGATGAAGAAAATGTAGAGAGGAGGGAGTGAAAAGATGCCAGGTCGGCAGGGGAGTTTAGTTTTCTTCCATTTCCGCTCCGCTGCCCGGAGCTCTGTTCTGTGAGCTCGCAATGAGTCATCAAGCCACGGAGCTGGAGGGGAGGACCGAGCCGGCCGGGAGGATAGGGGACACAGAGAGTCAAAGGATGCAGAAAGGGAGGAGAGGAGGGTTGAGGAGGCAGAATCAGGAGATTGGAGGGAGAAGGATTGAGCAGAGGGAAGAGATGATAGGATGGAAGAGGAGAGAGTAGTGGGAGAGAGAGAGCGAAGGTTGCGGCGGCGCATTACCATCTGTGTAGGGGCAGAGTGAGTAGTGTGGGAGGAGAGCGAGAGAGAAAAGGAAACAAAGTAGTGGTCGGAGACATGGAGGGGAGTTGCAGTGAGATTAGTAGAGGAGCAGCATCTAGTGAAGATGAGGTCAAGCGTATTGCCTGCCTTGTGAGTAGGGGGGACGGTGAGAGGGTGAGGTCAAAAGAGGAGAGGAGTGGAAAGAAGGAGGCAGAGAGAAATGAGTCAAATGTGGACATAGGGAGGTTGAAATCCCCCCAAAACTGTGAGGGGTGAGCCATCCTCAGGAAAGGAACTTATCAAGGCGTCAAGCTCATTGATGAACTCTCCAAGGGAACCTGGAGGGCGATAGATGACAAGGATATTAAGCTTAAATGGGCTAGTGACTGTGACAGCATGGAATTCAAATGAGGAGATAGACAGATGGGTTAGGGGAAAAATTGAGAATGTCCACTTGGGAGAGATGAGGATTCCTGTACCACCACCCCTCTGACCAGATGCTCTCGGGGTATGCGAGAACACATGGTCAGACGAGGAGAGAGCAGTAGGAGTAGCAGTGTTTTCAGTGGTGATCCATGTTTCCGTCAGCGCCAGGAAGTCGAGGGACTGGAGGTTGGCATAGGCTGGGATGAAGTCAGCTTTGTTGGCAGCAGAACGGCAGTTCCAGAGGCTGCCTGCGACCTGAACTCCAGGTGTGGGGTGCGTGCAGGGACCACCAGGTTAGAGAGGCAGCAGCCGCGCGGTGTGGTGCGTTTGTGTAGCCTGTGCAGAGAGGAGAGAACAGGGATAGGCAGAGGCATAGTTGACAGGCTGTAGCAAATGGCTACAAAAATGCAGAGGAGATCGGAATGAAATGAGCTAAGCATCTGGGAGAGGAGAGAGCAGGGCCTCCCTCACCAAAAACTTCTACCTCAGAAACTAAAATTGTTTCACTGAACCACCCGAACAAAAACTCTCCCAACTTCCACCTTTAGAAATCAGAATTGTTGTGAACCACAGCGGTTCAATGTTTAAAGGAATAGACTCAACCCACTTTATTCAGCTAGCTAACTATGACACCATAGCTAACTAGCATGCTAGCATCCAATAACACACAGTTTAACACACAGTTTAGCACCAACACTTGGTCACAACAAACCACCAATAGTGTGTTTGTTGTGACCATTAGAATATTATTTATTTTTTAAATCAAAGACTACAATATCATTTTCATTTCTTTATGTTACTGTAGGCTATCTGTAAAAATGAAAAACTACTAAAAACAGCACAATGCAAGTGTTAAATCCATCACAAAGAAATCCATTATAATTTAGTTTTGGCAGGTCTTAAGACAAATTATCGTATTTGAAAAGAACAGAATAGCATATTTTACGTTTTTATTATGTTACTCCTCTGTGCTTATAGCCTAGGCTATACTGCCGCATGCTGAAGTGTGGAGTGCATGGAATAGAAGTTATTCCTCTCAATTTGTAGAGTTATTTGGCAAATATAGGTGTTTTAGAAACTTTAGAATATGCTATTTCTGAACGTCTGACCTGCATGAACCTCTGTAGGATGATTTGAAAACGCCGCTTTTTAATAAGCTCCATTCGTTCTTTGTCAATTACATATGCTGCGCTGTTCATTAGTCTCTTCATTCACAATCTGACAACTGATAGGCCTAATAGCTCCCATCAGACCATTGTCAATGTAGTCTTGTCTTTAGGCTACATTATTATTACGTGTGAAATTAGTTTCAATATAGTTTGGGTGTAGACCAAGTTTCACACACACACACCTTTTAAACCCACTATGCTCCTTTGAGACCCCTCTTCACTGAGATATCTTATTCTAGCCATGGTAGCCAAAATAATGGGCAACTGGGCATTTTTATACATGACCCTAAGCATGATGGGAAGTTAATTAACTTTTGGCAGTTACCTGTATCTGGTAGCATTGAAGATACGATCCCCCTGCACCTTGTAACTGCACCTTGTTCGCCGCTCTCCTACCAACATCACCATTTGCTTTTCTAATATCTTCCTTCTTTAAATGAATTATCAGAGGAGACCACAACAAAAAGGTTTATTTATGAACGTATATATGAATATGTAGAACAAGCTGCTTTGTTCATTCTTCATGCAATATTTTGGCCTGCATGATGCATCAGAAGCTGGAGAGATGAGGAAGGACAGAGCCTGCATGGGGTGAAAAGCCCTGAGGGTGTAGTCAGTGTCAATGATGTCATAGGTTTGTCTCTTGGTAGTATAATATGAAGTTGCAGGGAAGTGAGAGCGGTGTATCTGGTGGAGGGGTGGGTAGAGGTAAAGGAGAGAGAGAGAGAGAGAGAGAGAGAGAGAGAGAGAGAGAGAGAGAGAGAGAGAGAGAGAGAGAGAGAGAGAGAGAGAGAGAGAGAGAGAGAGAGAGAGAGAGAGAGAGAGAGAGAGAGAGAGAGAGAGAGAGAGAGAGAGAGAGAGAGAGAGAGAGAGAGAGGGGAGAGAGTGAGAAGGGGAGAGAGTGAGGGAGAGAGACAGAAGGAGAGGGAGAGAGAGAGAGGGATGGGGAGAAAAAGAGGGAGGAGAGTCTGGAGTTGGCGGCCCGTCTCTTGAACTCACGGGAGATCTGTAGCCAGGACAGAGGGTAGCAGCAGCAGCCATAAAACAGTCAGTCACTACACCCCCCTGAGAGAGAGAGAGACAAAGAGAGGGAGGGTGGGAGAGTGAGAAAGAGAGAGAGGGAGAGAGAGGGAGGGAGAGAGAGAGAGAGAGATAAATAGAGAGAGAAAGAGAGCGAGAGAGGGGGAGAGAGAGAGAGAGAGAGACGAGAGAGAGTGAGGGAGAGAGAGAGAGAGCGATAAATAGAGAGAGAAAGAAAGAGAGAGAGGGGAGGAGAGAGAGAGAGAGAAAGAGAGAGATAGAGAGAAAGAGAGTGGGGAGGGAGAGCCAGAGAGAGAGTGAGGGAGGGAGCGAGTGGGAGAGAGAGGGGGAGAGAGAGGGGGAGAGAGTGAGGGAGAGAGACAGAAGGAGAGGTCGAGAGACAGAGGGGGAGGGGAGAGCGAAAGAGAGAGAGATTGTGAGTGAGGGAACGAGTGGGTAGCAGAGAGCTCAAACTGTGTAGGTGGTTATAAACTAACAATAAACAAGGTATTGACTGAATATCTATGTGTTGCTGTACTTGATACCACATAAACAATTCACATGCAAAGGAGTGTTCAAACAGGTGGTGGATCAGCTATTAGTCTTCAATACCTGTCCTTTATTTTATTTTATTAATCATTAGTGATTGATAGTGAGTCTGACAAGTGCATTGACCAATAGCCTGTGTTTTGTGTGGAAGAGTTCTCTCTAAAGAAATAGGTGGTGTACTGCAGAGCAGGGCGGTACCCAGTGAACATTCAAAACCCAGCTATGAGCTATTCATACAGTAGATGTCCATATTTAAAGGGGCAGAGCAGTCAAAAACGTGATTTTTTAAATGATATTTCCACACTATAAGGCCGAAATAATACTCTGAAATTGTGAAAATTTATTTAAAATAATAAAAAAGTCTGCATGGGGACTTTAATGTCTTACAGGTCCTGAAATGTTGAAGCCCTATTCTTCAACTACTTGGAACTACCTTTAATCTGTGGTTTTGATCTGCTCTGTTGCAGATGCTGGTGAAAGGTGAATACATCATACCAGTGTGTATGGAAAAATAGAAGCAGGATGTGAGGGTAACACAGATGTGAGCATTTATCTGTGTGTCTAACCAGAAGAAGAACACACTGCAAAATGGCTTGCACCAAAATGTATGTTGCAATGGTTTTAATTGATCTACAAGCTTCTTCATTAAAGCAGAATTTAAGGATATTTTAATACATGACAAAAAAATCAGATGCTAGTCCATATGAGAACCTTCAGATACTAACTGCACATACTGCTTAGCAGAAGGTACTGTATCCATAGCTCACATACTGCTGTAGCAGCAACAGCCCACTCTATCTCAGTGGGCCAAAACCATTCGGTTTCTATGGCCTGACTCCAACAGCTGGTCTCAGCCCACTGCCCATCAGTTCCTCTCTTATCTCGATTCTCTCGTCTTCATCTCTAACAGGGACTTTCAGTTCTGTTTTTTTGGTTCATACAGGCCCCTTGGCCCGGCCACGCTCTTTTTGCTGTGTTGTGTTGCCCAAATTTGCCTACTGCCAAGCGCACTGTCAGTGACTGAAACTGTGTGAGCTGATGACCATCAGTTTCAGAGGCCCTAGAGACAAACAGGCGCAATGTCAGGGTGTTGTGTTGACAAACAACACCTACCAGCTAGTAGCGTCTGTGTCCAGATGCATGCTTTTTACACTGTCATTACATTATCATGGTGACCTGGCAGGATATATATTCATATTAAAATAATATAATAATATACCATCCTGATAATAATATATCAATAAAGCATTTTATAAATTAGAGGGAAATTCCACCACTCTTCAACCTCATTTTCATTATCTCCAGCACAATAGCAGTCTACATACAGTACCAGTCAAAAGCTTGGATACACCTACTCATTCCAGGGTTTTTCTTTATTTTTTACTATTTTCTATATTGTAGAATAATAGCGAAGACATCAAAACTATGAAATTACACATATGGAATCATGTAGTAACCAATAAAGTGTTAAACAAATCAAAATATATTTGAGATTCTTCAAAGTAGCCACCCTTTGCCTTGATGACAGCTTTGCACACTCTCGGCATTCTCTCAACCAGCTTCATGAGATAGTCACCAGGAATGCATTTCAATTAACAGGTGTGCCTTGTTAAAAGTTAATTTGTGGAATTTCTTTCCTTCTTAATGCATTTGAGCCAATCAGTTGTGTTGTGACAAGGTAGCCCTATTTGGCAAAAGACCAAGTCCATATTATGGCAAGAACAGCTCAAATAAGCAAAGAGAAACGACAGTCCATCATTACTTTAAGACATGAAGGTCAGTCAATACGGAAAATGTCAAGAACTTTGAAAGTTTCTTCAAGTGCAGTCGCAAAAACCATCAAGCGCTATGATGAAACTGGCTCTCATTAGGACCGCCACAGGAATGGAAGACCCAGAGTTACCTCTGCTGCAGAGGATAAATTAATTAGAGTTAACTGCAGCTCAGATTGCAGCCCAAATAAATGCTTCACAGAGTTCAAGTAACAGACACATCTCAACATCAACTCTTCAGAGGAGACTGTGTGAATCAGGCCTTCATGGTCGAATTGCTGCAAAGAAAGCATTACTAAAGGACACCAATAAGAAGAAGAGACTTGGCCAAGAAACACGAGCATTGGACATTAGAATGGTGGAAATCTGTCCTTTGGCCTGATGAATCCAAATTTGAGATTTTTGGTTCCATGTCTTTGTGAGACGCAGAGTAGGTGAACGGATTATCTCTGCATGTGTGGTTCCCACTGTGAAGCGTGGAGGAGGTGTGATGGTGTGGGGGTGCTTTGCTGGTGACACTGTCTGTGATTTATTTAGAATTCAAGGCACACTTAACCAGCATAGCTACCACAGCATTCTGCAGCGATACGCCATCCCATCTGGTTTGCGCTTAGTGGGACTATCATTTGTTTTTCAACAGGACAATGACCCAAATCACACCTCTAGGCTGTGTAATGGCTATTTGACCAAGGAGAGTGATGGAGTGCTGCATCAGATGACCTGGCATCCACAATCACCCAACCTCAACCCAATTTAGATGGTTTGGGATGAGTTGGACCGCAGAGTGAAGGAAAAGCAGCCAACAAGTGCTCAGCATATGTGGGAACTCCTTCAAGACTGTTGGAAAAGCATTCCTCATGAAGCTGGTTGAGAGAATACAAAGAGTGTACAAAGCTGTCATCAAGGCAAAGGGTGGCTTCTTTGAAGAATCTCAAATATAAAATATATTTTCATTTGTTGAACACTTTTTTGGTTACTACATGATTCCATATGTGTTATTTCATAGTTTTGATATCTTCACTATTATTCTACAATGTAGAAAATAGTAAAAATAATGAAAAATCCTTGAATGAGTAGGTGTGTCCAAACTTTTGACTGGTACTGTATGTGAAAACGGCACATTTCTACATTTTGTAGAAAAATATATAAAGTTTAAATGTTCTACCCGATGACATCATCAAAAGTTACATTTCTTTTTTTTAACAGTGATTTTCAAACACTATGAAATGTGCGGTGACGTGGGGCGCAATAAAATACCCTCCCACTGGCTAGAAACTCATTGCAGGTTTTGAAAATCACTGTTTTTCTTACTTTTAATCCTACCGTGTGATGTCACAGAGAAGCTTTTTTTTAGGACCTTTCTTCTCATCTTATTTTTTTTATTTATTTTTTTTCATCTTTTAAACCACAAATCATAGAAACGTGCTGTTTTCACGTATGTAGACACTGGTATGGTGCTGGAGATAATGAAAATGAGGTTGAAAAGTGGCGGAATTGCCCTTTAATGTATTACCGTGAATAAATTAAGAAGGCCCTTTAGTTTGACCTTACCTCTATGCCATAATGGTCCCTGACAGAAGCTCTCATGGTCAGGGAGGCAGGGGGCACACATCTGATACAGTCCAGCAGGGAAAGACAGGGGGCAAGCCCCCATCACACTGGTGGTCTTACAGGCAAACACAGTCAGACACCACAGGGCAGAGCAACCTGGAGACAGACATTCACATATGTACTGTATGCACTCATGCACATATACACATGCAAACACACACACACACACACACGTTCTTGTTTTGGTTTACGACCAGTAGTTTTCCATCAGTTAAAGAAATGACACAGGACAAATGCCATCGGTGAATCTTTCACTTGAGTTGACCCAACCTAAATACACTATATGTCAATGTGTCAGGGTCAAATGATAGAACATATTCCGAAGACACTGTAAAGCAAATTATGACACATAATCCTAGGAAGACATCGTTGACCCATGTCCTACCACCAATCACACAGCCCAGTGCTCCACTCTCCCTCCCCCTGTACCATGCTCTGGCTGGGCCTGCATCACCAGGGGCAGACGGGGTAAACCATCACTCTCCATCGCTGACCATTGGAGAATGAGACATCCAGTTACAGATGTCTTTAAAATTAGTTAAATTCATTGGAAACTGTCGTGTTACAATACCATACAATATGACTGTATGTGTTGCTTACCTGCTTGAAGCTTGTTGCCAAGTCAGACTCACAGACAGGGGTGTTGATGGCTAGTTCCTGGTGTGAAGACTGGGCTCCCGTATAGGAGTCTCCTGATCAGTGTTTACCCATATTTTAGTACTCTCAGATAACAGACCATGCTATCCGGGATCCTTGGGGCAACCCTACCCCATTGAAGTTGCATTTTTAAATGGTTAAGGTTAGGATTAGGGTAAGGGTAGAGGATAAGGTTAGGGTTTAGGATAGGGACATCCCAAGTATCCCAGATAGCACTTACCCTCTGATTACTGGACTATCATGTTTTACCTGTCTGTTCCTCATCCTTACCGGGGGTTTATAGTGTAAACAGACAAAACCACATGGAGTAAACAGTAGTGGACTCACGTTCCCACGGAAGATTACAAGGATTTGCTGACCTGACTGTAGTTTGTGTAGTATCTCCTTTCAATTGGTGATACTTTATGTCAAAGGACTTTGACATAAAGTAGGACTTTGACATAAAGTAAAGCTAAAAAACAGATTTAGGTTTAGATCTCCATGTTCAATAAAACAACTGAACATCCCTTACAGTACTGCGCCATCACTTGAAAACTGTGATTTCATGTTGTTGGTTGATGATATAACTGATGCCAAAGCCCAGCGGTGTGTGTGTGATCTGTCGTTGAGATTTCCTGATGACTCTTAAGTCAGGGTTAGATGATAGAGATAAAGGTTATTTTGCAGCAAAGGCATTTCATTAACTTGTGCCTCTCTGCATCAGTTTTGGGAAAGAGTGGCTTACAGCAGATCTCTCTCCCAGTGGGAAGAACTGAAGAGAGAGAGAATGAGATCCACTGAGCCATTCAAATACAAATACTGTCTTTATATACATAACAGATTAATCATAGTTATGCTATGTTTGGATGATGACGATGACCTTTCCCAGGCCTGTAGGGCACTCTGTACAGAAATAAGTTGGAGTTTGAGTGGTGTTAACTTACAGTGAATACAACGAATATGTTATCATTGGCATTTATCATTTACAGCACTTACTAAATAGGCATGCTCACCTTTGCACCGACACTTACGGAGCACGTCCCTCACAGACCATTTGGCAGAAGAGACTATACACAGAACGGAGAAGAGTTAACTTAATCATTGTTCCCATTTTGTCATAAATGTTGAAATGCTGCAACAATGCGTTACTGATCAACCCCTGAGAACACAACAGTCCATTCAAAAGGTGTGAAGTACATTCAATGTAAAATATTGGTTAGTCATTGACCTTGTGATATTCAGGTGTCATAAATCTACAGAAATGACTACATGCAGGCATGAAATACTTACAGTACCTACAGTATGTAATGCAGAAAGTCTATTGTAAACCCATATATAGTATACTGCATACTGTTTAGTCACCTGTGCTGTCGCACCAAATGGAGACCATGACGACCAGTAGGAGAGACACACAGATGATCTTGGACATGATGATGGCAGCCGTGGACACTAGACAAAGTGGGTATTTTCTCTTGGTAATGTCTCAGTAGTGTTTCAGTGAAATAGTACATTTCCTCCTAAGACCTCCTTTATATAATATCTGGCAATAATCACCAAACCCTCACCTCTCAACAACAGTAGTAGGCCTGATTACCAACAATGATAAGTCAGCCTACAGGGAGGAGGTGAAGGCCCTGGGAGTGTGGTGGCAGGAAAATAACCTCTCACTCAATGTCAACAAAACAAAGGAGCTGATCGTGGACTTCAGGAAACAGCAGAGGGAGCACCCACCTATCCACATCGACGGGACTGCAGTGGAAAAGGTGGAAAGCTTCAAGTTCCTCGGCGTACACATCACTGACAAACTGAAATGGTCCACCCACACAGACAGTGTGGTGAAGAAGGCGCAACAGCGCCTCTTCAACCTCAGGAGGCTGAATAAATTTGTCTTGGCACCTAAAACCCTCACAAACTTTTACAGATGCACAATTGAGAGCATCTTGTCGGGCTGTATCACCGCCTGGTATGGCAGCTGCACCGCCCGTAACCGCAGGGCTCTCCAGAGGGTGGTGCGCTCTGCCCAACGCATCACCGGGGGCAAACGACATGCCCTCCAGGACACCTACAGCACCCGATGTCACAGGAAGGCCAAAAATATAATCAAGGACAACAACCACCCGAGCCACTGCCTGTTCACCCCGCTATCATCCAGAAGTCGAGGTCAGTACAGGTGCATCAAAGCTTGGACCGAGAGACTGATAAACAGCTTCTATCTCAAGGCCATCAGACTGTTAAATAGCCATCACTAGCACCTTAGAGGCTGCTGCCCTATATACATAGACTTGAAATCACAGGCCATTTTAATAATGGAACACTAGTCACTTTAATAATGTCTACATATTTTGCATTACTCATCTCATATGTATATACTGTATTTTATTATACAGTGCTGTGAAAAAGTATTTGCCCCCTTTCTAATTTTCTCTACTTTTGCATATTTGTGATACTGAATGTTATCAGATCTTCAACCAAAACCTAATATTAGACAAAAGGGAACATAAGTGAACAAATAACACAACAATTACATATTTATTTCATAAACAAAGTTATGCAACACCCAATTCCCCTGTGTGAAAAAGTAATTGCCCCCTTACACTCAATAACTGGTTGTGCCACCTTTAGCTGCAATGACTCCAACCAAATGCTTCCTGTAGTTGTTGATCAGTCTCTCACGTCGCTGTGGAGGAATTTTGGCCCACTCTTCCATGCAGAACTGCTTTAACTCAGTGACGTGTGGGGTTTCAAGCATTAATTGCTCGTTTCAAGTCCTGCCACAACATCTCAATTGGGATTAGGTCTGGACTTTTACTAGGCCATTCCAAAACTTCCAATTTGTTGCTTTTTAGCATTTTTCATGTAGACTTGATTGTGTGTTTTGGATCATTGTCTTGCTGCATGACCAAGCTGCGCTTCAGCTTCAGCTCACAGACGGATGGTCTGACATTCTCCTGTAGAATTCTCTGATACAGAGCAGAATTCATGGTTCCTTCTATTAAGGCAAGTCGTCCAGGTCCTGAGGCAGCAAAGCATCCCCAAACCATCACACCACCACCACCATGCTTGACCTTTGGTATGATGTTCTTACTGTGGAATGCAGAGTTTGGTTTTTGCCAGGAATTACTGGAACCATGTCGTCCAAAAAGTTATACTTTTGAATAATCTGTCCATAGAACGTTATTCCAAGAGTCTTGATGATCATCCAGGTGCTTTTTGGCAAACTTGAGTCAGCTTTTTGGACGAGATGGGTCCCATTATGCCTGGCGAAAACCAAACACTGCATTTGACAGTAAGATAATGAATTAAATAAATATGTAATTGTTGTGTTATTTGTTCACTTATGTTCCCTTTATCTAATATTAGGTTTTGGTGGAAGATCTGATAACATTCAGTATCACAAATATGCAAAAGTAGGGAAAATTAGAAAGGGGTAAATACTTTTTCATAGCACTATTGCATAAACTATTGGAACCAAGATTTAAAAAGAACTGACATGGGCACAAGATGGAGGGAATGTTGGAGCATAACTAACACAATTACAGTTAACCAAAATGTCCAGTATAAACTAATTTATAGCATTTATTATACAAGTTCTACAGCACAATGGCAGAGTCACGTCTTAAGTGTAAAACTAATAATGGCTCAACAATCCATGCTTTCTGGTAACGCTATAAAGTCCGGAAGTTGTGGGCGGAGCTAGAAAGTTGGCTGTCAGAAGTTTTACAATGTAAACTTACTTTTAAACCATCTGTCTGCATATTTCAAGACATGGCATATGGGGGTGTAGTGAGATACCCAATGGGCTGGACGATTATCATTTTATCACTCATCTTGAGAAAACGTATACTAAAAACTTGGAAATCAAATGATTTATTTTTGAAATGGGCGACCGAGAAAAACAAATTGGTACAATTTAAGACTAAGTGGCAAACAATAATGCAGGCGCTAGGGTGTGTGAGCATGCGGGTCTGGGTAGATGAGATGTAGTCATTGTTTGTGTGTGTGTCTGTAAATTGTTGTTCGTATAAATGTGTATCTGGAGTGGGGGGGAAATATGAAAACAATTGAGGAAAAAATATATTACATGTGTACAGTGCCTTCGGAAAGTATTCAGACCCCTTGACGTTTTCCACATTTTGTTACGTTACAGCCTTATTCTAAAATTGATTAAATAAATAGAAATCCTCAGCAATCTACGCACAATATCCCATAATGACAATGCGAAAACAGGTTTTTAGAAATGTTTGCAAATGTATTCAAAATAAAAAACTGAAATACCTTATTTACATAAGTATTCAGACCCGTTGCTATGAGATTCAAAATTGAGCTCAGGTGCATCCTGTTTCCATTGATCATCCTTGAGATGTTTTTACAACTTGATTGGAGTCCACCTGTGGTAAATTCAATTGATTGGACATGATTTGGAAAGGCACACACCTGTCTATATAATGTCTCACAGTTGACAGTGCATGTCAGAGCAAAAACCAAGCCATGAGGGGGAAGGAATTGTCCGTAGAGCTCCGAGACAGGATTGTGTGGAGACACAGATCTCGGGAAGGGTACCAAAACATTTCTGCAGCATTGAAGGTCCCCAAGAACACAGTGGCCTCCATCATTCTTAAATGGAAGAAGTTTGGAACCACCAAGACTCTTCCTAGAGCTGACTGCCTGGCCAAACTGAGGAATTGGGGGAGCTGACCAAGAACCTGATGGTCACTCTGACAGAGCTCTAGAGTTCCTCTGTGGAGATGGGAGAAACTTCCAGAAGGACAACCATTTCTGCAGCACTCCACCAATCAGGCCTTTATGGTAGAGTGGCCAGACGGAAGCCACTCCTCAGTAAAAGGCAAATGACAGCCCGCTTGGAGTTTTCCAAAAGGCACCTAAAGACTCTCAGACCATGAGAAACAAGATTCTCTGATCTGATGAAACCAAGATTGAACTCTTTGGCCTGAATGTCAAGCGTCACGTCTGGAGGAAACCTGGCACTATCCCTATGGTGAAGCATGGTGGTGGCAGCATCATACTATGGGGATATTTTTCAACGGCAGGGATTGGGAGACTAGTCAGGATCGAGGGAAAGATGAACAGAGCAAAGTACAGAGAGATCCTTGGTGAAAACCTGCTCCAGAGCGCTCAGGACCTCAGACTGGGGCGAAGGTTCACCTTCCAACAGGACAACGACCCTAAGCACACAGCCAAGACAACGCAGGAGTGGCTTCGGGACAAGTCTCTGAATGTCCTTGAGTGGCCCAGCCAGAGCCCGGACTTGAACCCGATCGAACATCTCTGGAGAGACCTGACAATAGCTGTGCAGCAGCGCTCCTCATCCAACCTGACAGAGCTTGAGAGGATCTGCAGAGAAGAATGGTAGAAACTCCGCAAATACAGGTGTGCCAAGCTTGTAGTGTCATACCCAAGAAGACTTAAGGCTGTAATCGCTGCCAAAGGTGCTTCAACAAAGTACTGAGTAAAGGGTCTGAGTACTTATAATTGAATACTGAAAATTTATAAAAACCTGTTTTTGCTTTGTCATTATGGGGTATTGTGTGTAGATTGATGAGGGGGAAAAACTATTTAATCAATTTTAGAATAAGGCTGTAACCTAACAAAATGTGGAAAAAGTCAAGGGGTCTGAATACTTTCCGAAGGCACTGTATATATTTTGTTTTTATCTGCCATTTGACCTCAATGCATCTGGCAGAAACCAGCAACTGCAGATGAGTCACCTATTTTGTGTGGTTGGTGCGTTATAGGTTATGCATATATTGCGTGGATGGCGCGGGTAGGTTCTACTGCACCCACATACAGTATACCTATCAATCGTTAATTCGTTTGTAGCAAAGCAACGGTCCCTCGCAGTGACGTAGAAAGAGCAGTGTGTGTGAGTCAGAACAACTAGGAAATCCCCAAGTGAGAGTTACGACAGAAGGTGCTGCTCCTTTAAGTAAAGACTTCCTAAGACAAGCACGACACGAAAGGAGCAGATAAACAACAACCGCCGCGGTTAGAATAACATCGAATAGACCGTTTAACGGGATTCATCTTGTTCATACAAACGACGGATCTTTAAGGTAAGAGTGTTGTTTATAGCTAGACTATGATACACAAAACGTGTTATTTTACTAGTTATAAGGGAAATGGTATATGGTACGCTTTCTTATAGCCCAGGCCGGCATGGCAAATATGGACATCGACATGACAGACAACACACTTTACACTTAAGTCCAGAAATTAGTCTATATTGTATAGGCTATTGCAACACTATGTTTATGTGTACAGGTAGGCCACTATATAATTCATAGGCTCAATTCAGAAGGCTCAATGCTGTGAGTAATTTTGTAGCTACGAGACTTAATTCGTCCATCCTGTTGTTTCATCCGCAAACGAGCTTCTCCCGTCATGCGCACTTTATTTGGCCAATACGCAGGAACGCAATTGTTTTCATGGCAACTATTTCCCCATCCGCAGGTGTGTCAAAGCCCTATTTCTGCTGATTACGCTTATCAAAAATTCCAGAACACTGTTGAAAGCCATTGCGGAAGTAAACCCAACCTCGTCGACGTGAGAAGAGAGAATCTAGGAGGACACCAAGTGGACTCAACGGAGAAGTACTGCGCGCGTTCTTCTGTATGGGAGAGATGTACGGAACGTCAGGAATGCCAGATCTGATTCCATCGAATGGTCCGCGACAGCCCGGTCCGGCCGGCCAGTTCAACCCGGGACATATGCAGGTAACACAGAATGGGCATGAGAGGCCCAACCCCCAGAGACTAGGGCAGCGGGCGCCCAAGCTTGGACAAATTGGTCGTTCCAAGAAAGGTGAGTAAAGTGGAAAGAGTCCTCTCCCTGTACACCCACATATTTTGAGACAGATATACTGTATTGAGATTTTGTGATTATGTCAGGTTTTATGAGTATAGACCAAGATAGGGTATCTTGCATTAGAGAGACATTTAAAACCAGAATATGTCATCTTTCCAGCCTCCCCACCACTATATAATCTTATCAAAATAGTAATAAAATATGATTATTCTCTACCTTATTAACACTTAAGCTACTGTTTGAGTAGATATTCAACTAATTGTTACCTTTCCCTTTTTCAGTGGACCTAGGGGACGAGGACGTGGATGACATCATGAATAATAATGGCCAATAATAATGTCCCGTGTCCCTCAACCACTCACCCATTTCCTAAACCACACCACATGTGCCAATGAAGATTTTCGAAGCCAAACTCAACTGAATCAATTTGACCTTGATCAATCAACTTTTTAAGTGACCTCCCCTGAAGCTTGGCCTAGGGTATCATAGCTGAAAAGGTCATTGTGGCACATTGAGGGACAGTTCTATTGCCGGAATTCTAGACATTAGTTCTAGACATGAATTGTAGGATTCTATAGACCTTTGCATCAAAAGCTTGTATATTGCAGTTAACTTGTCTGTTGTTATACTGTGAATGAATTGTACTGAAACTTGTTCTGCTCTTATTACCTCTGTAGTGGACTATCTGCACTTGGAAAAGTACAGTGTGGCTTGTCTTTAAAGCTTCTAAAGGGCTACATTTGAAAAAAGTCAAATGAAATCAGGTAGGAGTGTTGAACTAGGATCAGGTCGCCACTTGTCTATAGAATCTTATTTAATATAATCTAAAAGGCAAGTCTGATCCTAGATCAGCACTCTGAGAGGCTATGAATACAGTTGTCTTGTTGGTTACTGATTTTACAAGGTGGATGTTGTGTAGAAGGCAGGAAGGAAGCCTGTTAACGTGTAACGCACAGGTGGAACATTGAGTTACTGACAGTTGTGATTTAACCTAAATCTGTGATTCTCTCACCTTGTGGAGTATCAGGTTACTGCTGAATAATCACTATTTTGGAATGCAGGGACAGTTGGAAAAGGTTACTACTGATAATTGATATTGACAAAAAAATATGATTGTTTTGGTTTATTACCTTGTTTTAAATCAATTATGGATGGCTATTATTTTCCAGAACATTTTTTTTCAAGGAGTTGATATAATATATGGTTTATGTTGTTTTTCTTATGTTATTGCGTAATGGTGCACTTTGTGGGAATGACTGTTAAATATGTGACGATGAAACTTTACATATTTCTATGCACGGATTCTATTTAAGCATCAAAACATGTCAGGGCAGTTTTCCTGTCCAGAAGGGCTACTTTCTTCTTTGGTGTTTAAATGTTATTATCATAAAGGTTGAGTCCCAAATGGCACCCAATTCCCTACATAGGACCGATGGGCCCTAGTCAAAAGTAGTGCACTATATAGGGAATAGGGTGCCGTTTGGGACACATCCAGTGTTTCATGGTCATGTGGACTATAAGGACAATGTTGACCTAACTAATGCCTGTACACTGGTCACTACTTTCAGTGAAGCATTGCATTTCACAGCATAGCTAATAGTGGCTGTCATGATCACATGGCTTAAATGGATGGAATTGCTATGTGCATTGGGAGCGTTTGCATGAAAATTTGATGATTTTTGCATAATAATGCATTATTGGTAATAAAGGCGGGAAGAGATTTTCTTTTTTAATGGAACATTTATTATATCAGTTATAACGCAACCTCCAGAATTACACTCGCCCATGTCGTACTTCTAAACAGCCAAATACGAGCCCCCCATGTCGAACCAAATACGACAAAGAAGACATCACCTGCTTGTATAATATTCCTGTTGTGTATTTTACTATCAGAAATGTTCCATATTGGGATATTGACAGTTAAGACATTGCATTTTAACTGTTGTTATGAGAAAACAAGAACTATTGGATCAACTTTCAATAAAATAAAAACGTGCTAGATATACAAATCGTACAAAAACATGGATTATGTAGTAAGCTACATGGCAATTTATTAAAATAAACATTTCTAGAAACCTTTCGGAACATCTCACAATCATAGAAATATAATTACTATTTAGTAATCTAGTTACTATTACTATCTAGTAATTTTATTTCTATGCATACAACATCACCAAATACAAAAGCACCCAGGGTTAAAATTCCGCTGAGCATCTTTTCAGTCAAAGGCAGGATGGTTGAGCTTTCTCAGTGTTCAGCACAAAGATCAAACATAGGCTACAGAATATTATCTAAAGCTAAAAGCAAAAACCACAAGGCTGAACTGGACTAAACTAGCACTTGGGAATGGTACTACCATAGTCTGCTACATTTAAAACACAGAGGCTACAATCAGAACTCAACACTAGCATTCCATATGGAACGCATTCCAAACACATTGCTCCATCCTAAGTAGAATGCTAGTGTGGACATCAGAACAGAGCAAGACTTCATACAGAGTAATTAACAAATGGTCAAACACATAAATCAAAACCTGTTTGATGATAATGTATATAGTGTATTACAATAATAAAAACAAACACTCCTTGTAATAGTAGTAGTCAAGGCACCTGTTAAGAATGACTGTGCTGAAAGATATTTCATAATGGGATAGAGTATATTGCAGGCCTGTATGAAAAGCCCTCTCCCTTTTGGAGTGCAGTTATGAATTGCTTGGTGATTCACCATAGTGTATACAGTCACTCACAACTAGTGTGAAGTCGCACTTGGCTTGAACATTGGACGCCATTGGAGACAGTCATGTCTACAGAAAACTCCATTGTAAAATAATTGGTGGTGCGCTAGTCCCTTTTGCTATTATACATACATAGCTATCCCCTGAGTATGCCAAAAGTATGCCCTTAGCACCACACCGAGTTTAATTGATTATCTTCAATTACAATGGAAATGTTAAATTAAATACAGTGTTTCTTACAGGGGGGTGAGAGTGTTTGCCATGAGGCTGAACTTGGCTGTAATACGAGAAGTGTATGTGTGTGTGTGTGTGTGTGTGTGTGTGTGTGTAATACGAGTACATACCCCCTAAGACACGGTCTGATAATATAAGGCGCATCCAATAACCAATTATAGTGTATTTGTGAGGCCCACTCATAAATTCATAAAGAATTGTGGAATGTTGGGAGGGGGTGAGAGACATCACTCAAAAACAAACTACTGCAGTTGGTAGAGCATGGCGTTTGCAATGCCAGGGTTGTGGGTTCGATTCCCACGGGGGGCCAGTATGAAAAATGTATATACTCACTAACTGTAAGTTGCTCTGGATAAGAGCGTCTACTAAATGACTAAAATGTAAAAATGTAGAGTCTTGTTGGGGTGGGGGTCTGGGGTCGTGGGGGGGGGCTGTCTGCTCTGTAATACTATATTCACATCCAGTAATTCTTTCTTTCTTTGTCATTCTGTCATACAATCCCGATATGCCCCCCAAATGCAAACTTCATGGGCGACATTTACGTTGTCCAAAAGAGCACAGATCTGTGCAAAAAAATACCGTAAACCTCATTATAATCTGGCAGCGTAATTTAATTTGAAACTCATGCTTGACTCTTTATGCATTGCTCAGTTTACTAAACTGTTGTTAAATAACCGCCTCCTTAACACACATTGTTGAAGAAACGTTTCAGATTAAATGACGATGCCAGAAGATAATGAAGTTTACAGTATTTCTATACATATCTGTGTTCTTTTGCACCACGAAAATTTCGCCCCATAAGTACAACAGACTAGTCATGTTCGACTCCATGTACAAACTCCTTCATATTCAATCTTCTGTTATTCCGGTTATCGGCAGTAGAGGGCACTCACACATACTCCTTGGTGCTGCTGGGGGGTGAGCGGGCGCTCACGCCGCTCATGGCAGGGTATTTGGGCACCGGCTTTTTACTCCTGGGACAGGAAGATGCCAGCATGGCTCCCCCCAGCACGTCCAGGAAAGAACCTCCCCAGGCGATAAAGATGGCTGCTCCAAACTCAAACCTGTGAGTGGGGAGAGGGAGAGAAGAGTGAGACATGGTTTTAGAGAAGTGTTCTTTAGAGCAGCCTTACAGATAATGAAACATAATTTTGTCCATTATCGTCCTTACGAAAAAAGATTGCAGTCAGAGTGCAGTATAACTGCAGTACTGTATAACTACTGTGCAATATGCTGCAAATACTGCATCCAAAATAACACCGTTTTTTTTACTACAGTAATTTTGCAGTGTAACTGCAGTTACAGTGCAGTATAACTGCATTTCAACTGCAGTACACTGCAGTTATTCTGCAATTACTGTGTCCAAAATACCACAGTCGACTGCAGTTACTACACTTTTACTGCAGTAAAAGGGCGCTAACAGGTTAATGTAACCTTAAAAAAATATTCTGGAATTGTGTGGCCAGCCAAGGCAGGGATACTTACTTGGTGTTAACAGGAGTATAAGGGTTATAGAAGGCCCGGATGACATTGTGTGCGAACCACGAACAGGCCACCACTGCACACAGAGCTGAATGAGAAAGAAAAAAACAGACACGTACAACAAAAGATGGATCAAACGGATCAGCATTGTCTTACGTCAGATAACGTCACTCCTAAGCGACGCTCGTCCCTCAACCGATCGGTCTTGTAGGACGTGGAACTCATATTAACAATTTAATATTCCAGTGCATCCGCCATTCAAATATGAAAACATTGTTCCTAATTTATGATATCACTGCACTTTCATTGATCCTCTATGAAATAGGCAGAATAGCTAGCTAAATTATCACACGTTGTGACAGTGATTTCATCATTTGCAATTGGGAGAAAATAAAAACAAAATGGTGGCTACCTCCTGCTAAAATTATGTGCATTATCACACGTTGTGACAGTGATTTAATCATTTGCAATTGGGAGATATATATATAACACATGGATGTAACACAAACAAAAGAGCGAGGTGTAAACCTCTAAACAATACACGGGACGAGACCCGTAATAACAAGAGCACAATACACGGTACTCACGAGACCAACGGACATAGGACAATAATCGACAAGGACAATGGGGAACAGAGGGCACATATATACACATAATAATCAGGGGGAATGGGAACCAGGTGTGCGTAATGAGACAAGACAGTCCGGGGTTGGTGGTAGTGAACCAGATCAGAAGGCCGGTGACGTAGACCTCCGGAACTGGTGAACGGAATGAGCAGCAGTACCGGGGGGATCCGTGACAGTGCAAGCACGTCCGCCGCAAGTGACTTGATCAGCTGCTTAACGTTAGCTAACTTGTAGCTAGCTTACTGACATACACTACTGGTCAAAAGTTACTTTTACCAAATAGGGTTATCTTCTGTATACCCCCCCCCTACCTTGTCACAACACAACTGATTGGCTCAAATGCATTAAGAAGGAAAGAAATTCCACAAATTAATGTTTAAGAAGGCACACCTGTTAATTGAAATGCATTCAAGGTGACTACCTCATGAATCTGGTTGAGAGAATGCCAAGAGTGTGCAAAGCTGTCATCAAGGCAAAGGGTGGCTATTTGAAGAATCTCAAATATAAAATATATTTGTTTAACACTTTTTTGGTTACTACATGATTCTATGTGTTATTTCATAGTTTTGATGTCTTCATTATTATTCTACAATGTAGAAAATAGTAAAAATTAAGAAAAAACCTTGAATGAGTAGGTGTTCTAAAACTTTTGACCGGTAGTGTAGCTACCTAGCTAGCTCTACCTTACTGACATAAACAGATTGATTGGCTTGTATAATTACCCTCAAGTTGTAGACATGCTGCCCCAAAAGTAAGAGGGAATGTTATCTGATTCGGGGCACAGACTTGCTGCAGAACAGGCAGCGCATCTGCTTCATGAAAACAGCTAGCTTTTGGTGGAAGCATTCAGCATTGTGTGTGCAGCACAAGGTAGCTGGTTGATTAGCAGCATCCCATTATTCCTTTTATATGAAGTGACTGGCTCAGCTAGCAAGTTAATGTTGGACAAATGTAAGCTAGATTTCGTGCACATTGTCATTCTTCAGAAATACTGCTTGTTAAAGCACAAAACACCTTTGATAGATGTAAAATGGTGCAACTAAGACTTCCTCACCAAAAAACTTCCAAATTATTGACTAGGGCTGTTACGGTGGCCATATTACCGCCACACCGGCTGTCATGACCGCAGTTAAATTCCACTTGACCGTTTACTCACGGTAACTTGGCTTCTCCAAGCTCTGATGCTGCTGATGGTCATTAGTAGCCTACCAAACTTGCTAACTGCCTGGTACTCAGCACTCTATTGTCCCTCTAATCTCTCTGACATCAATGCAAATGTCTTCGAAAATCAAATTAAAACACTTCATGAGTACTCATGTTGTGCAACATTTCTATAGGCTATGCAATTGCGTGAGAAAACAGAGTTTTGATGGGCTCTATTAAAAAGAGGAGGATCCCATCAGCTTTCTATAGGCTAGGCCTACTATATTTATTTCTCAACTTTCCTTATATTAAGCACATTGCTTCTCTTTACAACAGGAGTATAGACTACCTGGCTGGCATGAAAATGAACCATGGGAAAAGCGTCCACCTTTTGCTATTTAAGTGCATAGATGACATGTATTTTTTACCCTGCCCTGTTCCGAGACAGGTGTATGATAAAGGCAAATGCATAATCGCATTTGCGGTCACTTTTGAGAATTGTGTTTTCCCGCTAATTGATTGCATTTTGAAACATTCGCACTTGTAGCCTACTGCCGTGTGCGCATTGCTGCGATTATAATATGAAGAAATAGCCTAATAGTTTATCAACATTTTTTAACTCAATGTTCTGATCTGTTGCATCAAAAGGTTTTTTGATGCGAGTGGTTGTATTAATTTGGCCTCTATCGCATCCCACAACTGTCCCAGACGATGTTTGGAATATTTATTTCTCGCACAGAATAGAATAGGTCAACGTTTGTACTATGGGGGATAGTAGATTGACATAGGCTAGTGCTTTTGCTGTTCGTTAGGCCTACTCATCTTGTTGGCTGATGAAAAGTAAATGTAGACAGTTCTTCTAACATCTTCAATATGCGCCTCGGAATGCGATAAGAAGGACACGCGCAGTTGCGTCCCCGATGTGTCTGTCTCCACTTCTAGCCTACTTCGGAGCTAAGATGCCTGTGAGAAGGACCCGATCACGTGACGGGCATTGGCTGATAAGAATTGAGATATCTGAGAGAGCCATGTGAGTGAGAGGTGCTTTGGAGCACAGCGATTGGCAGCCAGGAGAAGGGAATTATAATTATTATATTCAGCCCAAGGGCACAACGGCCACACAAGGAGGATGCCGCCAGGAAATTTGAGGCCTGGTGAGAATATTATCAAGTGCTTGTCAAATTGTGAATGAGAGACTGATGAAGTGTGTGCAGCCTGCGCAAGAAACAAAGCAGAGCTCACACCTTTCATGATACTTTTTTCGAATCATCATTAGAGTCGCATCATGCATGCAAAACATAGCCCAACGTTTATATCACAATTAAAGTTGCATAAATAACTCTAAATTAAGCATATAGGAGGACCTGTTTCTTTGTTAACCGCTCAACACAGAATAGCCACATGTGCGCACTCCCTCTGAAATCATTTGGAGAAAGTATCCTTTCTATTTTATTCAGCTATGTTCAATTGTATTCTTCATACTATAAAATAATGCCACGGAATTCTAAGCAAGTCTTGTCTGCTAAATGAACTAGTGTAGCCCACAGCCATATGGCATAGCCAGATCAGGGCCTAACATAATGTCAGAGCATGCTATTCTGTTCATCTGAAATAGACTACATTTTCTTCATATCATGTTTCTTTAGACCTGTCTAAAATAAATAATGGATTTATTGTGATGGTGTAGGCTATATTAAATGGATTTATTATACTTTTTAAAATGTAGACGTTCCAAAGGTCTGCATCAGTGGCTTGGAGGCTATGTGTGGAAGCCAGGAGATGCTAAAGGTGTTTATGTTAATTACAGTCAATTACCATGAGACCAGCAGTTATTTGCTTGACCAATCACCGTCTGACTAAATGTCATGACCGCCACAGCCCTATTATTGACAGATTTATTGTTTTAGCTTAGATTAATTGAGAAGGTTTTGAGGTATAAATGGGGTTCGGTAGACGATGTCCCCTAAGTACTATTTTTGAATGTTATGATAGCCCATTGTAGCCGGACTACTTTCAAGCTATCCCATTACCCTTTGCGAGATACGAGACAGATCAGTGCAGGCGGAATTGAAGCGCTATCTGACGTAAGACAATGGCAGATCAGTCCATCCAGGCATCATCAATAGGTATTTGAGAGAGGGGAGCCAAACACTTATCATGAAGTCATTGGGCGGCTAGCTATTAAGTCACCCCTCCCCCCCGACCATACTGCCATTGTCCTATAAGAGTCTTCAAGTGATCTAAGATCAGGTCCCCCCGGTCCATTCATTATAATCTGAAAGGCAAAACTGATCCTAGATCAGCACTCCTACTCTGAGAAACTTTAGACCCTGTAAAATGACAGGTAGCCTAGTGGTTCCCGAGCATTGGGCCAATAACCGAAAGGTAGCTGGTTCAAATCCCTGAGATGACTAGGCGAAAAACCTGTCAATGTGCCCTTGAGCAAGGCACTTAACCCTAATTGCTCCTGTAAGTCGCTCTCGATAAAAGCGTCTACTAAAATGTAAAACAACACATTTCACTGCACCTATCCGGTATATTTGACAATAAAACATACATATTTTGTCTACTCTGAGACCCATTCGCTTTTTACTGGCATCGATCTATGAGAGTTTCTAATGACCTCTTATATAACAGTAACAAGCTGAGTCCCAAATGACACCCTATTCCCTATATAGTGCCCTACATTTGACCAGCGACATTTGACAAGTGAAAAGTAGTGCACTAAATAGGGAATAGTGTCAGAGTAATTAATAGCCACAGTCAGTAAAACGTGCCCATTCTCTCCCTCTGTGATCTCCAGGGGAACCTGGGTAGATGAGTGTGACTTTTATTGTGCAACGTTTCGACCCGAAGGTCTTCGCCAGGTTTAGATGAGTGAGAGACCAGCTTAGACCAGCATAGAAAGAATGTTACAAAAGTAGGGCCCTGAGATTTTCATAACCAAGTCATTTAATCATGTAGGGAAAACTCTGTACCCTAAGAAAATAAATAGGTTTGTGGTGATTCTCTCTCTCTCTCTCTCTCTCTCTCTCTCTCTCTCTCTCTCTCCTCTCTCTCTCTCTCTCTCTCTCTCTCTCTCTCTCTCTCTCTCTCTCTCTCTCTCTCTCTCTCTCTCTCTCTCTCTCTCTCTCTCTCTCTCTCTCTCTCTCTCTCTCTCTCTCTCTCTCTCTCTCTCTCTCTCTCTCTCTCTCTCTCTCTCTCTCTCTCTCTCTCTCTCTCTCTCTCTCTCTCTCTCACCTCCAACCAGTAGGATGATGCCTCCAGTCATGGCGGTGCGAGACTTGCGCACTTTGTTGTTCCCTCCGCAGGTGGTACACTTCATGCCCATGGTGGCCACGCCCAGCCCAGCGATGGATACAATGATGCCAACGATCATCAGGGCACGGGTGGCCTGGAGAGCGCCTGAGACACACACAAACACAAACACACACACACAAACACGCACATACACACACACCAGGGAGGGGAGAGAGCAGGATAAGGGAGAGGAGGGAAAGGAGTAACAAGATAGTGAAAGAATGAGAGAATGAAGTAGTGTGTGTGTGTGTGTGTGTGTGTGTGAGAGAGAGAAAGACAGAGAGAGACAGAGAGAGAGAGCGGGAGAGAGAGAGCGAGAGAGATGTGGTACAGTTATAGAAGGATATTGTATAGAAAGCTTTCATTTATAGGCATTGGGGATATATTGCAAATGTCAAATAAAAAACGTTAGCTTTTTATCAGC
The DNA here is from genome assembly GCF_020615455.1 of Coregonus clupeaformis. Lineage (NCBI taxonomy): Eukaryota > Metazoa > Chordata > Actinopteri > Salmoniformes > Salmonidae > Coregonus > Coregonus clupeaformis. The sequence continues at coordinate 4,328,149 of NC_059207.1, read as the reverse complement.
AAGTAAGCAAAAGGTGTGAACACATATAAAATATACATTATCAACACAATCCAACCCCAACAGAGGATCATATACAGTATGATGTTCACAAAGTATGGGATTTAAAAAAGTGACTGTATACACACAGCTCTATGCATCACTGGGGTTTAATGTGCGTGTCTAATGGATGTGAAATACATTCACATGAAGCTGACACGATACTTTAATGTGTGTTTTTCCTGGACGAGAAACCCTGAGATACCCCCTCCCTCTTGCTCTGTCTCCCTCTCTCTCCCCTTCTCTCTCTGTCTCGCTCTCTCTCTTTCACGCTCTCTCTCTTCCATCTGCTTTTGTTGAGGGGAATGGGGCAGTGAAAGCTACTGTCTGGACACCCTAATCTGTCACCTCCCTCATAAAACTTACAGAGGGAGGGAGACAGAGAGGGAGAGTACCTCCTTAGTCCACCCTGAACCAGTCTGTGCCAGTCCAGGCCATCCCTGAGCTCACAAACAAAACCCTTCATCCCTGAGAAAGGGAGGGAGGGATGGAGAGAAGGAGAGAGAGGGAGAGTACTTTTCTTTTACTTTTAGATGTGTGTGTATTGCTGTTAATTGTTAGATACTACTGCACTGTTGGAGCTAGGAACACAAGCATTTCGCTACACCCGCAATAACATCTGCTAAATATGTGTATGTGACCAATTTTATTTTATTTGAGGATGGGGGTGGGTGAGAGGGCAATTGAGTGTGGGGAAGAGAGGGGGATAGAGGGAGAGGGTGATAAGGAGGAGAGAGGAAGGAAGAAATACTAATCTTCTGCTGTACTCTAAACACACAATGAGGGTCCTTTCACCAGGCATGCATATTGGGGCTACCATTGAATATCAACCCATCACCTATGTACCCTGCCCCCTGTACCACTGACCCCCTTGTACCCTTCTAAAAATAAAAAAAACCTGCTAGCTGTCAGGAGGTGCAGTTACAACCAGTTAAAATTGGGACCCCCCTAAGTGTTCTGAATCTGAACAAGCATCTCTGTTCAATGGAACCCCTCTCAACAACAACTATGACCAGAGAAACCAATAGGAGTAGATGGGGAGTTATATCAAATTACACCCAGGTTCTCGTCATCGTGGTGCCCTAAGGGTCTGAGGCGAACCGAAGTGGGAGGAGGAGGGAGGGGGGTAAAATTCCTGTACAGGGTACTGTGCTGCTGTCGCCATGGCTACTCCTGTGTTCTGTATTCTTCTGGTTGTTTACCGTTAGGTCGTTAGGACCAGGTCGTCTCTGGCATCTGGAGCCCCAGGCAGCCCCCACTCTATGCCAAGGTACAGTGGGTGATGAATGGGCAGGGGCCTGCCAGTAGGGGCCTTACCACTTAGGGGGTGGAGCGACCCAGCCGTGTGAGAATATACAGCAGAGGGGTGGAGGTGGGTGGGGAGGTTGGTGAGAGGTTGCTAGAAGTTAACACTATCCCACTGTATGTTAACACGAAGGGTGCTACTAAAGAATAACCATGAGAGGGGCAATTAATGACTAACAGCTCTGAGCCAACACCTTTATCAGTGGCACCAATGTGCTGTATTGAGGAAGCACTGCTCCGTAAAGGGGAGTGTGGGGAACCTCAACTGACTGTCTCAGGTGTCTGCTCACCCGTATCTCCCGTCAATCAATACCACTTACTGGTACAACATGAGACTTCCCGACACAAGTGAAGTCACCATCTTCATGGAAATCCTCCTTTGATAATTAGATAATAGTGGATATACAGTAAAGTGCTGCACAGGATGCACATACAGTCACAGACAGTGAAAGAAAAAATGAGCATGTCATAAAATAAATATTTTGCTTAAAGGGGCAATCTGCAGTTGCTACATACATTTTTTGACTGATAAATTAATGATATGTACCCATTAATTATTGAAGAATATAACTTCTCATAAGCCTCATGAGCTTACTTCAACTGTCCTACCCCATCAGAACCGAAAATATAAGATTGTTTTACTCCAATGTTTGTAAACAAAGTAAATGTAAACAAACACTATATAGCCTTGAAACATGGTTAAAACTATAATGTTGATATCATGGATGGTCAGTCCTTGTATCCATAGCTCTGTCTATGAATTTGGGAGTGGGTGTATTTCTCCAGGCACATCCATCAGCTTTTTACCAACAGGGGCGATTTCTTATTGTTTCAACTTCTGATTGCCGCTTTAAATCATCTATACTTACTGTCGAGCTGCAGGATCGAGTCGTATATTTTACATTGGAGCTGCCCTGTGCTCTGGAAAGCGCATGACATCCATAGTCCTTGGTACATGGCAACCGCCGTTATGATGTTGTCTCCTATGTACGCAGACATCTTCCACTGTGGCAGAATGGTCCCCACGATGAGTGCAATGACACCGACGAGTGACAGGCCGAATCCTAAAAGTTGAATTCCCGAGTTTGCCATCTTGAAAAAATTTGATTATGTGGATTATTTTAATTCCTAAATAAATAAGTTTCTGTTGGCGAAAAAAAACGAAGAATCCTTTGTGTGCGTGTGTCCAAAGGCGAAGGTTCTCTTATTGCAGCCTCCCCTTTCTCACTACACCTGCTTTCGTTATCCTTTCAAGTTAGGTCTACCTACATATGTTCCTTTTACGCGGCAGAATAGCGGAGTCAGTAAACACAATCTCAAGGTTTGTGAAAAAGTTTTGCTTCTCTATCTCCTTTCCACCTGTTGTCTGTTATAGTTTGAGCCTCGCCTTGAATACTGTAGTAGTGAGTGTGCGGGAAGGAAGAGTTAAATTCTGGATGGTGGGCGCGCGAGGGGAGGTGTCCCATGCCCGGTGATGCGTAGGTCTCTTCTCGCATCCACTCCTCCCGTGGCAGTTACCGTTATGTCACGCCCATTGATTTGGCTACTCCTCGAGCGGGTCGGTAGTCGATACTGTAAAAACAACGGTACAGTTCATATCGGGCTGACCGTAACTATTTGTTCAGTGTCAGAATGCCAACGTTGCTATCTACACCTGTTGTACTTTCCCAGGCCTTATCCCCCTCCCACACACACATTATTGAACAGATTAAACGGTTTGTACATTGGTCCCTGGAACTGCCAAGAGACACAGTGGGTTCATCTTTTACCTTCAACAGTTGTCCAACTGACGATAATGTACCTATTCGTAGAGCTTGTTTTCCAGTTAGGGATGCCTCTCCTTGTAGTCATAGTTATGCATTTGTATAGAGAAAGATTACATTATAGGCCTTGTTAATAACATTATAAAGGCTTATATGTGCTTATAACAAGATAGACATCAGTATATGTGGATGCTTTAAGTAAAGTGTTACCAAATTATCCACCTGATTCTTTATAATACTTTAGTCTTGTGTTGAATCATATCGCATTGTTCAGGTCAGTAGATAAACCTTGTTTGTTATGTAATTTAAAAACAGGATACACCTCATTAGAATACTATCAATCTTTAATAAAATCCTTGTGGGGATAATTTTACTTTTGTTGTCTAGACTTTAGAAAAGCAAGCAATTACTACATGTACTGAATAACTCTCATATTCCTTCAATCTTTTACCCAGATTGTAGCAGAGATGCAGAGAAGCATTTTTAGTTTCTTTAAAAAAACCTTCAATCAGGAGGATACAGACAGTTCAAGAGGTATGCTTAGATATGCAGAAAAATACTTGGTTTAAATGTAATCTGGCACCTTATGATAATATCATTATATTTGTGTATTCATTATGATGCCATGATATGTGCCTGTATTGATGATGTGTGTTATGATCCCATGTACTGTGTTGTAATGTGGATGTAATATCCTAGTCATGTTAGTGCACCTTACTGAGATGTGTGAGTTACAACAGTCAGAATGACACCCTCATTAAAATGACAATTGAACAGGTAAAGTGGTATGCTTAGATAACCTAAGCAGACAAATGGACATATTTTGTACATATAATTAGGCATAATAATTATGGCTCTAGATTGCAGGAAAAAGCTGTTTCAGGTGTTGGAAAAATGCAAAATTCCAGTCAATTCAGGAAGTACACTGAAATTCCAGTTCCAATTCTCTTCAATGAGGAACATTTGGAATTGGAATTTGGTTTACTTTCTGAATTGACTGCAATTGAAATGGAAGTGACTCCAACCCTGGTGGGGCCAGATGGAATCTGATGGTTTTCAGCATTTTTTCAAACAGAATCATTTCGTCTTTGCTTGCCGAATTTGGCTTGATTTGAATTCATATTTTATCATGGGCCACAGTAAAGGAATTACCTCCCTACAGTATTTAATTTACATAATTTAGCAGACACTCTTATCCAGTGCATACATTTTCATACTAGTCCCCCGTGGGAATCGAACCCACAACCCTAGCGGTGCAAGTGCCATGCTCTACCAACTGAGCTACACAGGACTACTCCCAGATCTGTCATGCTGACTGAATCAATTAATCATCCATTGAGCACTTCACTTCCTGGTTGGGATTGGGCAGTTATCAGAAAACAATGGCCGCCATTGTCCCTAGAGCAACATGACTGGCGCCACAGTGTGTGTGACTTCGCACAGCTAGGAAACCACGATCCACAGTCAGACACTGGGAGGAAGCTATGATCATAGACGCTCTGGGAGGAAATCATATCTGCAGTGCCAGAATACTGGGATTTTTGCAAGCCACCAGTGTATTAAAGGTATTATAATACATAGTTAGAAATTGGTGTTTTCTTGGTGAGTTCAATCAACTGGGTGTTTCTCACAGAGCACAGTAGGCTACAGGATGTTCCAAGGGCAGGGCTGAGCCCCCCCCAATCCGTCCCTTGAATCTCCTCCCTCCCCTCCTCCACCAGCACCCTTCATCTCCCCACCCTGCAGCCAGTAGCCCTGGTTATACCTGGTTCTAACCTGATCTTGTCCACATTCTGATTGTTTTCAGACAGGTGTAGACGACTAAAAGATGCATTGTGATCTGATTGTGATCTTCCCGACCCCCTCCCTGAGCTAATAGGCACCCATTGTGTCTGGATATCTTACAAGTGCAGACAGATACAATGAGGGAAAAAAGTATTTGATCCCCTGCTGATTTTGTACGTTTGCCCACTGACAAAGACATGATCAGTCTATCATTTTAATGGTAGGTTTATTTGAACAGTGAGAGACAGAATAACAACAACAAAATCCAGAAAAACGTATGTCAAAAATGTTATAAATTGATTTGCATTTTAATGAGGTATATAAGTATTTGACCCCTCTGCAAAACATGACTTAGTACTTGGTGGCAAAACCCTTGTTGGCAATCACAGAGGTCAGACATTTCTTGTAGTTGGCCACCAGGTTTGCACACATCTCAGGAGGGATTTTTTTCCACTCCTCTTTGCAGATCTTCTCCAAGTCATTAAGGTTTCGAGGCTGACATTTGGCAACTCGAACCTTCAGCTCCCTCCACAGATTTTCTATGGGATTAAGGTCTGGAGACTTGCTAGGCCACTCCAGGACCTTAATGTGCTTCTTCTTGAGCCACTCCTTTGTTGCCTTGGCCGTGTGTTTTGGGTCATTGTCATGCTGGAATACCCATCCACGACCCATTTTTAATGCCCTGGCTGAGTGATGGAGGTTCTCACCCAAGATTTGACGGTACATGGCCCCGTCCATCGTCCCTTTGATGCGGTGAAGTTGTCCTGTCCCTTAGCAGAAAAACACTCCCAAAGCATAATGTTTCCACCTCCATGTTTGACGGTGGGGATGGTGTTCTTGGGGTCATAGGCGGCATTCCTCCTCCTCCAAACACGGCGAGTTGAGTTGATGCCAAAGAGCTCGATTTTGGTCTCATCTGACCACAACACTTTCACCCAGTTCTCCTCTGAATCATTCAGATGTTTACATTTACATTTTAGTCATTTAGCAGACGCTCTTATCCAGAGCGACTTACAGGAGCAATTAGGGTTAAGTGCCTTGCTTAAGGGCACATCGACAGATTTTTCACCTAGTCGGCTCGGGGATTAGAACCAGCGACCTTTCGGTTACTGGCACAACGCTCTTACCCACTAAGCTACCTGCCGCCCTGTATATGTGACGGCCCTGTATATGTGCTTTCTTGAGCAGGGGGACCTTGCGGGCGCTGCAGGATTTCAGTCCTTCACGGTGTAGTGTGTTACCAATTGTTTTCTTGGTGACTATGGTCCCAGCTGCCTTGAGATCATTGACAAGATCCTCCCGTGTAGTTCTGGGCTGATTCCTCACCATTCTCATGATCATTGCAACTCCACAAGGTGAGATCTTGCATGGAGCCCCAGGCCGAGGGAGATTTACAGTCTTTTGTGTTTCTTCCATTTGCGAATAATCGCACCAACTGTTGTCACCTTCTCACCAAGCTGCTTGGCAATGGTCTTGTAGCCCATTCCAGCTTTGTGTAGGTCTACAGTCTTGTCCCTGACATCCTTGGAGAGCTCTTTGGTCTTGGCCATGGTGGAGAGTTTGGAATCTGATTGATTGATTGCTTCTGTGGACAGGTGTCTTTTATACAGGTAACAAGCTGAGATTAGGAGCACTCCCTTTAAGAGTGTGCTCCTAATCTCAGCTCGTTACCTGTATAAAAGACACCTGGGAGCCAGAAATCTTTCTGATTGAGAGGGGGTCAAATACATATTTCCCTCATTAAAATGCAAATCAATTTATAACATTTTTACATGCGTTTTTCTCACTGTATGGACAGTGAAACCATTACATCTTCATTATCCTGTCATTGACAGGTTACACCATTTATGGCATCAATATGTGACTTAAAATTAAGAAATAAATATTATTTTGAAAGAATAGCAGTCAAATCATTTGCATAGCCTACAGGGAGTCACCAGGAAATCTGGTCACACAGTGGACAGATATGAGACACATTTTAATACCATGTGTTGACATATTTCTGAAAATGTGGGCACAATCAGAATATGGACACGATCAGGACAAAGGACCCATGTTAGCACCAGGTATAAACGAGGCTAGTGTTCAGACTCGTCCTAGCCAGGCCTGGGGCCTCGATGCTGGGCTCAGAGGACCAACAAATGGCCCATTGTCGCTGGGGAGATGGTCCCTGTAACTTAAGGAATGTCCTCTAGTCCTATAGCTTGACTCTGAGAAAACATGGAGGTAGATGAGGAGAGGAGGAAGAGGAGAGGGGGTAACTTCTCCTCAGGGTAACCCCTATAGCTCTCTCAGCGATGATCACCGGTGCTCCTGGTTACAGTATGTGATTTATCTATTGTCCTATTGGCCGGTATTGGAACGGGGGCACCAGAGTCGCCAGGACACACAAAATAAATTGTTCTCTCCCTCCCTCTCTCTCTCCTTCCCGTTCTCTTTTACCACCCTTTTCCCCCGGTAAACACACATTTGTCTTCTTTTTTTTTTGCCGTTGCACTGCTTGATGGGAGAGCAAAAACAGCTAAATCAGCCCTTAAGAAGGGCAAGGCTAGCATCTCTCTGCCTTTCTCCTGCAGGCCCCCTGCCCTCCTCTGGTCTTGGAGTGAGTGGAGCCCAGTGAAAAGCAGTGATTCAAGTTCTGTAAGCTCCCTTGGAAGCCACTGAACCGTTAGCAATAAAACATGCTGAGTCCTACGGCTTTCCCTGAAAAGCCAACAGTCCACAATAGGATAATGGGAGAGACCGACTCCCTCCTCTTTTCTCCCGCTCTCCCCTGACTCTCTCTTTCTCTATGTATATTGCTCTGTTGCTTTCTTTCTCTATTTTTCCCTTAGTCTTTTATGCAACAAGGCCAGCCTTTAGTCCATAGATAGCAGGATAGTCCAGGGGACATTGTCTTGATCTTTTAGGTTCATTTCTCCTGTCAAACTACATTATGATGTAATAAGAGAGGTAATGTTCTTTCCGTTTAGCATGTGTGTACTCAACTTTATGACCCATTGACCATCTAACCTGTATGGAAGCGAAAACATGTTTTGATGGCTGGTTAAACAAAAGACTACAGTATGTAGCGTATGTCATCGTAGTTTGTACTCATACCTCAGTTGGTGGTTTGAATTGAACATTTCTTTTACCAGGTTGTCCCATTGAGATCAAAATACCTCTCTTTCAAAGGAGACCTGGCAATGAGAAAACATTACCACCAATTGATCTACATCACCCGGTGTCACAGGAAGGCCAAGAAGATAATCAAGGACCTCAGCCACCCGAGCCAGGCCCGTGTTCACCCCACTACCATCTAGAAGGCGGAGACAGTACAGATGCATCAAAGCTGGGACCGAGAGACTGAAAAACAGCTTCTATCGCCAGGCCATCAGACTGTTAAATAGTCACCACTAGCCGGCCTCCGCCTAGTACCCTGCCCTGAACTCTGTCACTGTTCTAGCCGGCTACCACCCGGTACTCAACCCTGCACCTTAGAGACTGCTGCCCTATGTACATAGAGTCATTGAACACTGGTCACTTTAATAATGTTTACATACTGTTTTACCCACTTCATATGTTTATACTGTATTTTACTCAAGGCTCATCCTATACTGTATAAATACTGCTGTACACACCTTTTCTATCCACATTGATACGTTACAACCTTATTCTAAAATGGATTTAATACAACAAATATACACACAATACCCCATAATGACAAAGCGAAAACATATTGTAATACATTTTTGCAAATTTATTAAAAATCAAAAACAGAAATACCTTATTTACGTAAGTATTCAGACCCTTTGCTATGAGACTTGAAATTGAGCTCAGGTGCATCCTGTTTCCATTGATCATCCTTGAGATGTTTCTACAACTTGATTGGAGTCCACCTGTGGAAAATTCAATTGATTGGACATGATTTGGAAAGGCACACACCTGTTTATATAAGGTCCACAGTTGACAGTGCATGTCAGAGCAAAACCCAAGACAGGATTGTGTCGAGGCACAGATCTGGGGAAGAGTACCAAAACATTTCTGCAGCTTTGAAGGTCCCCAAGAACACAGTGGCCTCCATCATTCTTAAATGGAAGAAGTTTGGAACCACCAAGACTCTTCCTAGAGCTGACTGCCTGGCCAAACTGAGCAATCGGGGGAGCTGACCAAGAACCCGATGGTCACTCTGACAGAGCTCTAGAGTTCCTCTGTGGAGATGGGAGAACCTTCCAGAAGTACAACCATCTCTGCAGCACTCCACCAATCAGGCCTTTATGGTAGAGTGGCCAGACGGAAGCCACTCCTCAGTAAAAGACACATGACAGCCCGCTTGTAGTTTGCCAAAAGGCACCTAAAGACTCTCAGACCATGAGAAACAAGATTCTCTGGTCTGATGAAACCAAGATTGAACTCTTTGCCCTGAATGCCAACCGTCACATCTGGAGGAAACCTGGCACCATCCCTACGGTGAAGCATGGTGATGGCAGCATCATGCTGTGGGGATGTTTTTCAGCAGCAGGGACTGGGAGACTAGTCAGGATCGAGGGAAAGATGAACGGAGCAAAGTACAGAGAGATCCTTGATGAAAACCTGCTCCAGAGTGCTCAGGACCTCAGACTGGGGCGAAGGTTCACCTTCTAACAGGACAACGACCCTAAGCACACAGCCAAGACAACGCAGGAGTGGCTTCGGGACAAGTCTTTGAATGTCCTTGAGTGGCCCAGCCATAGCCCGGACTTGAACCCGATCTCTGGAGAGACCTCAAAATAGCTGTGCAGCAATGCTCCCCATCCAACCTGACAGAGCTTGAGAGGATCTGCAGAGAAGAATGGGAGAAACTCCCCAGATACAGGTGTGCCAAGCTTGTAGCGTCATTGAATACATTTTAGAATAAGGCAGTAACCTAACAAAATGTGGAAAAAGTCAAGGGGTCTGAATACTTTCCGAAGGCACTACACTTTTTACATTTTTGTCATTTAGCAGACGCTCTTATCCAGAGCGACTTACATTTAGTGAGTGTATACATTTTTCATACTGCCCCCCCCCGTGGGAATCGAACCCACAACCCTGGCGTTGCAAACGCCATGCTCTACCAACTGAGCTACACGGGACTACACTTTATTTATATGAAGATATTTCTTTATTTCTTTATTTTTGGGATTTGTGTGTATTGTTTTGTATTGTTAGGTATAATGCACTATTGGAGCTAGAAACATAAGCATTTCGCTGCACCTGTGATAACATCTGCAAAATATGTGTACAGGACCAATACAATTTCATTTAAAGAGTATTTGGGAGAGAGTAAACTGAGTCTGAGGCCAATTATAGGCCAACGGTATGTGAGTTCTCATAGAAACATCTCTGGACCAAAACAATGGGTCTTGGAATGGTGCATTGATATGTGAATAGCCTGTTTACAACTCTAAGCATTTACCTGCTGCTGCTCCCAGGGTTACAAAGCACATAGTGTAGTCCTGGGGTTACTAGGTAGCAGTGCACTTGAAAGTAATCAAGGGGCGACGTTAGAGATGAGGAGAGGGAGGAAAGAAGGAGGAGGAGCATTCAATGCAAAGACAATGTTATGTAACAGTTTAAGAGTGTTGTTGAGGACAGTTAACCTTCAACATGGACAACTTTTTTGGAATTCTTAACAATAGGTGGAAGATTACATGTAAAAATGAAAACAAAGAAATCCTACATAAATAGTTGAAGTGTGAAACATAGAAGTAGTTCATAAATCATCTATTCATTTATATTTCACCATTATCATTATGAAAAGAAAACATACAAATTGTTTATTCAATTTATCTACAGGATGTAAGTAATAAAGAAAAGTGTTCTACAAAAACTCATTTTGTGAGGTGTTGTGTATCTACTCAAGACTTTTGAAATAGCTCAAACTCAAAGTGAAAGCAACGGTAATGCAGTCACATGCTCACAAACTCAGTGGAGTGGAGCTAATAACAGTAGAAGGTGAATATACATTGCAGTCTGCTGCCCCCCTCTGTCTAAATGACTAACTGCAGGTGGTGAGAGGTTAATCACCATTATTTCGCTCTCCCAAAACATCAGTTTCTTTCGAATTTCAACCTCTATAAATCACTCTAGGGTTGCAGCCTAAACAGAACCCTATTCCCTATATAGTGCACTACTTTTGACCACAGTCTATCACTATATACTGAATAAGGTGCTTTTTCAGATGCAGACTGTATTTGAATGGGTCATTAGTATAGCTTGGTATAAGAGGATGCTGAGTTTAATCATGGGAGAATAAGGAAAGTAATGAGGCCAACAATGGAGTCAATCTGCCAATACAAGCATGGGACTTTACACTCAGACTAGAGAAACTACAATAGCCTTTTACTATAGCCTGGTTCCAGATCTGTTTGTGCTCTTGCCAACTCCTTTTCTGTCATTGCCGAGCCAAACATGGCACGACAATTCCATAAGGAGTTAGCAAGAGAGCAGAAACAGACTGGCACCCAGGCTAACCTCTCTACAGAGAATAATTCTACGACAATGGTTGGTACATGGATTCAGTCCTTTAATATCACAAGAGGTCAAACCTTAGAAGATGAAATATATTAAATTCATAACTTATATAAATATTATATTAGTACTATTTGTATAAATAGATGCTAATCTATAAACCGTATATATTAGATTAGAATTGGAGAAGGGGACTATTCATATAAAAGTACATGGTACTGTGTCATCCCAAACAATGCAACAGTGACAATTATACATAGGGCCCTGAGTTTTACCAGGGAATACCTCTGGCCCTATTCATACAAAACAAGTTGGCACTCAGTTATGGAATTATGGGAAGTGTAGTTCTTGTAATCCCTTGTGGGCAACAGAGTAGCTGTACTGGGGTGTGTGAATGGACTACGGCCTCAGGAGGAAGGGATCGTCCCCAGAGTAGAGACGATGACAAACAGCCACAGGAACAGCCTGTCCACCACGATGGCTACGTACTGCCAGTCTCCTGTCTCCTGTAGGGCGAACACACACAGGCACACGCACAAAGAGACATAGAGACATACGTAAGTATGGAAGTATTGAAGAACAGTATGTCTGCAGTAACACATGGACATCACTAGAGCATGCTGGGAACACTGACTGTGCTCTGGGACTAGAGAATGGAGATGAATTTAATGAGAAGCGAGGGGGAGGTTGTGTGTGTGTGTGTGTGTGGTGTGTGTGTGTGTGTGCGGTGCCCACTGAGTCGGTACCGTCCTGCTTCTTCAGGTGCTCAGCCATGTATGTGACGTCAGTTATGGCTGACTTGAGGTCCGGGGGGAGGATCAGACAGTAGTCGTCACTGTCAAAGAACCCCTGGAGCTGCACTGTACTCTCACTCTCACTCCACACCAGAACATCCACCAATTCACATAGAGAACAGACAATGAACATGTGACAATTTTCTTATAGAACATGTGAAACTATTCAGCCTGGTCTCATAAACTAGACATAACATAGTAAATGTAAATCCGGGACACTGAAATTAGTATGATATGTTATGTTTGGTAAGGTTACATAAGACAGATGGTTACTTAAGGTAAAAACGAAAGTAGGGTAGTTGGTCAGGGTGGATGGGTGGGCGTATAATGCAAACATCTAGCAACCCAAAGGTTGCGCGTTCGAATCTCATCACAGACAACTATAGCATTTTAGCTAATTAGTAACTTTGCAACTACTTACTACTTTTGAGCTACTTAACATGTTAGCTAAACCTTCCTCTAACCCTAAAACGTAACCCTTTAACCTAACCCTAACCTTAGCATTTAACCATAACCATAACCTCTAACCCAGCTGACGTTAGCCACCTAGCTAATGCTAATGTTAGTGTTAGCCACCGTTAGCTACCGTAAAACAAATTCGTAACGTTTAGCAAATTCGTAAGATATTGTATGAATTGCAATTCGTAAGATATCGTACAAATTATAAATCGTAACATATCATACGAAATGGATGATCGACATCCACAAATTAATACATACCTTACGAAACGTAACATTTCATACTAATTGGAGTGTCCCGGATTTAAATTTACTATGTTATGTCTACCCCTGAGTCCAGGTTGAACTACTGTATATCCATTGGTTAACAAAGGACTGTTAAACAGTCACCACTAGCCGGCCTCCGCCCAGTACCCTGCCCTTAACCTTAGAGACTGCTTTGAACCCTGGTCACTTTAATGTTTACAAGCTGTTTTGCCCACTTCATATGTATATACAGTATTCTAGTAAAGGCTCATCCTATATAACTACTGCTGTACACACCTTTTCTAGTCATATACTGTCCATAATGTCTATACACCTCATCATATATATTCCGGACTTTGACATTGATCCTTCTGATATTTCAAAATGTCTTTCTTTTTACTTTTTGGATTATGTGCGTATTGTTTTGTATTGCTAGGTATTAGTACTGCACTGTTGGAGATAGAAACACAGCATTCTGCTGCACCTGTGATAACATCTGCAAACCTGTGTATGCAACCAATAAACTTTGATTTGATTTTGATTTGATGTGAGCAATTGTTTGATTGAAATGGAAACACAGACTCTCTGTCAAGGACGTTAGTTTCCTATAAGGATCATCACAGTGACCTGAGGCATCAACACAGCAGAGGTAATATAATATATACCCAATATACTGAATGTCCTTTATATACTGTAGCTTACCTCACGCACAGCCATACATACCACCCCACAGACCCGCCACCCTCGTAGTAACACAACAATGTTGGGTCAACCTGCTCCACAAACATGGTGTTAACGGGTGCCTGCCACGCACCCCTGTCCCCTCAATATGCCTGTAACACCCATGTACAGTAACAGGGTTGTCTATCAATATATCACTATATCAATATCAATCTATCACTATATCAATATCAATCTATCACTATATCAATATCAATCTATCACTATATCAATCTATCACTATATCAATATCAATCTATCACTATATCAATCTATCACTATATCAATATCAATCTATCACTATATCAATCTATCACTATATCAATATCAATCTATCACTATATCAATATCAATCTATCACTATATCAATATCAATATCAATAGCAATATATCCCTATATCAATATATCCCTATAGAAGTATCAATATCAATATATCGTATCAATATATACATATTTTCAGTGATGCTCACCGAATATTTTGAATAATTATTACACCATACATGTACAATTGGTCTTATGGAGATACAATAAAAAATTGAGGGACATCATGTCTATTTTACTATTTCATATGACATTCTTTCTTTGGCACTGTTTTATAGTCACACAGCTGATGAGAGATGTGTGTGTTCATTAGCCAGGCCCAGGGCTATTCAGTATCTATCCGTTATCACCTCTATAGGGAGGCCAGACTGGCACCAGGGCTATTCAGTATCTATCAGTTATCACCTCTATAGGGAGGCCAGACTGGCACCAGGGCCATTCAGTATCTATCAATTATCACCTCTATAGGGAGGCCAGACTGGCACCAGGGCCATTCAGTATCTATCAGTTATCACCTCTATAGGGAGGCCAGACAGGTACCAGGGCTATTCAGTATCTATCAGTTATCACCTCTATAGGGAGGCCAGACAGGTACCAGGGCTATTCAGTATCTATCAGTTATCACCTCTATAGGGAGGCCAGACAGGTACCAGGGCTATTCAGTATCTATCAGTTATCACCTCTTTAGGGAGGCCAGACAGGTACCAGGGCTATTCAGAATGTATCAGTTATCACCTCTTTAGGGAGGCCAGACTGGCACCAGGGCCATTCAGAATGTATCAGTTATCACCTCTATAGGGAGGCCAGACAGGTACCAGGGCTATTCAGTATCTATCAGTTATCACCTCTTTAGGGAGGCCAGACAGGTACCAGGGCTATTCAGAATGTATCAGTTATCACCTCTATAGGGAGGCCAGACTGGCACCAGGGCCATTCAGTATCGATCAGTTATCACCTCTATAGGGAGGCCAGACTGGCACCAGGGCCATTCAGTATCTATCAGTTATCACCTCTTTAGGGAGGCCAGACAGGTACCAGGGCTATTCAGTATATATCAATTATCACCTCTATAGGGAGGCCAGACTGGCACCAGGGCTATTCAGTATCTATCAGTTATCACCTCTATAGGGAGGCCAGACTGGCACCAGGGACATTCAGTATCTATCAGTTATCACCTCTATAGGGAGGCCAGACTGGCACCAGGGCCCACCTGTTAGGCTGGAACCACCACCTCCACCACCATGTGGGCATCATAACCTCCTGGCAACACAAAGGCCAAGGGAGTGAGTGTGTGTGTGTGTGTGTGTGTGTGTGTGTGCTAGGGTGTCACTGAGGGGAGCATGATATGTCACCAGGGACACAGGGCGACACCGGATATCTCCCCTCACACTGGGGAAGTAGGAAACCAGACCAGTTCCGGTAAAGAAAGGGGGATTAAGTGTATGTGTGTGTATCTGTGTGTGTGTGTGTCTGTGTGTGGGATAAAGGCCATAGGGATAGGAGGAATAGAACTACAATGCCAGACTTATACTTTACTGGGGCTGTATATCCCTGAGATGAGACATCTATTGGTCTAGTGAAGATTATACTACTGCCAAGACTGGGCACACAGTGGACCTAATTGTAATAGCAAGGCTGGCACTGGAGAAAAAGGCATTTATACTTTGGATAGTGCTGTAGAGAAGATTCCTGCTTTGGCTTGCTTGTATTCACTCGAATAACAATCTCTTCACCATAAAATATTTTTAGCCAAGACAGACTGTAGTCTCAAACCACAACCCAAAATAAAGTAGTTATATACTGGTGGGTCTCTGTTCTGTCTGTTCGTGTGTGTGTGTGTGTGTGTGTGTGTGTGTAAGAGGATGTGAGTAGGTGCGCTATGTATGTGTTCATGAGTATGTGTGCCTCTATTTGTTTACTCTCTAAGTGTGGGTGTCTGTGTGTGTTTGTAAACTATATCTGTCTGTTTATGTGACTGTGTGTGAGATAGAGAATGAGAGAGAGACAGAGCGAGGCAGGCTCCATCTGTCTGTGGTCATGAATAGAAGCCCTGGACTGCTGCTGTCATGCAGTAGACAGGACGGAGCATAGCTGGGCCCTGAGGGGGAAAGATCTCACTCACACACACACACACACACACACACACACACACACACACACACACACACACACACACACACACACACACACACACACACACACACACACACACGCAGTAGGCAGGACGGAGCATAGCTGGGCCCTGAGGTGGAAAGATCTCACTCACACACACACACACACACACACACAGTACAACGGAGCATAGGGGGAAAGATCTCACTCACACACACACACACACACACACACACACACACACACACACACACACACACACACACGCAGTAGGCAGGACGGAGCATAGCTGGGCCCTTAGGGGGAAAGATCTCACTCACACACACACACACACACACACACACACACACACACACACACACACACACGCAGTAGGCAGGACGGAGCATAGCTGGGCCCTGAGGTGGAAAGATCTCACTCACTACACACACACACACACACACACACACACACACACACACACACACACACACACACACACACACACACGCAGTAGGCAGGACGGAGCATAGCTGGGCCCTGAGGTGGAAAGATCTCACTCACACACACACACACACACACACACACACACACACACACACAGGCGCTCGTTTAATGTGAGAAGTTCACCAGCAATGTTACTCAATTCAAAATGATGGCTAGACATTTCAACTCTGTATGGCAAGTGTGAATTTCTGACTGAAAACGTTTATGAGCCTGCTTTGAGGCACAGCTCATTCTAGCTACGTTAACATTCTAATCACATCAGTGTTTTTGCGAGACAGCGTGGTATCGGGAATCCTCACGACCAAGTGAAGAATCTTGTAGTGTGTGACCACCATCTGTGCCAACTCTTTTATTTGTATTGTTAGGATTTGCGTGTATTGTTTTGTATTGTTATAGGTATTACTGCATTGTTGGAGCTAGGAACATAAGCATTTCGCTACACCCGCGATAACATCTGCAAAATACTATATGTGTACGCAACCAATAAAATTCTATTTGATTTTGACACACACATTTTAAATACTTTATTTGAATCCACCAATCAAATATGACAAAAAAAGGATCCAAACATTTCAAAGGTCCCTGTATGCATGGCACTCAAGGGTACAGAAAGCACATCCTTCTCCAAACAGATAAGCTGACCACGACAGCTACAATGGAGCAGTACCTAGCCAATTGCTTTGCCCAAGTTTTTGTCAGACCCGCAATCTGGAGGCCACGCACTGCAAGCCTGTGTACGTGGCCGAGACTGCCAAATATCAGCGCCACCATCTTGCACCTACACCCGAGGCTGTCCAAGCATGCCACGAGGGGCTGGTATTTAAGCAGCTTCTCGGCAAAGGCCTGCTCCATGTAGCCGTCAAATGAGTGAGTCAACCGATTTAGCTAGCTATCTAGCTAGCAATGACAATCATGTTAGCATATTTCATACTGAGATTACTGTTCTAAAACATGTTCTTGGGTTTAAAATAATCAATATTGAAACTTTCAGATGAAGTGTATGAGTGAATTAAACATGTTCTATTGCTTTCATGAGCTTATTCTCTCACTGCCCTGAGTTTAAGACAAGGGTTTAGGTACCTGGGAATTAAGAACATTGCTTAAGGAGAAACATAAAAAAGAACGCAAGAACATTGTCAATAACCTTTTTGAGGAATAGCAACTTTGCATTAACTTTCTTCTTAAGTCTATAGTTAAGGAAAAAATGGCAGTTATGAACAATTTTCTTCTTTAGAAGGTTTTGTGAATCTGGGCCCTGGTCTCTAATTTGCTCTGTGACCACAGAAAGAGTGAGTTGAATCACTACTCTCTCGCTCAAGGAACAGTTGAGTTGACACTGGCGCCATCGTCCCACTCTGGATGGTGAGACTGGGATGACACTCACAGATTACTGGGGGGCCAACTAAATATCATCACTGAGTGGACTGTGGAGAGTATAGTATAGTAGAGTATTATAGATGCTATGGTGAGTATATTGAAGAGGCTATGGAGAGGAGGCATCTATTGAGGGTTGGAAGAGATGGAGACAGGAAGAATAGGGGCTACAGTGCTAGACTATTGGGATAGTGGAGCGAATATGGAGAGGTCATCTATTGATCGTTTAGTATAGAGCCCTCAACTCAACTCTGGACCTCGAAGCCAGTTCCACTGCGTATTTTCATTGTTCTCCTCTAATCAGGGACTGATTTAGACCTGGGACACCAGGTGGGTGCAATTAATTATCAGGCAGAACAGAAAACCAGCAGGCTCCGGACCTCATTTGGTAAGAGTTGAATACCCCTGGATAAAGGCCATAGGGATAGGAGGAATAGAACTACAATGCCAGACTTATACTTTACTGGGGCTGTATATCCCTGAGATGAGACATCTATTGGTCTAGTGAAGATTATACTACTGCCAAGACTGGGCACACAGTGGACCTAATTGTAATAGCAAGGCTGGCACTGGATAAAAAGGCATTTATACTTTGGATAGTGCTGTAGAGAAGATTCCTGCTTTGGCTAGGTTGTATTCACTCGAATAACAATCTCTTCACCATAAAATCTTTCTAGCCAAGACAGACTGTAGTCTCAAACCACGACCCAAAATAAAGTAGCTGTGATCTACTGGTGGATCCCTGTTCTGTGTGTGTGTGTGTGTGTGTGTGTGTTTGTGTGTGCATGCATGTCTTGGTAGTTGATAACTTACCTGCCTCTCCAGGGTAGGACCAGTTCAGGGTTAATCTTCCTGAAGAAGTACTCTCCCCCCGACCTTCTTCCATCGACGCTCTGGAGGGGCGTGTCATCACTAGGCTCCTCCTCCAGGGGCTCCTCTGCGTGTGGCTTCTGCATGCCCAGGTACTTTGGCAGGAAGTGGATGAACACCTGGATGAGGGGTCAAAGGTCAAGGTTTTAGCAGAAAGTAGCAAACATATGGCCCCTTGGCATAGAAGAAGCAGAAGAAGAAGCAGAAGTAGCAGAAAAAGAAGCAGAAGTAGCTGAAGAAGAAGCAGAAGAAGCAGAAGAAGCAGAAGAAGAAGCAGAAAAAGCAGAAGCAGAATCCTAGAGTCTATATCTCATACAGACTCCATAGCGCTGTCATGTAGGCTACAGCTCACCTTGCGCACCCTGGGGGGCATAATGTGTGTGGAGGGGGTCCGGTGGTGCAGGTTGAGGACCACCACACTGAGGATGACTGAGAAGGTTACCAGGATCATGGTGAACATGACATAGTTAATTATAAGAGGGATAGCCAGGGAGGTCTCAGGGACCTTGTCAGGCAGCAGCAGCATGAACACAGAGATGGACAGGGTCCTCTTCTCACCTAGGAGAGAAAGGGAAACACAGGGTTAAAACATGCCGACTATTGAAGTAATAAAGAATGGGCTTAAACATTATGAACCACCTAAAGACAAATATTGTTTATTTTACAACTGCGGGCCATGTTAAATCGGTTCACGGGCCGCATCTGGCTCGCAGACCGCCAGTTTGAGACCCCTGCTCTAAAAAATAAATAAATAGACTACATAAACATCTTCCCCAGAGCACAACATATATTCTTAATGATACTTCCTTGCTTTGTAATAAACTATGGCAAGTTACCCATCTCAAGTTATCATAGAGATAAGAGGCCACACGTCCTATCTTTGTGCTGCCCATGCTAAAGCATGCTTGGTGGCAAGTGTGCCCTCTTTCCATCTCAATGCAAGTTACACATGCCAATGAGACAATGTGCATGTGTGGCATGTTGTGCCTGCATGCGACTGACATGAGTCAGAAGGCGAAGATGTTAACGACGTAGAAGAGAGGCTTCCTCTGGATGATGAGATAGAAGGTGATGTCTTCATACAGGTCCCCAGGGTTCACGTTCTTCCTGCTGGGCTTATGGCAGATCGCCCACTCCCCGTTCTCTGTGGAGAGGGAGATGAGGGGAGAGTGTGGAGGGAGAGAGGAAGGAGGTGACAGGGAACAGGGGCGTAAAAAAAAAAAAAGGTGCATTGTGGTGCTAGGAGAGCAGAGCAGAGAAGATGACAAAAGTAGGAGACAAAAGAGAGGCCGGGCGAGATGAGAGAAGACACTGACCAGCGAAGGAGTTCTCATCTATGATAATCTCATGTATATCCTCTCCGTTCTCATTCAGGGCATATTGGAGGTCCACCTCTGATGAGTCGTAGGTGTAGGAGCGAAACACTATGATGCAGCTCTGCCAGTCAAACGGGAAGTACGCCACCTATAGGCAAGGAGGAGTTATTACAGCACCCCCCCGCCCATCTGGCACTCCAGGCAGGCTAACGCAAACGCTCAAAGTATTTGAAAGATCTTAAATATTATTTGAACCCAGGTCTGGCTATGCTGTCCTGGTTTATAGGGCAGCTGCTGCGGTAGATAGCAGGAGGCAGCCAGTTGACTGTCCCATCACTGTTGACCAGCACGTTGACATACAGAGCCACATCAAACTGGCCATCATTATTGTGTGGATAAGGAGGTACACATAATGTGATGCACTTTTAATTTTTTACATTTATTTAGGCAGGGGAGTCCCATTGAGACCAAGGTCTCCTCTTCAAGGGAGCCCTGCATGAACTACATACCCAGTATGACTGAATCTACAATGCCCTAGTAAATCAGCCTCTATCAGTCTTTGAACAATACCTAGAGATTATGTTAGGGCCAAACGTTTTTTCCTGACCATTTGGACTTTAAACGGAGTGGCTGCGGATCCGACTTCTCTGAACCCCTCTCCCGACAGCTAAAGGTCCGAAGCTTCTGACCATGTGCAGGATTCTCTACTTTACTCACGGTCTCTGCTCTACTCATTCGGCTGCTCAGAGAACAGGCTACTGAAGAAATTAAGAGAGGGAGGGTGGAGTAAGACCTGCCTGTAATTGATATGGGATGGCCAAAATTGTTTATTTGAATACTGTGAAACTTTTAGTAATCTTAAAATTGAAAATGTATTGAGATAATGATTGGTCATTGGCATGCCACTTTTGATGTGTATGTCGAATGACCAAAACGGGGGACTGTAATGGAAGATGACGATGAATATTCAGTTAAGAGTAATTAACACAATGCTTAGCATATTTATATGTTTTCTCTTTCTATAATGCACATGATTTCCTGTGCTCTATTTGTGTGACTCATGTGTACGGGTTGATGGTCACTATACTTGTTACTGAACGTTATGGATTGTTCTCATATCGATAGTGATGGACACCATAAGCTACTGAAGGTACAAGGACTGAGGACACACTGATTAGCATGGTATTGATAATAATAATAATAATATGCCATTTAGCAGACGCTTTTATCCAAAGCGACTTACAGTCATGCGTGCATACATTTTTGTGTATGGGTGGTCCCGGGGATCGAACCCACTACCTTGGCGTTACAAGCGCCGTGCTCTACCAGTTGAGCTACAGAGGACCACGACATTATGAACACTGTAATTCTGTAGCAGCTGTCAGAAAGGGCCTGTCTCCAAGAGGCCCATTAGACATTTTCTTTGCTTCTGCTCAGGAGGTGTTCTCCCTGAATTCTTGTAATAGACCGGATAGATTTTTAATTGATATCAACAACTGCTCTCCTTTTGGTTCACCTGAAAATTCCCTTTATACCAGGATTACTCACAACAATTGAGAGGTAGAGCCTATGCGAAGTGTTCAAATGATCACAGTATTAAGTGGATTGCTAGATTTTTCGTGTTATTGTAAAACAATTCTTAATTTTGAATTGAATCAAAGGCAGTCCTGTCACTTGGTTTGCAATTAAGCTGAGGGATGGGGCTGAAGGAATTCAATCATTTCTGGAATAGTGGAACAATCGGAGATAAAAATAGATTGCAAATAGAATGATCAGACAATGGAGTGTTAATGAGCTTCTTTAAATGTTACATTTGACAAAAATCTATTTAACCAGCAAACATTTGGTTCCTTGGAAGTTGTGGGAACATACGTTTTTGGTTTCCCATTGGTTCTGGGAACAAAGCCATACGTTTCCTGACAGGTAAAACTGAACATTTGTCTCCCAGCTAGCACATAACATTCTGAGAACCAGATGTTTCTTAGAGCTTGGTGAGTGCGTGGTTGTCCTATGGTTATTTTGCATAAAACCTTCCCACAACTTTCTGGGAATGGTGCAGGATAGTTGCTTGGCTTTTGAACATTCCAAGGAACTTGAAAACAACTATATTTTTCATTACTTTAACAGAACGTTTCCTAAAAGTTCAAACATGGTTACATTTAATAAAAATGTTGGTAATGTTCTAGGAACGTTCTCCAACTGGTTTGATATTGGGAATGTTCTCAAATAGTTCAGAGAACATTAAGAAACAACGTTCTTCTGTTAGAATTTCAGTACTACAGCATAAAGTTTCCTACATGTTTACTCATGGTTCTATTTAAAGTCATGTTCTCAAATTGCTCCAAGAATGTTAAGAAACAACGTTCTTCTGTTGGAATTTCAGTACTTCCACAGAACCTTCCACACAAGTTCCCATGTGATTCTATTTAATTGTCATATTTTTACTACATTTAGGGAACGTAAAAAAAAATGGTATGACTTAAGCGATGTTCTCAGAATGTTCAGAGAACGTATGTTTCTCTTTTATGTCAGTTCTTGGTAATATTCTGGGAATGTTCCAAAAAATATACATTGTACACATTAACACCGATAAACTCTAAATTCCGCTCTCAGTAAAGGAAGAAAACTTTCCATAAAAACCACAAGAAAACGTTAATGATCTTAATGAGTGCTTGTTTCCTTTGAAATGGGGTCTGTTTGAATAGACTAAAATGAACAGCTTTGTATGTATAAAAACATCATGGCATGCTAGCTCCATCCTGGTGGCACAGTGGCCTTTGATTGTTCCTATATCGTTTGATAGTGATTGACGCCAGAGTAACTGAAGGTAAAAGGACACACTGATTAATTATCATTGTATTGATGACATTATGAACACTGTGTGATTCTGTAGCCTTCATACAAGCCTCTAGGGCTGATGTTTAGAAAACATTTGGTACTGTCTGATTAGAATATAAAGGGCCTGTCTCATTTTACATTTACGTCATTTAGCAGACGCTCTTATCCAGAGCCACTTACAGTTAGTGAATACATCTTTTTTTTTTTTTTTTTATACTGGCCCCCCGTGGGAATCGAACCCACAACCCTGGCATTGCAAACGCCATGCTCTATCAACTGAGCTACATCCCTGCCGGCCATTCCCTCCCCTACCCTGGACGACGCTGGGCCAATTGTGCACCGCCCATGAGTCTCCCGGTCACGGCCGGCTGCGACAGAGCCTGGATTCGAACCAGGATCTAGTGGCACAGTTAGCACTGCGATGCAGTGCCTTAGACCACTGCGCCACTCAGGAGACTCCAAGAGGCCCATTAGACATTTTCTTTGCTCTGAAGGTGTTCTCCCTGAATTCTTGTAATAGACCGGATATATTTTTTATTGATATCAACAACTGCTCTTCTTTTGGTTCACCTGAAAATTCAGTTTACACCAGAATTACCCACAACAATTGAGAGGTAGATCCTAAATGTGAAGTGTTCAAATGATCACAGTATTACAGGGATCAATAGCTTTTTCATGTTGTTGTAAAACAATTCTTAATTTCTAATTAAGTCAAAGGCAGCCCTGTCACTTGGTTTGCAATTAAGCTGAGGGATGGGGCTGAAAGATCCAATCAAGCTCATATTCATAGATGGAGCTCTGGATGCAAGGACTAGCAGTCCATGAGATCAGCATGATAGTTTTGAAGCTTTTCATCTTTGAAGATTCCTGTTACTGTATGTGAAAAATATCTGGGTTAGGCAATTGCATTGTCTCAGAAGAAGGCATGCATTTCCTCCTACACTGGGGCAAACTTGTTTTCTATAGCTGAAAATATAGTCAATGGATTGCCATACCTGGTAATGTTAGCCTTTGACTAGCTCCAGCCTGTCACTAGTTAACTGTATGAGGCTACTGTATTTTTTAAACACTTGTGGTTGGTGGAATCCAAACAATAAGGGATGCTACATCCAATGAAAGGGAGAGTTGAAGTTTCTGATTTGCGACTTCCCTAAGGTCTTGTTTCTGTATACGTGTCACAAGAGGCCAGGCAATTGCTTGTTAGAAGCTCTTTGTAGATTACTGCTAACTGTTCCACTCTCTCTTCAACAGATTTTTCTGGTGACATCGATCTGAACGTACAGACCCATTATATGACCTCTGGGGCTGGGCTCAGTCTCAACGGCAAAAGCTTCAGCATGCTGGCCATCATTGAGTCCTGGGAAGAGGACGGGAGCTGCCGCGAGGACAACACCAGCCAGTTTCTGTTAATCTTTCTGTTAAATGTGGTACTGGACTGCCTGGTCCTGTCCATGTGCCTGCGGATGTACAGGACCATGCGGCTGCACACCATCATCGGTGTCTGTGGCCTCTGTCTTCCTGGTCGACGTGGCATTGGCGTGCACCGTGTCGACTGTGTGGTTCCACGGACCCGCTCGCTCCCCAGTGTCCATGTGTGGCCGTGTTCAACACATTGCCTCTGCCCGTGCTAGGCCTGGGGCTGCTGGACTACGCCTCCAAGCCACGCTACGCCGCGTGCCACACCGTCGCCTGCAGGGCCCTGTGGAACTGCACCCTGACGCTGCTGGTGTGGGTGCTGGCCGGCGTGCGCTCCTGCTACTCAGCTGTCACCAATCTCATAGAGGTTGAATACGAGCGAGGGAGGAACGCTTTAGGGTGCGCGGTGCAGGAGTCTGTGTTTGTGGTACATTTCTCAGTGGGGATCTGCGTAGCCATCTCCTGTGTGCTGCTGCCCCACTACAAACAGTTGTACGCGTGGTTGAAGGAGGCCAACCGGCTGTCAGATCAGAGGGACGACGGCAACCCAACAGCGCAGAGCGACTTGAGCTTCAGGTATGCCAAGTTGGGGCAGCCAGGGGCTGACGAGGACGAGGAGAAAGCACTGGCAGTGAAGGCGGACTGGCAGAGGCCCCCCCTTTACCTCAGCCTGACTTTGGGCTTCAGCGATACGTCGGTGTCATACCTGGCCATGTGTATCGCCTGTGAGCTCTTGAACCCTGGGATCCTCTCATACGTCGGCATCAACCTCCTGTGGTTTGAGTGCGCAAACAGCTTATTGGTGGGGCTGGTGTTCTGGCTCAAAAGCGACTGGCTGTGCCTGTACAGCGATCTCCCTGACGACATCTGCCAGTGGCAGGTTTACTGACACTTAAGTAGAGGAGACGTTACAGACTCTGAGAAACATCCCAAGGCGGTGTTCAGCCTGTCAGGCAGGGACAGAAACCAACTCCTGCATGTCTGAATCAAGCCAATCAGGCCAAATGAAAAGCGGACACGATTCCTGGGAGATAAGAAAGCAATTATTCTGTTAGACTTCTACAGATAACCGAGTTAGTAGGCCTAGCCTATGTGATTGCCAATAGTTATTGCCTTTGACATAGCCCTTAGTTTAGACTACTTCATTATTACCACACATGCAAGGACATGGGCATAAAAAGGACATGCAACAGTTTATGTAATCTACTTTTCACGCTTCTTCCATGTTTGATCAATAAACTCGCCGAGTTTCATGTTTCTCTGGAACAGTAGGTAGGTACAGGGTTAGGTTTCTCTGTAACAGTAGGTTGGTACAGGGTTAGGTTTCTCTGTAACAGTAGGTTGGTACAGGGTTAGGTTTCTCTGTAACAGTAGGTTGGTACAGGGTTAGGTTTCTCTGTAACAGTAGGTTGGTACAGGGTTAGGTTTCTCTGTAACAGTAGGTTGGTACAGGGTTAGGTTTCTCTGTAACAGTAGGTAGGTACAGGGTTAGGTTTCTCTGTAACAGTAGGTAGGTACAGGGTTAGGTTTCTCTGTAACAGTAGGTAGGTACACACAACACATGGTTTTTCAATATGCTTTAGAAAAACTAGAGTATTGATGCCTTTCTTTTTAGAACAATGGTACAGACTTTATTTTAGGTCTGTTTTTTCTTGTTTTACCTTTTTGCGATGTACACTAACTGACTCATACTGACTTCACCCAAAATGTTATGCAAATTCAATGGTACATGACTGCTAAGGCTAGGCTACATCAACTTGAATCTTTCAGTAGAGATTAAGCCTATTGTGTGGGAATAAGATGGAATATCCTATAGCCACAATCATGGCCGCGGGAAGATGATTTGTGGAGGTGTGCTGTCGACGGGAGTATTTTTCTCAGCTCATACAGGAGTAATAAAGGCCTAGTGCACTAATTTGGTGGAATTGTTTTTATTTTGTATGTCAAATTACTCAAGCTGACTTTGTTCACAAATACAGCTTTATCTGTTTTATTGAATCATAATGTATGTGGAATATATTTTTATGACCTTGTCATCTAGACTGTGCCTGTTGCCAAGTGTCTACCCGTCACCTGAACTGGCTAATCCTGTTGGTGTAGGCTACATTCTAAATCAACCGATGAGGGGAGACTACACTGGTACATTATTCTGGCTTGTAAAATCATTCTGTGATTATAACTGACCATGAGAAAAGACAGCTACTGTATGACAATGAGTGAATTGAGCCCCTAGTGTAGGCATACACCGCCCTACACACAATTATAAAATCGACTTAATGTCATCAAAATGTGATGACAGAGTCCAGCCCTTTCACTGCCAAGTATGCTGTGTGTGTTTCATATAGTGACAAATGTCACAATGCCCAAACCAAATTCACAATTAAAGGTTACAGACTCCACCTGCTAGTAATGTCAAACAGGCAATATCCTAATGAGTCATAGACAGGTTAGCTGAGAACGTCACGAAAACGATGGGGCAGAAGTTTGTGTGTTGTTGTGATTCTGGATGTTCAGATAGCTAGCAACAATGACAAGAAACTGCCATGTCGGAATCATAAGTGGCTCGTTTCAGAAAGTTTTTCTTGTTCTTGATACCATGTCTTGTTTTGAGGTGTTTTGACTGATGTCATGTATATGCTAATATATAATATAAATTAACATCTGGACCTCGAAGCCAGCCCAGTTCCACTGCTGATTTTAATTCTTCCCCCTTTAAACAAGGACTGAGTTAGACCTGGGACACCAGGTGGGTGTAATTATCAGGTATAACAGAAAACCAGGGGTGTATTCATTAGTTGGATTCCATTGCAAAACGTTTTGCCTGTTGTTTTTGAACTGTTTATTCAAAAAGCTCTTCTACTTGTTCAGCTGCTCAGAGAACAGGCTACTCTGGCGAATGGTGCTCGTTGGAGCTAACAGAACCGAATATAATAGCATAGTATAATGTTACTGTAAGACAAAAAAACTATCTAATTTCATGAGATTTTAGGATTATTGAGCGAATGGTCGCATTTTTCTCTCATACGGCCAAAACTCTATGGTGCGCGCCACTAGGCAAAACATGTGCTTTGATTCAAACAAAACACAGGTATGCTACAGTTTGTTAACACCATCTGCTCTAAAATTCGCTCACTAATCAAAATTCGCTAGCTAATCAAAACACTGTAGGCTACTTCGAAACAACACTAGAGCCTACATAACTCAAGAACATCTAAATGCATAACCCCATGAAACTGATTGAGATCAAATGGTTGGCATGCAGATGCTGCATGGATGTTTCACCGGTAAAATTTGAAGAATTATTGTAGATTGACGCTTATTGGAATGAGTCTTGTCCTTGAGGCAGAACTGAGCAATTTCCACTAGATGGGCCAGCTGCAAAGTTAGAATTGGCTATATTGTAAAAATGCATAAAAAAAGAAGCTTTTTGGTCTTAATTTAAGGTTAGTGTTAGGCATTAGGGTTAGCAGTGTGATTGGGGTTAGGTTTAAAATCAGATTTTATGATTTTGTGGCTGTGCCAGCTAGTGACCACTCTGCAGAGTTGCCTCCAAAAACGCTAACCTGCAGAATGATCATTCACGATTGACAGTGAGAAATGTGAAGGGAGGGTGAAGTAGATGTAAAGAAACATGCACAGAACGTGATTTGAATCTTCAGCTCTGGGGAAAAGGGATACAGAGGAACGGGACGGGGCGGTTACCTCCGGTTCCGCAAGGCCCCAGTTTTAGGGACATCTAAGGAGTGCAGAGTTTTTCCTGTTCAGTGTCACATAGTCATGAAAAACTGTTGGTCATGGAACATGGATGGTGTTCTATGCTATTCTAAACTCTTGGTCATGGAACATGGATGGCGTTCTATGCTATTCTAAACACTTGGTCATGGAACATGGATGGCGTTCTATGCTATTCTAAACTATTGGTCATGGAACATGGATGGTGTTCTATGCTATTCTAAACTATTGGTCATGGAACATGGATGGCGTTCTATGCTATTCTATTTCGGAGCAGGACAGGAGTCTGCCACACCTTGTTGGGAGGAATCCTGAGGACTTCTATATTATCCTAATCTTCTGGTTTCCATGATAACTGTAGTCTGTCCACGCAGACAGGCAGACAGACAGAGAGAGAGAGAGAGAGAGAGAGAGAGAGAGAGAGAGAGAGAGAGAGAGAGATGAAGTCACGATACGAGGAGGAGATAAAGAGAAATGATGGAATGGGAACAGACAGATGAAATCATTACTACAGTTCTCTGGTGCTGCTGTAATTTCTAACGTTGCTGTGGCGGTCTCATTTACAAACACACTGCCACACACACTCAGGCCTTCTCCAATACCAATTAACAACGCAGACCAAGGGAGCGAGGGAAGAAAGGCCGGGCGAAAAGTGAGAAGAAAGAAAGAGACAGGCTGCATGCGAGAGAGATACAGAAATTAATATTTTGAAAAGAGATAGGGGGAACGTAGAGATGAGAAGAGAGGGAGGCTTAGATGAGAGGTGATGAAGATAAATGTTTGACGCTCACCATATTCATGAACACGTTGGTTGTCATCTCCTCGTTCTTCTCCTTCTGCCCAGAGACATAGAGACATTAGACTGGGGGTAGTCTCATTCTGCCCAGAGACATAGAGACATTGACTGGGGGTGAGTCTCATTCTGACCAGAGACATAGACATTAGACTGGGTGAGTCTCATTCTGCCCAGAGACATTAGACTGGGGGTAGGTCTCATTCTGCCCAGAGCGATAGACATTAGACTGGGGGTGAGTCTCATTCTGCCCAGAGACATTAGACTGGGGGTAGGTCTCATTCTGCCCAGAGACATAGAGACATTAGACTGGGGGTAGTCTCATTCTGCCCAGAGACATAGAGACATTAGACTGGGGGTGAGTCTCATTCTGCCCAGAGACATAAAGACATTAGACTGGGGGTGAGTCTCATTCTGCCCAGAGACATAGAGACATTAGACTGGGGGTGATTCCAATTCTGCCCAGAGACATAGAGACATTAGATTGGGGGTGATTCTCATTCTACCAAGAGACATAGAGACATTAGACTGGAGGGCTCATTCTGCCCAGAGAAATAGACATTAGACTGGGTGAGTCTCATTCTGCCCAGAGACATTAGACTGGGGGTAGGTCTCATTCTGCCCAGAGCGATAGACATTAGACTGGGGGTGAGTCTCATTCTGCCCAGAGACATAGAGACATTAGACTGGGGATGATATTCATTCTGCTCAGAGACAGAGACATTAGACTGGGGGTGAGTCTCATTCTGCCCAGAGACATAGAGACATTAGACTGGGGGTGAGTCTCATTCTGCCCAGAGACAGAGACATTAGACTGGGGGTGAGTCTCATTCAGCCCAGAGACATAGAGACATTATACTGGGGGTAGTCTCATTCTGCCCAGAGACATAGAGACATTGACTGGGGGTGAGTCTCATTCTGCCCAGAGACATTTACATTTACATTTACGTCATTTAGCAGACGCTCTTATCCAGAGCGACTTACAGTTAGTGCATACATTATTATTTTTAATTTTCATACCCCATGGGAAACAAACCCACAACCCTGGCGTTGCAAACGCCATGCTCTACCAACTGAGCTACCTCCCTGCCGGCCATTCCCTCCCCTACCCTGGACGACGCTGGGCCAATTGTGCGCCGCCCCATTGGTCTCCCGGTTGCGGCCGGCTACAGCAGAGCCTGGATTCGAACCAGGAACTCTAGTGGCACAGCTAGCACTGCGATGCAGTGCCTTAGACCACTGTGCCACTCGGGAGACATTAGACAGAGTGAGTCTCATTCTGCCCAGAGACATAGAGACATTGACTGGGGGTGAGTCTCATTCTGCCCATAGACTGGGGGTGAGTCTCATTCTGCCCAGAGACATTAGACTGGGGGTAGGTCTCATTCTGCCAGAGCGATAGACATTAGACAGGGGGTGAGTCTCATTCTGCCCAGAGACATTAGACTGGGGGTATGTCTCATTCTGCCCAGAGCGATAGACATTAGTCTGGGGGTGAGTCTCATTCTGCCAAGAGAGATGGAGACAGACTGGGGGTGAGTCTCATTCTGCCCAGAGAGATGGACATTCAACTGGGGGTGAGTCTCATTCTGCCCAGAGAGATGGAGACGTTACTCTCTCCTCCTCTCCCCCTTCCTCCAACTCTCTCTCCCTCTCTCCCCCTTCCTCAAAATCTCTCCCCCTTACTCCAACTCTCTCTCTCCCTCTCTCCCTTACTCCAACTCTCCCTCTCTCCTCCTTCCTCCAACTCTCTCCCCCTTCCTCCAACTCTCTCTCCCTCTCCTCCTTCCTCCAACTCTCTCTCTCCCTCTCTCCCTTACTCCAACTCTCCCTCTCTCCTCCAACTCTCCCTCTCTCCTCCTTCCTCCAACTCTCTCCCCCTTCCTCCAACTCTCTCTCCCTCTCTCCTCCTTCCTCCAACTCTCTCTCTCCCTCTCTCCCTTACTCCAACTCTCCCTCTCTCCTCCAACTCTCTCTCTCTCCTCCTTCCTCCAACTCTCTCCTCCTTCCTCCAACTCTCTCTCCCTCTCTCCCCCCTTCCTACAACTCTCTCTCCCTCTCTCCCCCTTCCTCCAACTCTCTCTCCCTTCCTCCAACTCTCTCTCCCCCTTCCCTTAACTATCTCTCCCCCTTCCTCCAACTCTCTCCTCCTTCCTCCAACTCTCTCCCCCTTACTCCAACTCTCTCCCCCTTACACCAACTCTCTCTCCCCCTTACCCCAACTCTCTCTCCCTCTCTCCCCCTTACTCCAACTCTCTCCATCTCCCTCTTCCTTACTCCAACTGTCTCTCCCTCTTCCCTTACTCCAACTCTCTCTCTCCCACTTCCTCCATCTCCCTCTCTCCCCCTTACTCCAACTATCTCTCCCCTTCCTTCAACTCTCTATCCCTCTCTCCTCCTTCCTCCAACTCTCCCTCTCTCCCCCTTCCTCCAACTCTCCCTCTCTCCCCCTTCCTCCAACTCTCTCCCTCTTCCTCCAACTCTCTCCCTCCCCCCCTTCCTCCAACTCTCTCCCTCTTACTCCAACTCTCTCTCCCTTACTCCATCTCCCTCTCTCCCCCTTACTCCAACTCTCTCTCCCTCTCCCTTATTCCAACTCTCTCTCCCCCTTCCTTCAACTCTCTATCCCTCTCTCCTCCTTCCTCCAACTATCCCTCTCTCCCCCTTACTCCTACTCTCTCCCCCTTACTCCAACTCTCTCCCGCTTACTCCAACTCTCTCCATCTCCCTCTCCCTTACTCCAACTATCTCTCCCTCTCCCTTATTCCAACTCTCTCTCCCCCTTCCTTCAACTCTCTATCCCCCTCTCCTCCTTCCTCCAACTCTCTCCCTCTCCCCCCCTTCCTCCAACTCTCTCCCTCTTACTCCAACTCTCTCTCTCCCCCTTACTCCAACTCTCTCTCCCTCTCCCTTATTCCAACTCTCTCTCCCTTACTCCAACTCTCTCTCCCTCTCTCTCCCTTATTCCAACTCTCTCCCCCTTCCTTCAACTCTCTATCCCTCTCTCCTCCTTCCTCCAACTCTCCCTCTCTCCCCCTTACTCCTACTCTCTCCCCCTTACTCCAACTCTCTCCCCCTTACTCCAACTCTCTCCATCTCCCTCTCCCTTACTCCAACTATCTCTCCCTCTTCCCTTACTCCAACTCTCTCTCCCTCTTCCCTTACTCCAACTCTCCCTCTCTCCCCCTTACTCCAACTCTCTCCATCTCCCTCTTCCCTTACTCCAACTCTCTCTCCCTATTCCCTTACTCCAACTCTCTCTCTCCCACTTACTCCATCTCCCTCTCTCCCCTTACTCCAACTATCTATCCCCTTCCTTCAACTCTCTATCCCTCTCTCCTCCTTCCTCCAACTCTCCCTCTCTCCCCCTTCCTCCAACTCTCTCCCTCTCTCCCCCTTCCTCCAACTCTCTCCCTCTCTCCTCCTTCCTCCAACTCTCCCTCTCTCCCCCTTACTCCTACTCTCAACCCCTTACTCCAACTCTCCATCTCTCTCTCCCTTACTCCAACTCTCTCTCTCCCTCTTACTCCATCTCCCTCTCTCCCCCTTACTCCAACTCTCTCTCCCTCTCTCTCCCTTATTCCAACTCTCTCTCCCCCTTCCTTCAACTCTCTATCCCTCTCTCCTCCTTCCTCCAACTCTCCCTCTCTCTCCCTTACTCCAACTCTCTCTCCCTCTCTCCCCTCACAACTCTCTCCCTCTCTCCAACTTCCTCTCCCTTACTCCAACTCTCTCTCCCTCTTACTCTCTCTCACTCTCTCTCCCCCCTTACTCCAACTCTCCCTCTCTCCCCCTTACTCCAACTCTCTCTCCCTTACTCCAACTCTCTCTCGCTCATTATTTCTTACTCGTTTGACCCTGCTCCTGTGGAGGTAAGATAGCGAGCCTGGTGGGGGTGTTGCCAGAGAACACAAACAGGTCATAAATCTGAAACAGGTTCAGACCTCTGAGTTGAGCGGACATAGCTGGAACCTGCCCTCCTGCCTGCACTACTCCCAATATAAACACAGTGGAGGGTGTGTGTGTGTGTGTGTGTCAGTCAGTTATTCGTCCACTGTCCCATAATGCCACTGTGTTGGACACCCTGAGTAAGTCCCAAACTACACCCTATTCCCTATGTAGGGCCAGGGCCCATAAGGCTCTGGCCAGAAGTAGTGCACTGTATAGGGTGCCATTTGGGACACATCCCTGTTGTTTCATCTGTGTATGTTGACAATGACACAGTTCACATTGTTTAGTCAGGTGGCATTGACCACAGAGGTGAATGAAGAACTGAAAACATACACAAATTGCCCATTGCAAGATACAAAGAAGACAGTTCTCATGTCCACTGCTGTCACTTGTGTATGCTGGGAGGGTGTCTCTCATGATTCTCATTCATATACTTTCTCTAAATAACAGAAAGTATCTAACATATAACCTAAACATCTCACTGTCTTTATTTTAAAAGTGGAGGCCAGGCCAGTACAGACAGTAGTGTCCAGTCCAGTGGTCCCAGAGGACTGACCAGTGTCATTAACGGAACTAAGGTCCAGCAGTTGACGAGGCCTCTCTCTCTCTCTCTCTCTGTCTGTGTGTGTATGTGTGTGTGATTCTCCATTATTTCGCACGGCACGGGGATCACATTCTGACAACAGTTGGAGCCTTTGATTTGATTCTTCTCAGATCTTTATTTTAAAAAACTAACCAAAAGCACGACAAGCTCAACAGACAGGTGTGTGTGTGTGTATGGGAGATATGGAGATGGAAAGAGAGAGAGAGAGAGAAACAGAGAGTGAGTGACTGAGATAGGTGTGTGTGTGCGCCTGTGGTACAGAGTTCTACAGCAATGGGAATTCCACAGGCTGTTGGTATAGCTGGTGAATACTGTGTGTGTGTGTGTGTTTGTATGTGTGTTTGTATGTGCTATTCTACTCCTGAATACAATAATAGACTTCACACACACTAAAATACACAACGGATGACCAGAGGTACATACAGTATATATGGCAAACACACATTCTCACTCTGGTAAATTAAATGCATACACTTGGTATTTTATAGTATCTGGTTTTCACGGTCTTTATCCTCTCACCAAACATATAGCAATCAATAAATATATAGTAGTAAATCCAGGGCCCGTATTCAGAAAGCGTCTCACAGTAGAAGTGCTGATCTAGGATCAGTTTTGCCTTTTAGAACATAATGAATAAGATTCCAGCGACTGGGGGGGACCTGATCCTAGATCAGCACTCCTACACTGAGACACTTGATACATTCCGCCCCAGAACTACAGCAATGTCACACTTCAGCACAGCAGATCTAGAAAAAGAAACCCTTCCATGTACAGTATACAGTAGCTATGTCCAAGGCATCGCTGGTAAGAAAAGTGTAGAGTGGAGTAGACGATCTCGCTACGCATGTCTGTGTTTTGGTGGCTGGGGCAACTGTCAAGGCTTCTTGGGTTTCAGTGAGGTAAAGTTTGGGATCTTGTGTGTGTGTATGTATGCATGTGATCACGCATACGTGGAGTGTGTCCCCCACGTTAGGGGTACTTGAAGGGGTCGCTGGGGGTGTGGTTGAAGCTGGCGTCAGCGAAGATGCCCAGGGTTCCCACAGTAGTGAAGACCACAAAGATCCACAGGAACATGCGATCCACTACCATGGCTACGTACTGCCAGTCCTCCCTCAGCTGGAGGGGGAGGGAAGAGGGGGAGGGCGAGATGTGGGTGGAGAGGGAAAGAAAAGGGAAAGAAGAGAAACAAAGAAGAGACAAAGTAAAGGGATAGAGAAAGAAAATAGAAAAGGAATGAATAACAGGAATAGATAGATATCAGTGAAGGAGAAATAGACTGAGCTATAGGAAATGTACAGGCTAGAAGCTATAGATATCTAGACTTTCCCTCCATCCACTCAGCCCATTCCCCGACCCTATATAGATCTTCAATATTCTCCAGAAGATGGAGAAATTGTAGGGGAAACTAAAGACTTCAAATTAGAAAGCCCAACCCAGGCAGGTCCCACACACAGCACTCACAGCAGCAAAGTCCTTATCAGCTTGTAGTTGCTCAGCGATGTAGGTGATGGCCTCGATGGCAGTCTTGAGCTCCGGAGGCAGAGTGAGGTAGTGGCTGGGCCCGT
Source organism: Coregonus clupeaformis (assembly GCF_020615455.1). Lineage (NCBI taxonomy): Eukaryota > Metazoa > Chordata > Actinopteri > Salmoniformes > Salmonidae > Coregonus > Coregonus clupeaformis. The sequence continues at coordinate 4,293,191 of NC_059207.1, read as the reverse complement.
CGATGAACTTCCTCAGGTCAGTACACATGCCCTCAGACTGGTACCTAGACATAAACAAGAGGCTGAGGCAAAAGATACTAATGTCCAATTCCGAATAAACTACTACCCCCGATTCCCTACATGCCTATGCCGTTTTGTGGCTCTGGGCCTGTATTCATAGCGTCTCCGTACTGATCTAGGACCAGTTTGCCTTTCCGATCCTAGATCAGCACCCCTACTCCGATACGCTTCATGAATACGGGCCCTGAAGGCAATGGTAGGAGTAGGCAAAATGGGGTACATTTCTGCCTCACTACTGTATCAGGGATTGCAAGGTGGACCTATGACCATATTGCTAAAACTTCAATCTTCTTATCTTTTCATATCTACAGAACTGCATAGTGGGTACAGGGGTTGATTTGAGAGAAGGGAAGGGCAAGGAGAAGGAAGGGGTTAAAACTAGTCCAAATGTCATCACCCCACAGAGCAAGCAGGCAGAGATGTGCAGACAGGAACAAACTCCACATAGCTCATCACTAATTAAAAGCTGTGAAATACCAGCCTGCTAACGACAGTCTGCACTTCCTTCCCCTGTATGTTGAGAGAGAGAGAGCGAGAGAGAGAAACTCCCTCTCCTCTCATATTCTCCCTCAGCTCTTTAGCTAGACCTGAGCCTTTTTCTGCTGACAAAGCTGTTCTGAAGAAGTTGGGTTGCCATTTGTTATGATGGCTTGTCGTGGGTTATGGAAGGTTACTAGCTATAACGATGGGTCGACACAGCTTTACTGTGAGTTGCCTTGAGCAAAGAGAGCCCTGGTCAAAAGTAGTGCACTATCTTGTGAATAGGGTGCCATTTTAAACCCCTAATCCTGGACATATTGAGATTATTCTACTAATGGACCAGGTGTGGTCTCTTCTCTCAAGTGGCTGTATCCTAGCATCTGTTTTGTTCTGAAACAGCCCTCTCTGTTGCTGTAGCCCTTTGGAGACTGGAAGCTGTTAGTGTTGCAGTTCTCTGTAGCTACCACCAGGAGTCAGCATGGTGCTGTGTCTTCAGCCTGGCTATGGTGTGGTCCTAAAGCATCTCCCTGGCAAACAGGCAGGTCTTCTATCGTTCTCTGTATTCTCTCTGCTTGGTATTCCAGGCAAAGCCTGGCTTTACAATGCAGCGGTGCGTGTGTGTGTGTGTGTGTGTGTCTGTGTGTGTGTGTGTCTCCTGGGCCGGCGAGGCGAGCAAATCGCCACTGACCTCAGCAGCTCCTCTCTCTCTGTTTTCTCAGAGAGATTGATGCGGAGGCATGGTTCTGGGATGAGCTACCTGACTGAAGGGGAAAGACTCCTCTCTTCTCCTCCCTAGCTCTCCTCCTCCTCTTGGTCCCCCTCTCACAGCGTCACTTCATCAGGGAGATGTAGACGAGTAATCAGCGAGACTAATTAAACTAAAACCGGCCACCAACGGTGACAAGACACACACTAAAACCAATTAAGAAGGCCGGGGGGGGGGAGCGCAAGGGGTGTAGGGGGGCGTGGGCAGAGAGATATTGCTGCCTCATCGAATCGCTCTTAATAGTCACCTCCATCTCTGAATCGCAGAGTCCCCCCCACACATGCACACCAGGTCTAATGTGTCAGAGGAGATTTGCGCTGATCATCATTATTTTAGCAATGATTTTCTCACTCTCCCTCTCGGCCTCGAACTTCAATTCCCTGTGAGTCGATTTAGAGAGGCGGGAGACCGTGCCTGTGGTTAATAAACCTGTAGACGCCTGCCTGGTTTTCTATGTGTGAGTGTGTGTGCGCTTGCGTGCATGACTCTGTGTGTGTATGTGTCTGTGTGCGTGTGTGTGTGTGTGTGTGTGTGTATGTGTATGTATGTATGTACAGTGAGGGAAAAAAGTATTTGACCCCCTGCTGATTTTGTACGTTTGCCCACTGACAAAGACATGATCAGTCTATAATTTTAATGGTTTATTTGAACAGTGCGAGACAGAATAACAACAAAAAAATCCAGAAAAACGCATGTCAAAAATGTTATAAATTGAGTTGCATTTTAATGAGGGAAATAAGTATTTGACCCCTCTGCAAAACATGACTTAGTACTTGGTGGCAAAACCCTTGTTGGCAATCACAGAGGTCAGATGTTTCTTGTAGTTGGCCACCAGGTTTGCACACATCTCAGGAGGGATGTTGTCCTACTCCTCTTTGCAGATCTTCTCCAAGTCATTAAGGTTTCAAGGCTGACGTTTGGCAACTTGAACCTTCAGCTCCCTCCACAGATTTTCTATGGGATTAAGGTCTGGAGACTGGCTAGGCCACTCCAGGACCTTAATGTGCTTCTTCTTGAGCCACTCCTTTGTTGCCTTGGCCGTGTGTTTTGGGTCATTGTCATGCTGGAATACCCATCCACGACCCATTTTCAATGCCCTGGCTGAGGGAAGGAGGTTCTCACCCATGATTTGACGGTACATGGCCCCGTCCATCGTCCCTTTGATGCGGTGAAGTTGTCCTGTCCCCTTAGCAGAAAAACACCCCCAAAGCATAATGTTTCCACCTCCATGTTTGACGGTGGGGATGGTGTTCTTGGGGGTCATAGGCAGCATTCCTCCTCCTCCAAACACGGCGAGTTGAGTTGATGCCAAAGAGCTCGATTTTGGTCTCATCTGACCACAACACTTTCACCCAGTTCTCCTCTGAATCATTCAGATGTTCATTGGCAAACTTCAGACGGGCCTGTATATGTGCTTTCTTGAGCAGGGGGACCTTGCGGGCGCTGCAGGATTTCAGTCCTTCACGGCGTAGTGTGTTACCAATTGTTTTCTTGGTGACTATGGTCCCAGCTGCCTTGAGATCATTGACAAGATCCTCCCGTGTAGTTCTGGGCTGATTCCTCACAGTTCTCATGATCATTGCAACTCCACGAGGTGAGATCTTGCATGGAGCCCCAGGCCTAGGGAGATTAACAGTTATTTTGAGTTTCTTCCATTTGCGAATAATCGCACCAACTGTTGTCACCTTCTCACCAAGCTGCTTGGCGATGGTCTTGTAGCCCATTCCAGCCTTGTGTAGGTCTACAATCTTGTCCCTGACATCCTTGGAGAGCTCTTTGGTCTTGGCCATGGTGGAGAGTTTGGAATCTGATTGATTGATTGCTTCTGTGGACAGGGGTCTTTTATACAGGTAACAAACTGAGATTAGGAGCACTCCTTTTAAGAGTGTGCTCCTAATCTCAGCTCGTTACCTGTATAAAAGACACCTGAGAGCCAGAAATCTTTCTGATTGAGAGGGGTCAAATACTTATTTCCCTCATTAAAATGCGAATCAATTTATAACATTTTTGACATGCATTTTTCTGGATTTCTTTGTTGTTATTCTGTCTCTCACTGTTCAAATAAACCTACCATTAAAATTATAGACTGATAATTTCTCTGTCAGTGGGCAAACGTACAAAATCAGCAGGGGATCAAATACTTTTTTCCCCTCACTGTATGTATGTACAGTGGGGAGAACAAGTATTTGATACACTGCCGATTTTGCAGGTTTTCCTACTTACAAAGCATGTAGAGGTCTGTAGTTTTTATTCAGGGTACACTTCAACTGTGAGAGACTGAATTTTAAAAAGAAATCCAGAAAATCACATTGTATGATTTTTAAGTAATTAATTTGCATTTTATTGCATGACATACAGTGGGGGAAAAAAGTATTTAGTCAGCCACCAATTGTGCAAGTTCTCCCACTTAAAAAGATGAGAGTGGCCTGTAATTTTCATCATAGGTACACGTCAACTATGACAGACAAAATGAGGGAAAAAAATCCAGAAAATCACATTGTAGGATTTTTAATGAATTTATTTGCAAATTATGGTGGACAATAAGTATTTGGTCAATAACAAAAGTTTCTCAATACTTTGTTATATACCCTTTGTTGGCAATGACACAGGTCAAACGTTTTCTGTATGTCTTCACAAGGTTTTCACACACTGTTGCTGGTATTTTGGCCCATTCCTCCATGCAGATCTCCTCTAGAGCAGTGATGTTTTGGGGCTGTCACTGGGCAACACAGACTTTCAACTCCCTCCAAAGATTTTCTATGGGGTTGAGATCTGGAGACTGGCTAGGCCACTCCAGGACCTTGAAATGCTTCTTACGAAGCCACTCCTTCGTTGCCCGGGCGGTGTGTTTGGGTCATTGTCATGCTGAAAGACCCAGCCACGTTTCATCTTCAATGCCCTTGCTGATGGAAGGAGGTTTTCACTCAAAATCTCACGATACATGGCCCCATTCATTCTTTCCTTTACACGGATCAGTCGTCCTGGTCCCTTTGCAGAAAAACAGCCCCAAAGCATGATGTTTCCACCCCCATGCTTCACAGTAGGTATGGTGTTCTTTGGATGCAACTCAGACAGAGGAGCCTCTTAAAGAAGAAGTTACAGGTCTGTGAGAGCCAGAAATCTTGCTTGTTTGTAGGTGACCAAATACTTATTTTCCACCATAATTTGCAAATAAATTCATAAAAAATCCTACAATGTGATTTTCTGGAAAAAAAATTCTCAATTTGTCTGTCATAGTTGACGTGTACCTATGATGAAAATTACAGGCCTCTCTCATCTTTTTAAGTGGGAGAACTTGAACAATTGGTGGCTGACTAAATACGTTTTTTCCCCACTGTAAGTATTTGATACATCAGAAAAGCAGAACTTAATATTTGGTACAGAAACCTTTGTTTGCAATTACAGAGATCATACGTTTTCTGTAGGTCTTGACCAGGTTTGCACACACTGCAGCAGGGATTTTGGCCCACTCCTCCATACAGACCTTCTCCAGATCCTTCAGGTTTCGGGGCTGTCGCTGGGCAATACGGACTTTCAGCTCCCTCCAAAGATGTTCTATTGGGTTCAGGTCTGGAGACTGGCTAGGCCACTCCAGGACCTTGAGATGCTTCTTACGGAGCCACTCCTTAGTTGCCCTGGCTGTGTGTTTCGGGTCGTTGTCATGCTGGAAGACCCAGCCACGACCCATCTTCAATGCTCTTACTGAGGGAAGGAGGTTGTTGGCCAAGATCTCGCGATACATGGCCCCATCCATCCTCCCCTCAATACGGTGCAGTCCTCCTGTCCCCTTTGCAGAAAAGCATCCCCAAAGAATGATGTTTCCACCTCCATGCTTCACGGTTGGGATGGTGTTCTTGGGGTTGTACTCATCCTTCTTCTTCCTCCAAACACGGCGAGTGGAGTTTAGACCAAAAGCTCTATTTTTGTCTCATCAGACCACATGACCTTCTCCCATTCCTCCTCTGGATCATCCAGATGGTCATTGGCAAACTTCAGACGGGCCTGGACATGCGCTGGCTTGAGCAGGGGGACCTTGCGTGCGCTGCAGGATTTTAATCCATGACGGCGTAGTGTGTTACTAATGGTTTTCTTTGAGACTGTGGTCCCAGCTCTCTTCAGGTCATTGACCAGGTCCTGCCATGTAGTTCTGGGCTGATCCCTCACCTTCCTCATGATCATTGATGCCCCACGAGGTGAGATCTTGCATGGAGCCCCAGACCGAGGGTGATTGACCGTCATCTTGAACTTCTTCCATTTTCTAATAATTGCGCCAACAGTTGTTGCCTTCTCACCAAGCTGCTTGCCTATTGTCCTGTAGCCCATCCCAGCCTTGTGCAGGTCTACAATTTTATCCCTGATGTCCTTACACAGCTCTCTGGTCTTGGCCATTGTGGAGAGGTTGGAGTCTGTTTGATTGAGTGTGTGGCAGGTGTCTTTTATACAGGTAACGAGTTCAAACAGGTGCAGTTAATACAGGTAATGAGTGGAGAACAGGAGGGCTTCTTAAAGAAAAACTAACAGGTCTGTGAGAGCCAGAATTCTTACTGGTTGGTAGGTGATCAAATACTTATGTCATGCAATAAAATGCAAATTAATTACTTAAAAATCATACAATGTGATTTTCTGGATTTTTGTTTTAGATTCCGTCTCTCACAGTTGAAGTGTACCTATGATAAAAATTACAGACCTCTACATGCTTTGTAAGTAGGAAAACCTGCAAAATCGGCAGTGTATCAAATACTTGTTCTCCCCACTGTATGTATGTATAAATGGCCTCCAGGGAGGGTTAAAACATGTTCTCAGACACTAAGCTATTCATTAGGTCCTCATGTTATGAATACCTGGGGGGCTGCTCTTCTTCAGAACTGAATGAGTTAACAGTAACAGTTCACCTTAGGGTACACTAGGGACAGACAATGTCACCAGAGGTGAGTCTTCCCCAACAGATTCATGAGAAGAGGCTGTGGCTATGTCCCAAATGGCACCCTATTCACTACATAGTGCACTACCCGCTCTGGTCAAATGTAGGGCACTATGTAGGGAATAGGGTGCCATTTGGGACTCAACCTAGGTCACTACTTTCACCAAGTAATCTGAGATCTGTGATAGGGGTGCAACTTCTATCTCACAGCCATCTTTACCATCAGAATCACAATTAGAATGATTTAAAATCATTGAATTGCTGCAAGCATTGGCTGGAGGGAGTTTTCACCATTGTTACATCCATGATGGGGAGAATGGGTACACTTAATATGGCCGCAGGTCCAATCCATCACATCACAGACACAGGAATGGAATTCGAATGGGAATGTATGTTCTAGGATTTTAAATTCTATACCAATGCAATGACCTTCCAATAACCTTCAAATTACCATAGAGATAGTTAGAGGATTCAACTTGGATATAACCCACTTTAGCATGGACATTGCCATTGAGGGTTCCACCAGTTTGAAGTAGTCAACTGGGTGGGGTTGGGTTGGGAGTGATCTCCCAAGGATCAGAGCATGGTCTTCTTCTTTAAATAGGGTGCTATCAAAGAGTTTCTAAACCCAGAGGCGCAACATCGTGAGACTTCCAGGAATGCTTACGAAACAGACCAAGCAGACCAGGCCGGGATTTGGGGTTTGAGAATAATTAAAAATTATTCCTTAGTTGTTAATTTTTTCGAAATCTAAAAAAGGCACAACCTAGATTTGTGCCAATGTCTTAAAGATGCACTATGCAGAAATCGCTCCGCCATTTCCTGGTTGTTAAAATTCTAATAGTTAGCCTAATTTCAGTTTATGTGACAAAACGAGCATGTATATTATAGAGCAGTGGTCACCAAACGGTCGATCGCGATCGGCTGATCATTCCTAGTTGATCACCAAACATTTCGGTAAAAAAACTAAGATAAAGCCTATTTTGGGGGGGCACTGTTGGCAGTAGGTGCACTTCATTCAGCAGCCCTAGCGCCGGGAAGGCAAAGTGTTCCCATTTTTAACCATTTCATGAGAGCAAATCAAGTGCACCTATAGGCCTACCGCTGGCCAATCAGATAGCTCAGAACACAGTGTCTGCAGTTTCCTAGAGCCATATACTTTAAAAAGAAAACCTTGAATGCACAGCAAAGTTGATACTGTGAGATTTCAAAACTTTTAAAAACATGACTAGAGAGAGACTCACTGAATACAGCAAATAGTTGCTGTTTATAAGTAAGTTAATATTTAGGTTGTTATTCAGCACTGTCAACACTCTGTTAAAGCCATAAAATCCTTGTTCTTCCTACTTCCACTCGCGCTACAACCAGCACTGCAGCTGCAATGAATGAGTAGGAAAGTGAATCGATAGGCTTGCATTATTTTTAGCGGCTTGGGTCTATTTTAATAGAGGAATATTTCACTTTCTCTGGTCATAGGAGTAACAACATGAATTGGTGCATGAGGCTGAAATAATGCAGTGCAACTTGAGTTTCGCCATCAGCTGGAAGACTGTGTCCCCTTTTCTCAGCGGAGGGAGGGAGGAGAGCATGTCAATCTGGTCCACAGTGATTTTTTTCCAGTGCGTAAAATTTGGCTAGATTGAAAATGTATTTCAACGGGCATTTCACAATCAGACATAATGGTCGCCTACCTTTTGGGATTTACATTGGAGATGTGCAATTTTTTCATGGTTCTAGATTGATTTTAAGCATTTTGAACGAAGAGCCGTTTGGGAGCCAAATCAGCCAGCTCACCGAAAAGACTCACTACCCTCCCTCCCCTCACACTGACCATCATATGCAGGCCATCGGTCCAGTAAAAAAAAAAAAAAGCTAATTATTATGCTCACTCAATTGTGCCTCACAAGTAATACAACAAATGTTATATTGACAGTGTGATCATAAACCTACATTTTAAAAATATCATATAAAAATGGTCTGAGAATAACTTTGGCAGGGCAATTCAAGCGTAGCCAATATGCAGTTATTATGTATTGGGCCTATAGCCTACTGCACAAACCTCATTGCTACAGAACTGTTTTTAATTAGTTAATGTTGCATATGCTTACTTTCTTAAGTCATGTCTAAATAAAAAATCTGAGCGGTAGATTTCGGCTTGCATTTTGACTCAAAGTGATCTTGACTCAGAAAAGGTTGGTGACCACTGGTGTAGAGAATAATTCATTGTACCCTCTAAACCGCTGTGAAATATATTTTCCATTACCAACACTATTGTATTTTCAGCTGTTTGAAGCTGCTGTACAAAACCGAAAGTAAAAGACACAAAAATGAAACTTAAGAACGGGAACCATAGAAATAGTGCATAGAAGAGATCTACCGCTTCTTAGACTTGCTTTCAATGAGAATGACAGATCTATAACTCACATTTCTATGTGAATTTGGTCGGGTCGCCCAAAAAGTGACATATTGCAGCTTTAAGTTAGTTGAACATGTTATTACTCCAACCTTGAGAAAGTGAAAAACTGACACATTTTCAATTTAGTCAAAACTTTATCTAGAGGGAGTGCCTTGATTTGACGGCACTGCACATGCGCAGTTTGGCACAAAACGACCGTTAGACCCAATGATGTGTTTCTACGCATGAGCTTAGCTAGCCAACGTCGCCATGACATAGCCTACAAGTGTGATTTGGGACTGCTATTGGATTTACCGACACCAATCACCAATATTAGCATTACGCTTTTTTCAAACAAAAATAAGAAAATTGACTACTTTAAAATGGAGATTGCCTCGATGGCGCTGCCCATGCTGTTACAGACGCCATGATGGCACAGATACAAAGATGAGACCTCTTTCCATCTCTATGGTGTTGGGCTAACATTTGACCCCCCAGTGAGCTGTAACCCCTGACCTCTCACCTGTTGGGTTTGGGGAAGAGGAAGCAGGTGTTGGGCTTGCGTATGAAGTACTCGTCAGCGGCGCGGCTGATGGCCATGTTGTTCTTCTCCCTCCTGGGGGGCTGATCCAGGGAGAGGGGCATCTCCACCTTGGGCCGCAGCATGCCCAGGTAGGGGGGCAGCATGTGGATGAAGATCTGGAAGGAGGGGAGAGAGAGAGAGAGAGAGAGAGAGAGGGAGATTAGCACGGCAGGCAGGCAGCATAAAATTCATTGAACTACAGAAAAATACCTTTATTTTTTTTTACTGCATGGGGGTAATCAGTCAAAGTAATATTCAGTGATATTCATGGATTTGAACAACCTTCATGGCTTTCCATAGACCTACTATCAGTAATGAATGTTTCATTGGATATGTCTGTATAAATACCTTCAGAAATACCATGAATCAGCATGTTATTATCAGCAAGGCTGTTGACCAGCTGTTGCTTCCGCTAACTCTACTTCTATCTCGTGTGTGTGTCTCTCTCTCTCTCTCTCTGAATGGCAGCAGGTAGCTGGTTCAAATAACCGAGCTGACAAGGTGAAAAATATGTTCATGTGCCCTTGAGCAAGGCACTTAACCCTAAATTGCTCCAAGGGGCACCGTACTACTATGGCTGACCCTGTAAAACGCGTGTCAAACTCATTCCACGGAGGGCCAAGTACCTGCGGGTTTTCGCTCCTCCCTTGTACTCGATTGATGAATTTAGGTCACTGATTAGTAAGGAACTCCCCTCACCTGGTTGTCTAGGTGTTAATTGAAAGGAAAAACCTAAAGCCAGGAGACACTAGGCCCTCCACGGAATGAGTTCAACAGCCCTGGTCTAAAACAACATTTCACTGCACCTATCCAGTGTATGTGACAATAAAACATCTATATACACTGAGTGTACAAAACATTAGGAACACCTGGTGACTATCCAGGTGAAAGCTATGATCCCTTATTTATGTCACCTGTTAAATCAAATCAAATTTTATTTGTCACATACACGTGTTTAGCAGATGTTATAGCGGGTGTAGTGAAATGCGTGTGCTTCTAGCTCCGACAGTGCAGTAATATCTAACAAGTAATATCTAACAATTTCACAACATAAGAAAATATACATATATGGACAAGCAATGACAGAGCGGCATCGACTAAGATGCAGTAGAATATTATAGAATAGAATGCAGTATATACAGTTGAAGTCGGAAGTTTACATACACTTAGGTTGGAGTCATTAAAACTAGTTTTTCAACCACTCCACAAATTTCTTGTTAACAAACTATAGTTTTGGCAAGTCGGTTAGGACATCTACTTTGTGCATGACAAGTAACTTTTCCAACAATTGTTTACAGACAGATTATTTCACTTATAATTCACTGTATCACAATTCCAGTGGGTCAGAAGTTTACATACACTAAGTTGACTGTGCCTTTAAACAGCTTGGAAAATTCCAGAAAATTATGTCATGGCTTTAGAAGGTTCTGATAGGCTAATTGACATAATTTGAGTCAATTGGAGGTGTACCTGTGGATCTATTTCAAGGCCTACCTTCAAACTCAGTGCCTCTTTGCTTGACATCATGGGAAAATCAAAAGAAATCAGCCAAGACCTCAGAAAATACATTGTAGACCTCCACAAGTCTGGTTCATCCTTGGGAGCAATTTCCAAACGTCTGAAGGTACCACGTTCATCTGTACAAACAATAGTAAGCAAGTATAAACACCATGGGACCACGCAGCCGTCATACCGCTCAGGAAGGAGACGCGTTCTGTCTCCTAGAAATGAACGTACTTTGGTGCGAAAAGTGCAATCAATCCCAGAACAGCAGCAAAGAACCTTGTGAAGATACTGGAGGAAACAGATACAAAAGTATCTATATCCACAGTAAAACTAGTCCTATATCGACATAACCTGAAAGGCCGCTCAGCAAGGAAGAAGCCACTGCTCCAAAACCGCCATAAAACCTCCAAAAAAGCCAGTTTGCAACTGCACATGGGGACAAAGATCGTACTTTTTGGAGAAATGTCCTCTCGTCTGATGAAACAAACCATTTTTGTATGGACTTCGCTTTGTGCACGGGGGCATTGTCATGCTGAAACAGGAAAAGGGCCTTCCCCAAACTGTTGCCACAAAGTTGGAAGCACAGAAACGTCTAGAATTTCATTGTATCCTGTAGCGTTAAGATTTCCCTTCACTGGAACTAAGGGGCCAAGCCCGAACCATGAAAAACAGCCCCAGGCCATTATTCCTCCTCCACCAAACTTTACAGTTGGCACTATGCATTCGGGCAGGTAGCGTTCTCCTGGCATCCTCTAAACCCAGATTTGTCTGTCGGACTGACAGATGGTGAAGTGTGATTCATCACTACAGAGAATTCGTTTCCTCTGCTCCAGAATCCAATGGCGGCGAGCTTTACACTACTCCAGCCGACGCTTGGCATTGCGCATGGTGATCTTAGGCATGAAGCTCCCGTCGAACAGTTATGGGCTCTATGCACGCATCACTTCCGCATTGGCGTAAGGATGATTGGGCATTTCCAGTTACCGGAAAAAAAACATTAGACAGTGACAGTAGACCGTTATGATGGCAGAGATGAAGGTGTTTGCTGGAGTTGCCTAAAGTATCTGTTAATAATATACGGAGGGTCGTCCGGACATCCAGTATGACACCACGTAGCAAACTGGATAAAGGCTTCAAATTTTACGTTTCTTCTTTTCTTTGCAACTTTGAAGGTAATATGCTAACGCTAGCTAGCCTGAGCTAGAAGCCTTGCTTTGGTGTTTTAAGTCATGACTCATGACCTGCTTCAGGTTAATCATGCTTTAAATAAAGTTTACTCATGTGTATATACCTCTCACTTCATGTGTTTGTACTTTTATGAAAGTATCAGGTAAAAACAGGGCTACAAATGAGATCTCCTGAGTGGCGCAGTGGTCTAAGGCACTGCATCGCAATGCTAGCTGTGCCACTAGAGATCCTGGTTCAAATCCAGGCTCTGTCGTAGCCGGCCGCGACCGGGAGACCCATGGGGCGGCGCGCAATTGGCCCAGCGTCGTCCAGGGTAGGGGAGGGAATGGCCGGCAGGGATGTAGCTCAGTTGATAGAGCATGGCGTTTGCAACGCCAGGGTTGTGGGTTCGATTCCCACAGGGGGTATAAAAAAAGAAAAAAAGAACAAAAAAAAAGTATAATAATAATGTGACTAAAACTGTAAGTCGCTCTGGATAAGAGCGTCTGCTAAATGACTTAAATGTAATGTAAATGTAAATGTAAATGTAATCTCTGTGAGAGCCCACTGCTACCGCTCAATGAAGAAACTAAAGCCACCACACCAGCTGAGAGTAGGACTAGATTAAGTGACACGTTCAAAGTTCTGTTGAACTTGTTCAAGGTTCCGTTCAACACATGTTTTACTCGTTTAATGTTACCACAGCTTTGATTGCCATTGCTAAGAGAACACTTTAGAACTTTAGTGGTTTTCACGATAGCTGAACAGTGGTAGCCTAATACAGACCAGGGTAGCTGAGTGGGAATTGCCATGCTTTGTTGTTGGGTCTGTTGTAAACAAATTGGAGTTTGGTTTGAAATGTAAACAATAATGAGATTGCTACTTTTTCCTGACTTGATAACTGCAATGACAGTAACATATTCCACTCAGCTATTCTTCAAACTGCTGTTCTTCAAACTCAAAACTGTCCTTTCATCTTTACTTCTTTCTTTATAAACATATGGCCCAACTTCCTTGCTTTTGTACTTGATGTTTCTACTTTTCAAGAGGAAAAAAACTAAGACGAATTGCATCTGGCAGACACTGTACATTGCGGCACACAGCAGTGATGGCTGGAAGAGCTGTCATCCTGTTTTTGAAAGGACACTTTTGTACGTTTACACGTCATCGTGTTATAAGTCAAGACAAAGTATTACAAGTAAAAACATGAACATAAACATTAAGATAAACAACAACAACAACGAAAATGTACCGCTTCGGATGTTTTTGATGACAAGCATTCAATGCTAGCATACGGTAGCACAGCATTCTACGATAACCGGAAGTTTACATCCATCCTGAGATTTAACCGGAAATACGTAATGCTCGCCTGTAACATATCGCCTATTGTGCTGACGTTGCTTCCAGAGGCAGTTTGGAACTCGGTAGCAAGTGTTGCAACTGAGGACTGACGATTACTTTTACACGCTACGTGCTTCAGCGGTCCCGTTCTGTGAGCTTGTGTGGCCTACCACTTCACGGCTGAGCCGTTGTTGCTCCTTGACGTTTCCACTTCACAGTAACATCACTTACAGTTGACCGGGGCAGCTCTAGCAGGGCAGAAATTTGACAAACTGACTTGTTGGGAAGGTGGCATCCTATGACGGTGCCACGTTGAAAGTCACTGAGCTCTTCAGTAAGGCCATTCTACTGCCAATGTTTAACTATGGAGATTGCATGGCCGTGTGATCGATTTTTTTATACACCTGTCAGCAATGGGTGTGGCTGAAATAGCCGAATCCACTAATTTGAAGGGGTGTCCACATACTTTTGTATATAAATAACAATAATAAACTGATAATATTTTCTTACAAATACACCATATATTGTTGGAAGGCAGTGTCCAGTCTACTGTGCACTACTCCAGTGTCAGACTCAGATATACACTATCATTGAGTTTGCACTAAAGCCGACCTTCTCGTTCTGTGTGTGTGTGTGTGTGTGTGTGAATGTGTGCTTGCATTTCTGTGTGTGTGTGTGTGTTCGCATGTGCGTACTTGTGTGTCCACTCAAATCACTCAGACACACACACGCAAGCGCACACATACAAACATAAGCGTGCGCTTGCATGTGTGTGTGAATGAGTGGACACACCGTAGAAAACTATTTTTTGCATGACTGAGTCTCAATGCATCAGCCCTCTCACTCTCAAAAGTAGTCGTCTCAGGGAGGAAAATTCAATCAGGTGCCAGTAGAAAAGCTATTGGTGCAGCGGACTGGGAGTGTCTATATGTGTCTCTGTTTGCAGATAATGGGACTCAGATAAGCCTAGAGAGAGATTGGCCGTGTCCGAATACCCGTACTTGCGTACGCATTTTGGGTATGCGGAAATAGAACCTTTTATAGTATATGACATTTCTAAAATGTAGTATACTTTAAATGCCAGGATGTCATACTCATTTTGGCTTTTTATCTAGTAGAATTCACTGCACACTATTGAGGAAGAGAATCGTCTTTCCAGACCCATGTGTGTTTGACAACAGCTGATAATCAGCTGAGGGACTCGCTGCACTAAAATGAAGGAATGGCGAGAATCAACACAACTGTGCATTAGATGACACATTCTCAGTAGGATGAGACTAGTATGCTGATATGTGTTGCTTACTGCATTCGTTTTTACTAAACAGTACGTGCTAAATAGTATGTAGTACGATAAGTACACAGTATGTCGTTTTAGTAAGTAGCAGGCAAAACAGATTTCGGACACGGCCACTCGTGTTTTCTCTTACGCTCTGATAGAATAGGAACATTTGTTTGTTTTTTTAGACGATTGATGTGGTGCTCTCCAACAACACGGCTAAGGAGGTGTGTGTGGGGATTGGATCCCTGGTTGGTTAGACTGGCAAGAGGCAGTTTTTCGCCAAAGCTGCCAAGCGCCGACATCAGAGAGCGTCCTGGAGAAAGAACTATCAGACAAGAAGGGCCTGCCAGCACACACGAGTACATACGAATGCACGCAGACAACTCTCTCCCAGCTCGAGATAACATACTTCAACAGGAGGAGGAGGAGTATGTACCGTTAGGGGGTCTCTTGTCTTTCTCCACCCATGGCCTTAAACAACCCCAGATTTTATTCATCTTTACCAGTGTTCTGTTACATCACGCACAGTCCTTGGCTATGTTCCCCAAATGTTCCACTGAGGTCAACCGTTAAAGTTCCCATGTATTAGTCCACCGTGGCCAGTGTTTATCAGTGGTGACTGCTGGGAGGAGATATCGGAGGACAGGCACACTGTAACACCTGAGATTGATGAATGGAAAGGAATTAAACACATTATTTCCATGTGTTTGATACCATTCCAGGTATTCCAGCCATTACAATGAGCCTGTCCTCCAGAATCACCTCCCACCAGCCACCTCTGATGTGTATATAAAGAACGGGGCTCAGATAACATACTTTCTGGAAAGATCCACTGTTTCAGAATGAGGGGTGCTGTAGCTCTGCTGGTGTTGCTGTTCTGTCTGTCTGGTGGGCTCAGGGACATAGTGGAGGGGTCCAAGAGAATGACATCACTCAACAAGGTCACAGGACCGAAGCTACAGAGACAACCCAACCTGACAGCTGAGCTGAGAGCGCTGAGAGACATGGTTTTGGAACAGAGAGTGGAGCTGAGGTACATGGAGGCCAGAGTTACAGCCAGTGAGGGAGAGGTGGAGGAACTGAAGAGCGAGAATGCCGTTTTAGTGAACAAGGTGGTCGAGCAAGGAGTGGAGCTGAGCGTCAGACTGAACTGCAGAGCCACAAGAACACAGTGGATCAACTGACAGGAGAGGTGGAGGAGCTGAAGAGAGAGAATGCAGAAAGGCCAAAGGTGGCCTTCTCTGCTGCTTTAGGCAGTCCAGTGGGACCCTTCAATGCTGACACCTTTCTGGTCTACACCAATGTCATCACTAACATTGGTAACGCCTACACCCCTGTTACAGGGGCCTTCACAGCACCAGTGAGAGGGCTCTACTACATTAGATTCATTGGTATGGTCAACCGTATCTCAGCAAAGGCCAATGTAGTATTGCTTAAGAATGGTCAGCATATAAAAGCGGCAAATGACTACAATGGACACAATCAGTATGTATCCAATGCAGTGATTCTGTTGCTGGAGAAAGCATATGTGGTCTCCATACACCTTGACTCAGGCTGCAGACTCTATGATGATTTCAATAAACATACCATCTTCAGTGGCTCCCTGCTCTTTCCTATGTGATAGGAACACCGTATTTGAGGGTTAACTGATTCGGTGGATGTCACATTGAAACTAAGTGCATTCCTGAATTTTACAATATGCTGTTTAAATCCCTCTCTTTCTCTCTCTCGCTCTCTTATTCACATAAACAGACTATGAACTGTGCACTAACCCACAATGCTCCTAACCAATTAAGACTAACTGTCATCCTTGATCTAATGTGTGATGTCACAGTGAGTAGCAAGCATATGTGTTAGTGAACATTGATCTCTGCTATATCCAGGGTTGGGTCAATTTCATTTAAATACAGTCAGCTTAGGAAGTAAACTGACATTCCAATTACATTTTTTCTAAATGCTTGCTACTCACTGTGACATCTCACTGCTTTTGCTCAATGCTTTTCAAATGAGTTTTTTATTTTCTTTATTGGATTTGGAATTTCAGTTTACTTCCTGTATTGACTGAATTGAAATGGAATTGACCAAAACCCTGGATATAGCATGTCACTCTGTCCTATGTGGCATTCCCCATTCACTCAGTTGGTAGAGCATGGCGTTTGCAACGCCAGGGTTGTGGGTTCGATTCCCACGGGGGGCCAGTATGAAAATGTATGCACTCACTAACTGTAAGTCGCTCTGGATAAGAGCGTCTGCTAAATGACTAAAATGTCAAATGTAATATGCTAACCAGCTAACGAATACTTCAGCACCATATTCCTGTCAATGGGTCTCTCTGCTCCGGAATGAGAACTCCTCAGGTTAATATCTTCTAGTTGTTGACACACACTCACTTTTAGAGGAGGAGAAAAGGCAGAGGAGAAACAGAGGGAAAAGGAGGAGAAAATACTATATAGGGTCTCTCTCTCTCTCTCTTCTATCATCCATTTCCGTGCCATTTCCTTCTATTAAAACATGCACATTTTCCGGCATAGCCATGGTGATTGTTCAGCCATTCAATGATTGGCGGGCGGTGGTGGTGGAGCAGTACCGAGGCGATGTAATTAGCTTTAAATAATGTAGAGGCCAGAGCCATTGGTGTTTAATATGCATGCAGGTGCACGTCCGGACGGACGCACGTACACACACACACACGAGCATGTACGCGCACGTTCAACACGCGCACGCACATACACACCTTCCTACCCGCCTGCCTGAGACTCCCAATACTAAAACCTTTCTTCCCTTCTATTGTTTTCTTCTGCATTCCTCCTCCAACCGTCATAAATATTCATGAGCTTTAGCGTTTTCAGAGTCTCGTTTACTACGAGTCACGGAAAGGAAGGGAGAGAGGAAGGGAAAAAAAAAAAGATATGGTATTCCAACAGGGCCGCCCAATCTCACCTTGCGGACCCACATGGGCATGTGGTGTGTGGAGGGGGACCGGTGGTGCAGGTTGAGGACCACCACACTGAGGATGACTGAGACCGTGACCAGGATCATGGTGAACATGAGGTAGTTGACAATGATGGGGACACCCAGGGAGGTCTCAGGGACCTTGTCAGCCAGCAGCAGCAGGAACACAGTCAGGGTGAGCAGCACGTTGATGGACAGACCCATCTTCTCACCTGGACAGAGAGGTGGAGAGGGAAAGGAGGACACACAGAGAGATACATAGATTAACAACATACAGAACAGATATTATACACATAGGTTAGAGAGGACACATATAGATAGATCTATATATACATTGACAATATACAATTTAGACATGGATATACACACACACACTTTCTCTCCCCCACACACACCCCATCTCCTCCACCCTCCTCCTCCTCCCCCCCCAGTTGCTACCTACACAGAGGACACCCAGCGTGAGACCCGTGGTCAGGTTAATGTGGTGCAGAGCGGCTCTATAGAGCCTAATAGGAATTAAGCCCTTAAATCATTTGTAACGTGTCCTTAGTCAGGCCTACTGAGCGTGTGTGTGTGCGTGTGGTTGAGGGTGTGTGTGCAAACGAACGTGCGTGTGTGTAGTTAGTTAGTTAGCAGAAGGGAGAAGATAAAAGGATTGTGTTTTAACAGTAGCTGGCCCATCGTGTAATTCATCAGTTAATGACCTGTAATGGGGGATTCATCGCACGTTCCCTTTCTCTCAACTCAAAAACCACATGGAAACAGGATATATTTTTACATTACTGGTTAGAGGACAACCTGTATACCCCAATCACCTACATATTGGGAATGTTGCATTATGATACAGGGGTCACCAAAACAGAAAGAGAGGCACAACACTGCTTTGTCAATCACTCAAAGATTATCACATTGAAATCAATAACGCAAGAGGGGGGAGATGAGGTTGCACATCCTGTTAAGACTAACACAGCTCAAAAACCACACGGAATCTGGGAATAATGTGTACATCACTGGTTAGAGGACACTTCGTAGAAGACAGCTAGCTACATTTTGAAGTGTTGCATGTTGATTCGCGGTAAGTGTAACGCAATACTTTTTTTGTTAATCACTTCCATCGATATCACGCTGAAGTCAATAGAACAGGGAGCAAACGATTGGGGTGTAGCGCTGTTTAAACTAAGGTTAAAGTATTCAAAGGCCACACGAAAACTTGGAATAACCTATACATGGCTGGTTAGATGAGAACTTGTAGAAGGCTTATATCTAGATTTTGGAATGACGGGTGTTGATTTCGGGAGGCTACCATCACAGAACAGGGACTAAAACACTTTTTATGTTAGTTAACTTCAACGAATCACGACCCGCCATAGAATATCAACAGTGTCAACGTTTGGCTGCCATTTAACATTTAACATTTTAGTAATTTAGCAGACGCTCTTATCCAGAGCGACTTACAGTTAGTGAGTGCATACATTTTTTATTTAAGTGATAGTTTGACTGTCAAATCAGTGTATTGGTACGTGGTCAGTGACTTTTATAGAGAGACCGACCCCAAATTATCGGTGCCATTTGAGAAATAAAATTATATAGTTCTAAGTCACAAATATTTCTCACTTGTTTTCAAAAGCAGGCGCTCTAGACTAGTGTCCACAGGGTCAGTGCAGCAGGCTGAATGTTTAACGTCCCTACTAAAGGTGATATAACCAAGTGACGTAACAAAGGTGCTTAAAGGACACATACACTGTTTTCACACTGTAAGGAGTATGTTTGTGGACTTTGTCGTCTCTGGGGGGCTTCCAGAGGCCCATAGATAAGCACAGAGCTGAACAGAGACAGAGAGAGAGGCTGTATCTTTACATACAGAGCCCCAGGGACCCGGGCTTAAATGTGTCCTTGTACTCTCTGTGTGTTATGCTGCTACGCTACAGTGCAGTCACTATGTGACCAAAGAACACCCCCCTCTCTCTCCAACTCCCCTCCTACACAAGCCTTGGGTCCTAAAGAGAAACATGTTCACAGGCAGGTGGGTTTTAACAAGCTTTTTTTAGTGTTGAAGTGTGTGTGTCGGGGAGAGTGTGTGTGCTTGCGTGTGTCTTGGAGCCTGAAGGAACATTCTGTGCTCGTGGTCACCCATGAGAGGCTGTGTGTAGGAAGACGAAGGTCATAGGAGAAACACACCATTTCTGCACTATGAGAGACTCTGTGATATTTAGCCTGGTCTTCCACTGTGTCATAATATATGCCATTTAGCAGACGCTTTTATCCAAAGCGACTTACAGTCATGCATGCATACATTTTACTTACGGGTGGTCCCGGGAATCAAACCCACTACCCTGGTGTAACAAGCATTACAACTGAGCTACAAAGGACCATTCTCACAGGGGGGCCAGTATGAAAAATGTATGCACTCACTAACTGTAAGTGGCTCTGGATAAGAGCGTCTGCTAAATGACTAAAATGTAAACATGACACACAGTAAAACAGCAGGTTATTTTTAAAACATGTATTACTGATCTATATGGTTCTATAAATGAACACTATATAAATACATTAATCTGTTCAAACTACTATTAAGTACCGGTAATCCTGTTTTAGGATGCATATCATGATGAACAGGGCAATATCAACATAGCTATCCATAAACTCCTTGAATGAATTAATTTCACTCATTCTATAACACACTGTTCTCTCTGCTGTATTAGAAGTAGATACACCTAATGTCCGTCTTGCATTACACCCCTAATGGTTAAGGTTAGTATTAGAGGAGGCTAAACTGATCCTAAATCTTTGCCTCACCATCGTCAAGGGGTGATTATGGTTAGGTTTGATGAGGCTAAACTGATCTTAGATCTGTGCCTATGTGTGGTGAGCGTTCTGGTACATAAATCCAAGATCATTACACTGATCCTAGATCTGTGCTATCTCACCAGCGTCGGGCGGCAGGTAGAAGTTGAAGATGGCGATGCAGGTGAGGAGGATACAGGGGATGATGATGTTGAAGACATAGTAGAGAGGCTTCCTCTCGATGATCAGGTAGAAGGTGATGTCTTCATACAGGTCCTCACGGATCTCATTCTTCCTGCTGGGCTGGTGGCGGATGTACCACTCACCACTCTCTGGGGACAGTGTGTGTTTGGTAACATATTGAAAATATAACCAAACCAAAGACTTTTCAGTGAACATACACAGATTGTTTTAATCATTAGTGTTCTCATCTCTTCCCCAGTGCTGGGTTCAAGTAGTATTTGTGTTCTTTACAAAACACACATTTGATTGAGCCTGCCCTGCCTGGAGTGTCATATTCACGAGGTTTGCAACTTTTGGGACTATTCCATTGTTTCCATTGTGCCAGCAGACAACTCCAGTATTTGCAAGTTTGTGTGTGCGTGCGTCTTCTCGTGTCCTCACCACTGAAGCCCCCGTCGTATTGGATCTCTTTGATCTCGTTGCCCTGGTCATCTAGAGCGTACTGCAGGTCAACCTCTGATGAGTCGTAGGTATAAGACTTGAACACCATGGTGCAGTTCTGCCAGTCAAATGGGAAGTATGTCACCTGGACACAGGAAACAGGAAGAGGAGGGGGTGTTAGGGTCATGGCTAGAAGGGATCCAGCTTTGTAAAATTAACGTCAGTCAATGCACAACTATTCTTGCAGTTTTAATGCCTTTGTTAAATTAGTGGGGCTTTCCATTCCTACTTTATTTATTTCTCTCTCAAATCCTAAATAAGCGCGAATTGCACCGTTTTCAACACAGAGGTTTTAGCTGCGGCATAGTCAAGCACCTTACTGCTCTGCAATTGCAGTGAGTGCAAAGGGAAGAGTGGGGCTAAACCTAACACGGGTCAATTGTAGGTTAACTTAACGCCACCCAACCTCAAGATCATTTTTCTGGAGTGACTTAAACTTGCATAAGCACAGTGAATATAATGTATAATGTAGGCCTAACTTAGGGTAAACTGCCTCTGGGGGGGTACAGAAGTACAGGCAGGTGTTACCCCTTTGGCAGCTTTACCCCAAGTAGGCCTACATTATATTCACTGTGCTTATGCAAGTTTTATGGGACATAAAATTCATCAATAGGATGCTAACTAGTTAAAAGATCACATTTGGGATCGAGCTAATGATTAGCCCAATAGGGCAAATGCAGATAGGCAACCCCATGCTTCAGCCAATTTATTTACAGCCACTAAGCTGCATCAGTTGGGCTACAGGTGATAATGCTTATACCTGATAATATGGACCAATGCATTGGCTGTATGCATGGTCCAATATGTTAAAATAATTGTAAAAAATAATCATATCTGGTGGTGTAGAATGTCCTTTTAAAAAAGTCACCAGAACTGAGTTTCTTTGTCCTTCTACATAATAATTATCCGGGGGTACCTCGGACCCGCCCCCCTCAATCACCGTGACCTTTTACCCCCACTGCTACACATTTTTAAGGAAACACTGGTGTGTGAATGTCTGCGCACCTGCATTCGGTGTGTGTGTGTGTACGTCCGTGCGCATGTGTGTGTGTGTCACCTTGACCCCACAGGAGCTGCAGAAGAGGGCAGGGGGAGACCAGGTCACCCTCCCACTACTATAGGCCTGGACAGCGACATGGAGGGCCACATCAAACACACCATCATTACTGCAGAGCGAGTGAGAGAGAGTGCCGAGAGAGCGATGGAGAGAGAGAGAGAGAGAGAGAGAAAAATACCATTCTCACTGTAGATGAGGTATCCTGTCTAAAGGGCTGTAAGAAATAAGCTTGTAGTTCCTATTAAACTCATAATGCAAGACATAACAGAGACATCACCACAATTAGACAGGCAGATTGAGCACCCAGTATTGTAGTCTTCACTGCATTTTATAGGCTTGGCAATAGGCTGGTGAAAGCTCGTCCTTATGGCTAGGGCCCCTCTAAAACCCTGTCCCTGTGAAGGTGTTCTCAGAGATAAAAGGAGAAACATTGATCACCCTCTCTCACACACACAGACGAGTGCACATGCTTGCGCGCGCACACACACACACGTGGCGCTACACTCTTATAAAAAAATAGTTCCAAAAGGGTTCTTTAGCTGTCCCCATAGAGCCCTTTTTGGTTCCAAGTAGAACCCTTTTTGGTTCCAGGTAGAACCTCTTTGGAAAGGGTTCTACGTGGAACCCAAAGGAGTTCTACCTGGTACCAAAAGGGTTCTACCTGGAACCAAATAGGGCTCTTCAAAGGGTTCTGCTATGGGGACAACAGAATAACGTTTTTAGGTTCTTCATTGATAGCACCTTTTTTTAATAAGAGTGTTGGCGAGTGTGTGCAAGTGTGCATGCTTGCTTGTAGGTATGTGAATCCAGCTCCACTCCCCACTCCTCTGAGCTGTGTGGTTCTGTGTGAGTGGGTTCCCAACTGGAGAGTTGTCTGAGCGGTGTGGTGACACTGGCTCTGTTATTGGGGAGCCATGCTGCCTAATTGCCTATAAAGCAGTGATGAATGAATGGAGCAGAGGGGATATTTACAGCACAGTTAATGGGAGCCTCCACACTGACTGAGCGAGTGTGTAGAAGGGTGTGTGTGTACATATACTCTGTACTGACTGACCCATCCAGCTACTGCCAAAACACTTTCAGTTAACTTAAAAGACATGGCCAGGAGCAGAAGCCTTAAAAATAGCCAATATTCCCCAAAAACCTTTTGGACACAACCCTTAGCTTTTTAGTATCTAAATTACTGTGACCACTCACATTCTCTTATTCATTTTGGAATTGGAATGTCATTTTACTTCCTGAATTGACTGAATTGAAATGGACTTTAACCCAACCCAGGTAACAATATATACCATTTAAAATATGCTTTTATCCAAAGTGACTTTCGTATGGGTGGCCCCAGCGAGAATCAAACCCATGACCCTGTTGTTGCTAGTGCAATGCTCTACACAGGAGGAATAATTACTTGTTGATGAGGACGATGTCAGGCAGCCAGACCTTCCCAGCAGGAAGTCGCATCACGTCGATCCTATCATGGTCTTTAGGATTCCAGGAGAGACGGTAGTCTGTCCACTCCTGATATCACAGCGACGTGTGTGTGTGTGTGTGTGTGAGAGAGACAGAGACAGAGAGAGGAATTGTCCATGTGTGTTCATGTGTGTGTTGGGAGTTGGGTTTAAGTGTTAATGATTTAAAACAGATGGAAATATCCAGAGAGAAAGACGGGAGACAGAAAAAGAGGAGGGAAAAAGGTGCATGTGAAACAGGGGATAACTTTCAGATTTGAAATCTAACCACTTCATCATTTGATCAATTTATTTCACATTTTCCGGCTAGTGTCATTAACTATAAGGAGCACAATATTGCAGTGCATTTGGCCATGAATAATATCAATAACATTTGCATACATTTTCATTTTGCATAAACTGTGTACTATCATTTCAAGTGTTCTTACTGGGTGCATGATTTGTATTGCGGTGTTGTGTGTGTTGACATTTTAGATTTATAAAGCTCTGCTGATGCATGGAGAAATGTTTTACATGCAAATAAAGTTATTGAATTGGAGCCTGAGTCAAGGTAGACTTTAAAGTGAGAGTGACCAGAGAGAGAGAGAGAGAGAGAGAGAGAGCAAGCGAGAAAGAGCGAGAGAGAGAGTGTGTGTGTACAGTTTGTATACAAACTTACCAGGTTCATGATAACGATTGTGCTCATCTCTTCTGCTTTCATGTTCTAGGGAGAAAGAGCACACAGTAAGGTCGTGGTGCGTTATGGGAAGGCCCTACACTACAGGATATCTGAGAACAGTGTGGATGTCTGCACTCCTTCTCTCTCTATACCTGAAACCAGAGAGGGTTACTGTTTGGGAACAGATGTACTGTAGGGATAAAAGGGGTGAGTTGTTGGGGTTTGGTGGTAGAGTAGGTAGAAGTCACCTCTAACAACTGATTCAAGGTCAGATCTTTTTTATCCCCCTAATGATTAAGGGTAGAATTTCGGTTGGGTAATCTGATCTTAGATCTGTGGTGAAAAGCCTCTCTGACCAAGGGTATATAGCTGCACTGAGCACAGATAACTGACCGGCCAGGCGCTGCTATTTAAAACCTGCAGAGGAATGTCAGCTAGCTAGACAGCTGTCCTGACCTAGCAGAGAGAGGAGATGAGATGAGAGGGGGGGGGTCTAGCTAGACAGCTGTCCTGACCTAGCAGAGAGAGGAGAGAAGAAGAGGAAAGGGGGATGGGAAGGAGGGGTGAACCGTGTAACTCTCCCTCTATCTATCACCAGATCTCTACATAGCCCTATCACTTACTCATTCACTTCCTGTAACACTTTGGATGTGTCATGCTAACGGGTATGCTGATGGAATGTTGCCAGTAACGTAGTGGTTAGGTGTTTGTGTGTAAGTGCGTGTGTGTGTTGCGGCACCCCTTACCAGGCTGACAAAGGAGGAGAGGATCATGCCAATCCGGACCACCACCTTGGCGCCAGGTGAGGCCGCAGGGCGAACCTTCAGGTTGTAGTTTTTGAACAGGTCTTTCATCAGCTGCTTCTCCCCCTCCGACGCACCTGAAGGGGGATGGAGGGAGGATGGGGGGGTCAGGGATGTGACCATAGAATTACAGAAAACGCTAGAATATAACATTTCTCTTATGAATGGGACAATACGATTTCTGGGTTGGTTAATTGATTGTTTGTGCTGGGCTGGAACAAAAGCCTATACTGACTGTGGCTCTTCAGGACCAGCCACCCCTGGCATAAAGCATTTTGTGGAACGGTGCATCCTTAACCTACTGCACCTCAATGCTCTGAAATATTCCTATACAATTGTCTACCAAAACAGAGAGAGTCAGAACTGGGTTCAAATACTATTTGAAATCCTTGCCATTGCAACAGACAAGCTCAATCAAGCACAGCTAAAGTATTTGAAATGATTTCAAATATGAATTGAACCCAGGTCTGGTGAGAGTGCATGCCCCTGTATAACCAGCCGGTGGCCTCCAACCCTTAGCCCCGCCAAACTGTCCAATATTGACGCAGAGTAGCACTTCCATGCATAACTCCTGTTTTCCCCTGAAGGTTTCACAGCATTTATAATGGCCAGCTTTGGAGGCAGCAGCATTCATCATGTGGCCCTACAAACCAGTGCCCCAGCAAGACCGCCTCTGACAGGGACAAATTACAACCATCACACAACCAGGCACCTCCATTAGCCAAGCACAGGAAGGGTCAGACGGGGAGCTGGAGAGCCGGGAGGGGCTCACAGACGGTTGTTAAGTGTTTAGCTCCTTTTCCTCTCCCATTTAGGCTACACTAAGTTGGTCTCGAAATCAGGTAGGATGTGTGAGTAGAACTTAATTGGATTAAATGTTTAAAGTATAGACGAGATTTTATGTGAGTTCACGACAAATGCCACTGTCACTTGTTATTCAGTGGCCTTTTAACTCAATAGATAGATAGATAGATAGATTAGGGGCAGTAATGAGGCCTTCTGTATAGATGCCACACACACACCTCCCCTCAAACGAACTACAGACAGCTGAGCTGAAGACATGATTACCCTACATTCACATTGGAATTTAGGATGTGGCTCAAATGTACTAAGTAGCCTAGGCCTAAATCATTTTTTTTTTGTTCCACGTACTTCTCCTATTGGTATATCTTGTAATTTAAATCAATATCTATATGATGTCATCACGTCAGACTTATTTTATGATTCACTCACCGGTTGATAGAGTTGCGCAAAACTGCACATAGTAGAGTGCATGTTTTAGGAGAATGCGCATAAAATAGCGGGCACATCAACGCTTGAGAACAATGGAAATAAGTTGGTATTTTCAAACTATATCGACCATGCGTTACCATGTCTCCACAACTCTGTTTCTTAAGTCCCACTTACCTCCCACCGCGTACAGGCCACACAAGCAACATGACAGCAGGATCAAGTCAAGGGCCCTCATGGCGACCCACAAACCGACAGGCCTTCAAAACAGTAAGTATTTATACTCTTTTACACGACAAATATCTGTTATTTTGCCGTTTGTGCGGTGTAGTTCCTCGGTTTCCGTGTAAATCCAGTGTTGCTGTCTGTCAATCAGGCAGCTCGAGCTAACGGCTGTCTGCTCAAATTACCTTCACGTGGGAGGGGGCACTGTGTCCACCGCGAGAGACCGCCGACGACTTGCATTGGAGACGCAGGGATTTGATTCAGATTCTCCTAGATAATGATAGACTTCTTTAGCCTACACCTCCATATTCAGGCCATGACTGTGCTAGATGAGGTTATATCAAAACGTTTTCAATTTAATAAGGGATACATTCAAACTAACTAATCAATTTGATCCCTTAACTGTTTTAAATAATGAGGACGGTTATGTTCGAGGTTGGGAATGCATAACATGCTCAAATTAAATATTAAAGAAATAACCAGGGATGAGAATTTTATTTGTATTTTTATGGGAGAATATCATTTGAAGATGTATTTGAATCGCTGCCAGCATAATTAGCCTATGTCGTTTCTGACGTGTTTTGACCGGAAGAGTAGAGTCCTCATAGGCCTAGTTAATAATGCGATGTACTTTTAGGTCATTAGTGAAAGTTATTAATACGAATTACTCACGCCTATCTCTGCTATTAAACTAAAATATGATACAGAGATTTTAATAGCGAGATTAATTATGCTGTTGAAGCCCATGGATACTTAATGGCGCATTTCCATAGAGGATTTACCCTAGTGTTTTACCCATAAGGCTCAGACTTTTCTTTTTCCGTCTACTCAGGCCTGCACCTGTGTCTCACTGGGCCATGGCTCCGGTGGACCTGCTCTCACTTGGGCCAAAGCCAGGCCACTGGTACTTTTCAGCTGGCATTTACAATTGCTAACTGTGAAATGTAACACCTTCTCACAAAGCAGCTGTTTTGATTATGCAGAGGTTGTTGATTCTGCTCTTTACAAGTATTTACAGTCAGCCCTAGCTATGGAAACAACATTTCACTAGTATAACATAAGGGTGTGTTGGTGAACACATAATTGGAGAGGAAGTACAAAACCAACGACGCTAGACAGAGAGGAATTTGCTTTAAGCAAAAGGCAGTTTATTAAAACAGAGATAGCTGGTACTGCTCAAGCTACATGCATGGGCCCAATGCATGGACCCAATCAATTGCCTCTTATGGAGACAGTTGAGAAGGATGGATAAACAGAGTTTACAGCATTATTTTATACAATGTAACATAAAGGAAGGGGTCCTTCTTCTAGTCCCTTGATTGGTTCCCGAGGCGTAGGAGGCGGGTCTGCTCTGTCCAGAGTAGAAGCCCCATTGGTGCACGGCAGAGTCCTCTGCCCTTGGCACCCGACCAGTAGAAGGGGGGGGGGGTTTGAGAATGAGTGTGCGTCCACAGTGAGATGTCTGTGTGTGTCAAAGAACTCGTGAGGCATGAGAATGAGTGTGCGTGCAAATGAAATATTTGTGTGTGTCCAGGGAACTGGTGAGGAGGATCTGGTGATTGTGGCCTTGGGCGTGGGTGTTGTCCTGTTATTACACTCCTGACTAGGCCATCTGGTGACAAGATATGGCTGCTCTTCTACTGTCCTTTGTTTGACAACCAACACAACAGCCCACTGTTAATACCAGACACATGACAAATCCCCCTCTTCACGTTATAACATTTTATATTTACTACGACAAATTATATTTACTACGACAGGTGTATACACTAGTGTAACACTGGTGTTACAGTTGAAATCAACAGAGGACTTCTGATGTGAAAGGCCGAGAATGGGTGACTCAAATAGCCTACAGTTAGGCAACGCGCATTAGCTGCCTGTCACTGTCTGGATAAAGATTCAATTAAGTAGATGGGCTGTCATCACAGAGAGTCATTGGCACATCTGGAGATATTGACAGGTCCTGCTTCTCTTTAAAATAAAGCCCGCTGTGCTGGGTCAATTTTGGCCGGCTGCGGTCGCACCGGGCCTGGCATAATGCTGAGACAAAGCCCCAAAGGCACCTACAACACCACCGCCGATCTGCACTGCACCAGCACCCGTCGTGATGTCCCGGTATTTTATGATGCACTGTCAGTAGCATCTGGAACCCCAACAATTTCATTAGCATAGAAGCTAACTATTAACAACTCGCAACTGGTGTCAACTCAACACCCACGCTATTCGATAGTCAGTTTATTAAGCTTCCTTTTTGGTACTAACTCAAAGACAGGGATTCATTTGAACCATCTTTTCACACCTATCTTTCTTATCCCTCGAAGAATATCAAATGGATAGGTTGCTCCCGAGTGGCGCAGCGGTCTAAGGCACTGCATCTCAGTGCTTAAGGCGTCACTACAGACCCCCTGGTTCGATTCCAGGCTGTATCACAACCGGCCATGATTGGGAGTCCCATAGGGCAGCGCACAATTGGCCCAGCGTCGTCCGGGTTTGGCCGGTGTAGGCCGTCATTGTAAATAACTGACTTGCCTAGTTAAATAAAGGTTAAATAAAAAATTAATACAAATCTGAAGATATTCAATAGGGAATGGGAATCAGATTATTGATCTATCAGATATGGTCAGCAATGATATCGTAATTAAGTAGTCATATGCACAAGTGAATGACCAGACATTAGTGATTTGTTGAACAGAGTATAGCCTTGGTTATTTGCAGAGTTGTAACAAGTATGAAAGAAAGCACAGTACACAATTTAAAGAAGCAAATCCATGAGACCAGTTTTTTTACAATCATACAAATATATTAGTTTTTATTCAATTATATCCAATAATATGCCTCCCTTGACTTGGTGTAAGTTATTATAGAAATGAATACAGATCATATTGCAAATGCAGAGAATACAATGGGTCAAGGAGGAATAGAGTGTTTATGGGGGAAAAGGAAGGACTCCTTGACTTTCTTTTTTGATGTGTCCAGTAAATGTTGGGCGCATGCATGCTTGTAGTACGGTCTGTCTGTGACTCTCTCTGCTGCCGTAGGCTATAGTGCTCAAAACAACCTTGGATAGATAGAACTTTATTGTCCAGACTCCCATGCCATTAATCCATGTTTATTATACTCCCATTGTTTTGTTACAAAAATAGTGTCATTGTGGCTTTTTAGTTAGCTGGAAGACTGAAGCACTGTTTTTGCATTGGAAGACGAGAAAAAAAGGTATATGGACATTTTCTTCAAATCCTTTTTTGGAAGACTTCATCATTATTTTCATCATCATCATCACAATAACTTGGATCATCCATGCAATACAAAACTCTAGGGGCTCCAATGTACAAAGCAGACCACTTTTATCGATCGCAAAATCACACACGTGGGTTATACAGTGTGTGTGTGTGTGTGTGTGAGAGAGAGATGGTGAGTGAGCAGTGTGCATGTGGCTGGAGAGCTAGTTAGATTCATCTCAAGGTTCATAGGTCAGAGGTCATCCAGTTTGATTGACATGTTTGTAACCGTGGTGAGGGATTCTGGGGCTCCGGAAGACATAGTAGCCAAAAGGTGAATATCCTTCCTTCTTTGCACTCTGTCACTCACTAATATTTTACTTTTCTGTTTGTCTTTTAGTTTGCATTTTTGGGTTGAGGTTCAGTGTTGGGTGGGTGGCGCATGTCAGAGTCTGATTCGAAACAAGTCATGAATGTGTATTCAAACATGAAAATAAACAGATTGAATAGAGAGACAAACAGTATATGGACGGACCAACTGTGACATATCCATTACAAAACTCAAATTCCATCGACAGAATCCCCAAAAAGAACATTCTTTACAACAGTCACAATAACCCCAACAACATACCCCCAATGACAATCAAATGACAATTATTCAATCGTGGTCTTCACCAACAAGATCCCACCTTTAAAAACTGTAATACATCTTCACTTCAGCATAGTCGACATACAGTCACTATGCAAAGCCACCATCATACCATAATAGGCCTGGGTTCAAATACTATTCTAAATCTTTCAAACACTTTCAGCGTTTGTTTGCCCTAGTCTTCCTGAAGTGCCCAATGGCCAGGGTTTGCACTCATGTCACTATTCTATTGGTTCCATTATGCCGGGCAAGCTCAATCAAGCCCAGATAAAGTATTTTAAATGATTTTAAATAGTATTTGAACCCAGGTCTGGTATACAGTACCTCTGGGCAGCTCCCCAGCTTAGCTCTTATTTTAAAGGTGACCTCTGCAATTTACATCTACGCCAGCCCAGCCCGACTCCATGCAGAAGTGCTGTGTGTGCATTGCAGATGTGCTTCAGGAGAGAACTATACCTTTAAAATGCAGCATTACTCTGAGGTCTAACAGGGTGGGGATTGGAGATAGCTACGGGCCAGTGGTATTTCCGCGTTAAACTCAGGGCTGTGTTGGGTCGGGGCTTTAAAAAATGAATATATATATCTGAGAACGGGGCCGTTGGTTCATTTTTTTTTTCAAAGCACGTGATCTTCTCTCGTTTTTTTGTCTATTTTCTACTGCATTGCAGATGTGGGGAGAAGGACTACACCCCAAAGTAACACACATAGACACATGTAACAGCAACCCCACTCACTCACAAACAAAACATTCGAAAAAAAAAAAAAATCTGATAAAACAACACATTTTGCTTTATATTTGCTAAGTTGTTAAACACTCTCCTAGATAGATCCTCTGTGTTGCATCTTTTAATGAAGTTCATTGCTTTCTGCCCGAGGACTAGCGCTCATTGATTTGGCTTCTTATTGTATTCCTCTCCTCAGTCACTCACTCTTATGCTGTCAGGAGTGCACACAGAGTGAACAGACACATTTTCACACATAAAATACATGTACTGTAGACAGGCCATACACAGAGATAGACACAGACAGACAGATGCTATGCAGAGAAGATGCGCGCACACAAACACAGCCTCTGCCTTCAGGTTGAAGGGAAGTTGTGTTTGGGAGACGGATCAGAAGAGGAAGTGAAACTTCAAAGTGTGGCAGAGGGGGCATGAGTTAGTTACATGATGCAGGATGCACGCCTCTCTCCCTCTCTCTTTGTCTTTCTCTCTCCATCCCTCTGCCCTGAGTCCTCCAGGACTCCAGAAGATCTAAACTGCAGATCTCTGTCTCTCAGCACGCAGGAGTCCTGACTGGGGAGAAATGGAGGGTGAGAAGGAGGGAGAGAAGGCCCCCAGGGAACCAAGGACAAATGGAGTGTGTGAAGTGTACTCCTGCACAGAACCTCTAACGCTTAACCTCGTTTAATAACCATATCTCTCACAACACATACACGCACATATTCGAACGCCCTTACACACACATACTTAAGCATGCACAAGCATCCACATACTCTATCCAACTTACACGGTCAGAATGAATGTATCAATATAATGTAATACGCGTTCTAAAAATATATATTTGAAATCCTGGAGCAATTTATGGGGCGCTTAGCAGCTGTAAATCCAGCTCTTCGTCTTTCTGATCAAAGTATGTGGTCAGGTAAAACCTGGGATGGAGAGATAAATTAGATAGACAAGAGATGAATGGTGGCGCCATACAGGTTGCAAAATAGTTTGGAAGAGATTTTCAGTGTGCCGATTCCATGGCACATGGTTTATGAACTGATACACAAAATGACGCTTGATTCAAAAATTAGTTTTTCAATTTAAATTATAAAAAATTCTGCCACCAACAGAATGTTGTGTATAGTATATAGGGCAAATACCCATGTCAGCTATGCAGATTTTGCTGTGAAGAGACAGAATCATTAGATCACTAATTCTGGTATTTCCCCTATGTAGCTTGATTCTGGTCACAGGTTCAGGAGTGGCTAAAAAGTCATAACATTGTTCTAAAATTAACCCTACAAATAGCACTGTTGGGGGATCTGGAAAGCCATAGTCAATCAATCAACAGCATAATAATACTCCTAGCAAAAATATTCATTTTAAAATCACAATCTGTTGATAATATGTGGTTAGAAAGGTTCAGAATCTATGAAAGACATCACAGTTGAAAAATATATGGCACAAGGAAATCAAGAGAGGACGGTCTATGGAGATAGGTGGGATGGGCTGAGAGAAGCTGAGGTGTGGATTTAATCTGTAATAGTTATTCATCTGTAAAAGTTGTGACTGAAAATAATATATATCATGTGTACTGGACATGTCTGAGCACTATGAATCCAAATGTTTAAAAAATCCAATGAATCCAAATGTGTATATAAAATAAAAATTCAGAGGGTGAATCGCAAGACTAAAGATTTAAGTGCCTTTGACTGGGGTATGGTAGTAGGTGCCAGGCGCACCGGTTTGTGTCAAGAACTGCAACGCTGCTGGGTTTTTCACGCTCAACAGTTTCCCATGTGTATCAAGAACGGTCCACCACCCAAAGAACATCCAGCCAACTTGACACAACAGTGGGAAGCATTGGAGTCAACATGGGTCAGCATCCCTGTGGAACGCTTTCGACACCTTGTAGAGTCCATGCCCCGATGAATTCAGGCTGTTCTAAGGGCGAAAAGTTAGGCAGGTGTCCTTAATGTTTTATACACTCAGTGTATGTTATATTATATTATGTAAAAATGTATTTGTAACAAAAATGTATTTGTAACAAAGTTACTTTTTCCTCCGAAGAGGAGTGGTGGATGGGCCAATAAAAAATGAGATGAATGGCGGTCTTTAGACACAGTAATTCATGCTGAATGACTTGAAGTGTTATCTGATTGCCCGGAGGAAGGCGTAGGATATGAAGAGATGTGGAAAAGAGATGAGGAGGAGTGCATCTGTTCTTAGATGTATTCAACACTTCAACGTTCCAAGGAACACTTTGAACACGGCAGAAACACAGCACACCCCACACTTATGAATGCGAGCACAGAAATCAATGAACTCACTCACACACACACACACACACACACTCACACACACACACACAATTTCCACTCTATAAACATCTTTATAGTCTCCCCTCTCTGCATCTAATGAAAGAAGGTCAAAAACACTGCAAACCCAACATCTGCGGGACTATATAAAACCACAGTCCATCTGAATAACAACATTATCCTCCTTTACTGTACAGTAATATTGGGATGCTATCCCATCTTCATTATTGCAACTTACACGCAGACGTAAATAAATAAACTTTGAATACAGTCAGGGTAATTATAATAAGAGACTTGATTAGTTTTTTTCTGTGTGTGTGCGTGCGTGCGCATGTGTGTGCATTTAAGATGGAAGCATCTACCCTGCTGGCTTTGATGTCAGATTAACACAAGAAGAGGAGGAATCTCACTGCTACGTCAGATTAGAGCCATATGTACTTCACAGTCCACACTCCATTATACCCCTGCATTGATATGTCACACACTTCAACCCTACACTCCATAACCTACCTACATACACTAGCATAGCAGTACCCTGTGGCTACATAAATGTACATACAGGTACTCACACCTTGTGCGTCCATAGATATACTGTACATGCATGTATACACACATACAAACGTTTTTTGAGGGGTTAGAACAAATGGGATTGAATTTGGTTTAAAGTTTCGCCTATCCCTACAGTAACACAAACATACCCTTATGAACACACACCAATCAGATGTGATGTGTATTAACAATGACGTACACACACAGATGACAACACACACATAAACACACACAGACGACAACACACACATACACACTCACATTCATTACCTAATGTACTATGACCTCAACCAGCTGAAGAGGACAGTACTCTATTGCATTGCTAAGGGACTAGTGGGTATCAGTGTTGTACTATCACAACAACATTATCTTCATACTTATCTGCTGCTAGTCAGGTAATTTACTCAGCATTAGCTCTTAACTTACTTACAGTACACTCTTATCTCATAGCTAATAGTAACTAACGCGTATCAAGTTGCGTTTGGAGAGTTGTGATTGAAAACAATGTAAGGGAAAGACATTGGGGGGACATATAATAATATATTGCAACATAGATTTTCCCAGCCCTTAAAGAAAACAGTAAAATCATAGGATTCATGGCCATTTCCCAAATATCCCATTTATGGGTTCACTGACCTTATTCAACATTGACTGGTTTGATTCACCAGCAGAAGCCCTCGCTTAATGTATTCTCTTATTCTCTCTACTCTGCTCCCCTCCCCTTCTCTCCTCCCCTCCCCCTCCCCCTCTCCTTCCCTCCAAACCCATCTCCCCCTCGCCTCTCCTTTCCTCCCCTCTCCCCCCATATCCTCCTCTTCCTCCCCCTCACACCATTTAGTTCTTCCCAGAGACTAATGTTCTCAGAACCTTTCTATAATTGGACATGTTTGGAATTAGCTTGTGGAATCAGTGGGTCAGGCGTGGTGTGTCAATGTGTGTTTGTATGTGTGTGCGCGTGTGTGTGTGTGTTAACGTGGGCCTGTAGGCTCAGCACCCGGGGGGGCTGGCCGAATACATCAAACTGAAGCTATTTAATTGCTTAATTTAAGTGATTCATCTGAACCAGTGAGGAAGTGTTAATCGCAGTAGTAGGCAGACAGACAGACACCCTGGAGGCCTCTATCTTCTGCTGCTTATGAAGGTGGACTGTACAACATGGGTCCTGGAGGGTTGTGTGTGTCCGCATGCGGAGTGTGTGTGTTTGTGTGAGATGCCTGGTGTCAACACCTTATTTGGGATTACCGGGTCTGCCACTGGGAGAAGCCATCATAATTCTCTCTGAACCCTCCTTCCATCCTTTCTCTCATCTGGCTCAACAAAACAAGCATGCTCACTCTAAAATAGGGACCCCCTACTCTATCTACCACTCTGCCCATCTCCCAAATTACACCCTATTCCCTACATAATGCACTACTTTTGACCAGTCCCCATAGGGCTCTGGGCAAAAGTAGTGGACTATGTAGGGAATAGGGTGCCATTTGGGATGGGATGCATACAGAGCTCATATCCCTCCAGTAAACACATCAACATAAACTAAAAAAAACACTCATCATAGAATTATAGATTGGCAGAAAGATTAGCCATGAACAATCTTCTTCTTTTCTTTTAATGGAGGAGGAAGCACAGGTAGCTTCTTATAGCTATACAGTCACATCCTTATTACTAAACCACAGTCATCTTATTATTATATCTGTGACTTTAGTTTCTGGTCTTTACCCTAGCAACATCATTCTTGTGCAGTATGGGATGTGACATTGACAGCACAAATTACAGGCTGATAATAGTCTATGGTGGCATCTGACAAGACACCCTATCCCCTGTAGTGCACTACTTTTGACCAGGGCTCTGGTAAAAAGGAGTGCACTATATAGGGGATAGGGTGCCATTTTGGACACACCCTATGAGACATGATGGTGAGATGTGCATTAAAGAAGGCTTGTTTCCTTTGCATAATAACTAACACACTTGACCCAGTGTTGGAGAGGTTCAGTGCATACTAGTTGCTTATTACATATAAAGTAGAGATTAACAAGAAGAAATCAACATGGAACTAGGAGGTCGTTAGCCTGGGTGCTAGTCTGCTTGCCATGACAATCCCATAAGGATTTTGACAGTGGAAACAGACTGGCACCCAGGCTAGGAGGTTGTAGCTCTCCGAAAAGAACCACAACTGTCCTGCAATATCAAATACTCAACCAGACCCCACAGTAGGCCTGTATACTGTATCTCCCTGGCTTAGGGCATGAGCTAGAGAAATGATCTATTGTAGTGTAGTTATAGGATGGTGTAATGCATGGCTGGGCACAGAGAGGGTAAAGCAGTCAGTGTAATAATATCCTACATGGACAAACAGACTCCCAGAGACCATCTACACCATCTCACTGATTATATCATCATCATTCCTCAAGCCCTGACCCGCACACAATCAACACTCTCCCTCTGCTGCCCAGCCTGTGTGTGTGTGTGTGTGAATACAATTGTGTGTGTAGTTCAGTGCAGCAGGGAGGTTTCTCTCTCTCTTTCAAGAGGTGGGGAGATTTTGATCAGTGAAAGCTGCTGTTAACAGCCCTAGAGAGGAACAAAGTAGTGCACTATATTGGAAATAGGGTGCAGACGCATCCTGGATCAACCTTACATTAGTATGGATGGAACCTTTGGGAATATAGAACAATAGGCCCCCCCTGCTGCTCGGTGGGGCAGAGGGGAAACATTTGACTGTGACAACCCTTTGTAATAAAAACAGGAAGACTTTGTTCGTTGTGAAGTAGATAGAAACAGCGATGCTGATGATAGGTGTCGGTCTTCTTTCCGGTCATTTCTGGTAGTGGATGTGTACATAGTTGTGACGCACCCAGCCTCATTCCTCATGTTGTATTGCTCTGAAATCCCAGACTCATACAGGGACGGTGTTGGGTAAGAGAAGGGGAGGGGGCTGCAGTGGGTGGGTGGGTGGGGTGGGGGGGCCGGGACTTTGTCTTTAAAGAAGGGTTCCATTGGCCTTTCTTTCCCCACCCCTTCACTATTGCATTATGGGAGATTGAGTTCTTCTAATGCTACCATCATGTAACTCCATTGCTTCTATATATCATCCCTGTAGTTCCTTTAGGTGCCCATGCCAGTGCCCAGTGCCTGTATGTCCGGCCCTGTGTCCTCTGTGCGCTAGGAGGTTTTGGTTTTCGAGGGCGGGTCTTTCTTGCCGTTCTGCAGCACAGGTGAATCGGAGGCCTTGGCCATTTTCCTGGGCGAACTCAACTCCGCGACCACCACCACTTCATGTAGCGAGGGCTCCCTGTACATAGCCACTGTAGGGGGAGGGGGGAGGGGAAGGGGTGTGAGAAAAAGAAAGAGAGAGACAGAATAATATTGAACTGAACAAATACATTTTTTTTAATGAGACCGGAGTACGTCATATAAAGCAAACGTGACAAAATGACAGATACAAATAATGAGCATAATTAACTTCCTACTGTATTGTATTGTACTGTACTGTACCTTCGATGAGTTTGGGTAGGAAGTGGGCGGCCCCCTTAGTCTTCTTGACCCTGTTGCCCTTCATGACCTGTCCATCCCGGTTGATGCCGATGTACCAGGCCCTGCCCGACTGGGTCTGCCGGTACAGGATGGACGAGTACGTCACGTAGTAGTTCTCAAACACACTCTCTTTGAACTTGCACTCTGGGGTGAAGTGTTCCTGTAGATTAGAGGACACAGACACACACAGATAAGCATAGGTGAACACATAGCAAATTCAAGCACATGTGTGCATACACACACACACACTTAAAAAAAACCCAAAAGGGTTTTTCGGCTGTCCCCATAGGAGAACCCTTTTTGGTTCCAGATAGAATCCTTTTTGGTTCCAGGTAGAACTCTTTTGGGTTTCATGTAGAACCCTCTGTGTAAAGGGTTCTACCTGGAACCAAAAGGGTTCTTCTAGCAGACGCTCTTATCCAGAGCGACTTACAGTTAGTGAGTGCATACATTTTCATACTGGCCCCCCATGGGAAACGAACCCACAACCCTGGCATTGCAAGCACCATGCTCTACCAACTGAGCTACAGGGGACTACATCATGTCCAAATGTATCTCAAATTGATTTGAACATGATTACATTTTACATTTTAGTCATTTAGCAGACACTCTTATCCAGAGCGACTTACAGTTAGTGAGTGCATACATTTTTCATACTGATGTGCGACAAATGCCAATATCGATCAAATGATTAAGAAGAAATAACCAAGAAATACACCCATGCTAATGTAAAGCTTATGGGAGGGTAAGAATTCCAGTCGGGATCAGAACAAATGAATTTACAGCCAGCATTCCAGACTCCTAAAGGATGTTGAGCAGATCGTGGTCCTGGGGAAGAATAGCAACACACACACACACACAGAGATCCGCTCAACTGAGTCTCCTACACAGACACCGTCACTAACAGCAGACTCTTGAGACTGTAACAACTGGCTCTGCTCGATAGCACATTTTCACCCTTCATACAATATAGAAATGTGTTAAGATATATTTATATTCAGAGAGATGTATCCCGTTCTCAGTTTATTGTCGATTAATTTAGTTTGTTCCTAAAACCGACAATTTTGGTCACACAGAAGGAATCTCTGCAGCGCTTAGACAGAAAACGACAGGAACCACAGATACAAAATCTTCATTATTATATCTGCGTCATAGCAGATAGCACCTTTTTTCTAAGAGTGTACATATACACAAACACACACACTCCGGGTCAGTGGAGAAGAATAACAGATTGGAAGTGCTGACAATTTTTTATTTACTCCATTATTTATATATTTATTTATATATTTATTTTCCAATTCCAAAGGCTCAGCTGGGAAATGGAGGCCACATTTAATTGTGACAGGGTTAGGAGAGCATCTGTTTCTGCCGCGCGGAAAATGAACACATAACCACAACCACACACACGGAGGCTATCTGTCTTCTCTCTCTCTTGTGTCATAACAAGCACACGCTCGCTCTCACACACGCAAACACACAAGGGAGAAAAAAAAAACACATTTTAACTCTTGGATGACATTCTGTTTCCAGTAACAACCAGCAATCAACAGAAGTCCTTCACCCCGTCCCCAGTTCAACTGTCCCATCTATAGTTCTCTCTCTCGCTCTCTCTCTCTTCTCGCTCAGCCTGGAGAAGAACATTTCCCAAACGGCCCTCCCAGTGAAGGAAAGGCGCCCTGTGTGAAAAATTATATGACATACACTCTGAATTACCCAAAATGATAAATCACATCCAATTAACGCATTCACTCATTAACTTACTGTTAATAGCAAAGAGTGGGATTCAGAGGTCTTTGTCTTTAGAAGATGTGATCTAATCTACTATCATTAGTTCATTACATTCTATTTGCACTATAATATCCAGCCCATGCAATCATCCTTAAAATGTGGTGGATTTTTTGAGGGAGTTAATGCCACCCGCACACACACACACACACACACACAAACCTTCATAGAGATATCTCCCTGAGCTAACAGTGTGAAGCCACGAGGGACAAAGCACATCAGGTCCCCATACACTCTCAGAAATACATTGAGTGTACAAAACATTAGGAATACCTTCCTACTATTGAGTTGCACCATCTTTTGCCCTCAAAACAGCCTCATTTTTTTCGGGGCATGGACACTGAAAGGTGTTCAAAGCATTCCACAAAGATGCTGGGCCATGTTGACTCCAATGCTTCCCACAGTTGTGTCAAGTTTGCTGAATGTCCTTTGGGTGGTGGAACATTCTTCATACACACGGGAAATTGTTGAGCGTGAAAAACCCAGCAGCGTTGCAGTTCTTGACACACTCAAACCAGTGTGCCTGGCACCTACTGCCATACCCCGGTCAAAGGCACTTCAATATCTTGTCTTGCCCATTCACCCTCTGAATGGCACACATACATAATCCATTTCTCAATTGTCTCAAGGCTTAAAAATCCTTCTTTACACAATGTAGTGGCACCTTTCCTCGATTCATCACATCCTAGCTCCTCGCCTCCTTCTCAAATCTCATTGGAGGAGAAGGTCAGAAAGGAAGGACCTTAGACCCTCTCCTCCAATACAGTTGAGGCGGAGGCGAGGAGAGAGGATGCAAGGAATCGAGGACAGATGAATTGAGAAAGAGCTGATGTGTGGCCCCTGGGAGGACCCAACACAAACACTGTGAGGCCCCTGATGGCCCCAGACATGGCAGGGCCCATGCCACCTCTCCTCATTAAATAAGCAGGAGTCTGTTGCAGCTCCTAAACACAGCCAGTCAGTCCCTTTCCCCACCAGGGTCATCAATAAACAAGGCAACAGTAAATATGTTGTCCCCCACGAATGATGCAGCACCCCCCTTGGGCCAATCAGTGTTATTTTGTAAATGACGGATCTCTATGGCAAGACGCATCATTCACCCAAGTTTCATCAACATTTGGCCAGTGGTGTCAGATATCGTGTGTGTCAACTAGACATATCCCTGATCATGTGTGCCAAAATTCATCACTCTGAGTCAAACAGATCAAGAGATTTAAACATGTGCCCGTTATAGCAACACCGTGTGGTTGATTTGAGTGTTCTTGCATATGTTGAGTCTTGACAGTGTTTGCAATATGTGTACCAAATGTTGTTACAATACAAATATCCTTGACTGATTCATATGCATTTACAGTGCATTCGGAAAGTATTCAGACCCCTTGACTTTTTCCACATTTTGTTACGTTAAATTGTTTTTATCTTTATCACAATACCCCATAATGACAAAGCAAAAACAGGTTTTTAGAAATGTTTGCAAATTTGTTAAAAATAAAAAACTGATATCAGATTTACATAAGCATTCAGACCCTTTACTCAGTACTTTGTTGAAGCACCTTTGGCAGCGATTACAGCCTCAAGTCTTCTTGGGTATGACGCTACAAGCTTGGCACACCTGTATTTGGGGAGTTTCTTCCATGTCTTCTCTGAAGATCCTCTCAAGCTTTGTCAGGTTGGATGGGGAGCGTTGCTGCACAGCTATTTTCAGGTCTCTCCAGAGATGATCGATCGGGTTCAGGTCTGGGCTCTGGCTGGGCCACTCAAGGACATTCAGAGACTTGTCCCGAAGCCACTCCTGCGTTGTCTTGGCTGTGTGCTTAGGGTCGTTTTCATGTTGGAAGGTGAACCTTCGCCCCAGTCTGAGGTCCTGAGCGCTCTGGAGAAGGTTTTCATCAAGGATCTCTCTGTACTTTGCTCCGTTCATCTTTCCCTTGATCCTGACTAGTCTCCCAGTCCCTGCCGCTGAAAAACATCCCCACAGCATGATGCTGCCACCACCATGCTTCAACTTAGGGATGGTGCCAGGTTTCCTCCAGATGTGACGCTTGGCATTCAGGCCAAAGAGTTCCATCTTGGTTTCATCAGACCAGAGAATCTTGTTTCTCATGGTGTGAGAGTCTTTAGGTGCCTTTTGGCAAACTCCAAGTGGGCTGTCATGTGCCTTTTACTGAGGAGTGGCTTCCATCTGGCCACTCTACCATAAAGGCCTGATTGGTGGAGTGCTGCCATCTCCACAGAGGAACTCTGGAGCTCAGCGTGACCATCAGGTTCTTAGTCACCTCCCTGACCAAGGCTCTTCTCCCCCGATTGCTCAGTTTGGCCAGGCGGCCAGCTCTAGGAAAAGTCTTGGTGGTTCCAAACTTCTTCCATTTAAGAATGATGGAGGCCACTGTGTTCTTGGGGACCTTCAGTGGTTCAGAAATGTTTTGGTACCCTTCCCCAGATCTGTGCCTCGACACAATCATGTCTCGGAGCTCTGCAGACAATTCCTTCGACCTCATGGCTTGGTTTTTGCTCTGACATGCACTGTCAACTGTGGGACCTTATATAGACAGGTGTGTGCCTTACCAAATCGTGTCCAATCAATTGAATTTACCACAGGTGGACTCCAATCAAGTTGTAGAAACATCTCAAGGATGCTCAATGGAAACAGGATGCACCTGAGCTCAATTTCGAGTCTCATAGCAAAGGGTCTGAATACTTATGTAAATAAGGTATTTCTGTAAAATAATACATATAAACGTGCAAAAAAATATTTTTACTTTTTTTATTTAATACATTTTAGAATAAGGCTGTAACGTAACAAAATGTGGAAACAGTCAAGGGGTCTGAATACTTTCCGAATGCACTGTATGTACCAGACCACGCCCATGTGAATGTTTATTGGTCTAGAAAATATTGCGTTGAGAGACCTTTGTCCATAGATGCCACATATCAAGTTTCATGCAGATCGGTCATTCGGTGCCAGAAGAATAGCGTGTTTTTCACAAAATTCAAAATGGCGGAAGATCCATCATGGTGGACCTTATGGGTCCCTGATGCTATTTTTTTCCTTGTGAGGAGAGTGACCTATGAACCGGATTTCATGACTAGGTCAAACTGGGTGCGGGGCGGGACCTTTACAATTTTGCATTTTCAATCTCCTGTTATAGCGCCAATCAGTGTAATTTAGTAAATGCCGGATCTCTACAGCAAGACACATCATTCACCCAAGTTTCGTGAAAATCGGGCCAGTGCTGTCTGAGATCGCATGTGGCTAACCTACGAATGAACGTACTAACAGATGGAGAGAGATCCACAGTCCCCTCCCTGATTTCATTGTGGGGGACAATAAGAACCACACTGCCCTCTGAGCTGTCGGTGGGGAATGAATTAATACAGAAAGGAGGGAGGGAGGGAGGGGGGGGGGGACTAAAACAGAGAATGTTAAAAAGTGTCCGGCACCCTTCGGTACCCGAAGACCTAAAATAAAGGGAATGAAGGAAAGAAAGAATCTTATAAAGTACCCTTCACTCCTAAAAGGAATGATTGTGTTGAAATGAATGAAACCAAAGCCGTATCCCTTAGGCTAGGACTAGGAGGGGGGAGACATTTATCATGAGCCGCGCCCGGCCCAAACACACACAGACATATTAACACAGGCAGGCATGAGCACGTACGCACGCACGAACACACACACAACCACGCACGCACTCACGCAGACAGGCACGCTTACATGCATACACACACGCACACACACACAAACAATGACTCCTCCTGAACTGATTATATCAACTCTGCAGGACATCAGCAATGTTTCTTAATGCGATAACGGTCACTTAAACAGAACGGTCATTTAAACAGGAGGCTGAGCCACCCAACACACCAACACACCAACCACAGGACACAACTACACACCAATTTATCATAGACATCCTTCTCATCCCTCTCGTTCTCTCTTTCTTTCTTTCCTCTGCTGTAAGCTATTCTCCTTGGTAGCCCCCTCTAATACTTCTCTTTGTTTTGGTCCTCTGTCCTCCACTCTGTCTACGGGTTTTTGCTATGGTGTTTATTCCAGGTTCAGATTGATTTCATACGGACATATTAATGGGTGCTGTCTTTATCGGGAGGTCAGTCAGAGCAGTGGTTCCCAAACTGTGGGGCGCGCCTCCTAGGGAGGTGTAAGGGATCGGCAGGGGGGCGCGGGGTGATTCCAGATCGCCTGGCGACATCACCAGGCAGTATTAGTTAATAGACCAATAACAAAGAGAGTTTGCCCACATCTCTGCCAATAACAGTAGGTTTTCAGGTTACTCCAATTAGGCCCCTCACTCAGACCACTCCCAGATAGTCCTAGCAAAATGATTCGTTAAGAAATTGCTAATCTAAGCCGGGGGGGATAACAGAGTCATACATGGAAAAACAGAACAAGTAAATCAGAAGGAAGTTTGTTTTAAAGTGTATGTCCTACTGTATATCTGAGAGATATACTTCCATATATACTTCCATTCCTTTTTTTAACCGTTACCTGGCTACCTTCAGATGAGTCTTGTGAGGCTTGTGGGCGTCCTAGAGAAAAACCGCAAAATAGTCTCACCTTTCCATAGAGGGGTCATATTAGTGTGTAGCCTAAACTTTTCGGACGCTACGGACAGAAGTTGGCAGATTGTTTTTGTGAGAAGACCGATTTTTGGGATCTCTCATGGTCTGACAAACACCGCTGTAGCTCAGCCACCTTCCACCACAGATGCAGAAGGCTGCCATTGGCGGAAGTGGTGGATTGAGACGCAGCCCATACAAAAAAAGAACTTCAACAGATTTTTATGTGGATTTTTTTATTATGCCAATTTGATCTATGCAGGGGCGCGGACACTGACTCTAGGGGGTTAATTGTTACCCAGAAATGATTTGATATTGAGAAACATATTTTGTATTTTTTTACGTCTGCATTGGCAGGCAGGTCACCCATGATACAAGTCAGTATTCAAGGTCCATCCATGCCTGAGGACGTCAGGAGATGACGTCGAAACCGGCCACTAGGGGCAACAGTGAGCACTGTTACCTTCAAGTAGGCTTTGGTTTTGCTAGGGTGATGGGGATGGTGGGTTGTTTGTAAGCATCTGCCTCTGGTTCCAAAGGTTGCATGTTCGGATCCAGCGATAGAAAGATGTTTTTGATTTTGGTTTTAAGCCTATCCCAAACCTTAACCCTTATCTTAACCATTTGGAGTAAATGCCTAACCTTAAGATGTTGGAGTTAATGGCTAAACTTAACCTTGAAACGATACAGAGAAGTAACCAAACACTTTGAAATTTGACATTTGGAACAACTTTGAAATTTGACGTTTGATGCTGACGTGAGATTGTGAGAGCTTGCTGGCATTGGACCTTTAATGAATATGGGCCCTGTACAATAAGCACTAATGCAAATCCGCTTCTCTCCAGCAGGGGCTGCTCAAATACACACAATAGTAACACAAAGACATCTCTCTCACAACTTACCCAAACCAAACCTCAGACCTACCACCGCATGGGCCCTCTTAAAACAGGCTAAAACCCATTTAAGTTCAGACCCACGTTACAAATGTTTCGCTGACTGAATCTCTCCTGTTGCATGTTGAGGGATTTAGTCAGATTTGTCATGAGCACATCCTCTCACTCCACATTACGTAAGTTAATCAGGAACAGAGGAGATGGGG
Source organism: Coregonus clupeaformis (assembly GCF_020615455.1). Lineage (NCBI taxonomy): Eukaryota > Metazoa > Chordata > Actinopteri > Salmoniformes > Salmonidae > Coregonus > Coregonus clupeaformis. The sequence goes on along the minus strand of NC_059207.1, from coordinate 4,248,400 downwards.
ATAGGGGGAGAGAGGGAAAGAAACCGAGGGAAAGAAGGAGTGAGATGTAAAGGTGCCATGGAGGAGAGGGAGAGGTACAGAGACTCATGGACAGGGCAGAGACACAGAGCGAGACAGACAGACAGAGGGACGAAGGTATACTGTAGGTGTGTGTCTCCATGTCTGCGTGTGGGCCCAGTCTTGTTGTGACAGCCAGATATGACAGATCCTTCCTCTCCTTCGCCAGGCAGCGGGATGGAGGTAGGGCGGGAGGGAGGTGAGCCATCCAATCCTCACTGACATTAGTAACGGATGGACCAGTTCCCTCACTCATCACTCACTCCCACGCAGAGAGATAGACAGCGAGAGATGGAGAGAGAGATGTAGAAAGATATGGATAGAGAGGGAAATTGGGAAGAGAGGGAGGAGAGAGAAAAAGAGAGAGAGAGGGATGGGGAGAGAGAGAGAGAGAGAGAGAGAGAGCAAGGAGATGTGGTAGGTGGTTTAATACATCTTACATAATACTCAACGACACTAGAGGGAGAGAGAGAGGGGAACAGCAGAGTTGAAAAGGTTTACCAAGGTACTGTCACCACCTTCACCAGGGTGTCATGGCAACGATATGATATCATGCAGTGACACTGTAGAACTTTAACGCTTCTTCATAAGGCCAATATAAATACTATTGTAAGCTTAAAGGGATGGAGCCAATTTACATCCTATTGCTCAAGTCTGAACATGCACAGGTCTGAGGAAGCAAGTTGATTTCCATACATTGACTACCAGAAACCCCCCTCCTCTACATTTACGTCATTTAGCAGACGCTGTTATCCAGAGCGACTTACAGTTAGTGAATACATATATATATTTTTATACTGGCCCCCCGTGGGAATCGAACCCACAACCCTGGCGTTGCAAACGCCATGCTCTATCAACTGAGCTACATCCCTGCCGGCCATTCCCTCCCCTACCTTGGACGACGCTGGGCCAATTGTGCGCCGCCCATGAGTCTCCCGGTTGCGGCCGGCTGCGACAGAGCCTGGATTCGAACCAGGATCTCTAGTGGCACAGTTAGCACTGCGATGCAGTGCCTTTGACCACTGCGCCACTCCCCCTCTCCCCCCTTCTCCCCTGCCAGTACTTGCTGGGTTGGCATTAACCATTGAGCTCTCAATGCAGTCAACTGGAGAAATGATTTCATGTAGGACATCAATGAAAAGTCAATAGGCATTTGGAAGGCCACGCCACGCATGCATGCACCCAAGCATGGAGAAGATAGAAGCACTTACATTACAAGCTCCGTATCGGCCAACTAGAAGTTAATCCTGGGTTTAACCATCCTGACACTTATCGAATGTCTCCCCGAGGACAGTTGTATTTCACACCGTCGATAGGACAGGACGTGTGTGTGTGTGTGTGTGTGTGTGTGTGTGTGTGTGTGTGTGTGTGTGTGTAACAAGATATCCTAGAAGTCATAACATCCTTCATCAGTCCATGTCTTTATAATGGACGGAAATCAGGACATAACTGTCTGTATTGCATGGTTGTAGTAGGGTGTCTTACACACACACACACACACACACACACACACACACACACACACACACGGTGGGAGGTTATAGTACAGTAGTAATGCCATAGCCCAGGTGCATGGAGGGGTCCTAAGCCAATAAACTGGCAGCTAGATGGACGCCTTGGATCATTACCAGGACCCCTGAGCTGCTGGAGCCTTCACAGTCACTGACCCCACTGCCACACAAACATATGCATTCACACACAGACACACACAGAAACACACGCACATGCACAAGCACACACACACACACACACACACCATGTTCAGAACAGCTGGAGAGGAGGAGGGGGAGGGGGTGTCCTCTGCATCTCACCTTGTCTGCCAGACCCGCGTTTGGGGATTTTCCAGAGGGAACTAGAACTAACCTACCCCCTCGCTCGTTCTCTCTCTCACACTCTCTTTCCCTCGTTCTCGCTCTCTCTCTACCCCCATCTCTCTACCTCTCATTATTTTTCTCCCTCTACCTCTCTTTTTCTCCCTCGCTCCCTTGCTCTCTCTTGCTCTCCCTCTCTCTCTCTCTCTCTCTCTCTCTCTCTCTCTCTCTCTCTCTCTCTCTCTCTCTCTCTCTCTCTCTCTCGCTATCGACCCCTATCTCTCCTACCTCTCTATCTCCCCCCATACCTGAGGGCCATGTGTGTCTGCATGCCTTTACTGCTCGGTCAGTTTCAGGGAAGGGAGGGGGAGAAGAGGGGAGTAGGAGAGGATAAACAGAATGAGAAAAACACTGAGAAGAGGTTGGATAAAGGGAAGGGGGGAGAGAGAGTGAGAGGAGAGAGTGCTGACTCAACAACAAAAGAGACAAGCGTTTTCTGATTCGATGAAAGGTGTGGAAGGTCAGAAGAGAGGGATGGAGGGGTGATCAGTGTGAGTGTGTGTTTGCTTGTGAGTGTGTGCGTGCGCGTGTGTGCCTGCGTGTGTGTTGCACAGTGCAGGGTGGTCCTCTGAGGTCAGTGTGGATCCTTGCAGGTTCTAGTGATATTGACTAATTAGCTCATCCGTCAGGGCCAGGGGCTGAGGGCCAAGGAGGGCCAGGGGTGAGGGGGGCCAGAGGGAACCAACCCCTACCCCTCACCCCCTTCAACCCCCCTCCCAAACCAGACATGACCAGTGTGAGGAATCACCCTGGTACCTGGGGAAGGTGGACAAACACACACAACAATGTACTTTATATATACTGTGTGTGTGTGTGTGTGTGGGTGTCCACTTACAACAGTTTGCTGTAAAGACCTATATACTGTACTGTCCTGTATACACTGTGTGTGTGTCACTGTATCCACACCCCCTACAACATTTACATTTTACATTTACATTTTAGACATTTAGCAGACGCTCTTATCCAGAGCGACTTACAGTTAGTGAGTGCATACATTATAAAACAATTATTTAATACTGGCCCCCCGTGGGAATCGAACCCACAACCCTGGCGTTGCAAACGCCATGCTCTACCAACTGAGCTACATCCCTGCCGGCCATTCCCTCCCCTACCCTGGGCCAATTGTGCGCCGCCCCATGGGTCTCCCGGTTGCGGCCGGCTACGACAGAGCCTGGATTCGAACCAGGATCTCTAGTGGCACAACTAGCACTGCGATGCAGTGTCTTAGACCACTGCGCCACTCGCCACTACAACAGACCATTAATATCAATACAACATCCTAATAAATTAGCTATCTATGGGAGCACTCTCACTTTGGCATCATTTCAACAACACACACACATACACACACACACACACATATACATAAATACACTGTCACGAGTTACAAAGCCAGAACCCAGAAGCAGACCAGGACAAGGTAAGTTGAAACGAAGGTGAGTGTTTATTTACAAATTCAAGAGTGATGCTGAATAATCCAGGGAACAGAGCGGGCGGCGTTGATTAGTTGTTGGGGGTGCAGTGGTTGATCCAATCATGGCTCGGCAGCCGCCGACCACCAGGCAGAGGTTGGATGAAGGTTCCGGACGAGTGACTGCAGATGGAACAAAACGGAGGTAAGTAAACAACAAACCAACAAGGTGCAAAACAACAAAACTAACGCTAGAAGCTCTAAGACTGATACTCTGGTAAACCTACTGTTCATGGCTAACGATCCGGCAGGGAATGGATGTTAGGCCAGAGCCTAAGAAGGGTGATGATCAGGACCAGGTGTGCAGATTGCTGATGGGATGCAGGTGCGGAAATCAAGAGAGCTCCCCGGAGCGTTCCAGAACCCTCGGGAAACTGGAGATCACGAGCAGAAAAACTAGTCCACAGACAGGACCCGACTCAGACTGCCGGGATCGTTACAGTACCCCCCCTCCGACGAACGCCACCGGGCGGACTCCCGGAGCGCCAGGATGGAGGCGGTAGAAGTCACGGATGAGGTCAGCATCTAGGATCTGTCGCCGCGGAATCCAACTCCTCTCCTCAGGACCATACCCCTCCCAGTCCACGAGATACTGGAAACCCCGGCCCCGCCGTCTGGAATCCATGATGCGTCGCACCGTGTAGGCAGGACCACCTCCGATCATCCGAGGAGGAGGAGGAGGAGGCGGAGGAGGCAACAGAGGACTGAGGAAAACAGGCTTGAGGCAGGAGACATGAAAGGTGGGATGGACTCTGAGCGTCCTCGGGAGTTTGAGTCGAACTGCCACCGGATTGATCACCTTCTCCACCACAAACGGACCAATGAACTTCGGTAACAACTTCCTAGACTCAGTCCGTAAAGGAAGATCCCGTGTGGCCAACCAGACCCTATCTCCGATGGTATAGGTGGGAGCGGGGATCCGGCGACGATTCGCCTGGAGCTGATACCGGTCCGAAACTCTAAGGAGTGCCTTTCTGGCCCGATGCCAGGTCCGGTGGCAACGATGAATATGGGCCTGAACAGAAGGCACTGAGAGCTCCTTCTCCTGAGAAGGGAACAAGGGAGGTTGGTAGCCATACAGGCACTGGAAGGGAGACATCCCAGTGGCAGATGTAGGGAGAGTATTGTGGGCATACTCAACCCAAGGCAACTGAGAGACCCAGGAGGTGGGGTTGGAAGAGGCCAGGCAGCGTAGCGTGGATTCCATCTTCTGGTTGGCTCTCTCCGCCTGACCATTAGATTGGGGGTGAAAACCAGATGTGAGACTGACTGTAGCTCCAATGGCCAAACAGAAGGACTTCCAGACAGCAGAGGTAAACTGAGGGCCACGGTCGGAAACGATATCACTGGGCAAACCGTGGACCCTGAAAACCTCCTAACCAGGATCTCGGACGTCTCCGAGGCAGAGGGAAGCTTGGCAATTGGCACAAAGTGGGCGAACTTGCTGAATCTGTCCACGATAGTCAGAACGACCGTGTTCCCCTCAGAAGCGGGCAACCCAGTGACAAAGTCCAGGGCCAGATGCGACCATGGTCGCCGGGGAATAGGAAGGGGGGTGAAGTAGTCCAGAGCTGGGCCGATTGGTACTCTTATTCTGCGCACACACTGGACAGGCAGCAACATAACCCCGAGCATCCTCGGCCATGGCAGGCCACCAAAAACGCTCTGCGAAGAAACGCCATCGTCCGAGCCACGCCAGGGTGACAAGCCATCTTGCTGGCGTGGGACCATCCGAGGACCGCGGGGACGAACCGACTCAGGCACAAACAACCGACCGGGTGGACCGTTACCGGGACCGGGCTGCGTCCGAAGGGCCGCCATCACCTCCTCCTCAATCTTCCACCTAACAGCTCCCACGACGCAGTTCCGGGGGAGAATTGTCTCGGTCTTGGACCCACTCTCCTCCGTCTTGGAGAACATCCGAGACAAGGCGTCCGCCTTGCCGTTCTTAGATCCAGGTCGGAACGTCAGGGAAAAAATTGAATCGTCCGAAAAACAACGACCACCTGGCCTGACGGGAGTTGAGACGTCTAGCCGATTGCACGTAAGCAAGATTCTTGTGGTCAGTCCAGACAATAAACGGTTGCTCCGCCCCCTCCAACCAGTGGCGCCACTCCTCCAAGGCAAGTTTCACCGCGAGAAGCTCCCGGTTACCCACATCGTAATTCCTCTCCGCAGGCGAAAGGCGACGAGAGTAGTAGGCGCAGGGATGGAGTTTACTGTCCGTGGAGCATCGCTGCGACAGGATGGCGCCAACTCCCACATCAGACGCGTCCACTTCAACGACGAACTGACGGGCCGTGTCCGGTTGAGAGAGAATCGGTGCGTTGGTGAATCGCCTCTTCAAATCCAGAAACGCTCGATCCGCCTCCGGATTCCACTTGAAGCTCCTGATACTGGAAGTCAAGGCAGTTAACGGAGCGGCCACACGGCTGTAATCCCGGATGAATCTGCGGTAGAAATTCGCAAACCCCAAAAATCTCTGGAGCTGCAATCTCGTACCGGGCTGGGCCCATTCCAGAACCGCTCTAACCTTCTCCTGGTCCATCCTAATCTCTCCCCTGGAGATGATGTACCCGAGAAAGGATGTCGTGTGGGCGTGAAACTCGCACTTCTCGGCCTTCACGAACAGGCGATTCTCCAACAATCGCTGCAGAACCTGCCGGACATGCTGGACGTGGTCGGAAGGTTCCTTCGAGAAGATCAGAATGTCATCCAGATAAACAAACACAAAGAGACCGATCATATCTCTCAGGACGTCGTTCACCATACTCTGGAATACCGCTGGAGCATTGGTCAGTCCAAACGGCATCACCTGATACTCGAAGTGACCCATCGGTGTATTGAAACCCGTCAACCACTCGTCTCCCTCTCTGATCCGGACCATGTGATACGCATTGCGTAGGTCTAGCTTGGTGAACACCGTAGCACCCTGTAAGGAGTCGAAGGCAGAACTCATCAAGGGCAGGGGATACTTGTTCTTGACCGTGATGTCATTCAACCCCCGATAATCAATACACGGTCGAAGAGAGCCATCCTTCTTACCCACAAAGAAGAATCCTGCCCCCAGGGGTGATGACGAGGGCGAACGAGACCAGCAGCTAGGGACTCCTTGATGTAGGTCTCCAAAGCCTCACGTTCAGGGCGGGAGATACTGTATAACCTTCCCTTGGGGTAGACAGCTCCAGGGAACAGGTTGATGGCACAATCATATGGTCGGTGGGGAGGGAGTGACAGAGCCTTCTGCTTACTGAACACTTCCCCAAATCGTGATATGTCTCGGGAACCAGGGACAAATCTGGGGGTTCAGCCTCAATCACCTGACTGGGAACCGAATGGGGACAGGCAGTCTTGAGACAGTTAGCATGACAATCAAGGCTCCAACTCGTTACCTTGCCCGTCACCCAATCGAACGTGGGATTGTGTTCCTTCAGCCAGGGGTATCCAAGGACCAGAGGAACATGGGAAGACGGCAGAATGAAGAATGAAATCATCTCCGAATGATTCCCCGACAACAGCATCTTAACCGGTTCAGTCCTCATCGTGATACGTGCCAGACTACTGCCGTTCAGAGTGGTCGCTTCAATGGCTTCCGGCAATTGCTCCTTGGAAAGCCCCAGCTGTTCCACCAACTCGGCATCAAGAAAGCTTCCATCGGCACCTGAATCGAGAAAAGCGTTAATCGCTAAGCTCTGATTCCTGTTCACAAGGGTAGCCGGGAAACGGGGTCTGACAGAGGTATTGAGAGGATCGAAACTGGCTCGCTAAAAGTCCTCCCAACTTTAGCGAGCCGCGCAGTTTGGACGACCGCCGGGAACAGGTGGCGAGGTAATGTCCCGAACCACCACAGTAGAGGCAACAGTTAGTCCTACGTCTGAGTTGGCGTTCCTCCTTGGTTAACCCGTGCCGCCCTACTTGCATTGGTTCCGAATCGGGAGACAGGACCTCTCCACTAATCCTGTGTGGTGGACGATGATCGACGTATTCTGGTCCAACCCCGACCCGACTGGAACCTGAGAAGCTGATCGATTGGACGGACCCCATTGCTTCTCCCTCCTTCGCTCTCGGACTCGATTATCCACCCGAATAGACAAGGCTACCAAGCTGTCCAGGTCACTAGGCTCCGGATAGGAGATCAACTCATCCTTGAGCTGCTCCGACAGACCCTGGTAAAAGGCCGCTTGCAGAGACTCCTCATTCCACCCACTCTCCACAGCCAACGTCTTGAACTCGATCACGAAGTCGGCCACGCTGCGAGTTCCTTGGTGAAGCGAAAACAGGCGCCTAGCTGCGTCCCTCCCTCGGACGGAATGGTCGAAAAGCTTCCTCAGCTCGGCCGTGAACCCCTGGTATGAAGCCATGCAGGGGTCTTGTCGTTCCCAAACGGCTGAAGCCCACTCCAGCGCTCGACCACGCAGCAACTCAATCACAAAGGCTATCCTAGCCTTGTCTGTGGCATAAGAGTAGGGCTGTAGATCGAACACTAACCCACACTGCATAAGGAAAGAACGGCATCTTCCCAGCTCCCCCTCATATTTATCCGGCGTCGGAACCTTGGGCTCACGGAAGGACACCGCTCCAGACGCGGCAGGCGAGATGGGTGAAACCGGTAGTGGATCCTCCACCGGAAACTTGCGCTGGTTCTGGACCTCCGTCAGACCGGTAGAAAGGTTCCGAACTGCCAACGCGATCTCCTGTAGCTCCGTGCTATGATGGCCCAACATCTTCTCCTGATGGGTAATGGCATGGCGAACAGAGTCCAGGTCCGCTGGGTTCATTACTGGCGGATCGTTCTGTCACGAGTTACAAAGCCAGAACCCAGAAGCAGACCAGGACAAGGTAAGTTGAAACGAAGGTGAGTGTTTATTTACAAATTCAAGAGTGATGCTGAATAATCCAGGGAACAGAGCGGGCGGGCGTTGATTAGTTGTTGGGGGTGCAGTGGTTGATCCAATCATGGCTCGGCAGCCGCCGACCACCAGGCAGAGGTTGGATGAAGGTTCCGGACGAGTGACTGCAGATGGAACAAAACGGAGGTAAGTAAACAACAAACCAACAAGGTGCAAAACAACAAAACTAACGCTAGAAGCTCTAAGACTGATACTCTGGTAAACCTACTGTTCATGGCTAACGATCCGGCAGGGAATGGATGTTAGGCCAGAGCCTAAGAAGGGTGATGATCAGGACCAGGTGTGCAGATTGCTGATGGGATGCAGGTGCGGAAATCAAGAGAGCTCCCCGGAGCGTTCCAGAACCCTCGGGAAACTGGAGATCACGAGCAGAAAAACTAGTCCACAGACAGGACCCGACTCAGACTGCCGGGATCGTTACATACACACACACACACATACATGCATACACACACACACATACACACACACCCATGCACACAGGGAAGTGATGGGAACATCTAACTATTACAAATTGCTAGAATTGGGAGCTGAGAAACCCCAAAATATAATCTATCCCAATTAGCGTGTTTTGGATGACAGCCATTAAATGACACAGGATGAGATAATAAATATTGGAAAATAGTGTGTGTGTGTGTGTGTGTGTGTGTGCAAACGTAAGTGTGTGCACTGTACATTTCTGTGTGTGTGTGTGTGCTACTGTACATTACTCTGTATTGTGTGTGTTAATGGATTGTTAGTGGTGATCAGAATACAGAACAGGGCCCATTCAGTGCTTGACCCACTCATTGGGCCCATAACTCTGTCAGATTGCAGGCATTTTATTGTGTTCACTATAGCTACTATATTTAGGTGGAGGTGGAATCCTCCTCCCTTCTCCTTCCTCTTGTGTCCCTATGTTTCCTCCTCTTCTTCCTTCTTCCCCTTGTTCCCTCTCCTCCACTCCTCCCTCTCCACCCCCACTCCTCCCTCATTCTCTCCCTCCCGTCCGTGGCTGTGTGAGTCACGTGTCAGAGGGAGGTGATCCCTATCTTGCGGGCAGTGCCTTGCTGCATCTCAATAAGGCCCTAAAGAGATGGAATGTGCTACTCAAGGAGGATAGCAGGGGAGAAGGAAAACAGAGAGAGGGAGAAGTAAACTGATAGAGAGGGGAAGTAGTGGGGGAGAGGATAAGAGAGGAGGGACGAGAGACAGAGAGAGAGAGAGAGACAGAGAGAGAGAGAGAGAGACAGAGAGAGAGACAGAGAGAGAGACAGAGAGAGAGACAGAGAGAGAGAGACAGAGAGAGAGAGACAGAGAGAGAGACAGAGAGAGAGAGAGAGACAGAGAGAGAGAGAGAGAGACAGAGAGAGAGAGAGAGAGAGAGAGAGAGAGAGAGAGAGAGAGAGAGAGATAGATAGAGAGAGAGAGACAGAGAGAGAGACAGAGAGAGAGAGACAGAGAGAGAGAGACAGAGAGAGAGAGAGAGAGAGAGAGAGAGAGAGACAGAGAGAGAGAGACAGAGAGAGAGAGAGACAGAGAGAGAGAGAGACAGAGAGAAAGAGAGAGGCAGAGAGAGAGAGAGAGAGAGACAGAGAGAGAGAAACAGAGAGAGAGAGAGAGAGAAAGAGAGAGAGACAGAGAGAGAGACAGAGAGAGAGAGAGACAGAGAGAGAGATAGACAGAGAGAGAGAGAGACAGAGAGAGAGAGAGAGAGAGAGACAGAGAGAGAGAGAGAGAGGTAGCAGTTGCTACATCCATTTTTGGAGTTGAAGAATATAACTGTCCTACCCCATCAGAACCCAAAATATGAGCTTGTTTTACTCCAATGTTTATAAACAAAGTAAATGTAAAGAAACACTGTATAGCCTCAAAACATGGTTAAAACTATACCATTGATATCATGGATGGTCAGTCCTTGCATCCATAGCTCTGTCTATGAATTTGAGAGTGGTTACACTTCTCCAGGCCCATCGCTCTTTTCCCCTGAAACGCTTTGTTATTGTTTCACCTTCTGATGGCCCCTTTAAGCACACAAATATGCCTGCAGTTTGTATAAAAAATGTGTAGTCTCTCTCTCTTTCTCACACTCAGTTTTACGACATTATTAAAGTGTTAGTTCATCTTCATTGAATAATCCCACATTGTCATCCCTCCGTGTAAACTTTCCGGCCAACTTTCTTTCCCCCAGCCTGTTAGAGAAAGAAAGCCTGTCAGTTCTGCTGCCTGATCAGAGCCTACTGTCCTACTTATGTCTACCTCCCTCTGTCAGTTTGTCCAGTGTGTGTGTATGTGTGTGTGTGTGTGTGTGTGTGTGTGTGTGAGGACCCCTGTTAGTCCGTGTGTGTGTGCAACTTCATCTCCCACCCACCCTCCCTCCTCCCATCCATCCATCCCTCCCTCCATCCCTCCCTCGCTCTACCCAGAAGGGTTTTCCAGAATACACAGCTAATAAAGTGGGCCAGACCCAGGCTGAGCGCTATTTTTATCAGAGGCAATTTCCACCCGTCGCCCCACAGGTAGCTGTAGCTGGGCCCAGGCAAGCCGCATCTCAGACAATAGACCAATGACAAGGAGTTTCCCTCCAACATTAACCTCTCTCTAGTCCCTACTGCTCCCCCAGGAGCTGAGGCAAGGCAAGGGCTGCACCGCATGGCCCCTCCTCTAGTGGAAAGGAAGAGAGAGGAGGGAGGGAGGGAGGGAGGGAGGGAGGGAGGGAGGGAGGGAGGGAGGGAGGGAGGGGGCAGAGAGGAGGGAGGGATATAGAGAGAGGGTGGGGAATAGTAGGAACAGAGGGGAAATGAAGGGGCAGAGAGGAGGGATGGAGTGAAAGAGGGTGGGGGAGGAGAGAGATGTGGAGAGTGCAGGGTGGAGAGTTGGATGAGAGAAGTTGAAAGAGAGGAAGAGAGAGAGGGAGTGCAGAGGTAGAGGACAGAGAGAGGGAAAAGGGGAGGGGTAAGAAGGGAGGTCAAGGACAATAAATGAGGATATACAAAGATAGGTACATATCAGGACAAAACTAGAGATGGGAGGAAGAAATAAAGAAGAGAAAGAGAGAAATCACGAGTCTGAGAGAAAGGCGAATAGCACGACGGATATACACTAAACGTTTGTCCCACGTTTCATGAGCTGAAATAAAAGAGCCCAATTTCTCTCAAATTTAGTGCACAAATTTGTTTACGTCCCTTTTAGTGAACATTTTTTCCTTTGCCAAGATAATCCATCCACCTGACAGGTGTGGCATATCAAGAAGCTGATTAAACAGCATGATCATTACACAGGTGCACCTTGTGCTGGGGCCAATAAAAGGCCACTCGAAAATGTGCAGTTTTGTCACACAACACAAGGCTACAGATGTCTCAAGTTTTGAGGGAGCGTGCAATTGGCATGTTGACTGCAGGAATGTCCACCAGAGCTGTTGCCAGGGAATGGAATGTTCATTTCTCTACCATAAGCCGCCTCCAATGTCGTTTTAGAAAATTTGGCAGTACGTCCAACCGGCCTCACAACCACAGACCATGTGTATGGCGTCGTGTGGGCGAGTGGTTTGCTGATGTCAACATTGTGAACAGAGTGCCCCATGGTGGCAGTGGGGTTATGGTATGGGCAGGCATAAGCTACGGACAACGAACACAATTGCATTTTATCGATGGCAATTTGAATGCACAAAAATACCATAACGAGATGCTGAGGCCCATTGTGAGGCCCATTTATTTCAAGGTATCTGTGACCAATAGATGCATACAGTGGGGGAAAAAAGTATTTAGTCAGCCACCAATTGTGCAAGTTCTCCCACTTAAAAAGATGAGAGAGGCCTGTAATTTTCATCATAGGTACACATCAACTATGACAGACAAAATGAGATTTTTTTTCTCCAGAAAATCACATTGTAGGATTTTTTATGAATTTATTTGCAAATTATGGTGGAAAATAAGTATTTGGTCAATAACAAAAGTTTCTCAATACTTTGTTATATACCCTTTGTTGGCAATGACACAGGTCAAACGTTTTCTGTAAGTCTTCACAAGGTTTTCACACACTGTTGCTGGTATTTTGGCCCATTCCTCCATGCAGATGTCCTCTAGAGCAGTGATGTTTTGGGGGCTGTCGATGGGCAACACGGACTTTCAACTCCCTCCAAAGATTTTCTATGGGGTTGAGATCTGGAGACTGGCTAGGCCACTCCAGGACCTTGAAATGCTTCTTACGAAGCCACTCCTTCGTTGCCCGGCGGTGTGTTTGGGATCATTGTCATGCTGAAAGACCCAGCCACGTTTCATCTTCAATGCCCTTGCTGATGGAAGGAGGTTTTCACTCAAAATCTCACGATACATGGCCCCATTCATTCTTTCCTTTACACGGATCAGTCGGTCCTGGTCCCGTTGCAGAAAAACAGCCCCAAAGCATGATGTTTCCACCCCATGCTTCACAGTAGGTATGGTGTTCTTTGGATGCAACTCAGCATTCTTTGTCCTCCAAACACGACGAGTTGAGTTTTTACCAAAAAGTTCTATTTTGGTTTCATCTGACCATATGACATTCTCCCAATCCTCTTCTGGATCATCCAAATGCACTCTAGCAAACTCCAGACGGGCCTGGACATGTACTGGCTTAAGCAGGGGGACACGTCTGGCACTGCAGAATTTGAGTCCCTGGCGGCGTAGTGTGTTACTGATGGTAGGCTTTGTTACTTTGGTCCCAGCTCTCTGCAGCTCATTCACTAGGCCCCCCCCCATGTGGTTCTGGGATTTTTGCTCACCGTTCTTGTGATCATTTTGACCCCACGGGGTGAGATCTTGCGTGGAGCCCCAGATCGAGGGAGATTATCAGTGGTCTTGTATGTCTTCCATTTCCTAATAATTGCTCTCACAGTTGATTTCTTCAAACCAAGCTACTTACCTATTGCAGATTCAGTCTTCACAGCCTGGTGCAGGTCTACAATTTTGTTTCTGGTGTCCTTTGACAGCTCTTTGGTCTTGGCCATAGTGGGGTTTGGAGTGTGACTGTTTGAGGTTGTGGACAGGTGTCTTTTATACTGATAACAAGTTCAAACAGGTGACATTAATAGAGGTAACGAGTGGAGGACAGAGGAGCCTCTTAAAGAAGAAGTTACAGGTCTGTGAGAGCCAGAAATCTTGCTTGTTTGTAGGTGACCAAATACTTATTTTACACCATAATTTGCAAATAAATTCATAAAAAATCCTACAATGTGATTTTCAGGATTTTTTTTCTCAATTTGTCTGTCATAGTTGACGTGTACCTATGATGAAAATTACAGCCCTCTCTCATCTTTTTAAGTGGGAGAACTTGCACAATTGGTGGCTGACTAAATACTTTTTTTCCCCACTGTATCTGCATGTCTGCATTCCCAGTCATGTGCAATCCATAGATTAGGGCCTAATGAATTTATTTCAATTGACTGATTTCCTCATATGAACTGTAACACAGTAAAATCAATTAAATGAATTGTTGCATGTTGCATTTATATTTTTGTTCAGTATAGATGGCTGGACAGAGTGAAAAGGAATGATAAGCAAGAAAAGGGAGAGAGATGTGATAAGGACAGATGGAGGGAGTGAGAGATAGAGGAGGGAGCTGGAGAGTGCTTTCTTCTCCCTACAGGCAGTACTGAGTGTATCTGGCCCTGTCAGGCCATTCTTCTACATACACACACACACACACACACACACACACACACACACACACACACACACACACACACACACACACAGACACAGACACAGACAGACACACACAGACACAGACTTTACTTTGTGTGCCTCGGGGCGGTGTCTCCCTACAGGCAGTGCGTGCGCACGTCCTGGTCCACTGTCAGGCCATCCCTCCTACTCTGCTCCTGTCCCAGACACACAGTGACGATGATGTGGCTGTTTGTTACTGCTGTTTGTTACTGCTGTTTGTTACTGCTGTTTGTTACTGCTGTTTGTTACTGCTGTAAGATCTGGCTGGCACTGCCACTCACAACCTGCCCCCAGGGAACCAGTCCTGTGCTATACCATGGCCCCAGGGAACCAGTCCTGTACTATACCATGCCCCCAGGGAACCAGTCCTGTACTATACCATGGCCCTAGGGAACCAGTCCTGTACTATACCATGCCCCCAGGGAACCAGTCCTGTGCTATACCATGCCCACAGGGAACCAGTCCTGTACTATACCATGCCCCAAGGGAACCAGTCCTGTACTATACCATGGCCCTAGGGAACCAGTCCTGTACTATACCATGCCCCAAGGGAACCAGTCCTGTACTATACCATGGCCCCAGGGAACCAGTCCTGTGCTATACCATGCCCCCAGGGAACCAGTCCTGTGCTATACCATGCCCCCAGGGAACCAGTCCTGTGCTATACCATGCCCCCAGGGAACCAGTCCTGTACTATACCATGCCCCCAGGGAACCAGTCCTGTACTATACCATTCCCCAAGGGAACCAGTCCTGTACTATACCATGCCCCCAGGGAACCAGTACTGTGCTATACCATGCCCCCAGGGAACCAGTCCTGTACTATACCATGCCCCCAGGGAACCAGTCCTGTACTATACCATGCCCCAAGGGAACCAGTCCTGTACTATACCATGGCCCTAGGGAACCAGTCATGTGCTATACCACGCCCCCAGGGAACCAGTCCTGTACTATACCATGCCCCAAGGGAACCAGTCCTGTACTATACCATGGCCCTAGGGAACCAGTCCTGTACTATACCACGCCCCCAGGGAACCAGTCCTGTACTATACCATGCCCCAAGGGAACCAGTCCTGTACTATACCATGGCCCCAGGGAACCAGTCCTGTGCTATACCATGCCCCCAGGGAACCAGTCCTGTGCTATACCATGCCCCCAGGGAACCAGTCCTGTACTATACCATGCCCCCAGGGAACCAGTCCTGTACTATACCATGCCCCCAGGGAACCAGTCCTGTACTATACCATGCCCCCAGGCACACACACACACACACTTTTTTCCTTTGCTCTGCAAAGGCCACAGCTTTTGTGGAGCGATAGGTAACGATGCTTCGAGGTTGACTGTTGTCGATGTGTGCAGAGGGTCCCTGATTCAAGCCCAGGTTGGGGCGAGGAGAGGGACGGAAGCAATACCGTTACACACACACAAACTTTAATGCTAAAAAGTCAAGGATTCAATCTTTCAATTGTTTCCATGTCAAGTCTCTGTTGATTTTGTGACATCGTTCTTACATCACACATTCTGTGATGTGGTTTGTCTGTGGCCTTGTGGAGGTGCTTTAGTTCTTTGCAGGAAAGTGATCCACAGTGTATTCTTATACTCTAACTTTTGCAAGACACTGCTTTAGTCTCTGTCTCTCTCTCTCTCTCTCTCTCTCTCTCTCTCTCTCTCTCTCTCTCTCTCTCTCTCTCTCTCTCTCTGTGTCTTCTCTCTCTCTCTCTCCATCTCTCTCTCTCTCTCTGTGTCTTCTCTCTCTCTCTCTCTCTCTCTCTCTCTCTCTCTCTCTCTCTCTCTCTCTCTGTGTCTTCTCTCTCTCATCTCTCTCTCTCTCTCTGTGCTCTCTCTCTCTCTCTCTCTCTCTCTCTCTCTCTGTCTCTCTGTGTCTTCTCTCTCTCCATCTCTCTCTCTCTCTCTCTCTGTGTCTTCTCTCTCTCTCTGTGTCTTCTCTCTCTCCATCTCTCTCTCTCTCTCTCTCTCTCTCTCTCTCTCTCTCTCTCTCTCTCTCTCTCTCTCTCTCTCTCTCTCTCTCTCTCTCTCTCGTGCTAGTTGAGTAATCCTAAAATACCAGCAGTAGGTCTGAAGTGGGATGATTTAACATCTCCCTGATCTGCTGAGAGAGACTCTACACTCAGAAAGCTCTCTTCTTTCAATTATATCCTTGTTTACATCCACAGATCCTGACTTGCCCTCCTGCAGAGAGAGTGTGTTCTTTAGCTAAATGAGACAAGAGTGGAGGAGAGGTGTGTTTGTGTGTGTGTGTGTGTGTGTGTGTGTGTGGCCTCGGAGGAGAACACAATGACAGTGTGTTGGGGCCCAAAAGGACACATGAATGATTAATGCTGAGAGACTACTGGATCAGGTGTGTGTGTTAGTGAGTATCTTAAATAAACCCCACGACTGTACATAGATTGTTTAAAACCACACATGCAACCCCAGTGCGTAGTGTTGATCAGTAAATGATTGATGTTATGTGCTAGGTATGCATGCTCTGTACTCAATAGTTTGCAGCCTACTACCTTCTATATTCCTTGCCAAAGTTAGGGGTAGCAAAGCCTCCTAACTCACTTTGAACCTGTACAGTCGTGGTCAAACCTTTTGAGAATGACAAGTATTGGTCTTCACAAAGTTCGCTGCTTCAGTGTTATGAGATATTTTTGTCAGATGTTACTATGGTATACTGAAGTATAATTACAAGCATTCCATAAGTGTCAAAGGCTTTTATTGACAATTACATTAAGTTTAGGCAATGAGTCAATATTTGCAGTGTTGACCCTTCTTTTTCAAGACCTCTGCAATCCGCCCTGGCATGCTGTCAATTACCTTCTGGGCCACATCCTGACTGATGGCAGCCCATTCTTGCATAATCAATGCTTGGAGTTTGTCCGAATTTGTGGGATTTTGTTTGTCCACCCGCCTCTTGAAGATCGACCACAAGTTCTCAATGGGATCAGCATCAAGCTCATCAGCTGTTGACTCGCCACGTGACTTCCGTCTCGCTTCCGCATTGTCTCCGTGCTGCTCTGCTGTTTGTTGCTACTTGGCTACCTAACAAACTATTCACGTTTTACTTTTAATAAACGTTTAATCAATCTCTGTGTTCAACAAATTTACCAACTTTTTAGTTTTGTCCTCACTCATCTTTTTTCGTTAAACTTTTTCACCCCGGACGTTTATCCCGAGACAGAAGAGTCATTTTCCTGTGCGTTTTAGCTGCCAACTTTACGTTATTTTCCTTTTTTCCATCGCAACTTTTTTTCCCTTATTCAACTTTTTCACTCCGGACGCTTTACCTGGACATGGTTCATCAACATCTTCAACAGCCGAAGCTAAGTAGTAACATTAACATGATGTCTTCTAATTGCAGTCGCTGTACTCGCTGTACTCATAATATACAGGAGAATTCTCGCCTTACGGCGAGAATAGCTGTGCTACAAGCCCAGCTTCAGACGCAATCGTTAGGCAAGGGTAATATCAGTGTAGGAAAGGAAGAAACAGCGTCTGTGCCACCAGTAAGTACAGATAGTAATGTTAGTATAAATCCCCCGCACAGTCCCCCGCAGCCGGACAACTTTCTCATGGCTTCTGGAGGGAAATACTGTTGGAATGCTCAACCGGTGTCGCTCATTCAGCCGACAGAAACCTTCAACCGGTTTTCCCCATTATGTAGCGAGTCGGAGTCTGAGTCTGAGTCTTCTCTAGTCTCTACTCCTCCCG
This sequence comes from Coregonus clupeaformis, assembly GCF_020615455.1. Classification (NCBI taxonomy): domain Eukaryota; kingdom Metazoa; phylum Chordata; class Actinopteri; order Salmoniformes; family Salmonidae; genus Coregonus; species Coregonus clupeaformis. Next base: position 4,230,697 of record NC_059207.1, on the reverse strand, counting down.
TTACGGGGTCTGAGACTCCGAAGGCTCCCACCATTAGCTCTGACAAATTGAAAACCCTAGTCATTGGCGACTCCATTACCCGCAGTATTAGACTTAAAACGAATCACCCAGCGATCATACACTGTTTACCAGGGGGCAGGGCTACCGACGTTAAGGCTAATCTAAAGATGGTGCTGGCTAAAGCTAAAACTGGCGAGTGTAGAGAGTATAGAGATATTGTTATCCACGTCGGCACCAACGATGTTAGGATGAAACAGTCAGAGGTCACCAAGTGCAACATAGCTTCAGCGTGTAAATCAGCTAGAAAGATGTGTCGGCATCGAGTAATTGTCTCTGGCCCCCTCCCAGTTAGGGGAAGTGACGAGCTCTACAGCAGAGTCTCAGCACTCAATCGCTGGTTGAAAACTGTTTTCTGCCCCTCCCAAAAGATAACATTTGTGGATAATTGGCCCTCTTTCTGGGACTCACCCACAAACAGGATCAAGCCTGACCTGCTGAGGAGTGACGGACTCCATCCTAACTGGAGGGGTGCTCTCCTCTTATCTACCAACATAGATAGGGCTCTAACTCCTCTAGCCCCACAGTGAAATAGGGTGCAGGCCAGGCAGCAGGCTGTTAGCCAACCTGCCAGCTTAGTGGAGTCTGCCAATAGCATAGTCAGTGTAGTCAGCTCAGCCATACCCATTGAGACTGTGTCTGTGCCTCGACCTAGGTTGGGCAAAACTAAACATGGTGGTGTTCACCCTAGCAATCTTATTAGGATAAAGACCTCCTCCATTCCTGCCATTATTGAAAGAGATCGTGATACCTCACATCTCAAAATAGGGTTACTTAATGTTAGATCCCTCACTTCAAAGGCAGTCATAGTCAATGAACTAATCACTGATCATAATCTTGATGTGATTGGCCTGACTGAAACATGGCTTAAGCCTGATGAATTTGCTGTGTTAAATGAGGCCTCACCTCCTGGTTACACTAGTGACCATATTCCCCGTGCATCCCGCAAAGGCGGAGGTGTTGCTAACATTTACGATAGCAAATTTCAATTTACAAAAAAAAAAATGACGTTTTCATCTTTCGAGCTTCTAGTCATGAAATCTATGCAGCCTACTCAATCACTTTTTATAGCTACTGTTTACAGGCCTCCTGGGCCATATACAGCGTTCCTCTCTGAGTTTCCTGAATTCCTATCAGACCTTGTAGTCATAGCAGATCATATTCTAATTTTTGGTGATTTTAATATTCACATGGAGAAGTCCACAGACCCACTCCAAAAGTCTTTCGGAGCCATTATCGACTCAGTGGGTTTTGTCCAACATGTCTCTGGACCTACTCACTGCCACAGTCATACTCTGGACCTAGTTTTGTCCCATGGAATAAATGTTGTAGATCTTAATGTTTTTCCACAAAATCCTGGACTATCGGACCACCATTTTATTACGTTTGCAATCGCAACAAATAATCTGCTCAGACCCCAACCAAGGAGCATCAAAAGTCGTGCTATAAATTCTCAGACAACACAAAAATTCATTGATGCCCTTCCAGACTCCTTCTGCCTACCCAAGGACGTCAGAGGACAAAAATCAGTTAACCACTTAACTGAGGAACTCAATTTAACCTTGCGCAATACCCTAGATGCAGTTGCACCCCTAAAAACGAAAAACATTTGTCATAAGAAACTAGCTCCCTGGTATACAGAAAATACCCGAGCTTTGAAGCAAGCTTCCAGGAAATTGGAACGGAAATGGCGCCACACACAAACTGGAAGTCTTCCGACTAGCTTGGAAAGACAGTACCGTGCAGTACAGAAGAGCCCTCACTGCTGCTCGATCATCCTACTTTTCCAAATTAATCGAGGAAAATAAGAACAATCCAAAATTTCTTTTTGATACTGTTGCAAAGCTAACTAAAAAGCAGCATTCCCCAAGAGAGGATGGTTTTCACTTCAGCAGTGATAAATTCATGAACTTCTTTGAGGAAAAGATCATGACCATTAGAAAGCAAATTACGGACTCCTCTTTGAATCTGCGTATTCCTCCAGGGCTTAGCTGTCCTGGATCTGCACAGATTTGCGAGGGCCTGGGATCGGGAGAGACACTTAAGTGTTTTAGTACTATATCTCTTGACACAATGATGAAAATAATCATGGCCTCTAAACCTTCAAGCTGCATACTGGATCCTATTCCTACTAAACTGCTGAAGGAGCTGCTTCCTGTGCTTGGCCCTCCTATGTTGAACATAATAAACAGCTCTCTATCCACCGGATGTGTACCAAACTCACTAAAAGTGGCAGTGATAAAGCCTCTCTTGAAAAAGCCAAACCTTGACCCGAAAAATATAAAAACTATCGGCCTATATCGAATCTTCCATTCCTCTCAAAAATTTTAGAAAAAGCTGTTGCGCAGCAACTCACTGCCTTTCTGAAGACAAACAATGTATACGAAATGCTTCAGTCTGGTTTAGACCCCATCATAGCACTGAGACTGCACTTGTGAAGGTGGTAAATGACCTTTTAATGGCGTCAGACCGAGGCTCTGCATCTGTCCTCGTGCTACTAGACCTTAGTGCTGCCTTTGACACCATCGATCACCACATTCTTTTGGAGAGACTGGAAACCCAAATTGGTCTACACGGACAAGTTCTGGCCTGGTTTAGATCCTACCTGTCGGAAAGATATCAGTTTGTCTCTGTGAATGGTCTGTCCTCCGACAAATCAACTGTACATTTCGGGTGTTCCTCAAGGTTCCGTTTTAGGACCACTATTGTTTTCACTATATATTTTACCTCTTGGGGATGTTATTCGAAAACATAATGTTAACTTTCACTGCTATGCGGATGACACACAGCTGTACATTTCAATGAAGCATGGTGAAGCCCCCAAAAATTGCCCTCGCTAGAAGCCTGTGTTTCAGACATAAGGAAGTGGATGGCTGAAAACTTTTTACTTTTAAACTCGGACAAAACAGAGATGCTTGTTCTAGGTCCCAAGAAACAAAGAGATCTTCTGTTAAATCTGACAATTCATCTTGATGGTTGTAAAGTCGTCTCAAATAAAAGGACCTAGGCGTTACTCTTGACCCTGATCTCTCTTTTGACGAACATATCAAGACTGTTTCAAGGACAGCTTTTTTCCATCTACGTAACATTGCAAAAATCAGAAATTTTCTGTCCAAAAATGATGCAGAAAAATTAATCCATGCATTTGTTACTTCTAGATTAGACTACTGCAATGCTCTATTTTCCGGCTACCCGGATAAAGCACTAAATAAACTTCAGTTAGTGCTAAATACGGCTGCTAGAATCCTGACTAGAACCAAGAAATTTGATCATATTACTCCAGTGCTAGCTTCCCTACACTGGCTTCCTGTTAAGGCAAGGGCTGATTTCAAGGTTTTACTGTTAACCTATAAAGCGTTACATGGGCTTGCTCCTACCTATCTTTCCGAGTTGGTCCTGCCGTACATACCAATACGCACGCTACGGTCACAAGACGCAGGCCTCCTAATTGTCCCTAGAATTTCTAAGCAAACAGCGGGAGGCAGGGCTTTCTCCTATAGATCTCCATTTTTATGGAACAGTCTGCCTACCCATGTGAGAGACGCAGACTCGGTCTCAACCTTTAAGTCTTTACTGAAGACTTATCTCTTCAGTAGGTCATATGATTGAGTGTAGTCTGGCCCAGGAGTGTGAAGGTGAACGGAAAGGCTGGAGCAACGAACAGCCCTTGCTGTCTCTGCCGGGCCGGTTCCCCTCTCCACTGGGGTTCTCTGCCTCTAACCCTGTTGCAGGGGCTGAGTCACTGGCTTGCTGGTGCTCTTTCATGCCGTCCCTGGGGGGTGCGTCACTTGAGTGGGTTGAGTTACTGACGTGATCTTCCTGTCTCGTTGGCGCCCCCCTTGGTTTGTGCTGTGGTGGAGACCTCTGTGGGCTATACTCGGCCTTGTCTCAGGATTGTAAGTTGGTGGTTGGGGATATCCCTCTAGTGGTGCGGGGGCTGTGCTTTGGCGGAGTGGGTGGGGTTATATCCTTCCTGTTTGGCCCTGTCCGGGGTTTCTTCGGATGGGGCCACAGTGTCTCCGGACCGCTCCTGTCTCAGCCTCCAGTATTTATGCTGCAGTAGTTTATGTGTCGGGGGCTGGGGTTAGTTGGTTATACCTGGAGTACTTCTCCTGTCTTATCCAGTGTCCTGTGTGAATTTAAGTATGCTCTCTCTAATTCTCTCGTTCTCTCTTTCTCTCTGAGAACCTGAGCCCTAGGACCATACGTCAGGACTACCGGGCATGATGACACCTTGCTGTCCCCAGTCCGCCTGGCCTTGCTGCTATTCCAGTTTCAACTGTTCTGCCTGCGGCTACGAAACCCCTACCTGTCCCAGACCTGCTGTTTTCAACTCTAAATGATCGGCTATGAAAAGCCAACTGAGATTTATTCCTGATTATTATTTGACCATGCTTGTCACTTATGAACATTTTTGAACATCTTGGCATGGTTCTGTTATAATCTCCACCCGGCACAGCCAGAAGAGGACTGGCCACCCCTCATAGCCTGGTTCCTCTCAGGTTTCTTCCTAGGTTTTGCCTTTCTAGGGAGTTTTTCCTAGCCACCGTGCCTCTACACCTGCATTACTAGCTGTTTGGGGTTTTAGGCTGGGTTTCTGTACAGCACTTCGAGATATTAGCTGATGTAAGAAGGGCTATATAAAATAAAATTGATTGATTGATTGATTAAGGTCTGGGGAGTTTCCTGGCCATGGACCCAAAATGTCGATGTTTTGTTCCCCGAGCCACTTAGTTATCACTTTTGCCTTATGGCAAGGTGCTCCATCATGCTGGAAAAGGCATTGGTCATCACCAAACTGTTCTTGGATGGTTGGGAGAAGTTGCTCTCGGAGGATGTGTTGGTACCATTCTTTATTCATGGCTGTGTTCTTAGGCAAAATTGTGAGTGAGCCCACTCCCTTGGCTGAGAAGCAACCCCACACATGAATGGTCTCAGGATGCTTTACTGTTGGCATAACACAGGACTGATGGTAGCACTCACCTTGTCTTCTCCAGACAAGGTGTTTTCCGGATGCCCCAAACAATCGGAAAGGGGATTCATCAGAGAAAATGACTTTACCCCAGTCCTCAGCAGTCCAATCCCTGTACCTTTTGCAGAATATCAGTCTGTCCCTGATGTTTTTCCTGGAGAGAAGTGGCTTCTTTGCTGCCCTTCTTGACACCAGGCCACCCTCCAAAAGTCTTCGCCTCACTGTGTGTGCAGATGCACTCACACCTGCCTGCTGCCATTCCTGAGCAAGCTCTGCACTGGTGGTACCCCGATCCCGCGCTGAATCAACTTTAGGAGACGGTCCTGGCGCTTGCTGGACTTTCTTGGTCGCCCTGACGCTTTCTTCACAACAATTGAACCTCTCTCCTTTAAGTTCTTGATGATCCGAAAAATGGTTGATTTAGGTGCAATCTTACTAGCAGCAATATCCTTGCCTGTGAAGCCCTTTTTGTGCAAAGCAATGATGACGGCACGTGTTTCCTTGCAGGTAACCATGGTTAACAGAGGAAGAACTATGATTTCAAGCACCACCCTCCTTTTAAAGCTTCCAGCCCGGTCCTCGTCAACACTCTCACCTGTGTTAACGAGAGAATCACTGACATGATGTCAGCTGGTCCTTTTGTGGCAGGGCTGAAATACAGTGGAAATGTTTTTGGGGGATTAAGTTCATTTTCATGGCAAAGAGGGACTTTGCAATTAATTGCAATTCATCTGATCACTCTTCATGACATTCTGGAGTATATGCAAATTGCCATCTTCAAAACTGAGGCAGCAGACTTTGTGAAAATTAGTATTTGTGTCATTCTCAAAACTTTTGACCACGACTGTACACCTTTCTGATGTAAGACATGTTACAGATGCCATATCTTAATTTGACCCAGTTTCACACAGCAACAGGAAATAATCCTGCAGCAACAGGAAATGTGAATTATTATGTGGATTATAATTTACATTTTTTGTAAGGGTTGATACATTTTTCATTAAGGCAAATCAAGTCTGAAATGTTGAAGTGGAAATTAAAAACTTTAGAAGCCTTTTTAAACCTACAAGTTTGCAAACTCCTGCAACAACAGGATGATCAAATTAAGATACGGCACTGTACACTACTTCTCCTCAACAGGCTAGTGGAGCTTTCCATTACAATGCTAAAATTTGTAGGCAAACAGTCTTTTTGAGGCTAATATTGCTGCACGGGGCCTTGCAACATAGTGTTAGTTGGTTAGTGAAATGCTTGTTCTAATAGTTTATGGTATTTATGATGTTTAAAGATGGAATCTTCAGTAAGGGGAAACAGCTCCACTGTTCGCCCCACGGCTGTTGTTGTTTTTGTCTTGTTGATGAAGCAGAAGGAGCGCTGGGGGAGCGTCGCGCATCAGGAAATAAAATTACTGTATTACATATGCTGCTGTTCTATCGCACGTGCAATGATGTCTGAGGGAAAAAACTGTGTTCATTGTTTGCAGTATCTTCTTTGTTGTTGTAATATCGCAAACGGACGTGGCAGTTTCACCATTAAGGATTCCAGCTTTAAGCTTACAATAGTATTTATACTGAGTGTACAAAACATTAGGAACACCTTCCTAATATTAAGTTGCACCCCTTTTTGCCCTCAGAACAGCCTCAATTCATCGGGGCATGGACTCTACAACTTGGTGTCAAAAGTTTTCCACAGGGATGCTGGCCGATGTTGACACCAATGCTTCCCACAGTTGTGTCAAGTTTACTGGATGTCCTTTGGGTGTTGGACCTTTCTTGATACACACGGGAAACTGAGTAGCGTGAAAAACCCAGCAGATACACCCTCTGAATGGCACACATACACAATCCATGTCTCAATTGTCTCAAGGCTCGAAAATCCTTCTGTATCCTGTCTCCTCCCCTTCATATACACTGATTGAAGTGGATTTAACAGGTGACATCAATAAGGGATCATAGCTTTCACCTGGTCAGTCTATGTCATGGAAAGAGCAGGTGTTCCTATTGTTTTGTACACTCAGTGTATATTGGCCTTATGAAGAAGAGTTAAAGTTCTAAAGTGTCACCGCGTGATATCATATCGTTACCATGACAACATGGTGACAGTTTTATATGGTATGAGGGCCAGATTGGGAATTTAGCCAGGACACCCAACTGTTACAATAAGTGCCATTGGATCTTTAGCGACAACAGAGAATCAGGACACACAATGAACAACCCATCCGAAAGACAGCACCCTACTCAGGACAATGTCCCCAATCACTGCCCTGGGGCATTGGGATAGTTTTTTTTGTGTGTGTGTTAAAGCACTATAGTCCCTACCAACTCCCCTTGTTCTGATGCTTTCAGTCCTCTGAGTCAATCGGAGGTGTGTGCGTGTGTGTGTGTGTGTGGTTGTGTGCGCGTGTGTGGTTGTGTGTGTGTGTGTAGTGTATGTGAATCAGTGGAGGCTCCTCAGAGGAGGAAGGGGAGGACTATCCTCCTCAGATAAATTTCATATTTAAAAAAAATTGTGAAACACTAAAAAAGTTATCCTTTTTAGATAAAACTATACTAAATATATTCATATGTCACCAAATAATTGATTAAAACACACTGTTTTGCAATGAAGGTCTATAATAACATCAACAGCACTCTCTGAGGTAGCACCATGGTGTAGCCAGAGAGCAACTAGCTTCTGTCCTCTGGGTACATTGACTTCAATACAAAATCTTGGAGGCTCTTAGGCCTCACACCATTCCATAGACGTACATGGTAATTATGACCACTTCCGGAGGACGACCTCCATCCAATCAAAGCTTTTGCAGTATGAACTGACATGTTGTCCATCCAATCATAGGATTAGGATCAGAGAATTAACCTAGTGTGTTGTATTGGGGTTGTGCCGCAGAGCATTATGGGGGGTTCTATGTGTTGAGAAGCTTGGTGAGTTGGTGACATTATTGGATAGAGATTGAAACGTGATAGTGGAGATTTTTCTTTATCTTATTCAATTCAAATTAGTTTATTCAAATTATAGGAGACGGAGGAGGTAGATTATAAATAGTTTTCTTGGTTTTAGAACTTTATTTTGTGTCCAGTTAGTGCAATTTGTCACGCCCTGACTCTGAGGACTTGTATTTGTTGAGTCAGGGTGTGTATTTTCTGTGTCGTGTTGTGCTATGTTGATTGTCTATGGTTGATCTAGAATGTGTAGATCTATGTTGGCCGGGGTGGTTCCCAATCAGAGGCAGCTGTAGCTCGTTGTCTCTGATTGGGGACCATACTTAGGCAGCCTTTTGGCACCTGTTAGTTGTGGGATCTTGTTCCGTGTGAGGTATGTTTTGTATGCTACCTTGGACTTCACGTTTCGTTTGTTGTTTTGTCGTGTGTTTATTCGTTTAAATAAACATGTATGCTTATCACGCTGCACCTTGGTCCTTCTCTTTCATAAACGATCGTGACAGAAGATCCCACCAAAATAGGACCAAGCAGCGTGTTCAGGAGCAAACGCCGGGAACTAAACAGGAGGTTACGTTAGTAGATGTCCTCCTCGGTTGGGGGAGAATTACGAAGGAGGAGGCCATCCGCTACCGGAGGGCGATGAATGAGGATGCCCAGGTAGGAGAGGAGAAACGGCGCCAACAGTGCCGACGACGGAGACCCGAGAGGCAACCCCAATACATTTTTTTGGGGGGGGCACACGGTGTGGACGACGAGGCAGCAGGAGGCAGCGACAGGGCGATTCTGCAGGTTAGGAGAGGAGGCCACCAGGTTACGGGGGCTATTGGTCCAGAGGGAGCAGGAGTTATTTGGTCAGAGGGAGGAGCTACAGGAGGCTATAAGGGAGAAGGAGAGTGTAGAGGCACGGCGAGAGGAGCTGGTAGGCAGCAGAAGGAGCGGGGGTTTATAAGGGAACCCAGTCCCGCTCCTCGCACCAAGCAAGTGGTGCGTGTCGCCAGTCCGGTCCGGCCCGTTCCTGATCCCCGCACTAAGCCAGTGGTGCGTGTTCCCAGTACGGCCCGACCCATTCCTGTTTCCCGCACAAGGCCAGTGGTGTGTGTTCCCAGTACGGTCCGGCCCGTTCCTGCTCCCCGCACTAAGCCAGTGGTGCGTGTTCCCAGTACGGCCCGCCCCGTTCCTGCTCCCCGCACTAAGCCAGTGGTGTGTGTTCCCAGTACGGTCCGGCCCGTTCCTGCCCCTCGCACCAAGCCAGTGGTGCGCGTCGCCAGCCCGGCCCGGCCTGTTCCTGCTCCTCGCACCAAGCAAGTGGTGCGTGTCGCCAGTCTGGTCCGGCCCGTTCCTGAACCCCGCACTAAGCCAGTGGTGCGTGTTCCCAGTACGGCCCGACCCGTTCCTGCTCCCCGCACTAAGCCAGTGGTGTGTGTTCCCAGTACGGTCCGGCCCGTTCCTGCCCCGCGCACCAAGCCAGTGGTGCGCGTCGCCAGCCCGGCCCGGCCTGTTCCTGGTCCTCGCACCAAGGAAGTGGTGCGTGTCGCCAGTCCGGTCCGGCCCGTTCCTGAACCCCGCACTAAGCCAGTGGTGCGTGTTCCCAGTACGGTCCGACCCGTTCCTGCTCCCCGCACTAAGCCAGTGGTGCGCGTCGCCAGCCCGGTCCGGCCTGTTCCTGTCCCTCGCACCAAACCGGTGGTGCGCGTCGCCAGCCCGGTCCGGCCTGTTCCTGCTCCCCGCACCAAGCCAGTGGTGCGTGTTGCCAGCCCGGTCCGGCCTGTTCCTGCCCCTCGCACCAAACCGGTGGTGCGCGTCGCCAGCCCGGTCCGGCCTGTTCCTGCCCTTCGCACCAAGCCAGTGGTGCGCGTCGCCAGCCCGGCCCGGCCTGTTCCTGCTCCTCGCACCAAGCCAGTGGTGCGCGTCGCCAGCCCGTTCCGGCCTGTTCCTGTCCCTCGCACCAAGCCAGTGGTGCGCGTCGCCAGCCCGGTCCGGCCTGTTCCTGCCCCTCGCACCAAGTCAGTGGTGCGCGTCGCCAGCCCGGTCCGGCCTGTTCCTGCCCCTCGCACCAAGCCAGTGGTGCGCGTCGCCAGCCCGGTCCGGCCTGTTCCTGCCCCTCGCACCAAGCCAGTGGTGCGCGTCGTCAGCCCGGTCCAGCCCGTTCCTGCTCCCCGCACCAAGTCAGTGGTGCGTGTGTCCAGTCCGGCACGGCCCGTGCCTGTTCCACAGGTGCCTGGTCCGGCACCGGTCAGCTGCTCCACTCCGGAGCCAGAGCAATCCGCTCCACCGGGGTCCAGTCCTGCTCCGGTCAGCGGCTCCACTCCGGAGCCAGAGCAATCCGCTCCACCGGGGTCCGGTCCAACTCCGGTCAGTGGATCCCCTCCGGAGCCAGAGCAATCCGCTCCACCGGGGTCCAGTCCAGCTCCGGTCAGCCGCTCCACTCCGGAGCCAGAGCAGTCCGCTCCACCGGTGCCTGATCCAGCTCCGGTCAGCGGTTCCATTCCGGAGCCAGAGCAGTTCGATCCACCGTCGTCAGGTCCAGCTCCAGTCAGCGGTTCCAGTCCAGACCCAGACGTCAGCTCCTCTCCAGGTTCGGAGTCTCCCACACCAGGGTCCAGACAGGGCTTGGTACGTCCTGGGAGGAAGGAGAGGGGAAGCAGCGCGCCGAGGTCCAGACCAGACCAGGGGCGCAACAGGGAGGTGGAGAGTAAGTGGTGGTCACGCCCGGCCCCTACCCTGTTATGTTTATGTGGCGCGGTCGGAGTCCGCACCTTTGGGGGGGGGTACTGTCACGCCCTGACTCTGAGGACTTGTATTTGTTGAGTCAGGGTGTGTATTTTCTGTGTCGTGTTGTGCTATGTTGATTGTCTATGGTTGATCTAGAATGTGTAGATCTATGTTGGCCGGGGTGGTTCCCAATCAGAGGCAGCTGTAGCTTGTTGTCTCTGATTGGGGACCATACTTAGGCAGCCTTTTGGCACCTGTTAGTTGTGGGATCTTGTTCCGTGTGAGGTATGTTTTGTATGCTACCTTGGACTTCACGTTTCATTTGTTGTTTTGTCGTGTGTTTATTCGTTTAAATAAACATGTATGCTTATCACGCTGCGCCTTGGTCCTTCTCGTTCATAAACGATCGTGACACAATTTATTTCAATTTGTCTTGCTAACTTTAGTAGCAGTAGTTCTATTGTCTACCAGCTCGAGTGTGTAGTTTTCGCTGCAAAGGCTACCAAAAATGTTGTTGACATTTTGTTGAAGAACCCCTTTCATTCTCTGGGGTATGCGGAAAAGGTGCGAATTAAAACCGAGGGTCGACCTCTGCCTGAGATCAGTTTCATGAAGAAGGATGAAAAGGTGAGGACGTTCAATACCAATTGGTATCAAAAGTATAGCTGGTTAACAGGGAGCCTTTCATCAGGGAGCCTTTCATCAAGCCGCCTGTACTGCTGGCCTTGCCTGCTTTTTGGAAAGTCTGAGCCTTGGGCGAAAGGGGGGTACAGTGACCTGAAAAACATCAGATTCAAGCTTCTGGGAAAAAGCTTCATCGATCATGACGATGGTCTGCGTATTCAAACTGCGCAACACAACGAGAAAGTAAGAAGAAACCACTGCGTTTTGGGTCATGCAAGAATTGGCTTTTAGAGGACATGACGAGAGAGAAAGTTCCGCTGACAAGGGCAACTACAAGGAGCTTGCAGCGGTAATTGCACGTTATGATGCTTTACTTGCTGAACATATGGAACTTTCGACTGTCTTTTCTGGGATGTCGAAATCAATTCAGAATTATTTGATAGCTTCCATCTCATCATCCTTTAAAAGTTAGATTATAGAGAGAGGTTGACGCAGCGCATTTTTTTCGCGCGCGCTCAAGTAGGATTTCCACTTTCCTCCGGTATTTATTTAGCAAAAATGATAACACATAATCACTCAGGACAGACACAAGCAAAAAATCATTACATTAATGTTGCAGCAGCCTAGGCCACACCTAAACATTAGAGATCTGACATGCTGCATGGGATGAAAACGAGACGATTTTTCAGTCTGATCAATTGTAGGCTACTAATAAGAGCAGCTGCATACTGTCACGCCCTGGCTCGGGGAACTCTTAAATGTTGAGCCAGGGTGTGGAATTTCTGTTACATTTTCTATGTTTTCGTTCTAGATCGTTTAGATCTATGTTGGCCAGGGTGGTTCCCAAACAGAGGCAGCTGTAGCTCGTTGTCTCTGATTGGGGACCATACTTAGGCAGCCTGTTTTCACTAGTTTATTGTGGGATCTTGTTCTGTAGGGTTTTGTGTATAACCTAGGACTTCACGTATCGTTTGGTATATTGTTTTGGTTCGTGTGTGTACACAAATAAAGAATGTACGCTTATCACGCTGCGCCTTGGTCCGCTTCATATGTTGACGATCGTGACACATACAGCCTATGTGCCCTGTCCATTTGGTCAGGTTAAACTAATTGGTAACGTTATGTATTTACAGTCCATTTGTGTGTCGGGATAAAATATGATTGTGATCAAATTTTGTTTATTTTCAAAATTGGGCTGGCTAGGCTGCCTATACGTTTTCAATCCCAAATTATTAAATGGAATTAATCAATCAACATAATAGTGATGACAAATGTTTTTTATAAAGCCTACTGTTGCATAGGCCTGCATGATGCAAACATGCATATATATATATATAGGCCCTGTGTAGCTCAGTTGGTAGAGCATGGCGCTTACAACGCCAGGGTTGTGGGTTCGATTCCCACAGGGGGCCAGGGGGGCCAGTATGAAAATGTATGCACTAACTGTAAGTCGCTCAGGATAAGAGCGTCTGCTAAATGACTAAAATGTCATGTTTTTTGTTTTTTTTACTAGGCAAGTCAGTTAAGAACAAATTCTTATTTACAATGACAGCCTACACCGGCCAAACCCGGACGACGCTGGGCCAATTGTGCGCCGCCCTATGGGACTCCCAATCACGGCCGGTTGTGATACAGCCTGGAATCGAACCAGGGAGTCTGTAGTGACGCCTCAAGCACAGAGCTGCAGTGCCTTAGACCGCTGCGCCACTCGGGAGCCCAAATGTAATGAACAAGTATAAGGTTGCTGCAGTTTGACAGGGTTTTCAACCCCCCCAGGGCCAGGAGTTGTTTTCAGGAGTTTAAAAAAAAACATGTGACCTTGAAAAACTGGTCCCATCATAGCCCTTATAAAACCTTTTTACAACTGATTAATCACTGTCATACCTTATAGGGTCCAGAGTTTTCCTGGTTAGGTTAACAGATAAGGAAAAACTCTGGGCCCCAGGGGGTGAAAATTGCTCCACCACTCTGGGACCTATGGTGCCACCAGTCTGCTTGCAGTTGTCAGTTATCGTCAGGTATGTGGATGATCAGGGCTTTATTCAGGCATGTTTCTTTGATGTGTCAAGTGGGCGAGATGCGCAGTCTGTGTTTTAACTTTGTGAATTTTGAGATGTCTGACTTTAACTTCATGGAGAAACTTGTTGTTCAAACCTACGATGGCGCAGCTGTAATGGAATGTATCTGCTATTTGTATTTACAGCTAAGTCCCCTCCTGTTCCCTGATTAAGAGGTGATGACCACTCCACTCCACTACCATTGTCAACTCTCTCCTGACATGAACTGAAGCCACGTCTCATGTGCCCCCTCATCCACTGGCACATTGAATGTTTCCTCTCCAAGCACTGTGAGTACCCCTATCAATTTTCTCTTATTACTGTATGTAGAGTCAATAACATACACATACACAAACACAATCACATTATTACACATCAATGATTTTACTCCATGCTTGAACTAACTCATTCTTAGCTCTTTTGTCAAACTGTGTAGTGTGTTGTTATTGGTTTTTGTCTTCCCAGTCAAATCCTGTCCTGCACTGAAGTCAAGCCTCTGAACACCTCAACTCATGCCTCATACCCTGCTGTGATCCCTTCCCAACACTGTATAAGTAGCCCTCTCATTCCCATTCCCCATAATATTGTACTATAAATGTCTTTATTAAATGCTTTAGGTTAAAATAATTAGTCTTTGACGATGTTGGAAACAATTTGTCGTCTCTGTGCGTTCCGCGCCTATACCGTGGGTCTCCCATCCGCCTCCATTTTTTAAGTCACCAGTCTCCACTGATGTGAACGTGTGTGGGTTTTGTGTGAGAAACTGCCACAGCAGCAGCTAGTGTTCAGGTAACTTGAAGTGAGCCTTCCTTCACACTGGGAAAAAAGACTGGGAAAAACAGCTCCCTCTCTTCAAAGGGATTTTCTCTCTCTCTCTTCTGTGCTTCTTTCCCCTGTGAAAATAGGTCACCTTTCTTCTGTCTGGAGAATGCCTGGGTAGTATATCCTCTACAGTTGTGTGTGAGTGTGTGTGCGTGCGTGCGTGCGTGGGTATGTTTGTTCGTATCTGTGTTTGTGTGTGTGTGTGTGGGGGGGGTGTGCATCTTCGTGTGTATCAAAGTGTGTGTGTAGATTGATCCACCGGAAAAAGGCAAGGTGTTTAAAAACTCCACGCCAATCCTCTCTATACCCCAGCTCCTGCAGTATGTAGGCAGTATGTCGACTTTGAAGTGAACGTACAGATCTACTTCAAATAGAAACTCACACACTTTATTTACTTCTTTACATACTAGATAGGAGCATCTCTCTTTCTACCTTACCTCTCCACTCTCCCAGTGTCACACCCTGATCTGTTTCACCGGTCTTTGTGCTTGTCTCCACCCCCCTCCAGGTGTTGCCCATCTTCCCCATTATCCCCAGTGTATTTATACCTGTGTTCTCTGTTTGTCTGTTGCCAGTTCGTTTTGTTTCGTCAAGCCTACCAGCAGTTTTCCCCTTGCTCCTGTTTTTCTCTAGTTTCTGTTTTCTAGTTTTCCAGGATTTGACCATTCTGCCTGCCCTGACCCTGAGCCTGCCTGCCATTCTGTACCTTTTGCCCTTGACCTGTCGTTTGCCTGCCCCCCTGTTTTTGTAATAAACTTTTAACTTTGGAACTGTCTGCATCTGGGTCTTTTCCTGAGCCGTGATAGTACGAACTGGGCATCACGGACCCAGCAGACTCGGACCAGCTCCGCAACGCCATCTCCTCCCAAGAAGCCACAATTGGAAGGCACAAGGAGTTGCTTCGTGGTCTTATGGAAGGGTTCCAGACCTTGGCCGAACGCCATGACCGAGCGTTGAACACATTGCTGGAGCAATTCCGTGGGTTGTCTGTCAGGCAGCCTACCACGACGGTAACCTCCCAGCCCCACAGTAACCTGACTGTTAGCAGCGTGGCCACCCCGGTTTCCCGAGAACCCCGCTTACCTCCCCCGGAACGCTTCGCTGGAGAGTCGGGAACCTGTCGGGCATTTCTCGCTCAGTGTTCTCTCATCATCGACTTGCAGCCCTCCTCCTTCCCCTCGGACTGCTCAAAGATAGCGTACCTCATAACGCTGATGTCTGGGAGGGCTCTCGCCTGGGCTACGGCAGTGTGGGAACAACAGTCAGCCGTATGCTTCAGTCTGGTGGAGTTTGTGGCGGAGGTGAAGGTTTTCAATGATCTATTGTCCGTGAGAGAGGCTGCCCGGAAGTTACTCCAGCTTTGGCAAGACTCCCGCAGTGTGGCAGACTATGCGGTGGCTCTCTGCACGTTGGCAGCTGAGAGTGCCTGGAACCCGGAATCGCTGTTCGACACGTTCCTGCATGGATTAGCGGAGGAAGTTAAGGACGAGCTAGCAGCCCGGGAACTCCCGACGGATCTCCACTCGCTCATCGCATTGACCATCTGGATCGATGGGCGGCTACGGGAACGTAGGAAGTAGAGGAGGTCCAATTCCACTCGCCCACCCAAGGATTCCACCTCGCCTCTGAGGCATCCCGGAAGTCCCCAACGTCTCCGTTGCTGAGAGAACCCAAGGCTACCCGAGTTCCCCCGAGAGTCTCCAAAGTCTGCCAATTCACCTCTTCCCGAGCCGACGCAAATAGGCAGAGCTAGGCTGTCCCCAGACGACCGTCTACACAGGCTTCACACGAAGAGTTGCCTGTATTGCGGGACTACTGGTCATTTTGTGTCCACCTGTCCACTAAAAGACCAGGCTCACCAGTAGGGGGCGAGTACTCTGGTGGGCCATACGAATAACTTTTCCTATCCCCTTACTCGCACCCCTTTCCATGCCATCCTACTGTGGGGGAACCAATCGAAATCTCTCTGGGAACTCATCGACTCTGGGGCCGATGAGAGCTTTATGGACGGTACCCTGGCTTCTGAGTGGCATCCCCACTCAGCCCCTCTCCATTTCCATGGACGTTATAGCGATGGACGGGCGCTCTATAGGCCGGGTCACCCACAATACCACCCCCATCAACCTACGAGTGTCAGGGAACCACAGCGAGGCTATCTAATTCATGCTAATCAAGTCTCCTCAGGTTCCCGTGGTATTGGGATTCTCTTGGCACCAGCAACACAATCCCCTCATTAACTAGACTGCTGGTGCCATCATGGGCTGGAGCCCGTTCTGCCACACCCATTGCCTGAAGTCAGCGCAATGGGCGTGGAAGAGGCTTCCTGGAGGCTCGGAAGTTGCTCCGTACCTCTCCGCCATTCCCGCGGAGTACCAGGACCTCCGGGAGGTTTTCAGTAAGGCCCGGGCCACTTCACTTCCTCCGCACCGACCCTATGACTGCGGGATCGACCTTCTCCCAGGCACCACACCACCCCGGGGACGACTGTACTCTCTGTCGGGTCCAGAGACCAAGGCTATGGTGACCTACATCAAGGACCCACTAGCTGCAGGGTGTATCCGTCCTTCTGCCTCCCCCGCCGGCGCAGGTTTCTTCTTTGTGGAGAAGAGGGACAAAACCTTCAAAGCCCGTGCATCGACTACCGGGGCCTCAACGACATCACGGTGAAGAACTGCTACCCGCTACCACTCATCGCGTCGGCCTTCGAGACGCTCCAGGGGGCCACCATTTTCTCCAAGCTGGACCTGCGGAACGCCTACCACCTGGTGCGGATAAGGGAAGAGGACGAGTGGAAGACTGCCTTCAACACAGCCAGCGGTCACTACGAATATCTGGTCATGCCATTTGGCCTTACCAATCGCTGCTTTATCCACGGTTACAGCACCCTGGCTCCCCCCTGTCTGCACTCACCTCTCCCAAGGTTCCGTTCACGTGGTCCCCAGCTGCTGACCGGTGAAATACCCCTCTTAAAGAGCTGTGTACCAGTACCCAGTTGATCAGCCCAAATGGCACCATATTCCCTATATAGTGCCTTATAGGCCCTGGTCAAAAGTAGTGCATTAGATAGGGAATAGGGTGCCATTTAGAGGGAATAGGTTGCCATTTAGAGGGAATAGGGTGCCATTTAGAGGGAATAGGGTGACATTTAGAGGGAATAGGGTGCCATTTAGAGGGAATAGGGTGCCATTTAGGACGTATACAGTACTGTGCATTAGATTGTCAGATTTGTAGTGACACTGAAAACTATCAATGACTGTTCAGATAATAGAGATAATAACATTAAATGAACTATTTTTCTCTGATCAAGTACTGCATCATCTCTGTGTCTGACAATTTTTTTTATTTTACCAGGTAAGTTGACTGAGAACACGTTCTCATTTACATCAACAACCTGGGAATAGTTACAGGGGAGAGGAGGGGGGATGAATGAGCCAATTGGAAGCTGGGGATGATTAGGTGGCCATGATGGTATGAGGGCCAGATTGGGAATGAATCACTAACATGATAGTATAGTACAGTAAGCAATGGGAAATAAGTGTTGTGTAGGTATACTGAGACGGTTGTACACACTGCTATAACAACAGTACAGGTGATAATGTGTAGACTGTTATTGAGGTATATTCTGCTATAACTTCATAAGAGGTTGCCGTACCGAAGTGTAGAGATGTTATAACTATAGTATAAGTGGTATCTATAGTGTTATAACGTTATTAATAATTGGTTGCCGTACCGAAGTGTAGAGGTATCCATCGCTGTTCATCCCAATGTAGAGACCTGTCTTAGTGCTCTGGATGGCTACTATCCTCAGGCCCACAGGAATCAAGTTGAACTGCACTGCAAAACAGACACAAGGACAAGAAATAGAGGGAGGGAGGGAGGGAGGGGTGGAGAGGGAGAGAGGTGTTAGAGCAATCTGCCCCTGTTGTTTCTTTCTAAAACATTCTCAGTGAACTCAGTGTTTGAAAAATACAATTATAGCCTCCTCTCGTTTCATTCCTCCCTCCATCCGTCAGAGGGGCAGAGAGGAAGAGAGGCAGAGTCTAGCTTTTAGAGCCGCAGCCTTCAGCGTGCCCTTCTGGCACAAATAACTAAATCCCCCCCGATTAACAGGTAGCCTAGTGGTTAGACCTTTGGGCCAGTAACCAAAAGGTCGCTTATTCAGGTGAAAAATCTGTTGATGTACCCTTGAGCAAGGCACTAAACCACAATTGGCTCCAGGGTCGCCCTACTACTATGGTTGACCCTGTAAAACAACACATTTCATTGCACCTATCCGGTGTATGTGACAATAAAACATATTTTCTTCTGTTTGAGGAAGGAGAGAGGGAGAAATAGGAGAGAGAGCGAGAAGGAGAGAGAGAGAGAAGGAGATAGAAAGAGGGGAGAGAGAGAGAGGAGACGGAGAGGGAAAGAGAGAGGAGACAGAGGGAACGAGAGAGAGGAGAATGAGAGGGGGAGAGAGAACAGAAGGCTTTATGCCTCTGGAATACATTACTGAGGACACCTCTTAAAAATGTGCATAATTAATCTTTAACAACACTGTAAACACCATATTTTCATTATTTTTAGTGCAGTTCAGTGCATCTCCTCTATTTTGAACCTTGGGTTTTTAATGTGGGGGGGGGGGATACACTAAGTAACATGTTAACTTGAGTGATATTGACAAAATGCCCCTCGGCTACACAACACTGCGGGAGCCATGCAGATTTTAAACTGACGCTTGAAAGCATTGCGGCGACCGCTGCCATGACAGCCAAAGACCTCAATGACTGCCCTCGAAGGTCCTAAAAGGTCCCCAAAAAACAGCCAGGAATAGTAGCTTTGAATAGGCCGTTCAATTAGTCAGTTTAGAAATGAAAAAACAACAACCAGCCAGGAATAGCAGCTTTAAATAGGCCGTTCAATAGTCAGTTTAGAAATGGAAAAACAACGGCAAGCACAAGTATCAGCCACCAACTGCTTTCGTCTAATAGAGTTTTCTCGCTGAAAGAAAGAGAGTGATAATGGAATGGGTGGTGAAAGTGTGCAGGCTGCTCTCACTCCCCCTCCCTCTCCCTCTCCCTCTCTCTCTAGGCCCTGCTTTTATTTGTTCTATCGATCCCTGAATCTCAACCAGGCCGTTTCGCAAATGAACATGGTGTCACTGAAGACCACAGAGAAGGTGACAAATAGAAGAGCACACACAGTCCCTCTTTCTCTCTCTCACTCACTCACACATAGAATATATAGTACCCCCTCCTCTCCATGGAGTCTATGACCCTCTGTAACCCTGGCCACTGCGACAGACAGCACACACAATCCTTTCTCTCGCTCGCTCTCTCTTCCTTTCTCTCTCATTTTGACCATTCTCTCACCTGTATCTTTCTTTCGCTCTCCCCTTCCCTCGCTTTTCTCCAATCTCCTCTCTTTAACCATTTGCTCTCTCTCTCTCTCTCTCTCTCTCTCTCTCTCTCTCTCTCTCTCTCTCTCTCTCTCTCTCTCTCTCTCTCTCTCTCTCTCTCTCTCTCTCTCTCTCTCTCTCTCTCTCTCTCTCTCTAAGTATTCAGACCCCTCCACATTTTGTTGTGTTACAAAGTGGGATTAGAATAGATTTAATTGTCATTTATTTGTCAACGATCTAGACAAAATACTCTAATGTCAAAGTGTTAAAATCGGTTTAAAAAAAGTTATGAAAAATAAAACAAGATACACTACATGACCAAAAGTATGTGGACACCTGCTTGCCGAACATATCATTCCAAAATCATGGGCATTAATATGGAGTTGGTTCCCCTTTGCTGCTATAACAGCCTCCACTCTTCTGGGAAGGCTTTCCACTAGATGTTGGAACATTGCTGCGGGGACTTGCTTCCATTCAGCCACGAGCATTAGTGAGGTCGGGCACTGATGTTGGCCGATTAGTCCTGGCTCGCAGTCTGCGTTCCAATTCATCCCAAAGGTGTTCGATGGGGTTGAGGTCAGGGCTCTGTGCAGGCCAGTCAAGTTTTTCCACACCGTTCTCGACAAACCATTTCTGTATGGACCTCGCTTTGTGCCTGGGGGCATTGTCATGCTGAAACAGGAAAGGGCCTTCCCCAAACTTTTGCCACAAAGTTGGAAGCACAGAATCGTCTAGAATGTTATTGTATGTTGTAGCGTTAAGACTTCCCTTCACTGGAACTAAGGGGCCTAGCCCCAGACCTATTCCTCCTCCAACAAACCTTACAGTTGGCACGATGCATTGGGGCAGGTAGCGTTCTCCTGGCATCCGCCAAACCCAGATTAGTCCGTTGGACTGCCAAATTTCACATACTGAGGTATTGTGTGTAGGCCAGTGACAAAAAAAATCTAAATGTAACCCATTTTAAATGCAGGCTGTAACAACAAAATGTGGAAAAAGTCTAGGGGTGTGAATACTTTCTGAAGATACTGTATCTATCTCCCACTTTCCTATTACTCCCTGCCTCCCTCGCTCCTTACCCTCTCCTTACTTTCTCCTAATTATGTTCTGTTCCGCTCTTCCAGGCATCAGGCAGAGAGGTGCGTCAGTCCATCCCCCTATCCCTCTATGAGAGTGAGAGTTAGTCCTCCTTTCTCTCTCCATGAAAGGTGTCTCTCTTTCTAATCATATGGATTACAGCAGATAATAGGTCAGCCTGCCATCTCTCTTCCCCTTCCTCTTCTCTTCTCTTTTTTCCCCTCTCCCCTCTTTCTTTCTCAAGACGCTCGGTGTGGCGCTGGGGAGACTGCTAGATTAATTAAAGTTGTTAGAGTAAGAGACGGAGGGAGGGAGGGAGAGAAAGAGAGAGAGATAGAGACGGAGGGGGAGAGAGATGGGGAGAGGGGGCTTTGCCGAATCAACCCCAGCATGGAAGACATGGAGGTGACGGAGGAAGGGGAGATGGATGGAAGGCATGGAGGAGAGGGAGGAAGGGGTGATGGATGGAAGGCATGGAGGAGAGGGAGGAAGGGGTGATGGATGGAAGGCATGGAGGAGAGGGAGGAAGGGGCGATGGATGGAAGGCATGGAGGAGAGGGAGGAAGGGGCGATGGATGGAAGGCATGGAGGAGAGGGAGGAAGGGGTGATGGATGGAAGGCATGGAGGAGAGGGAAGAAGGGGCGATGGATGGAAGGCATGGAGGAGAGGGAGGAAGGGGCGATGGATGGAAGGCATGGAGGAGAGGGAGGAAGGGGCGATGGATGGAAGGCATGGAGGAGAGGGAGGAAGGGGCGATGGATGGAAGGCATGGAGGTGACGGAGGAAGTGGCGATGGATGGAAGGCATGGAGGAGAGGGAGGAAGGGGCGATGGATGGAAGGCATGGAGGAGAGGGAGGAAGGGGCGATGGATGGAAGGCATGGAGGAGAGGGAGGAAGTGGCGATGGATGGAAGGCATGGAGGAGAGGGAGGAAGGGCAGATGGATGGAAGGCATGGAGGAGAGGGAGGAAGGGGAGATGGATGGAAGGCATGGAAGAGAGGGAGGAAGGGGCGATGGATGGAAGGCATGGAGGAGAGGAGAGGCCGTCAGTGGTCTTACTGAATATGTTGTGCTGTATTGAGCCTGAGAACAGGAGGATTAGCTGCCTATGTCATGGAGAGAGTTCAACACATGGACAGGAAGTAGAGGGACTACAAGTAGATGAAATAGAGGAAGTATTGCTCGTTCTCAACTTCCTGTTTGGCAGGACGGGTGAGAGAGACATGGGCATCCGCATCTAAAATGACACCCTTTTACCTCATGTAGTGTATTATGTTTGGCCCGAGCACTCAGGAATCAATGAATGTAAGGATTTACGGATTACTTGAGTAACGTAAAATGTATTACTTTTGAGTTCCTATGATACGAGTGAGACGTTCTCCCATTTCTATAGCAGTGAGTTTCTCCATGTTTTACATATAAACTGAGTCCCAAATGGCTCCCTATTCCCTATGGGCCCTGCTGGTCAAAAGTAGTGCACTATGTAGGGAATAGGCTGCCATTTGGGAAGCAGACGTAGTGGCCGTATCCTAATACCCATACTTGCGTCCTAAATAGTAGGCCATTTGAGTATGCGAAAAAACGGATTTTAATAGTATGTGACGTTTCGAAAATCGAGTATACTTTAAATGCCTGGATGTCATACTCATTTGACAACAGCTGATTAGCTAGATATGGGGATGTACTACAGAAATCAACGAATAGCGGAAAACAACGCTATCACGCATGACGCATTCTCAGTATGTGAAAATAAAATGAGTTATAGTATGTGAATGTTCTTAAATCAAGTATGGTTTAAATGCCAGGATGTTATAGTTATTTCGGCTCTTCATCTAGTAGAATTCAATTCACACTTTTCCACAGTGCATTGGAAGAGGTGGGCTGCGAGTGATAGTGCCTAGTTCTCTTCAAGTAGCCAAACAACAAAATTAGGTTACTTAATTGGGAAGATGCCGAATAGCGAAGCTTCTGTGGTGGTGTTCAAATGTAGGCTAAGTAGTTTTTGTTCTCCTTAAAATGAACACGAGTATTGCATGGTAGGCTACATCTTTGAAAACTGAAGTTTCTTATTTATTTTTTAAAGTGGATTTCAGTTTTTTCATTGAAAAGTGTTCCTTCGACAGAGCTTTTAAACTAAATACTAAACCATCTTTTGATTTCTGAATGTGTCGGCACCGGGTATTCGGGATGTGGCTGCATTATTGATGGTTAATCAGGCCTTTTGATTTGAGCAAAGTTTTGTAGGCTACCTATTTAATTATTAAATGTATGGATCAAGCCTTAGCAGTCATTCTGATCTCGTTCCCAATGATCAGTGCTTTAGATTATTATGTTGCTGTCCAGCGGTTCTGAATTTGCGATGCACCCGACTGTCAGTTTTTTTTGTGCAATAGCCTTTTGATTTGAACATTTGAAAAGTTTTGGTGTGTACTAGGCTATGTTATTTAATTTATATATGTTACAGCACTTTGGTTTCACTAGTAAATATGTTGAAATGGACCAAATTATCTGTCTATTCAGAGTTTAGAGAAATTAATCGAATTGGAAATGAGCTATTATCAAGCTGGTTAATGCGATGCGTGTCTGTTGAATTTGGAAAATTCCACCTGAACTCGGCCAGTCAGGAGCCGCTACTGCGTTGCAGCTGTGGCATACTGCATCATTTTTACTAAACGGTATGTACTAGAAAGTATGCAGTTTAAGTATGTAGGCCGCTAGTATGGGTATTCGGACATAGCCAGTAAATCACTGTTAAGGGCTAGTATGGGTATTCGGACATAGCCAGTAAATCACTGTTAAGGGCTAGTATGGGTATTCGGACATAGCCTGTAAATCACTGTTAAGGGCTAGTATGGGTATTCGGACATAGCCTGTAAATCACTGTTAAGGGCTTGGGTGATAAACATGTTATTGAAGTACAGTGTCATACTCTTCTGATGTTCAACCCTATCTGGTTGTCACTCATCTCTCATCGCCATGGCAATACTACTGTAAGGGATTAGAGTTAGCTGGATGGCTCACTCCACCATCAGATCAGATCAACAGGAAGAGGATAGGGGTCACGAGAGGTCAAATACTATTGAGACCACAAGCCATCTACCCATACCTCTCTTTTTAGAACATATAATAACAAATATATTTGTATTATCTTCTCAATTTCTCTCTATGTCCATCCATCTACTCTCCCTCTCGCTCCCCACCAACTCACACTACCTTTAAACTCTATATACAGTGTGGAGAACAAGTATTTGATACACTGCCGATTTTGCAGGTTTTCCTACTTACAAAGCATGTAGAGGTCTGTAATTTTTATCATAGGTACACTTCAACTGT
Source organism: Coregonus clupeaformis (assembly GCF_020615455.1). Classification (NCBI taxonomy): domain Eukaryota; kingdom Metazoa; phylum Chordata; class Actinopteri; order Salmoniformes; family Salmonidae; genus Coregonus; species Coregonus clupeaformis. Next base: position 4,206,722 of record NC_059207.1, on the reverse strand, counting down.
GAGAGACGGAATCTAAAACAAAAATCCAGAAAATCACATTGTATGATTTTTAAGTAATTAATTTACATTTTATTGCATGACATAAGTATTTGATACATCAGAAAAGCAGAACTTAATATTTGGTACAGAAACCTTTGTTTGCAATTACAGAGATCATACGTTTCCTGTAGGTCTTGACCAGGTTTGCACACACTGCAGCAGGGATTTTGGCCCACTCCTCCATACAGAACTTCCCAGATCCTTCAGGTTTCGGGGCTGTCGCTGGGCAATACGGACTTTCAGCTCCCCTCCAAAGATTTTCTATTGGGTTCAGGTCTGAGACTGGCTAGGCCACTCCAGGACCTTGAGATGCTTCTTACGGAGCCACTCCTTAGTTGCCCTGGCTGTGTGTTTCGGGTCGTTGTCATGCTGGAAGACCCAGCCACGACCCATCTTCAATGCTCTTACTGAGGGAAGGAGGTTGTTGGCCAAGATCTCGCAATACATGGCCCCATCCATCCTCCCCTCAATACGGTGCAGTTGTCCTGTCCCCTTTGCAGAAAAGCATCCCCAAAGAATGATGTTTCCACCTCCATGCTTCACGGTTGGGATGGTGTTCTTGGGGTTGTACTCATCCTTCCTCTTTCTCCAAACACAGCGAGTGGAGTTTAGACCAAAAAGCTCAGTTTTTATCTCATCAGACCACATGACCTTCTCCCATTCCTCCTCTGGATCATCCAGATGGTCATTGGCAAACTTCAGACGGGCCTGGACATGCGCTGGCTTGAGCAGGGGGACCTTGCGTGCGCTGCAGGATTTTAATCCATGACGGCGTAGTGTGTTACTAATGGTTTTCTTTGAGACTGTGGTCCCAGCTCTCTTCAGGTCATTGACCAGGTCCTGCCGTGTCGTTCTGGGCTGATCCCTCACCTTCCTCATGATCATTGATGCCCCACGAGGTGAGATCTTGCATGGAGCCCCAGACCGAGGGTGATTGACCGTCATCTTGAACTTCTTCCATTTTCTAATAATTGCGCCAAAAATTGTTGCCTTCTCACCAAGCTGCTTGCCTATTGTACTGTAGCCCATCCCAGCCTTGTGCAGGTCTACAATTTTATCCCTGATGTCCTTACACAGCTCTCTGGTCTTGGCCATTGTGGAGAGGTTGGAGTCTGTTTGATTGAGTGTGTGGACAGGTGTCTTTTATACAGGTAACGAGTTCAAACAGGTGCAGTTAATACAGGTAATGAGTGGAGAACAGGAGGGCTTCTTAAAGAAAAACTAACAGGTCTGTGAGAGCCAGAATTCTTACTGGTTGGTAGGTGATCAAATACTTATGTCATGCAATAAAATGCAAATTAATTACTTAAAAATCATACAATGTGATTTTCTGGATTTTGGTTTTAGATTCCGTCTCTCACAGTTGAAGTGTACCTATGATAAAAATTACAGACCTCTACATGCTTTGTAAGTAGGAAAACCTGCAAAATCGGCAGTGTATCAAATATTTGTTCTCCCCACTGTACCTGCCTCTGTCTGTCTGTCTGTCTGTCTGTCTGTCTGTCTGTCTGTCTGTCTGTCTGTCTGTCTGTCACTCTGTATGTATTTAACCTGACTATTCCTTTAGTGCTGTTGTTTCCCTCTCTCTAGTTCTCTCATTCAATCCCCTCTTCTCCTTGTCTTTCATTCTCCCTCCTGCGAAGCTAATATCTCATTTTTTTACTCCTCTCTCTCTCTCTCTCTCTCTCTCTCTCTCTCTCTCTCTCTCTCTCTCTCTCTCTCTCTTGTCTCTCTGCTGAAACTGAAAAGAGGATGTCAGCCTGGACCAATCCCTAAACTGAGAGAGATTAATACATGTTTTTCGCAGCAGGAATTAGAGGGGATAACATTTCAGGGAATCAAGCTGACAGGACCTTATGGCTTTCTGATGAGATTTCCATTCCCCCTGCTCCTCCGGATGGATGGAGATCTCCAAAGCAGGCAAAATCCATTGACACCACCCTTTCAAACCCAATATCTCACTTTCTTGTCTTCCTCTGCAACTCTCTGGATCTGTTTTTCTCTCTCAGCCACCCTCTTGTAAACTTATCTCGCAACCTCTCACCCCTCCTCCCCACTCCACCTGTCTCCCCCCCTCTATCCCATCTCCCCCACCTTCTCCCCTCTCCCCCTGTCTCCCCCCTCTCCTGCTCTTCTCCCCTCTCCCCCCTCTCCTGCTCTTTTCTCCTCTCCCCCTGTCTCCCTCTTCTCCCCTCTCCCCCAGTCTCCACCCCTCATCCATGTCCATCAGGTGGGAGGTCTGGCTCTCTTACACACACATTCATGTCACCGTGACAACCCACTGGTCAGTCCAGCTGGACAGAGAAGAGGAGTCCAAACTCTCCCTCCCTCCATCCATCTCTCCCTCCCTTTTCCCTCATTACCCCTATTACATAACCATCTGAAAGAGAGAGGGGAGAGAGGGGGAGGGGGAGGGGGGGGGGGGCAGCCAGCCTCGTACCTCCCACCAGAGGGAGGAGACAGTGATTGAACGGCCATCAGTGGCTCGCCAGCTGCTTCTTTGGCAGCTCAGTCCCTCCTCTCTCGCCTCTCTTTCTCTCCTATTTCTCTCATCTCTCATCCCTCCCCTCTCTCCCTGTTCTCTCTGTTCCTCTGCTCGGTTCCCTCCTTTCCCCCAGACCTCTACAGTCATAGAGAAAGAAAATAAGCGTTCTCCCCCAGATGAGAGCAGAGGGGTTGAATCAAGACATAGGTGATGGGGGTGGATGTATACCCCCATCCCCCCTTTCCCTCCTGGGTGTGTGCTGGTCCCTGTGGCCCGACCCGTAAGGGGGCTTTGGGGGAAAGTTCCCATGGCTGAGGCCGGGGGCTGGGTCTATGTGCCCAGGGCTGGGGGCTGGGTCTATGTGCCCAGGGCTGGGGGCTGGGTCTATATGCCTAGGGCTGTGGGCTGGGTCTATGTGCTGAGGGCTGGGGCTTTGTGCCCAGGGCTGGGGGCTGGGTCTATGTGCCCAGGACTGGGGCCTTGTGTCAGGGGGCTGGGGGTGGAAGTTCCCAGGGCGGGGACTGAATGCCGGGGGCCGCATTGATCGATCTGACAGGACGGCGTTAGTAAAATTAGCAATTAACTGGCAGGGCGGTGCAGCCTCAGTGTGTAATACGCCTGGCCAGGGGCCAAACACCCAGGGGCCTCCGCCAACAACAGCCTCTCTACTTAATTGTCAGAGTGAGGGAGGGAGGGAGGGATGCATCCCATCCCAGTGTCCTTTGACAACTTCCAACGGTCAAATGTTTCTGTGTGTGTGTGTATGTGTGTGTTCGTTGAACATATGTTACGTCTAGATCTGTCTGTGTATTTGTTTGTGGGAGTGTGTATATTGAATGAATGTGTTATGTCTAGTGTGTGTGTGCGTACGTGCATGCATGCGTATGTGTGTGAAAGAAACGTGTGTGTCCTGTTAGTAGAGACTGGAGGGGAGGGCAGGGGAAGCCTGGGTAGGCCTGGTCCATCAGAACACTCCAGACTCTGGTGGGTGTGTCCATAATGGCACCCTGTTCCCTACATACTGCACTATGTCTTATGGAACCTGGTCAAAAGTAGTGTACAGTAATGGGAATATGGTGCCATTTGGGAGGCAGCTTGTCCTCCTTAATTATTTATCTCAATTTGCTGCTGATTTGGCCCTTTACTGACTGGCTTCAGCATACTCCGCAGTGAGGTGCATAATTACACACACACACACACACACACGCATGCAAACACACACACAAACAAAACACATGGACATGCACGCAGGCACACACACACACACGCATGCATGTAAACACACGTGCCCACACACACTTTTTTAGTAGAGGTCAGGGAACAAGTTGGGGTCCCACCCTGGGACTGATGGGAGAGAGAGAGGCAGATGGAGAGAGAAAGAGAAGGGGAGAGAGGGTGAGGAGGGTACACTGTAGCGAGACAGAGAAAGCTAGGCAGGTCCCTCAGCCACTCAGAACCATAGTTGTGTTGTGTATGAGTGGAATCTCTGCTCCCTCCATAGGGAGAAGGCCTGTAATTCTGTTCTGGGCTACAGTAAATACAAAGGAGCTATTCCAGACCTCGAACATACATGCTCAAACACATACACAAACAGATGCACACACACACAAAACACTAATTTAGCATATTTGGTATTCTGTGCAGTGGGGTAGATGATTATGCCATTGTGATGTCAATCACTCAACAATTCTACCGTGCTGTGGGAATGAATAAATAATCTGCCTTGAATGAAAAGTGAACGATCTCTCTCTCTCTCTCTCTCTCTCTCTCTCTCTCTCTCTCTCTCTCTCTCTCTCTCTCTCTCTCTCTCTCTCTCTCTCTCTCTCTCTCTCTCTCTCTCTCTCTCTCTCTCTCTCTCTCTCTCTCTCTCTCTCTCTCTCTCCTCACAGTAACAGTAGGCCTGATGTAAGGATTGATAGAATTATAGTTGTTATCAAATATACCGTAACTCACAAACACTTCACAGTTGTCCTCTAGTCTCTGAATAAACTTAATACCCCAACCGGGACCTGTTATGGTATGCAGTGATTTACTGTGTATACTGTACCTACCTAAAAAGCATCCACACTGGCTAAAGGGAGTTGTACAATATATTTTACATTCACAAACTTTTATGCAATAACTATACCTGTCTAAAAAGACGTACTGTCGAAAAATTCCCACTGTGCCTATAGAGTTTTATATTTCCATATTTCAGTACAAACTCTGGAGAGTTACATGGCATTACGTAATGGCCCCCAACATTACATCCCCCCTTTGAGAAACGAACAGCATGTGCTGCATAACACTAGATAATCACAGTGCCTTGGGATCTACAGTAACCATGACTTTCCTCATTACAAATTCTGCTATCATTACACCTTTTTTAGTGAGGTGTTTCACTGCAAGGTATTTTAAGATAAGGCATTTTTCTGTAAAGTATTTTACGATAAGGTATTTCACTGTAAAGTAGTGTATCGTGCGGCATCAACACATAGGGGATATCCCATAATGTTCTATTGATCTGTTGTATGAGAGCCCAGTGGTCCCAGAGTATGTTATGCTCAGTGATCACCCAGGTTGAAAACCCTATCCTCCTTCAAAATAAAAGTCCTAACATAATCAAATGTCACATTATAATGATCTGGTACAGGAGAGCCCAGTGGGCCCATTTAGGGCCCTAGAGGAAGGAGGTACTGTATGTTCTGGTCAGTGATCCTCCAGGTGAAAGCCCTGACTTGGGGAGGAGAGGTGGGTAATTAACACAGCAGGAAAACTACTGAGCTGGGGCTGACTAAAATGCTACCCGGGGAGTGAAGTTTCCCCTACTTACAAATCTAGGATCTGCTTCCCCTCCCCCAATCCTAACCTTAACCATTAGTGAGGAAAATGCTAAACCGACCCAAGATCAGCGTGTTCAACCTACACCTGGATAATTGACCCAGCAGGAAGACTATTCTCTGGGTCTGACTACCGTGCTCTTGGAGAAGATCTGTGAGGAACCAGAGCCATGTGGCTAACAGGGAGAAAGTGTATTTTTTTATGACACACCAGATGGGCAGACAGGGGGACAGCAGACAGTCAGACACAGAAAGACAGGTGTGAGACTTACTGAAAGGTTGTAGGGACAGCGAACACAGACAAACAAACAGACAGACAGGTGTGAGACTTACAGAAGGACAGTAGGGTTATACAGACAGACAGACAGGTGTGAGACTTACAGAAGGACAGCAGGGTTATAGAGACAGACATAGAGTGGCTTGCGAAAGTATTCACCCCCTTGGCATTTTTCCTATTTTGTTGCCTTACAACCTGGAATTAAAATTGATTTTTGGGGGGTTTATATCATTTGATTTACACAAAATGCCTACCACTTTGAAGATGCAAATTATGTTTTATTATGAAACAAACCAAAAAACTGAAAACTTGAGCGTGCATAACTATTCACCCCCCCAAAGTCAATACTTTGTAGAGCCACCTTTTGCAGCAATTACATCTGCAAGTCTCTTGGGGTATGTCTCTATAAGCTTGGCACATCTAGCCACTGGGATTTTTGCCCATTCTTCAAGGCAAAACTGCTCCAGCTCCTTCAAGTTGGATAGGTTCTGCTGGTGTACAGCAATCTTTAAGTCATACGACAGATTCTCAATTGGATTGAGGTCTGGGCTTTGACTAGGCCATTCCAAGACATTTAAATGTTTCCCCTTAAACCACTCAAGTGTTGCTTTAGCAGTATGCTTAGGGTCATTGTCCTGCTGGAAGGTCAACCTCCGTCCCAGTCTCAAATCTATGGAAGACTGAAACAGGTTTTCCCTGTATTTAACACCATCCATCATTCCTTCATTTCTGACCAGTTTCCCAGTCCCTGGCGATGAAAAAGATGGTGTTCTCAGGGTGATGAGAGGGGTTGGGTTTGCGCCAGACGTAGCGTTTTCCTTGATGGCCAAAAAGCTCAATTTTTGTCTCATCTGACCAGAGTACCTTCTTCCATATGTTTGGGGAGTCTCCCACATGACTTTTGGCGAACACCAAACATGTTTGCTTATTTTTTTCTTTAAGCAATGGCTTTTTTCTGGCCACTCTTCTGTAAAGCCCAGCTCTGTGGAGTGTACGGCTTAAAGTGGTCCTATGGACAGATACTCCAATCTCCACAGTGGAGCTTTGCAGCTCCTTCAGGGTAATCTTTGGTGTCTTTGTTGCCTGTCTGATTAATGCCCTCCTTGCCTGGTCCGTGAGTTTTGGTGAACGGCCCTCTCTTGGCAGGTTTGTTGTGGTGCCATATTCTTTCCATTTTTTAATAATGGATTTAATGGTGCTCCGTGGGATGTTCAAAGTTTCTGATATTTTTTTATAACCCAACCCTGATCTGTACTTCTCCACAACTTTTTCCCTGAACTGTTTGGAGAGCTCCTTGGTCTTCATGGTGCCGCTTGCTTGGTGGTGCCCCTTGCTTAGTGGTGTTGCAGACTCTGGGGCCTTTCAGAACAGGTGCATATACAGTGAGGGGAAAAAAAGTATTTGATCCCCTGCTGATTTTGTACGTTTGCCCACTGACAAAGACATGATCAGTCTATAATTTTAATGGTAGGTTTATTTGAACAGTGAGAGACAGAATAACAACAAAAAAATCCAGAAAAATGCATGTCAAAAATGTTATAAATTGATTTGCATTTGAATGATTGAAATAAGTATTTGACCCCTCTGCAAAACATGACTTAGTACTTGGTGGCAAAACCCTTGTTGGCAATCACAGAGGTTAGACGTTTCTTGTAGTTGGCCACCAGGTTTGCACACATCTCGGGAGGGATTTTGTTCCCTCCTGAGATGGTTTTAGTCATTAAGGTTTCGAGGCTGACGTTTGGCAACTCAATCCTTCAGCTCCCTCCACAGATTTTCTATGGGATTAAGGTCTGGAGACTGGCTAGGCCACTCCAGGACATTAATGTGCTTCTTCTTGAGCCACTCCTTTGTTGCCTTGGCCGTGTGTTTTGGGTCGTTGTCATGCTGGAATACCCATCCACGACCCATTTTCAATGCCCTGGCTGAGGGAAGGAGGTTTTCATCCAAGATTTGACGGTACATGGCCCCGTCCATCGTCCCTTTGATGCAGTGAAGTTGTCCTGTCCCCTTAGCAGAAAAACACCCCCAAAGCATAATGTTTCCACCTCCATGTTTGACGGTGGGGATGGTGTTCTTGGGGTCATAGGCAGCATTCCTCCTCCTCCAAACACGGCGAGTTGAGTTGATGCCAAAGAGCTCGATTTTGGTCTCATCTGACCACAACACTTTCACCCAGTTCTCCTCTGAATCATTCAGATGTTCATTGGCAAACTTCAGACGGGTCTGTATATGTGCCTTCTTGAGCAGGGGGACCTTGCGGGCGCTGCAGGATTTCAGTCCTTCACGGCGTAGTGTGTTACCAATTTTCTTGGTGACTATGGTCCCAGCTGCCTTGAGAACATTGACAAGATCCTCCCGTGTAGTTCTGGGCTGATTCCTCACCGTTCTCATGATCATTGCAACTCCACGAGGTGAGATCTTGCATGGAGCCCCAGGCAGAGGGAGATTGACAGTTATTTTGTGTTTCTTCTATTTGCGAATAATCGCACCAACTGTTGTCACCTTCTCACCAAGCTGCTTGGCGATGGTCTTGTAGCCCATTCCAGCCTTGTGTAGGTCTACAATCTTGTCCCTGACATCCTTGGAGAGCTCTTTGGTCTTGGCCATGGTGGAGAGTTTGGAATCTGATTGATTGATTGCTTATGTGGACAGGTGTTTTTATACAGGTAACAAGCTGAGATTAGGAGCACTCCTAATCTCAGCTCGTTACCTGTATAAAAGACACCTGGGAGCCAGAAATCTTTCTTATTGAGAGGGGGTCAAATACTTATTTCCCTCATTAAAATACAAATCAATTTATAACATTTTTGACATGCGTTTTTCTGGATTTTTTTGTTGTTATTCCGTCTCTCACTGTTAAAATAAACCTACCATTAAAATTATAGACTGATCAATTCTTTGTCAGTGGGCAAATGTACAAAATCAGCAGGGGATCAAATACTTTTTTCCCTCACTGTATACTGAGATCATGTGACAGATCATGTGACACTTAGATTTCACACAGGTGGACTTTATTTAACTAATCATGTGACTTCTGAAGGTAATTGGTTGCACCGGATCTTATTTAGGGGCTTCATAGCAAAGGGCGTGAATACATATGCACGCACCACTTTTCCGTTATTTATTTTGTAGAATTTTTTGAAACAAGTTAATTTTTTCATTCCACTATTTTGTGTATGTCCATTACATGAAATCCAAATAGAAATCCATTTAAATTACAGGTTGTAACGCAACAAAAAAGGAAAAACGCCAAGGGGGATGAATACATTTGCAAGGCACTGTACATACAGACAGGTGTGAGCCAGACAGACAGACATACTTACAGAAGGAGCTGCTTTCGTCCTTTGTGCCGTCCATGGTGCCATCCGGAAGCATCTGGAGGTAGAAGCCATGCCGGTTGTAGAGTCTGGTGACGATGCCTTTCAGTTGGGGATCTGCGGGGGGACAGGACAGGGTTCATTTGTGTCCTCATATAGGCAGTGGTGTTTGCACTCAAACTCAGCATCTGGGAACAAACGTCTGTGTGTCTGTGTGTGTGTGCCATGGCTTTGAGCAGGTGGTGGATATCAAGGTTGATGTTCAGCAGTAAAGGAAGAATCTACTCACTGCAATGTATTTTCTCCCAAATATATTATAACATCAGGTCTTTGAAGACCTAAAGGTGTTTTTTTTTTAAATCATGGACACATTTTGGAACAGACTGCATGTCTATCACAGTGTATGGTCCTCCCTTTTTACTGGTGAGCAAACAGTTACTGAGGGTGAGAACGCATGTGTTCCTAATGCATGAGAGCCCTGCTATTTACACTGAAAGGCAGCGTCTGTGTCCACAGTGGCCTTCTCTATTGATGGGACCTTGGTGCCTGCTTAAAAAGGGACACTGTCTACGGTGAGGGAGGTAGGGTGTGTGTCTGCCTACTGCCTAGCACGGGAAACACTTCATTAAAAATTAATAGCATGTGAGACCGTGCTGCTCTGTTTGCGATAAGGCAGAGGAGTGAGAGAGAGATAGGAGGAGAGCGAAAGACAAAAACACAAACAAGAACAACTTTGCTGAGGTACTAAACATTTTATGACACTGGACCCCGTCTTCCATCTACTGTGGCACTCTGTTTTGTTGTTTACAGAGTATGTTCTGAGGCAGAAAAGTTGTTTGTAGAGCTAGCTGGGATTTTTATCTCCAGGTGAACAGAGTTTATCTGCTACATTTGCAGGCTCTTGTTGTGTGTAGTAGCTTCTGGTTGACAGCTAGCGTGCTAGCTAACGCTACGGGACAACAGCAGTTCTTTACCCTTCCCCACAACCATGGCCGTGACTACATATGAGGACACTGAGGTCCGGACCTCTGTAATATTTTCTAATTAGAAAAAAATTTGAAATATAAAAAATATATATTTTGTACACAGTAAAGAAAATCAACTATGGGTCAACGTCTAAATATTGCTCCCAGCGTTGATCAAAGCTCAGAACGCTTATATTCTTGATCTGAGTTCTAATCGCGCCTGCTTCTAGAATCATGAACTGTGGTTTGTTTGTTCTATTCGCGTGCGTCCCCTGGATTTGCCTCCCGGATTTGCCTTTTTAGCAGCACATTCACCACTCTCTCAAACGGCTAACTCCGCCCTCTCGTGGCAGCACAGGCCGAGGGCCTGAGACGTGAAACGAACCACCAGCTCAGAGTCGGCTCACTAGAGAAGCATGAAAAACTAGAGACACTGCTGACAGGTTGTTTTCGAGATGCCAGACAAAAGCCAATTTTTAAACCATCCCACGACTCCTGCGTGTCTACAGACATCCCCCAAACAAAAAAAAACTGTGTGGGGTCCCCTGAGAAAATCTGCACTAACCTTATCAAACAAGTTAGGAACAAAAAAAGAAATATGTTTCAATATGAACATCTCAAGATGGTCAATCTTCCTCGTAGGCCTAGGCCTGCATCAAAATGCAAAATATATTTCGTTTATATCGGTGGTTGTTCGTCTTATCCATTACCCACCTTTTTTACCACTACATCACTGATATTAATACAGAATCGTAAGTTATATTCGAATAATTCATTTGAACGTGGTAATAGGATCATCTGTGTTCCACTGATGTCTGTTTGTGTGGAGCTTGATTAGTAATGCCTAGGAATACAAACGTGAACGCTATGTAATTTGAGAAAAGAGATACAGTGCATTCGGAAAGTATTCAGACCCCTTCACTTTTTCCACATTTTGTTACGTTACAGCCTTATTCTAAAATGGATTAAATAAATAAAAAATCCTTAGCAATCTACACACAATACCCCATAATGACAAAGCGAAAACAGGTTTTATATATTTTTTGCAAATGTATTTACATACATAAGTATTCAGACCCTTTGCTATGAGACTCAAAATTGAGCTCAGGTGCATCCTGTTCCATTGATCATCCTTGACATGTTTCTACAACTTGATTGGAGTCCACCTGTGGTAAATTCAATTGATTGGAAAGGGACACACCTGTCTATAAATGGTCCCACAGTTGACAGTGCATGTCAGAGCAAAAACCATGCCATGAGGTCAAAGGAATTGTCCGTAGAGCTCCGAGACAGGATTGTGTCGAGGCACAGATCTGGGGAAGGGTACCAGATCCCCAAGAACACATTGGCCTCCATCATTCTTAAATGGAAGTAGTTTGGAACCACCAAGTAGTTTGGAACCACATGACAGCCCACTTGGAGTTTGCCAAAAGGCACCTAAAGGACTCTCAGACAATGAGAAACAAGATTATCTGGTCTGATGAAACCAAGATTTAACTCTTTGGCCTGAATGCCAAGCATCACGTCTGGAGGAAACCAGGCACCGCTCATCACCTGGCCAATACCATCCCTATGTTGAAGCATAGTGGTGGCAGCATCATGCTGTGGGTATGTTTTTCAGCAGCAGGGACTGGGAGAATAGTCTGGATCGAGCGAAAGATGAACGGAGCAAAGTACAGAGAGATCATTGATGAAAACCTGCTCCAGAGCGCTCAGCACCTCAGACTGGGGCGAAGGTTCACCTTCCAACAGGACAATGAACCTAAGCACACAGCCAAGACCACGCAGGAGTGCCTTCGGGACAAGTCTCTGAATGTCCTTGAGTGGCCTAGCCAGAGCTCGGACTTGAACCCGATCGAACATCTCTGGAGAAACCTGAAAATAGCTACGCTCCCCAACCAACCTGACAGAGCTTGAGAGGATCTGCAGAGAAGAATGGGAGAAACTCCCCAAATACAGGTGTGCCATGCTTGTAGCGTCATACCCAAGAAGACTTGAGGCTGTAATTGCTGCCAAAGTTGCTTCAACAAAGTACTCAGTAAAGGGTCTGAATACTTATGTAAATGTGATATTTCAGATTTCCGAATGCACTGCATCTATGTAGAGTTGAGGATTTTATGCAATTCATCATTACAACTGACTGACTGAACTGTCGCTGATGCTACATGTCAGTGTGAATCATTTCTCATATTTCCCCCCTTTCAGGGGTATAACATTACAATTTTACTGTATATCTAATAGGTTTTGTGTTTGTAGAATGACTGAATGAACCTACAGCAGCCAATGTGATAATGGCTAGGGTCATTGTTGCTTGTTTTTGCTGTTCTCCAAATAGCATTTTTAAGTGTTTTAATTGTATAGAAATCCAGTAAACTTTCAAAAAGTTATTCCAGACCTCACTAAAACTCAAACCCTGGGTACGGCCCTGCCCACAACAGAGATAATCCTTCACTTAAGACCTAATATGAGCAGGGAAACAATATGTAACATCTTGTGTAGCTTCCTGTTGACAGCTAGCGTGCTAGCTAATGCTACGGGACAGATGTGCTATTTAGAGAGAATTATGTAACCTGTTGAGAGCTAGCGTGCTAGCTAATGCTATAGGACAGCAGTTGTTGTTTTCTGTTTTCTGCCTCCACACAACAGAGTATTACAATTTAGACCTCCAAAGAGCAGGGAAATACTGTATGACAAGAAGTGTGTTGCATCTTATGTAGCATCCCAGCTAGCTAACACTGAGATATACACTGAGTGTACAAAACATTAAGAAAAGCTGACAGGTGAATCCAGGTGAAAGCTATGACCCCTTATTGATGTCACTTGTTAAATCCACTTCAATCAATATAGATGAAGGGGAAGAGACAGGTTAAAGAAGGAATTTTGAGACATGGATTGTGTATGTGTGCCATTCAGAGCGTGAATTGGCAAGACAAAATATTTAAGTGCCTTTGAACGGGGCATGGTAGTAGGTGCCAGGCGCAGCTGGGTTTTTCACGCTCAACAGTTTCCCGTGTGTATCAAGAATGGATCACCACCCAAAGGACGTCCATACAACTTGAAACAACAGTGGGAACCATTGGAGTCAACTTGGGCCAGCATCTCTGTGGGGGGTGCAACTCAATATTATACACAACAGAGATAATCCTTTACTTTAGACCTACAAAGAGCAGGGAAATACTGTATGACAGGGAATGTCAGAATAGTTAAGCGCCACAATCAAGATATAAGGAGCAACATCAAATATCCATGAGGATACACTCTTAGGAAAAAGGGTTCTTCGGCTGTCCCCATAGGACAACCCTTTTTGGTTCCCAGTAACGACAAATAGATAATGGGGGTGGTCAAATATCAGACATACAGGGTTAGAGTTCAACAATTTGGTTGTAATCTGTAATCTCCATTCTGGACTGGAGTATTCTTCACACTTCACATTTTTTTTTATAGTAACATCACACACGCATACACAGACACAAAAACACACACACACTCGCCCTCCAGTCAAGGTTAAAAGCAGCAGTATCCGCAGCAGTATCTGCTGTGGAGCCGGGGGATCATGTCAATTAGACTGGGCTGTGTTCATCAGGACGTCTGGGGGTTCTGGAGAGGGCATGGGCGAGCCGAGGAGAGCTTCCCCCTCCTGAGTGCCTCCTGCCTGGGCTGGACGAGCTGTCAGACTGACCCTCCCTGGTTCCGTATGCTAAACACTGCAGTGGCACTAACACTCTATAATTCCACCACCAGCACACACACCATCTCACATGCACACACAGACAGTCCCACCCAGCCCATCCCAAGCCCCAGCCATCACCGGAGCCTGATAGAGAGAGCCATCGATCCAGGGTTAGGGCCCTCAGGGCTGGACAGGACTTTTTAATATTCTGGATGTGAAGCAAGGGGGAACAAGACAAGCCAAGCGGACACTAGAGTCGTGAGCGGATGAGAAGCCACCCACAATCACACAAAATAGGGGAGGAGGAGTGAGAGAATGAGAGGAGTGGAGGGGACAGAGAGTCAGGGTTATGTTTAGCCCCTAATCTTTTCTAAAACAACTCCTTGTGAGAGACTGTACCAAATATATTAATTAAACTCACCTATTTAAGTCCCAATATTCCCCAGTGACTCCCACCTAATGACATCTTGACCCATTCCCATTGGTTTATTTTCATGTCTGAGGACTGTGTGTAGGAACTGAGAGGTCTGAGATGGACATATGAGTGCTGGCAGGCCTCATCCCAGAGAATGGCAGTGAGGGACACATCTTAAGGAATGGGGTTGGCAGGGGGCAGAGGGGTGAGGCAGACATGCCAAAGACTGGAGCCATCACACACACACATCTGTCATCACACACAGACAGATGCCCACAGTGGGACCTCACTCTACGTGGGGCATTTTTTACATTTACATTTTAGTCAGTCATTTAGCAGACACTGTTACCCATAGCGACTTACAGTAGTGAGTGCATACATGTGTGTACTTTTTCGTACTGGTCCCCCGTAGGAATCGAACCCACAACCCTGGCATTGCAAGCACCATGCTCTATCAACTGAGCCACACGGGACCTCACTTGCAATGTTTCTCCCTCTAACTCTTTCTCTCTACTCTCCATCTCTTCCTTCTAGTCTCTTCTCTAGCAGTCTTTCTCTCTCTCTCTCTCTCTCTCTCTCTTCTCTCTCTCTCCCTCTCTCAATTAAATGTAAGGGCTTTATTGGCATGGGAAACATATGTTAACATTGCCAAAGCAAGTGAAGTAGATAATAATCTCTCTCTCCCTCTCTCCCTCTCTCCCTCTCTTCCTCCCCAGTCAGTCAGTGGAGGCTTAGTGAGTTATGTGGTTTAGATCATACTCAATAATGCCATATACATCAAACAATCAGCAGGGGATACCAAGTCATTACTTTTTTCTGCTGAAAGAGAGAGTGAAAAAAGAAAGAGGGAAAGAGCAAGATAGAGGGAGATTTAAAAAAAAAAAAAAGTGAGAGGAAAGAGAGAGATGTATGTGAACACCACTTCATATTAGTGGATTCGGTTATTTCAGCCACACCCGTTGCTGACAGGTGTATAAAATCGAGCACACAGCCATGCAATCTCCATAGACAAACATTGGCAGTAGAATGGCCTTACTAAAGAGCTCAGTGACATTCAACGTGGCACCGTCATAGGATGCCACCTTTCCAACAAGTCAGTTCGTCAAATTTCTGCCCTGCTGTAAGTGCTGTTATTGTGAAGTGGAAACGTCTAGGATCAACAAGTGATAGGCCACACAAGCTCACAGAACGGGACCACCGAGTGCTGAAGTGCGTAAGAATCGTGTGTCCTCAGTTGTAACACTCACTACCGAGTTCCAAACTGCCTCTGGAAGCAACGTCAGCACAATAACTGTTCGTTGGGAGCTTCATGAAAGGGGTTTCCGTGGCCGAGCAGCTGGACACAAGCCTAAGATCACAATGCGCAATGCCAAGCGTCACCTGGAGTGGTGTAAAGTTCGCCGCCATTGGACTCTGGAGCAGTGGAAACGCGTTCTCTGGAGTGATGAATCATGCTTCACCATCTGGCAGTCTGAAGGACAAATCTGGGTTTGGCGGATGCCAGGAGAACATTACCTGCCCCAATGCATAGTGCCAACTGTAAAGTTTGGTGCGGGAGGAATAATGGTCTGGGGCTGTTTTTCATGGTTCGGCTAGGCCCCTAAGTTCCAGTGAAGGGAAATCTTAACGCTACAGCATACAATGACATTCTAGACCATTCTGTGCTTCCAACTTTGTGGCAACAGTTTGGGGAAGGCCCTTTCCTGTTTCAGTATGACAATGCCCCCAGGCACAAAGCGAGATCCATACAAAAATGGCTTGTCGAGATTGGTGTGGAAGAACTTGACTGGCCTGCACAGAGCCCTTCCTCAACCCCATCAAAATATCTTTGGGATGAATTGGAATGCCGACTGCGAGCCAGGCCTAATCGCCCAACATCTGTGCCCGACCTCACTAATGCTCTTGTGGCTGAATGGAAGCAAGTCCCAGCAGCAATGTTCCAACATCTAGTGGAAAGCCTTCCCAAAAGAGTGGAGGATGTTATTGCAGCAAAGGGGGGGACCAACTCCATATTAATGCCCATGATTTTGGAATGAGATGTTCGACGAGCAGGTGTCCACATACCTTTGGTCACGTAATGTAGCAAGAGACAAAAGATCAAGAGAGAGAGAAGAGAAGGAAGTGAGAGATAGAGATGCAAAAGGGAGAGAGAGAGTAAGAGGTAGAGAGAAGGAGGGAGGGATTGTGGGAATAGCGTGGTGGTGGCGGGGTAGCGTGGAATGACACGGTTATTTCATTAGGAGAGATTCACACTAACAACAAAAGAGGAGCACGCGTCACGCCAAACGTCAATGAAGCGCTGAGGTGAGACAGTTCTTAAGAAAATAAGCCTGTCTGTCTGCTGAGACACTCTGGTCAAATAGCTCAAATAACTCAAATTGCAATAGTTTGGCTTAGATTCCGGATTCATTCTCCTCTCTAGTTAATCCAGTCATCGTGTTTCCACCTACTGCAGCTAATATTGTCTTTGCTCCAACCTACGGCTATTAACACACCCACCCACAGAGGATATTACTACACTCTTAGAAAAAAAGGGTTCTTCGGCTTTCCCTTTTTGGTTCTACATGGAACCCAAAAGGGTTTTACCCGGAACCAAAAAGGTTATCCTATGGGGACAACCGAAGGACCCTTTAAGGTTCTAGATAGCAGGTTTTTTTCTAAGAGTGTAGCGTTAATATTTCACACTGCAACATTTATTGCATCCATGGCAAACACCCAGACAGAAGGTACCTAATTAATAACACTAATAAAATTAAAATAATACTAATATAATAATACCACTAATATTATAATAATAATACCACTAATATAATAATAATAATAATACTAGTAATAACAAGTTACCTCTTCTTACCTCCACACAACTTTCGTTGTGTCCCAAATGGCACACTATGCCCTATATGTTGCACTACTTTTGACCAGAGCCCTATGAGCCCTGGTCAAAGGTAATGCACTACGTAGGGAATAGGGTGCCATTTGGGATGTAGTCGGTATCTTTACTGTACCAGAAGCGGATGTCTGTTAAGCTGCAACATCTCCCTTCGCTGTTCCTATCACGCCAAATAACAAACATCTACAGAGCAGTTAGAGCGTTCAAGAGAAATACACACACACACACACACACACACACACACGGGAGGCATAAAAAGCTCCATGTGTATCTTCCATCACATTTTCACATATTCACGATAGGTCTGCATTTAAATTGCATCAAATGACCATGTCTGCTCTTGGTGGCCCTGTGTGAGTAAGAGTAATGGGGAGGGAGGCAGGGAGAGCCCACTCACTAATGGACATATTTAGCGGGACCATCAATCATATCTGGCTGTGAAAGACTTCCTCATCATTCATATAGAGATGGGCGTGGTGACACTCTTTAAAACAAACTATTTTCTCACCGCAGCTCCGACTCCGGAGCCCGCCCAACGCCTGCTTTTAAGGAAATCGATAATGCTAATGAATGAAACTGATTTATTTGGTGTTGATAAATTAATGGTCTGTAGCTTATTAGACATATATTAATGTGTTATGAATGGTTAGTAATAAGAAGAGGAAAAAGCAACCAGGTCCAATGAAATGGAGCCCTGTCACTACGTACAACAGCTCCAACTCTTGCTGTCACTTAGACCACTAAGTAAGTTACAATGGCTCACCAACTGGGACAGTATTTCTCTACTGACATTGCATTGGCTGAAGAGAGATGACAGCTAGCCAATGAACACAGTATACGTCTCTTGGGATATGCCCTAAATGGCACCATAATCACTTATAGTGCACTAGGAAATAGGGTGCCATAGGACATAGATAGGGGACATTTTGGACGCAGCCTTGGCCTATGGCAGCCTGAGAAATGGGCAAAAATGGACAGAAAACGATGGAAAAGTATGTGAGTAGAAGATGAAGTGGACATTAGTCAGCTATCTGTCTAATTCCATAATGTCTGTCTCTATATCCAGAGATACATACAATGAAGGCAGAGAGGCTAAGACACAAAGCCATACATCACATTTATCTCCATCTACTTCCTGAAATGCAGTCGAACACACACACACACACACACACACACACACACACAGGACACTTATGCGCAGAACACACACGGACACACATATATTCACTCATACAAATACGCCCGCACAGATGCACACACACAGACTAAAGAGGAAGAGATAAGAGGGAGGATGAAGGGGAAGATTGATAAGGGAGGGAGAGAGGAAGAAAAGAGAGGGGAGGGAGGGAGAGAGGAAGTAGAAGGGAGGGGAGGGAGGGAGAGAGAAAGAAAAGAGAGGGGAGGGAGGGAGAGAGGAAGCAGAAGGGAGGGGAGGGAGGGAGAGAGGAAGTAGAAGGGAGGGGAGGGAGAGAGGAAGAAAAGAGAGAGGAGGGAGAGAGGAAGTAGAAGGGGGGGAAAGGAGGGAGAGAGGAAGAAAATAGAGGGGGAGGGAGGGAGAGAGGAAGTAGAAGGGAGGGAGGGAGAGAGGAAGTAGAAGGGAGGGGGGAGGGAGAGAGGAAGTAGAAGGGAGGAGGGAGGGAGAGAGGAAGAAAAGAGAGGGGAGGGAGAGAGGAAGTAGAAGGGAGGGGAGGGAGGGAGAGAGGCAGAAAAGAGAGGGGAGGGAAGGAGAGAGGAAGTAGAAGGGGGGAGGGAGGGAGAGAGGAAGAAAAGAGAGGGGGAGGGAGAGAGGAAGAAAAGAGAGGGGAGGGAGAGAGAGAGGAAAGAGAGGGAGGGAGGGAGAGAGAGAGGAAGAAAAGAGAGGGGAGGTAGTGAGAGAGGAAGAAAAGAGAGGGGAGGGAGGGAGAGAGGAAGTAGAAGGGAGGGGAGGGATGGAGAGAGGAAGAGAGGGGAGGGAGGGAAAGAGGAAGTAGAAGGGAGGGGAGGGAGGGAGAGAGGAAGTAGAAGGGAGGGGGGAGAGAGGAAGAAAAGATAGGGGAGGGAGAGAGGAAGAAAGGGGAGGGAGGGAGAGAGGAAGTAGAAGGGAGGGGAGGGAGGGAGAGAGGAAGAAAGGAGAGGGGAGGGAGGAAAGAGGAAGTAGAAGGGAGGGGAGGGAGGGAGAAAGAAAGGAGAGGGGAGGGAGGGAGAGAGGAAGTAGAAGGGAGGGAAGGGAGGGAGAGAGGAAGAAAAGAGAGGGGAGGGAGAGAGGAAGAAAATAGAGGGGAGGGAGGGAGAGAGGAAGTAGAAGGGAGGGGAGGGAGGGAGAGAGGAAGAAAGGAGAGGGGAGGGAGGGAGAGAGGAAGTAGAAGGGAGGGAGGGAGGGAGAGAGGAAGAAAAGAGAGGGGAGGAGAGAGGAAGAAAAGAGAGGGGAGGGAGGGAGAGAGAGGAAGAAAAGAGAGGGGAGGGAGAGAGGAAGTAGTAGGGAGGGGAGGGAGGGAGAGAGAAAGAAAAGAGAGGGAGGGACGGAGAGAGGAAGTAGAAGGGAGGGAGGGAGGGAGAGGGAGGGAGAGAGGAAGTAGAAGGGGGAGGGAGGGAGAGAGGAAGAAAAGAGAGGGGAGGGAGGGAGAGAGGAAGAAAAGAGAGGGGAGGGAGGGAGAGAGGAAGTAGAAGGGGGAGGGGGAGGAAGAAAAGAGAGGGGAGGGAGGGAGAAAGGAAGTAGAAGGGAGGGGAGGGAGGGAGAGAGGAAGAAAAGAGAGGGGAGGGAGGGAGAGAGGAAGAAAGGAGAGGGGAGGGAGAGAGGAAGAAAAGAGAGGGGGGAGAGAGAGAGGAAGAAAAGAGAGGGGAGGGAGGGAGAGAGAGAGGGAGAAAAGAGAGGGGAGGGAGGGAAAGAGGAAGTAGAAGGGGGGAGGGAGGGAGAGAGGAAGAAAAGAGAGGGGAGAGAGGAAGAAAAGAGACTGGGGGGAGGGAGAGAGGAAGTAGAAGGGAGGGGAGGGAGGGAGAGGGGAATTAGAACGGGGGAGGGAGAGAGAGAGGAAGAAAAGAGAGGGGAGGGAGGGAGAGAGGAAGCAGAAGGGAGGGGAGGGAGGGAGAGAGGAAGTAGAAGGGAGGGGAGGGAGAGAGGAAGAAAAGAGAGAGGAGGGAGAGAGGAAGTAGAAGGGAGGGGAAGGAGGGAGAGAGGAAGAAAATAGAGGGGAGGGAGGGAGAGAGGAAGTAGAAGGGAGGGGAGGGAGAGAGGAAGTAGAAGGGAGGGGGAAGGGAGAGAGGGAAGTAGAAGGGAGGGAGGAGAGAGGAAGAAAAGAGAGGGAGGGAGAGAGGAAGTAGAGGAGGGGAGGGAGGGAGAGAGGAAGAAAGGGAGGGAGGGAGGGAGAGAGGAAGTAGAAGGGAGGGGGAGGGAGGGAGAGAGGAAGAAGAGAGAGAGAGAGGAGAAGGATGGGGAGAGAGGAAGTAGAAGGGAGGGGAGGGAGGGAGAGAGGAAAGAGAAAGAGAGGGGGAGGGAGAGAGGAAGTAGAAGGGAGGGGAGGGAGGGAGAGAGGAAGAAAAGAGAGGGGAGGGAAGGAGAGAGGAAGTAGAAGGGGGGAGGGAGGGAGAGAGGAAGAAAAGAGAGGGGAGGGAGGGAGAGAGGAAGAAAAGAGAGGGGAGGGAGGGAGAGAGGAAGTAGAAGGGAGGGGAGGGAGGGAGAGAGGAAGAAAAGAGAGGGGAGGGAGTTAGAGAGGAAGAACAGAGAGGGGAGGGAGAGAGGAAGAAAAGAGAGGGGAGGGAGGGAGAGAGGAAGTAGAAGAGAGGGGAGGGAGGGAGAGAGGAAGTAGAAGGGAGGGATGACAATGCTTTAGAAGAGAGAAGAGGGAAGTTTCCCTTGGGGGCTGTCGTGTTCGAAAGAGGAAGAGTGAGAAAGACAGACTGACAGACAGTGACAAATGGACAGACAGGCGGATAGAGTGACAGGCAAGCTGACAGACAGACAGAGAGATAGAGAGGGAAGGGAGAGAGAGAGGGGGAGAGAGGAAGAAAAGAGAGGGAGGGAGGGAGAGAGGAAGAAAAGAGGGGAGGGAGGGAGAGAGGAAGTAGAAGGGAGGGGAGGGAGGGAGAGAGGAAGAAAGAGGGGAGGGAGGGAGAGAGGAAGAGAAGGGAGGGAGGGAGGGAGAGGAAGAAAAGAGGGGGAGGGAGGGAGAGAGGGAGTAGAAGGGAGGGGAGGGAGGGAGAGAGGAAGAAAAGAGAGGGAGGGAGGGAGAGATGAAGTAGAAGGGGGAGGGAGGGAGAGAGGAAGTAGAAGGGAGGGAGGGAGGGAGAGAGGAAGTAGAAGGGGGGAAGGAGGGAGAGAGGAAGAAAAGAGAGTGGAGGGAGGGAGAGAGGAAGTAGAAGGGAGGGGGGAGGGAGAGAGAGAGGAAAGAGAGGGGAGGGAGGGAGAGAGGAAGAAAAGAGAGGGGAGGGAGTGAGAGGAAGTAGAAGGTGGGAGGGAGGGAGAGAGGAAGTAGAAGGGAGGGGAGGGAGGGAGAGAGGAAGAAAGGAGAGGGGAGGGAGGGGAAGAGGAAGTAGAAGGGAGGGGAGGGTGGGAGAGAGGAAGAAAGGAGAGGGGAGGGAGGGAGAGAGGAAGTAGAAGGGAGGGAAGGGAGGGGAGGGAGGGAGAGAGGAAGAAAAGAGAGGGGAGGGAGGGAGAGAGGAAGAAAGGAGAGTGGAGGGAGGGAGAGAGGAAGTAGAAGGGAGGGATGACAATGCTTTAGAAGAGAGAAGAGGGAAGTTTCCCTTGGGGGCTGTCGTGTTCGAAAGAGGAAGAGTGAGAAAGACAGACTGACAGACAGTGACAAATGGACAGACAGACGGATAGAGTGACAGGCAAGCTGACAGACAGAGAGATAGAGAGAGAAGGGAGAGAGAGAGGGGGGGGGGAGAAACATGAAGGAGAGAGCCATTGCGGAGGTTTCCCATGCCGAGCAGTTAGTGATGTTAATGACGTTAACGATCAGACCCACAATGCTCTGGTGTCTGGCCTCCACCCAGCACCTGATAGGACAGGGAGGAGGGGACAAGATAAAGAAAAGAGAGAGGTGCGGAGGGAGGGAGGGAGAGAGAGAGAGAATGAGAGGGAGTGGAGAGGGAAGGAGAGAGAACGTGGGAAAAGAGAGTGGTGGAAGGAGGGGGAGAGAGAAAAGAGGGAGGAAGGGAGGGGGAGAGAAGAAAGAGGGAGGAAGGGAGGGGTAGAGAAGAAAGAGGGAGGAAGGGAGGGGGTGAGAAGAAAGAAAAAGGTGTGGAGCCAGAAAATCAATCTAGCTTGAGCTCTGGTGTTACAACTTGCATCGTTAAAGGGCAGCGAAGTTGGTGGATGGCTGCGAATCAAACGAGGAACCCTACTTCTCTTTCAGCTGTTTAAATGGTTTAATACCCAACATATTTTCTGCTTTTTAACAGGAAAATGATCCAATGTGGTAATGTTAAAGTGGTGTGACCTATGGACAGATCAATTCTGTATATTCCCTGAAGTGCCATTAGAGGCAGATACAAGCCAATAATCTGCCTCTGAAATCTCTGTCCCATCGCTCTTAGGATGACAGTTACTGCTTGGCATCATTCTACATTGTGACTCACTATTCCATACAACTCTGTATATTTTCACAGTCAACAGGCAGCTATTCATATCACCTGCAAATTCCTATTGTGAATTGAAACTCTGTACTCCCACTGCAGTGCTACTGTTCTGTGTCTGACTCACTTACATTTACATTTTAGTCGACGCTCTTATCCAGAGCGACTTACAGTTAGTGAATACATTTTTTTTATATACTGGCCCCCCGTGGGAATCGAACCCACAACCCTGGCGTTGCAAACGCCATGCTCTATCAACTGAGCTACATCCCTGCAGGCCATTCCCTCCCCTACCCTGGACGACACTGGGCCAATTGTGCGCCGCCCATGAGTCTCCCGGTCGCGGCCGGCTGCGACAGAGCCTGGATTCGAACCAGGATCTCTAGTGGCACAGTTAGCACTGCGATGCAGTGCCTTAGACCACTGCGCCACTCAGGAGTACACTTAGCCGAGGAGAGACAGTGTGTGGCTGCCAATGCCTTACACATGCACGTGCAAGCGCTTACACACACACACATCTCTCTCAGCAGTTTTTGAAGACAGCTCCATTCATCTGTGTGTTTATCAGCAAGTGAGTGTTTATCAGTGCGTGTGTGTTTGTGTGTGTGTGTTTATCAATGAGTGTGTGATATTGAGTGTGTGTATGTGTTTATCAGCGAGTGTGTGTGTTGTTGGCACGGCAGTGTGACAGAGATGGATGGGGTGGAGTGACCCTGCGAGGGACTGGTGTTCTCTTGCGTCAGTGCCCCCTGAACCCTGTGTGGTGGGCAGCGGTGGGCACGCTCTCCCACAGTCCATTAGTTAATGACCGCTGTACCGTCCGCCCGTCGAGCACCAGTGTGTGAGGTGTACAGTCTATGTGCTGTCTCCTTAAACATTTGTATGGAGCAGAGTATTTTACCACGTCAGCAGCAATGCACAGGATGAGAGAAGAGAACATCAACAGAGGATAGTCATTTAGCAGACGCTCTTAACCAGAGCGACTTACAGTTAGTGAGTGCATACATTTTTCATACTTGCCCCCCGTGGGAATCGAACCCACAACCCTGGCGTTGCAACCGCCATGCTCTACCAACTGAGCTACAGGAGGCCTGACAGAAGGAGAAAAAGAAGGAGAGCAGAGGAAGCAGGTTTTTGCCTGACAGTACCTAGTTGTTTTATTACCACAGTTCAATGAGGCAGCACAGACACTGAGAACAGAGGGAAGAGAGAAAAGTGTCAATTATCCTGTATGAGGGTGAAGTCTCTCTCTCTCTCTCTCTCTCTCTCTCTCTCTCTCTCTCTCTCTCTCTCTCTCTCTCTCTCTCTCTCTCTCTCTCTCTCTCTCTCTGCAGTGGGACATGGACCACAATGCTAATCGGCTTTCTCAAAAACACTGTCTCACATTCCCTTTTTCCATAATCTATCTCTATATACGTCCCTGTCAATTCCCACGGGGCAAGTAACTTAATGATCTCTCACACACACACACACACACCCTGTTTCACAGCTGTTCCCCATACAGATACAAACAAATGAAAGACCTGACATATTTAGTATTCTCACTGTCATATTCGGTGACATGTGACACTGTGTGTTGACAAAGAAATGCTATGGGTGTTCTGACATATTGTGTGTGTGATTAAGCTCGCTCTCTCTCTGGCAGGCCCTGTCTCGTCACCTTCTTCTGGGTGACATTCCTAATTAGGGACTGGAGGACAGTGTGTGTGTGACAGGCCGCGGCGCACACGGCCGTAAATGTCACCGTCACCCACGTCAGCCGGCGTCGCCGCAACAACAGGAAACACCTTAGGTGCCTTGGCAACCTAGCGAAGGCACGCTGTTTAGTCTCCGTGGGCGACCAGCATCTGAGAGAGTTGGTGGGAACTCTTCTGTTTTTCTTGTCTTTCTCTCCCTTTCTCTCTCAGTATTTATCTCTCTCTCTCTCAGTATCTCTCTCTTTCTACTTTTCTCTCACAGTATCTCTCTCTCGTGTAATCATATCCTTTACACCATAGGCTCCCAATCTAATCTCATGCATCAATACTCTTTAATTAATCTGATTTGCTGGGAGTTGCTCTCTCTCTCTCTCTGATTCTGTCCTAAATTTATTCGTGCCCCCACTACACAAGCACACACAGTCAGTGCATGCACCCACACACCAACCATTCCCCCTTGCTCTGCAATCACCTGAAATGCCACACGGTGAAATGTTAGTCTTAATCATTTCCCCCATTCATTTGTACCACTGCTGTTTCCACCTCCTGCATAATCATCTCAAACTGCTCTAATCAACAGTAGCACCCAGACAAAAACAACTACAGACAGACAGACTGCCATGTCCTAGTGTGGTCTGTAGTGAGTCTACCACAAAGGGAGACAGGGAGAGCAGTGGTGTGGTCTCTTTCTCTCTCTCCACCAACCAGCAAGGCTACCCCCATGGTTTACAGTTGCAGCAGGTGCTTCCTGCTCCATCTGTTCATCCCCTTTTATTCTCTCTCTCTCAGGGTTGGGGAGTAACTGATTTATATGTAGACAGAAAGTAACTGATTAAATGTAATGTTACAAAAAAACTAATCATTTATGTTACCAGTAAACATATTGTAATCAGATTACAGATACTTTTGAAAAACTAGATGATTACTTCTGAGATTGCTTTTAAATTCAGAAAGGATGTTTGCGAAAAATAATACATTATGACATGTTTCTGTTTTCTCAATGACATTCAATTCAGCATTGAAAAAAGGCGTACATTTAAGTTTGTTCCACCTGAGCGAGTCTGACAACAAGTCAGAGACCACTATGATGACACACCAAATGATGACCACCAATCAGAGACCACTATCGTGACACACCAAATGATGACCACCAATCAGAGACGACTATCGTGACACACCAAATGCGTTTGATGGATCCTTTTTTTCTTCTTCTAATGCCTCTTAAGGGAAAACGAATCCAAAAGTAACTGAAAGTAATCGGATTACGTTACTGAGTTTGGGTAATCCAAAAGTTACGTCGCTGACTGATCACAATTTTGGACAGGTAACTAGTAACTAACAGATTACATTTAGAAAGTAACTGTGACGAGTACTGGGTATACGAAGAGGCAGGACGCAGACGCAGGAATTAACAAGGTAAAGATTTACTTAACAATGATAAAGAGAATAACAAAGCGCAATTAAACAACACGACGCTAACAATTACACACAACAATGAACTAACAGTCCAGGGCTATATAGTGGTGGTGATGAGATGATGAGGTGCAGGTGCGCTGGAGGTGATTAGGGTGCATTGGGTTTCTATTCCTGTGTTTGCCGAGGTGGTGCGCTCAGACCGGTGGCTCAGTAGACCGGTGAATCAGAGCACCGGAGGGGAGCAACGGGAGGAGACGTGACAGTAACCTACCCAAACCTCCATCCAACCTTTTTATGTCAGATAAAAAATGTCACGACAGGCCTGATGGAAACAGCAAATTTGTCGGTAAACTTTCCAAATGTCGACAAAACAAAATACGCTAGAGAAGCTGGGATCTTTTTGTGTCTGTCAAATTTATTCAATTATGATGATTGATTGATGCTTGGCTGCCGTTTGACAAATACAATCTCATCATGTAGGCAAGCTTACCCGCACTTAATCGCTGTTGGCTAGAGTGCACGTGCCAAGACCAGAGTGGGCACATTCGCAATATCATTTTTTGGGGGGACAAAACCACCAGTAGAGTTGAAAATGCGATGGAAACGCATTTAACTTGTATTTCTTATTCGGTACATTGGAATTTAACTGCAAAGGTTTTTTTATGTGCACTACGTCATCACGCAACTAGTCAATTTGATAGAAACACATCTCTGGAGGGAAAATGCACATATTGGTTTTAGTCACCAATTGAATGGAAACCTAGCTAGTGACTCACTCATTATCATCATGTCTTTAGTTTCCCTGCAGCAAAGTCTGAGTCAGGGGCTGTCAGGTTGAATACTGTATCACACAACCCTCCACTCACACAGGCTTGTGCAGTCTCATCAAGTCTATTTGGCTCTTTCCTGGAGAAAGGCCACCGGATAAAAAAAAGTGGTCAGTTAAAGAGTTTTTCCAAGCATCTGGCAACCCCAATGGTTCATCATCAGTCTAATCATTACCATCATGCAATACGAGGGGAAACATTAGTAATTACTTCCACCCTCCGGTCCCTAGAGTTTAGTTTAAAAGATGGGTTTTAGAGGAGAGGAGAGGAGAAGAGAGGGGGATGGGGGGGATTTTCAATAAGGTGATCGACTTCTTATTATTCTCTCTCTGTCTCTCTTCTCTCTCTATCCCCAAACTCTCTCTGTCTCTCTTCACTCTCTCTATCCCCACACTCTCTCTGTCTCTCTTCTCTCTCTCTATCTCCACACTCTCTCTGTCTCTCTTCTCTCTCTCTATCCCCACACTCTCTCTGTCTCTCTCTATCTCCACACTCTCTCTGTCTCTCTTCTCTCTCTCTATCCCCACACTCTCTGTCTCTCTTCTCTCTCTCTATCTCCACACTCTCTCTGTCTCTCTTCTCTCTCTCTATCCCCACACTCTCTCTCTCTCCTCTCTATCCCCACAC
This sequence comes from Coregonus clupeaformis, assembly GCF_020615455.1. Lineage (NCBI taxonomy): Eukaryota > Metazoa > Chordata > Actinopteri > Salmoniformes > Salmonidae > Coregonus > Coregonus clupeaformis. The sequence continues at coordinate 4,179,722 of NC_059207.1, read as the reverse complement.
TCTCTCTCTCTCTTCACTCTCTCTATCCCCACCCTCTCTCGGTCTCTCTTCTCTCTCTCTATCCCCACACTATCTCTGTCTGTCTTCTCTCTCTCTATCCCCACACTCTCTCTGTCTCTCTTCACTCTCTTTATCCCCGCACTCTCTCTCTCTCTCCTCTCTCTCTATCCCCGCACTCTCTCTCTCCTCTCTCTCTCTATCCCCTCACTCTCTCTCTCTCTCCACATCCCTGCACTCTCTCTGTCTCTCTCTCTCTATCCCCACACTCTCTCTGTCTCTCTTCTCTCTCTCTCTATCCCCACACTCTCTCTCTCTCTTCACTCTCTCTATCCCCACCCTCTCTCGGTCTCTCTTCTCTCTCTCTATCCCCACACTCTCTCTGTCTCTCTTCACTCTCTTTATCCCCGCACTCTCTCTGTCTCTCTTCACTCTCTCTATCCCCGTACTCTCTCTGTCTCTCTTCTCTCTCTCTATCCCTACACTCTCTCTGTCTCTCTTCAATGTCTCTATCCCCGTACTCTCTCTGTCTCTCTTCTCTCTCTCTATCCCTGCACTCTCTCTGTCTCTCTTCTCTCTCTCTATCCCCGCACTCTCTCTGTCACTCTCTTCTCTATCCCCCTACTCTCTCTGTCTCTCTCTTCTCTATCCCCGCACTCTCTCTGTCTCTCTTCACTCTCTCTATCCGGAAAATTTCTCTGTCTCTCTTCTCTCTCTCTATCCCCACACTATCTCTGTCTCTCTTCTCTCTCTCTATCCCCACACTCTCTCTGTCTCTCTTCACTCTCTCTTATCCCTCGCGACTCTCTGTCTCTCTTCACTCTCTCTATCCCCGTGACTCCCTCTGTCTCTCTTCTCTCTCTCTCCCCTGCACTCTCTCTGTCACTCTCTTCTATCCCCTAATCTCTCTGTCTCTCTCTTCTCTATCCCCGCACTCTCTCTGTCTCTCTTTCACTTCTCTATCCGCACAATTTCTCTGTCTCTCTCTCTCTCTATCCCTATACTCTCTCTGTCTCTCTTCACTCTCTCTATCCCCGCACTCTCTCTGTCTCTTCTTTCTCTCTCTGTCCCCACCTCTCTCTGTCTCTCTTCACTCTCTCTATCCCTCTCTCTGTCTCTCTTCTCTCTCTCTATCCGCACAATTTCTCTGTCTCTCTTCTCTCTCTCTATCCCCACACTCTCTCTCTCTCTTCTCTCTCTCTATCCCCACACTATCTCTGTCTCTCTTCTCTCTCTCTCTATCCCCACACTCTCTGCTCTCTCTCTTCTCTATCCCCGCACTCTCTCTGTCTCTCTTCACTCTCTCTATCCGCACAATTTCTCTGTCTCTCTTCTCTCTCTCTATCCCCATACTCTCTCTGTCTCTCTTCACTCTCTCTATCCCCGCACTCTCTCTGTCTCTCTTCTCTCTCTCTGTCCCCACACTCTCTCTGTCTCTCTTCACTCTCTCTATCCCCGTACTCTCTCTGTCTCTCTTCTCTCTCTGTCTCTCTTCTTCTCTCTATCCCGCACTCTCTCGGTCTCTCTTCTCTCTACCCCACACTCTCTGTCTCTCTTCACTCTCTTTATCCCCGCACTCTCTCTCTCTCTCCTCTCTATCTCTGCACTCTCTCTCCTCTCTCTCTCATCCCCTCACTCTCTCTCTCTCTCTCCACATCCCTGCACTCTCTGTCTCTCTCTCTCTATCCCCACACTCTCTCTGTCTCTCTTCTCTCTCTCTTCTATCCCCACACTCTCTCTCTCTTCCTCTCTCTATCCCCACCCTCTCTCGGTCTCTCTTCTCTCTCTCTCCCCACACTCTCTCTGTCTCTCTTCACTCTCTTTATCCCCGCACTCTCTCTGTCTCTCTTCACTCTCTATCCCCGTACTCTCTCTGTCTCTCTTCTCTCTCTATCCCTACACTCTCTCGTCTCTCTTCAATGTCTCTATCCCGACTCTCTCTGTCTCTCTTCTCTCTCTCTATCCCTGCACTCTCTCTGTCTCTCTTCTCTCTCTCTATCCCCGCACTCTCTCCTGTCACTCTCTTCTCTATCCCCCTACTCTCTCTGTCTCTCTCTTCTCTATCCCCGCACTCTCTCTGTCTCTCTTCACTCTCTCTATCCGGAAAATTTCTCTGTCTCTCTTCTCTCTCTCTATCCCCACACTATCTCTGTCTCTCTTCTCTCTCTCTCTATCCCCACACTCTCTCTGTCTCTCTTCACTCTCTTTATCCCCGCACTCTCTCTGTCTCTCTTCACTCTCTCTATCCCCGTACTCCCTCTGTCTCTCTTCTCTCTCTCTATCCCCGCACTCTCTCTGTCACTCTCTTCTCTATCCCCCTACTCTCTCTGTCTCTCTCTTCTCTATCCCCGCACTCTCTCTGTCTCTCTTCACTCTCTCTATCCGGAAAATTTCTCTGTCTCTCTTCTCTCTCTCTATCCCCACACTCTCTCTGTCTCTCTTCTCTCTCTCTGTCCCCACACTCTCTCTGTCTCTCTTCACTCTCTCTATCCCCGTACTCTCTCTGTCTCTCTTCTCTCTCTCTATCCGCACAATTTCTCTGTCTCTCTTCTCTCTCTCTATCCCCACACTCTCTCTCTCTCTTCTCTCTCTCTATCCCCACACTATCTCTGTCTCTCTTCTCTCTCTCTCTATCCCCACACTCTCTCTGTCTCTCTCTTCTCTATCCCCGAACTCTCTCTGTCTCTCTTCACTCTCTCTATCCGCACAATTTCTCTGTCTCTCTTCTCTTTCTCTATCCCCATACTCTCTCTGTCTCTCTTCACTCTCTCTATCCCCGCACTCTCTCTGTCTCTCTTCTCTCTCTCTATCCCCACACTCTCTCTGTCTCGCTTCACTCTCTCTATCCCCGTACTCTCTCTGTCTCTCTTCTCTCTCTGTCTCTCTTCATTCTCTCTATCCCCGCACTCTCTCGGTCTCTCTTCTCTCTCTCTATCCCCACACTCTCTCTGTCTCTCTTCACTCTCTTTATCCCCGCACTCTCTCTGTCTCTCTTCACTCTCTCTATCCCCGTACTCTCTCTGTCTCTCTTCTCTCTCTCTATCCCCTACACTCTCTCTCTGTCTCTCTTCAATGTCTCTATCCCCGTACTCTCTCTGTCTCTCTTCTCTCTCTCTATCCCTGCACTCTCTCTGTCTCTCTTCTCTCTCTCTATCCCCGCACTCTCTCTGTCACTCTCTTCTCTATCCCCCTACTCTCTCTCTCTCTCTTCTCTATCCCCGACTCTCTCTGTCTCTCTTCCACTCTCTATCCGGAAAATTTCTCTGTCTCTTTTCTCTCTCTCTCTATCCCCACACTATCTCTGTCTCTCTTCTCTCTCTCTCTATCCCCACACTCTCTCTGTCTCTCTTCACTCTCTTTATCCCCGCACTCTCTCTGTCTCTCTTCACTCTCTCTATCCCCGTACTCCCTCTGTCTCTCTTCTCTCTCTCTATCCCTCTCTGTCACTCTCTTCTCTATCCCCTAATCTCTCGTCTCTCTCTTCTATCCCCACACTCTCTGTCTCTCTTCAACTCTCTATCCGCACAATTTCTCTTGTCTCTCTTCTCTCTCTCTATCCCCATACTCTCTCTTGTCTCTCTTCACTCTCTCCCCTCTCTCTCTGTCTCTCTTCTCTCTCTCTGTCCCCACACTCTCTCTGTCTCTCTCACTCTCTCTCCCCGTACTCTCTGTCTCTCTTCTCTCTCTATCCGCACAATTTCTCTGTCTCTCTTCTCTCTATCCCCACACTCTCTCTCTCTCTTCTCTCTCTCTATCCCCACACTATCTCTGTCTCTCTTCTCTCTCTCTATCCCCACACTCTCTCTGTCTCTCTCTCTCTATCCCGAACTCTCTCTGTCTCTCTTCACTCTCTCTATCCTCCACATTTCTCTGTCTCTCTTCTCTTTCTCTATCCCCATACTCTCTCTGTCTCTCTTCACTCTCTCTATCCCCGCACTCTCTCTGTCTCTCTTCTCTCTCTCTATCCCCACACTCTCTCTGTCTCGCTTCACTCTCTCTATCCCCGTACTCTCTCTGTCTCTCTTCTCTCTCTGTCTCTCTTCATTCTCTCTATCCCCGCACTCTCTCGGTCTCTTTCTCTCTCTATCCCGCACTCTCTCTGTCTCTCTTTCTCTCTCTATCCCCACTCTCTGTCTCTCTCTATCCCCACACTCTCTCTGTCTCTCTTCTCTCTCTCTATCCCCATACTCGCTCTGTCTCTCTTCTCTCTCTCTATCCCCGCACTCTCTCTGTCGCTCTCTTCTCTATCCCCACACTCTCTCTGTCTCTCTCTTCTCTATCCCCACACTCTCTCTGTCTCTCTTCTCTCTCTCTATCCCCACACTCTCTCTGTCTCTCTCTACACTATCCCCGCACTCCCTCTGTCTCTCTCTTCTCTATCCCCACACTCTCTCTGTCTCTTTTCTCTCTCTCTATCCCCACACTCTCTCTGTCTCTCTCTACACTATCCCCGCACTCTCTCTGTCTCTCTCTTTATCACCACACTCTCTCTATCTCACTTCTCTCTCTCTCTATCCCCACACTCTCTCTGTCTCTCTCTTCTCTATCCCCGCACTCTCTCTGTCTCTCTCTTCTCTATCCCCACACTCTCTATGTCTCTCTTCGCTCTCTCTATCCCCACACTCTCTCTGTCTCTCTTCTCTCTCTATATCCCCACACTCTCTCTGTCTCTCTCTTCTCTATCCCCACACTCTCTCTGTCTCTCTCTTCTCTATCCCCACACTCTCTCTGTCTCTCTTCACTCTCTCTATCCCCACACTCTCTCTGTCTCTCTTCTCTCTCTCTTTCCCCGCAATCTCTCTGTCTCTCTTCTCTCTCTCTCTATCCCCACACTCTCTCTGTCTCTCTTCATTCTCTCTATCCCCGCACTCTCTCTGTCTCTCTTCTCTCTCTCTATCCCCACACTCTCTCTGTCTCTCTTCACTCCCTCTATCTCCACACTCTCTCTGTCTCTCTTCTCTCTCTCTATCCCCACACTCTCTCTGTCTCTCTTCACTCTCTCTATCCCCACAATCTCTCTGTCTCTCTCTCTCTCTATCCCCGCACTCTCTCTGTCTCTCTTCACTCTCTCATCCCCACAATCTCTCTGTCTCTCTTCTCTCTCTCTAACCCCACACTCTCTCTGTCTCTCTTCTCTCTCTCTATCCCCGCACTCTCTCTGTCTCTCTCCTCTATCCCCACACTCTCTCTGTCTCTCTCTTCTCTATCCCGCACTCTCTCTGTCTCTCTCTTCTCTATCCCCACACTCTCTATGTCTCTCTTCTCTCTCTCTATCCCCACACTCTCTCTGTCTCTCTTCTCTCTCTATATCCCCACACTCTCTCTGTCTCTCTTCTCTCTCTCTTTCCCCGCAATCTCTCTGTCTCTCTTCTCTCTCTCTATCCCCGCACTCTCTGTCTCTCTCTTCTCTATCCCCACACTCTCTCTGTCTCTTTTCACTCTCTCTATCCCCACACTCTCTCTGTCTCTCTTCTCTCTCTCTTTCCCCGCAATCTCTCTGTCTCTCTTCTCTCTCTCTATCCACACACTCTCTCTGTCTCTCTTCATTCTCTCTATCCCCGCACTCTCTCTGTCTCTCTTCTCTCTCTCTATCCCCACACTCTCTCTGTCTCTCTTCTCTCTCTCTATCCCCACACTTCTCTCTGTCTCTCTTCTCTATCTCTATCCCTACTCTCTGCTCTCTCTTCTCTATCCCCACTCTCTCGGTCTCTCTTCTCTCTCTCTCCCCACACTCTCTCTGTCTCTCTTCTCTCTCTCTATCCACACTCTCTGTCTCTCTTCACTCTCTCTATCCCACATCTCTCTCTCTCTCTCTCTCTCTACCCACTCCTCTCTGTCTCTCTTCACTCTCTCCTATCCCCACAATCTCTCTCTCTCTCTCTCTCTCTCTACCCCACATCTCTCGTCTTCTGTCCCCACATATCTCTCTCTCTCTCTCTATCCCCACACTCTCTCTGTCTCTCTTCTCTCTCTATCCCCACACTCTCTCTCTCTTCACTCTCTCTATCCCTGCACTCTCTCTGTCTCTCTCTTCTCTATCCCCCTACTCTCTCTGTCTCTCTCTTCTCTATCCCCACACTCTCTCTCTCTCTCTCTATCCCCACACTCTCTCTGTCTCTCTTCTCTCTCTCTCTATCCCCACACTCTCTCTGTCTCTCTTCTCTCTCTCTCTATCCCCACACTCTCTGTCTCTCTTCACTCTCTCTATCCCCGCACTCTCTCTGTCTCTCTTCACTCTCTCTATCCCCACAATTTCTCTGTCTCTCTTCACACTCTCTATCCCTGTACTCTCTCTGTCTCTCTTCTCTCTCTCTATCCCTGCACTCTCTCTGTCTCTCTTCACTCTCTCTATCCCCGTACTCTCTCTGTCTCTCTTCTCTCTCTCTATCCCAACACTCTCTCTGTCTCTCTTCATTATCTCTATCCCCGCACTCTCTCGGTCTCTCTTCTCTCTCTCTATCCCCACACACTCTCTATCTCTCTTCTCTCTCTCTATCCCCGCACTCTCTCTGTCTCTCTTCTCTCTCTCTATCCCCACACTCTCTCCGTCTCTCTCTTTATCCCCAAACTCTCTCTGTCTCTCATCTCTCTCTATCCCCACACTCTCTCTGTCTCTCTTCTCTCTCTCTATCCCCGCACTCTCTCTGTCTCTCTTCACTCTCTCTATCTCCACACTCTCTCTGACTCTCTTCTCTCTCTCTATCCCCAAACTCTCTCTGTCTCTCTTCTCTCTCTCTATCCCCACACTCTCTCTGTCTCTCTCTTCTCTATCCCCGCACTCTCTCTGTCTCTCTTCACTCTCTCTATCCCCACAATCTCTCTGTCTCTCTCTATCCCGCACTCTCTCTGTCTCTCTTCACTCTCTCTATCCCCACAATCTCTCTGTCTCTCTTCTCTCTCTCTATCCCCACACTCTCTCTGTCTCTCTTCTCTCTCTCTATCCCCACACTCTCTCTGTCTCTCTTCTCTCTCTCTATCCCCGCACTCTCTCTGTCTCTCTCTTCTCTATCCCCACACTCTCTTGGTCTCTCTTCTCTCTCTCTATCCCCACACTCTCTCTGTCTCTCTTCTCTCTCTCTATCCCCACACTCTCTCTGTCTCTCTTCACTCTCTCTATCCCCACAATCTCTCTGTCTCTCTCTCTCTCTATCCCCGCACTCTTTCTGTCTCTCTTCACTCTCTCTATCCCCACAATCTCTCTGTCTCTCTTCTCTCTCTCTATCCCCACACTCTCTCTGTCTCTCTTCTCTCTCTCTATCCCCGCACTCTCTCTGTCTCTCTTCTCTCTCTCTATCCCCACACTCTCTCTGTCTCTCTTCTCTCTCTCTATCCCCACACTCTCTCTGTCTCTCTCTCTCTAGCCCCGCACTCTCTCTGTCTCTCTTCACTCTCTATCCCCACACTCTCTCTGTCTCTCTTCTATCTCTCTATCCCCGCACTCTCTCTGTCTCTCTTCACTCTCTCTATTTTCACACTCTCTCTGACTCTCTTCTCTCTCTCTATCCCCAAACTCTCTCTGTCTCTCTTCTCTCTCTCTATTCCTGCACTCTCTCTGTCTCTCTCTCTCTCTATCCTCGCACTCTCTCTGTCTCTCTCTTCTCTATCCACGCACTCTCTCTGTCTCTCTTCTCTCTCTTTATTCCCACACTCTCTCTGTTTCTCTCCTCTCTCTCTATCCCCGCACTCTCTCTGTCTCTTTTCACTCTCTCTATCTCCACACTCTCTCTGTCTCTCTTCTCTCTCTCTATCCCAACACTCTCTCTGTCTCTCTTCATTATCTCTATCCCCGCACTCTCTCGGTCTCTCTTCTCTCTCTCTATCCCACACACTCTCTATCTCTCTTCTCTCTCTATCCCCGCACTCTCTCTGTCTCTCTTCTCTCTCTCTATCCCCACACTCTCTCCGTCTCTCTCTTATCCCCAAACTCTCTCTGTCTCTCATCTCTCTCTATCCCCACACTCTCTCTGTCTCTCTTCTCTCCTCTATCCCCACCTCTCTGTCTCTCTTCACTTTCTATCTCCACACTCTCTCTCTGACTCTCTTCTCTCTCTCTATCCCCAAACTCTCTCTGTCTCTCTTCTCTCTCTCTATCCCCACACTCTCTCTGTCTCTCTCTTCTCTATCCCCGCACTCTCTCTGTCTCTCTTCACTCTCTCTATCCCCACAATCTCTCTGTCTCTCTCTCTCTATCCCCGCACTCTCTCTGTCTCTCTTCACTCTCTCTATCCCCACAATCTCTCTGTCTCTCTTCTCTCTCTCTATCCCCACACTCTCTCTGTCTCTCTTCTCTCTCTCTATCCCACACTCTCTCTGTCTCTCTTCTCTCTCTCTCTATCCCCGCACTCTCTCTGTCTCTCTCTTCTCTATCCCCACACTCTCTTGGTCTCTCTTCTCTCTCTCTATCCCCACACTCTCTCTGTCTCTCTTCTCTCTCTCTATCCCCACACTCTCTCTGTCTCTCTTCACTCTCTCTATCCCCACAATCTCTCTGTCTCTCTCTCCTCTATCACCTCTCTTTCTGTCTCTCTTCCTCTCTATCCCCCACAATCTCTCTGTCTCTCTTCTCTCTCTCTATCCCCACACTCTCTCTGTCTCTCTTCTCTCCTCTCTACCACTCTCTCTGTCTCTCTTCTCTCCTCTCTATCCCCACACTCTCTGTCTCTCTTCTCTCTCTCTATCATCTCCTCTGTCTCTCTCTATTGGCCCCGCACTCTCTCTGTCTCTCTTCATCTCTATCCCACACTCTCTCTGTCTCTCTTCTATCTCTATCTGCATCTCTCTGTCTCTCTTCACTCTCTATTTTCACCTCTCTCTGACTCTCTTCTCTCTCTATCCCCAAACTCTCTCTGTCTCTCTTCTCTCTCCTACATTCTCTCTCTGTCTCTCTCTCTCTCCTATCCTCTCTCTGTCTCTTCTTCTCTATCCCCACATCTCTGTCTCTCTTCTCTCTCTTTATTCCCACACTCTCTCTGTTCTCTCCTCTCTCTCTATCCCACACTCTCTCTGTCTCTTTTCACCTCTCTATCTCCACACTCTCTCGTCTCTTCTCTCTCTCTATGCCCGCGACTCTCTCTGTCTCTCTCTCTCTATCCCACTCTCTGTCTCTCTTCACTCTCCCTACCCACTCTCTCTGTCTCTCTTCTCTCTCTTTCTTTCCCCGCACTCTCTCTGTCTCTCTTCTCTCTCTCTATCCCCGCACTCTCTCTGTCTCTCTTCTCTCTCTCTATCTCACACTCTTCTGTCTCTGTCCCTCTTCTGTCTCTCTATACCCTACACTCTCTCTGTCTCTCTTCCACTCTCTCTATCCCCACATCTCTCTGTCTCTCTTCTCTCTCTCTATCCCCGCACTCTCTCTGTCTCTCTTCTCTCTCTCTATCCCCACACTCTCTCTGTCTCTCTCTCTCTATACCCACACTCTCTCTGTCTCTCTTCACTCCCTCTATCTCCACACTCTCTCTGACTCTCTTCTCTCTCTCTATCCCCAAACTCTCTCTGTCTCTCTTCTCTCTCTCTATTCCCACACTCTCTCTGTCTCTCTCTCTCTATCCTTGCACTCTCTCTGTCTCTCTCTTCTCTATCCATGCACTCTCTCTGTCTCTCTTCTCTCTCTCTATCCCCGCACTCTCTCTGTCTCTCTTCTCTCTCTCTATCCCCACACTCTCTCTGTCTCTCTTCTCTCTCTCTATCCCCACAATCTCTCTGTCTCTCTTCTCTCTTCTCTATCCCACTCTCTGTCTCTCTCTCTCTCTCTATCCCACACTTCTCTCTCTCTCCACACTCTCTCTGTGTCTTCTCTCTCTCTATCCCCAACTCTCTCCGTCTCTCTCTCTATCCCCACACACTCTCTCTCTCTCTCTCTCTATCCCCACACTCTCTCTGTCTCTCTTCTCTCTCTCTCTATCCCCACACTCTCTCTCTCTCTCTTCACTCTCTCTATCCCTGCACTCTCTCTGTCTCTCTCTTCACTATCCCCCTACTCTCTCTGTCTCTCTCTTCTCTATCCCCACACTCTCTCTCCTCTTCTCTCTCTATACCCACACTCTCTCTGTCTCTCTTCTCTCTCTCTCTATCCCCACACTCTCTCTGTCTCTCTTCACTCTCTCTATCCCTGCACTCTCTCTGTCTCTCTTCACTCTCTCTATCCCCACAATTTCTCTGTCTCCCTTCACTCTCTATCCCTGTACTCTTCTGTCTCTCTTCTCTCTCATCCCTGCACTCTCTCTGTCTCTCTTTTCACTCTCTCATCCCCGGTACTCTTCTCTGTCTCTCTTCATTATCTCTATCCCCGCACTCTTCTCTCTTCTCTCTCTCTATCCCCCACACACTCTCTATCTCTTTTCTTCTCTCTCATCCCCGCACTCTCTCTGTCTCTCTTCTCTCTCTCTATCCCCACACTCTCTCTCTGTCTCTCTCTATCCCAACACTCTCTCTCTTCTCTCTTTGTACTATCTCTATCTTCTTCTCTCTCTATCCCCACACTCTCTCTTTCCCCCACTTCTCTGTCTCTCTTTCTATCTCTCTGTCACACTCTATCGACTCTCTCCTGTCTCCATCTCTGTCTCTATCTCTCTCTATCCCCACATTCTCTGTCTCTCTTCCTTCTCTATCCCCGTAACTCTCTGTCTCTCTTCACTCTCTCTATCTCCACACTCTCTCTGACTCTCTTCTCTCTCTCTATCCCCGCAATCTCTCTGTCTCTCTTCACTCTCTCTATCTCCACACTCTCTCTGTCTCTCTTCTCTCTCTCTATCCCCGCACTCTCTCTGTCTCTCTTCTCTCTCTCTATTCCCGCACTCTCTCTGTCTCTCTCTCTCTATCCTCGCACTCTCTCTGTCTCTCTCTACTCTATCCCCACACTCTCTCTGTCTCTCTTCTCTCTCTCTATCCCCGCACTCTCTCTGTCTCTCTCTCTATCCCCAAACTCTCTCTGTCTCTCTTCTCTCTTCCATCTCTCTAGTCTCTCTTCTCTCTCTCATCCACAAAACTCTCTCTGTCTCTCTCTCTCTGCCTCTCTTTGTCATCTCTCATATCCCCACAACTCTCTGTCTCTCTCTCTCTCTATCCCCTTCACTCTCTGTCTATCTTCACTCTCTCTATCCCACAGATCTCTCTGTCTCTCTCTCTCTCTCTACGCTCTCTCTGTCTCTCTTCACTATCTCTACTCCCCACAGTCTCTCTGTCTCTCTTCTCTCTCTCTATCCCACACTCTCTCTGTCTCTCTTCTCTCTCATCCCCTACACTCTCTGTCTCTCTCTTCTCTATCCCGCACTCTCTCTGTCTCTCTCTCTCTATCCCCACACTCTCTCTCTCCACACTCTCTCTGTGTCTCTTCTCTCTCTTCTCTATCCTACATCTCTCTCTGTCACCCTCTCTCTCGTCTCTCTCTATCCCCACACTCTCTCTGTCTCTCTTCTCTCTCTCTTCTATCCCCACACTCTCTCTTCTCTCATTTCTCTCTCTATCCTGCACTCTCTCTGTCTCTCTCTTCTCCTATCCCCTACTCTCTCTGTCTCTCTCTTCTCTATCCCACACTCTCTCTCTCTCTCTATCTCACACTCTCTCTGTCTCTCTTCTCTCTCTCTCTATCCCCACCTCTCTGTCTCTCTTCACTCTCTCTCTCGTGACTCCTCTCTGTCTCTCTTCTCTCTCTATCCCTACAATTTCTCTGCTCTCCTTCCACTCTCTATCCCTGTACTCTCTCTGTCTCTTCTCTCTCTCTATCCCTCTGCACTCTCTCTGTCTCTCTTCACTCTCTCTATCCCAGTACTCTCTCTGTCTCTCTTCTCTCTCTCTATCCCAACACTCTCTCTGTCTCTCTTCATTATCTCTATCCCCTCTCTCGGTCTCTCTTCTCTCTCTCTATCCCCACACACTCTCTATCTCTTTCTTTCTCTCTATCCCTGACTCTCTCTGTCTCTCTTCTCTCTCTCTATCCCCACATCTCTCTCCGTCTCTCTATCCCCTAAACTCTCTCTGTCTCTCATCTCTCTCTATCACACTCTCTCTGTCTCTCTTCTCTCTTCTCTATCCTCGTACTCTCTCTGTCTCTCTTCACTCTCTCACCTATCTCACACTCTCTCTGACTCTCTTCTCTCTCTCTATCCCCAAACTCTCTGTCTCTTCTCTCTCTATCCCCACACTCTCTCTGTCTCTCTCTTCTCTATCCCCGCACTCTCTCTGTCTCTCTTCACTCTCTCTATCCCCACAATCTCTCTGTCTCTCTCTCTCTATCCCATCTCTCTGTCTCTTTCACTCTCTCTATCCCCACAATCTCTCTGTCTCTCTTCTCTCTCTCTCTATCCCCACTCTCTCTGTCTCTCTCTCTCTCTCTATCCCACACTCTCTCTGTCTCTTCACTCTCTCTATCCCCGCACTCTCTCTGTCTCTCTCTTCTCTATCCCCACACTCTCTTGGTCTCTCTTCTCTCTCTCTATCCCCACACTCTCTGTCTCTCTTCTCTCTCTATCCCCACACTCTCTCTGTCTCTCTCTCACTCTCTCTATCCCTACATCTCTCTGTCTCTCTCTCTCTTCCGCACTCTCTCTGTCTCTTCACTCTCTATCCCCACACTCTCTGTCTCTCTTCTCTCTCTCTATCCCCACACCTCTGTCTCTTCTCTCTCTCTATCCCCGTGACTCTCTCTGTCTCTCTCTCTCTCTCTATCCCCTACACTCTCTCTGTCTCTCTCTTCTCTCTCTCTATCCCCGCACTCTCTCTGTCTCTCTCTCTCTAGCCCGCACTCTCTCTGTCTCTCTTCACTCTCTATCCCTACACTCTCTGCCTCTCTCTCTATCTCTCTATCCCACACTCTCTCTGTCTCTCTCTCTCTCTATTTTTCACTCTCTCTGTCTTCTCTCTCTCTATCCCCAAACTCTCTGTCTCTCTTCTCTCTCTATTCCTGCACTCTCTCTGTCTCTCTCTCTCTCTATCCTCACACTCTCTCTGTCTCTCTCTTCTCTATCCACGCACTCTCTCTGTCTCTCTTCTCTCTCTTTATTCCCACACTCTCTCTGTTTCTCTCCTCTCTCTCTATCCCCGCACTCTCTCTGTCTCTTTTCACTCTCTCTATCTCCACACTCTCTCTGTCTCTCTTCTCTCTCTCTATGCCCGCACTCTCTCTGTCTCTCTCTCTCTATCCCCACACTCTCTCTGTCTCTCTTCACTCTCACTATCCCCACACTCTCTCTGTCTCTCTTCTCTCTCTTTCTTTCCCCGCACTCTCTCTGTCTCTCTTCTCTCTCATCCACTCTCTCTGTCTCTCTCTCTCTCTATCCCCACACTCTCTCTGTCTCTCTCTCTCATACCCACACTCTCTCTGTCTCTTTCACTCCCTCTCCATCTCCCACACTCTCTGTCTCTCTTTCTCTCTCTATCCCCAAACTCTCTCTGTCTCTCTTCTCTCTCTCTATTCCCACACTCTCTCTGTCTCTCTCTCTCTATCCTTGCACTCTCTCTGTCTCTCTCTTCTCTATCCATGCACTCTCTCTGTCTCTCTTCTCTCTCTCTATCCCCGCACTCTCTCTGTCTCTCTTCTCTCTCTCTATCCCCACACTCTCTCTGTCTCTCTTCTCTCTCTCTATCCCCACAATCTCTCTGTCTCTCTTCTCTCTTCTCTATCCCCGCACTCTCTCTGTCTCTCTTCTCTCTCTCTATCCCCACACTCTCTCTCTCCCCACACTCTCTCTGTGTCTCTTCTCTCTCTCTATCCCCACACTCTCTCCGTCTCTCTCTCTATCCCTCTCTCTCTCTCTCTCTCTCTCTATCCCCACACTCTCTCTGTCTCTCTTCTCTCTCTCTCTATCCCCACACTCTCTCTCTCTCTCTTCACTCTCTCTATCCCTGCACTCTCTCTGTCTCTCTCTTCACTATCCCCCTACTCTCTCTGTCTCTCTCTTCTCTATCCCCACACACTCTCTCTCTCTCTCTCTATACCCACACTCTCTCTGTCTCTCTTCTCTCTCTCTCTATCCCCACACTCTCTGTCTCTCTTCACTCTCTCTATCCCCGCACTCTCTCTGTCTCTCTTCACTCTCTCTATCCCCACAATTTCTCTGTCTCCCTTCACTCTCTCTATCCCTGTACTCTCTCTGTCTCTCTTCTCTCTCTCTATCCCTGCACTCTCTCTGTCTCTCTTCACTCTCTCTATCCCCGTACTCTCTCTGTCTCTCTTCATTATCTCTATCCCCGCACTCTCTCGGTCTCTCTTCTCTCTCTCTATCCCCACACACTCTCTATCTCTCTTCTCTCTCTCTATCCCCGCACTCTCTCTGTCTCTCTTCTCTCTCTCTATCCCCACACTCTCTCTGTCTCTCTCTCACTATCTCTCTCTCTACTTCTCTGTTTCTCTCTGTCTCTCTTCTCTCTCCTATCCCCCACTCTCTCTCTTTCTCTCTCTCTGTCCTCTCTCCTACACTCTCTCTGTCTCTCTCTATATCCCCACACTCTCTCTGTCTCTCATCTCACTCTATCCCCTACCTCTCTCTGTCTCTCTACTCTCTCTCTCTCTCTCTCTGTCTCTCTCTTCCCTCATCTCCTCTCTCTCTCTCTCTCTCTCTATCCCCTACACTCTCTGTCTCTCTTTCTCTCTCTGTCCCCACACTCTCTCTGTCTCTCTTCCTCTCTATCCCCGCACCCTCTCTGTCTCTCTCTCTCTATCTCACTGCTTCTCTGTCTCTCTCTCTCTGTCCACTCTCTCTGTCTCTCTTCTCTCTTTATCCCCGTACTCTCTCTGTCTCTCTTCTCTCTCTCTATCCCCACTCTCTCTCTGTCTCTCTATCCCCAAAACCTCTCTCTGTCTCTACATCTCTCTATCCCTCTATACTCTGTCTGTCTTCTCTCTCTCTATCCATGACTCTCTCTGTCTCTCTTCACTCTCTCTATCTCACACTCTCTCTGTCTCTCTTCTCTCTCTCTCTCGCACTCTTCTCTGTCTCTCTCTTCTCTATCTCTCGTATCTCTCTCTGTCTCTCTTCTCTCTCTCTACTCTCTCTGTCTCTCTCTATCTCACTCTCTCTCTCTGTCTCTCTCTCTCTCTATCCAGCACTCTCTCTGTCTCTCTTCTCTCTCTATTCCCACACTCTCTATGTTCTCTCTCTCTCTATCCCCACACTCTCTCTGTCTCTCTTCACTCTCACTATCCCCAACTCTCTCTGTCTCTCTTCTCTCTCTCTTTCCCGAACACTCTCTGTCTCTCTCTCTCTCTATCCCCACTCTCTGTCTCTCTCTCTCTATACCCACACTCTCTCTGTCTCTCTTCACTCCCTCTATCCCCAAACTCTCTCTCTCTCTCTCTCTCTACACTCTCTGTCTCTCTTCTTCTCTCTCATCACAGTCTCTCTGTCTCTCTTTCTCTCTCTCAGCACCTCTCTCTGTCTCTCTCTCTCTATTCCCGCACTCTCTGTCTCTCTTCTCTCTCTCTATCCCACACTATCTCTGTCTCTCTCTCTCTACCCACACTCTCTCTGTCTCTCTCTCTCTATTTATCCCACACTCTCTCTGTCTCTCTCTCTCTATACCCCACACTCTCTCTGTTTCTCTTCACTCCCTCTACTCCCTCTCTCTCTCTCTCTCTCTCTCTCTCTATCCCCACACTCTCTCTGTCTCTCTTCTCTCTATCCCCACACTCTCTCTGTCTCTCTCTCTCTCTCTATCCTACTCTCTCTGTCTCTCTTCTCTCTCTCCGCCTCTGTCTTCTCTCTCTACTCTATCCACTCTCTCGTCTCTCTCTTCTCTTATCTCTACACTTCCCTGTCTCTATGTCTCCATCCCCTCTCTCTCTGTCTACTCTCTCTGTCTCTCTCCTCTCTATCCCCACTCTCTCTGTCTCTCTCTCTATCCCCACACTCTCTCTGTCTCTCTTCTCTCACTATCCCCACTCTCTCTGTCTCTCTTCTTCCCTACTCTCTTGTCTCTCTTCTCTCTCTCTATCCCCACACTCTCTGTCTCTCTCTCTCTATACCTCACTCTCTCTGTCTCTCTTCACTCCCTCTATCCCCACACTCTCTATGTCTCTCTTCTCTCTCGATCCCCACAGTCTCTATGTCTCTCTTCTCTCTCTCTATCCCCGCACTCTCTCTGTCTCTCTCTCTCTATCCACATCTCTGTCTCTCTTCTCTCTCTCTATCCCACACTATCTCTGTCTCTCTCTCTATCTCACACTCTCTCTGTCTCTCTTCACTCCCTATACCCTACACTCTCTGTCTCTCTCTTTCCCTCTATCCCTACACTCTCTCTCTCTCTCTCTTCTCTCTCTCTATCTCCCACACTCTCTACTGTTTCTCTTCTCTCTCTCTATCCCGCACTCTCTCTGTCTCTTTTTCTCTCTCTATCCCCACACTCTCTCTGTCTCTCTCTCTCTCTATTCTCACTCTCTCTGTCTCTCTCTCTCTCTATCCCCACACTCTCTCTGTCTCTCTTCTCTCTCTCTATCCCCTACACTCTCTCTGTCTCTCTTCTCTCTCACTATCCCTCACTCTCTCTCTGTCTCTCTTCTCTCTCTCTCTCCCCGCATCTCTCTGTCTCTCTTCTCTCTCTCATCACTCTCTCTGTCTCTCTCTCTATGCTCCCACACTCTCTGTCTCTCTTCTCTCCCTCTATCCCCACACTCTCTATGTCTCTCTTCTCTCTAGTCCCCACACTCTCTATGTCTCTCTCTCTCTCTCTCTATCCCGCACTCTCTCTGTCTCTCTCTCTCTATCCCCGCACTCTCTGTCTCTCTTCTCTCTCTCATCCCCACACTATCTCTGTCTCTCTCTCTCTATCCCCACACTCTCTCGTCTCTCTCTCTCTATACCCACACTCTCTCTGTCTCTCTTCACTCCCTCTATCCCCACACTCTCTCTCTCTCTCTCTATCCCCACACTCTCTCTGTCTCTCTTCTCTCTCTCTCTATCCCCACTCTCTCTCTCTCTCACTCTCTCTATCCCCGCCCTCTCTCTGTCTCTCTTCTCTCTCTCTATCCCCACACTCTCTCTGTCTCTCTCTCTCTATTCCCGCACTCTCTCTGTCTCTCTTCACTCTCTATCCCCACACTCTCTCTGTCTCTCTTCTCTCTCTCTATCCCCGCAATCTCTCTGTCTCTCTTCACTCTCTCTATCTCCACACTCTCTCTGTCTCTCTTCTCTCTCTCTATTCCCGCACTCTCTCTGTCTCTCTCTCTCTATCCTCGCACTCTCTCTGTCTCTCTCTACTCTATCCACGCACTCTCTCTGTCTCTCTTCTCTCTCTTTATTCCCACACTCTCTCTGTTTCTCTCCTCTCTCTCTATCCCCACACTCTCTCTGTCTCTCTTCACTCTCACTATCCCCACACTCTCTCTGTCTCTCTTCTCTCTCTCTTTCCCCGCTCTCTCTGTCTCTCTTCTCTCTCTCTATCCCCACACTCTCTCTGTCTCTCTCTCTCTATACCCACACTCTCTCTGTCTCTCTTCACTCCCTCTATCTCCAAACTCTCTCTCTCTTCTCTCTCTCTATCCCCACACGCTCTGTCTCTCTTCTCTCTCGATCCCCACAGTCTCTCTGTCTCTCTTCTCTCTCTCTGTCACTCTCTCTGTCTCTCTCTCTCTCTCCCCGCACTCTGTGTCTCTCTTCTCTCTCTCTATCCCCACACTATCTCTGTCTATCTCTCTCTATCCCCACACTCTCTCTGTCTCTCTCTCTCTATACCCACACTCTCTCTGTCTCTCTTCACTCCCTCTATCCCCACACTCTCTCTCTCTCTCTCTATCCCCACACTCTCTCTGTCTCTCTTCTCTCTCTCTCTATCCCCACACTCTCTCTCTCTCTTCACTCTCTCTATCCCCACACTCTCTCTGTCTCTCTCTCTCTATACCCACACTCTCTCTGTCTCTCTTCACTCCCTATATCTCCAAACTCTCTCTCTCTTCTCTCTCTCTATCCCCACACTCTCTGTCTCTCTCTCTCTATCCCCACACTCTCTCTGTCTCTCTCTCTCTATCCCCACACTCTCTCTGTCTCTCCCTCTCTATACCCACACTCTCTCTGTCTCTCTTCACTCCCTATATCTCCAAACTCTCTCTCTCTTCTCTCTCTCTATCCCCACACTCTCTGTCTCTCTTCTCTCTCCTCACACTCTCTCTGTCTCTCTCTCTCTCTATCCCCGAACTCTCTCTGTCTCTCTTCTCTCTATCTATCCCCACACTCTCTCTGTCTCTCTCTCTCTATCCCCTCACTCTCTCTGTCTCTCTTCTCTCTCTCTATCCCCACACTCTCTCTCTCTCTCTCTCTCTCTCTATCCCCACACTCTCTCTGTCTCTCATCTCTCTCTATCCCCACACTCTCTCTGTCTCTCTCTCTCTATCCCCGCACTCTCTGTCTCTCTTCTCTCTCTCTATCCCCACACTATCTCTGTCTCTCTCTCTCTATACCCACACTCTCTCTGTCTCTCTTCACTCCCTATATCTCCAAACTCTCTCTCTCTTCTCTCTCTCTATCCCCACACTCTCTGTCTCTCTTCTCTCTCGATCCCCACAGTCTCTCTGTCTCTCTTCTCTCTCTCTATCCCCGCACTCTCTCTGTCTCTCTCTCTCTATCCCCGCACTCTCTGTCTCTCTTCTCTCTCTCTATCCCCACACTATCTCTGTCTCTCTCTCTCTATCCCCACACTCTCTCTGTCTCTCTCTCTCTATCCCCACACTCTCTCTGTCTCTCTCTCTCTATACCCACACTCTCTCTGTTTCTCTTCACTCCCTCTATCCCCACTCTCTCTCTCTCTCTCTCTCTCTCTCTCTCTCTCTATCCCCACACTCTCTCTGTCTCTCATCTCTCTCTATCCCCACACTCTCTCTGTCTCTCTTCTCTCTCTCGATCCCCGCACTCTCTCTGTCTCTCTTCACTCTCTCTATCTCCACACTCTCTCTGACTCTCTTCTCTCTCTCTATTCCCGCACTCTCTCTGTCTCTCTCTCTATCCTCGCACTCTCTCTGTCTTTCTCTTCTCTATCCACGCACTCTGTCTGCCTCTCTCTACTCTATCCACGCACTCTCTCTGTCTCTCTTCTCTCTCTTTATTCCCACACTCTCTATGTTTCCCTCCTCTCTCTATATCCCCGCACTCTCTTTGTCTCTTTTCACTCTCTCTATCTCCACACTCTCTCTGTCTCTCTTCTCTCTCTCTGTCTCTCTTCACTCTCTCTGTCTCTCTTCTCTCTCTGTATCCCCACACTCTCTGTCTCTCTTCACTCTCTCTATCCCTGCACTCTCTCTGTCTCTCTTCTCTATCCCCACACTCTCTCTGTCTCTCTTCTCTCTCCCCGCAATCTCTCTGTCTCTCTTCACTCTCTCTATCCCCGCACTCTCTCTGTCTCTCTCTCTCTATCCTCACACTCTCTCTGTCTCTCTCTCTCTCTCTCTATCCCCACTCTCTGTCTCTCTTCTCTCTCTCTATCCCCACACTCTATCTGTCTCTCTCTCTCCCACACTCTCTCTGTCTCTCTCTCTCTATCCCACACTCTCTCTGTCTCTCTTCTCTCTCGATCCCCACAGTTTCTCTGTCTCTCTTCTCTCTCTCTATCCCCGCACTCTCTCTGTCTCTCTCTCTTTATCCCCGCACTCTCTGTCTCTCTTCTCTCTCTCTATCTATCCCCACACTATCTCTGTCTCTATCTCTCTATCCTCACACTCTCTCTGTCTCTCCCTCTCTATCCCCACACTCTCTCTGTCTCTCTCTCTCTATACCCACACTCTCTCTGTCTCTCTTCACTCCCTCTATCCCCACATCTCTCTCTCTCTCTCTCTCTCTCTCTATCCCCACACTCTCTCTGTCTCTCTTCTCTCTCTCTCTATCCCCACACTCTCTCTCTCTCTTCTCTCTCTCTATCCCCGCACTCTCTCTGTCTCTCTTCTCTGTCTCTATCCCCACACTCTCTCTGTCTCTCTCTATCCCCACACTCTCTCTGTCTCTCTTCTTTCTCTCTATCCCCACACTCTCTCTGTCTCTCTTCTCTCTCTCTATCTCCGCACTCTCTCTATCTCTCTTCTCTCTCTCTATCCCCGCACTCTCTCTGTCTCTCTTCTCTCTCTCTATCCCCACACTCTCTCTGTCTCTCTCTATCCCCACACTCTCTCTGTCTCTCTTCACTACCTCTATCCCCACACTCTCTCTGTCTCTCTTCTCTCTCTCTATCCCCAAACTCTCTCTGTCTCTCTTCTCTCTCCTCACACTCTCTCTGTCTCTCTCTCTCTCTATCCCCGAACTCTCTCTGTCTCTCTTCTCTCTCTCTATCCCCACACTCTCTCTGTCTCTCTCTCTATCCCCTCACTCTCTCTGTCTCTCTTCTCTCTCTCTATCCCCACACTCTCTCTCTCTCTCTCTCTCTCTCTCTCTATCCCCACACTCTCTCTGTCTCTCATCTCTCTCTATCCCCACACTCTCTCTGTCTCTCTTCTCTCTCTCGATCCCCGCACTCTCTCTGTCTCTCTTCACTCTCTCTATCTCCACACTCTCTCTGACTCTCTTCTCTCTCTCTATTCCCGCACTCTCTCTGTCTCTCTCTCTCTATCCTCGCACTCTCTCTGTCTCTCTCTTCTCTATCCACGCACTCTGTCTGCCTCTCTCTACTCTATCCACGCACTCTCTCTGTCTCTCTTCTCTCTCTTTATTCCCACACTCTCTATGTTTCCCTCCTCTCTCTCTATCCCCGCACTCTCTCTGTCTCTTTTCACTCTCTCTATCTCCACACTCTCTCTGTCTCTCTTCTCTCTCTCTGTCTCTCTTCACTCTCTCTGTCTCTCTTCTCTCTCTGTATCCCCACACTCTCTGTCTCTCTTCACTCTCTCTATCCCCGCACTCTCTCTGTCTCTCTTCTCTATCCCCACACTCTCTCTGTCTCTCTTCTCTCTCCCCGCAATCTCTCTGTCTCTCTTCACTCTCTCTATCCCCGCACTCTCTCTGTCTCTCTCTCTCTATCCTCACACTCTCTCTGTCTCTCTCTCTCTCTCTATCCCCACACTCTCTCTGTCTCTCTTCTCTCTCTCTATCCCCACACTCTATCTGTCTCTCTCTCTCTCCACACACTCTCTCTGTCTCTCTCTCTCTATCCCCACACTCTCTCTGTCTCTCTTCTCTCTCGATCCCCACAGTTTCTCTGTCTCTCTTCTCTCTCTCTATCCCCGCACTCTCTCTGTCTCTCTCTCTTTATCCCCGCACTCTCTGTCTCTCTTCTCTCTCTCTATCTATCCCCACACTATCTCTGTCTCTATCTCTCTATCCTCACACTCTCTCTGTCTCTCCCTCTCTATCCCACACTCTCTCTGTCTCTCTCTCTCTCTATCCCCACACTCTCTCTGTCTCTCTTCACTCCCTCTATCCCCACACTCTCTCTCTCTCTCTCTCTCTCTCTCTCTCTCTCTCTCTATCCCCACACTCTCTCTGTCTCTCTTCTCTCTCTCTCTATCCCCACACTCTCTCTCTCTCTTCTCTCTCTCTATCCCCGCACTCTCTCTGTCTCTCTTCTCTGTCTCTATCCCCACACTCTCTCTGTCTCTCTCTATCCCCACACTCTCTCTGTCTCTCTTCTTTCTCTCTATCCCCACACTCTCTCTGTCTCTCTTCTCTCTCTCTCTATCCCACACTCTCTCTGTCTCTCTTCTCTCTCTATCCCCCACTCTCTCTATCTCTCTTCTCTCTCTCTATCCCGCACTCTCTCTGTCTCTCTTCTCTCTCTTCTATCCCCACACTCTCTCTGTCTCTCTCTATCCCCACACTCTCTCTGTCTCTCTTCACTACCTCTATCCCCACACTCTCTCTGTCTCTCTTCTCTCTCTCTATCCCCAAACTCTCTCTGTCTCTCTTCTCTCTCCTCACACTCTCTCTGTCTCTCTCTCTCTCTATCCCCGAACTCTCTCTGTCTCTCTTCTCTCTCTCTATCCCCACACTCTCTCTGTCTCTCTCTCTCTATCCCCTCACTCTCTCTGTCTCTCTTCTCTCTCTCTATCCCCACACTCTCTCTGTCTCTCTTCTCTCTCTCTATCCCCACACTCTCTCTGTCTCTCTCTCTCTATCCCCACACTCTCTCTGTCTCTCTTCACTCTCTCTATCCCCACACTTTCTCTGTCTCTCTCTCTCTATCCCCACACTCACTCTCTCTCTTCTTTCTCTATCCCTGCACTCTCTCTGTCTCTCTTCTCTCTCTCTATCCCGCACTCTCTCTGTCTCTCTTCTCTCTCTCTATCCCCACACTCTCTCTGTCTCTCTCTCTCTATCCCCACACTCTCTCTGTCTCTCTTCACTCCCTCTATCTCCACACTCTCTCTGTCTCTCTTCTCTCTCTCTATCCCCACACTCTCTCTGTCTCTCTTCACTCCCTCTATCTCCATACTCTCTCTGTCTCTCTTCTCTCTCTCTATCCCCACACTCTCTCTGTCTCTCTTCTCTCTCTATCCCCACACTCTCTCTGTCTCTCTTCTCTCTCTCTATCCCCGCACTCTCTCTGTCTCTCTTCACTCTCTCTCTCCACACTCTCTCTGTCTCTCTTCACTCTCTCTATCTCCACACTCTCTCTGACTCTCTTCTCTCTCTCTATCCCCAAACTCTCTCTGTCTCTCTTCTCTCTCTCTATTCCCGCACTCTCTCTGTCTCTCTCTCTCTATCCTCGCACTCTCTGTCTCTCTCTCTCTATCCCCACACTCTCTCTGTCTCTCTCTCTCTCTCTCTCTCTGTTGGAGTGCATGCTGGGAGTGAGTCGTGAAGCAGGAGTGATTGTGAGAGCGACTGGAATTTTTTTCACTCTATTGGGTTTTGGTGTGTATATATTTATATTGATTAGTTTAGTTGTTTTAAGGTTATCTTGTCTAACTATCACTAAGCATGTATAGGGGTGGTGGGATTGTTGAGGTTGTTTTTCGCGAGGGCACAACCAGCGGGTGAGGCTGGTTGCAATGGCCACTCGCGGAAGTTTGGAGTTTGAAAAACTTAGTCGGCGACATGGAGTAAAGATTCCTGCTGCAGCCGGGTGTTCAGTGGAAGAATGTAGCTTGGCAGTGGGTGCTATCATTGGGTATGATAGCATCAAATCAGCCTCAAGGATGAATAGCGCTGTAGTGATATTTTTAGATTCCATTGAAAAGGTGAATTTGATAGTTGAGAGTGGTGTTGTGTTGAGGGAGACGCAGACGCCGGTATTTCCGCTTATGAATCCGGCGAAGAAAGTTATACTTTCTAACGTGCCACCATTTTTTAGAGATGAAGTGTTGGAGCGAGAGTTATCTCGTCATGGTCAAATTGTATCTACAATAAAGAAGGTTCTTTTTGGATGCAAATCTCCGTTGCTGAAACATGTCGTGTCTCATAGGAGACAAGTGCATATGGTTTTAAAAAAGGACATTGATGAACTGAATTTAGCATTCAGTTTTAAGATTGATGGATTTGATTATGTCTTCTACGCTTCTACTGAATCAATGAAATGCTTTGGCTGTGGAAGAGAGGGGGCATTTGGTGCGTAATTGTCCCGAGAATGAGCGCGCAGATTCTGGTAGCAGCTCTAGTGCTGGTGCAGCTAATGCACCACCGCGAAGGGATGAACATGCTAAGGGTGCGGGTGCTGGGGAAGGGAGGAGGTGGGCAGATGTGGTAGGAAAAGTAGGAGAGGAAGGCAGTGTGGATACGGGGGCAATGGTGGTAGATCAGAACAAAGAAGGAGGGGAAAAAGTCGGTGAGATTGCGACTGCCATTGCTGAGGTGGTGCTGGAAAATGAAATTGGAGGTCAAGAGGAGATTGAAATAATGGAAAAGGAAGCAGCTGTTTTCAAAGTACCGAGGAGTAAGAGGAAGAATGTAAGGGGTGGTGAAGGATCTAATTCCAAGAGGAAGGTAGAGATTGATAAATCAGTTAAAGATAAACAGGTTGTAGAGATGGTGGAGTTTTCTTCTGGGGAGGATAGCGAGAGTGAGTCATCTGATGCGTCACAACAAAATAGTGAGATAAATGGGGTGGAAGGGAGGTATGGGATTGAGAAAGTACGTCAGTTTCTGAAGTTGACAAAAGGGAAGAAATATATGCAGGATTATAATGTAACAGATTTTTTCCCTGAAAGTGAATTGTTTATTGAATCAGCAAAGTTTCTGATGTCAAAAACAACAGGGGGAGGTTTGACAAGCTCTGAAATTGCTAGAATCAAGAAAGTGGTCACGAGAGTAATACGTGATGTAAATTCTAAAGAAAATGAAAGAGTTATGTCGCAGCCTTAACTCTGTAAAGAGATGTGGTTTCTGTGTCTTCCTCTGTATTTTTTTTTTCATCCATGAGCAGTTTTAAGATTTCTTCTTTAAACGTAAATGGGGCAAGAGGCGTTAAAAAAAGAGCCATAGTGTATGAGTTAATTAGGGGAAAGGGAAGTGACATACATTTTCTACAAGAAACGCATAGTAATTTGGAAAATGAAGTTATGTGGCAACAGGAGTGGGGGGGACAGTGGTGTGTAGTCATAAAAACTCAAAAGTGGGGGGTGTGGCCATCTTGTTCTCAAAAGGGTTTTTGCCTTTGTCATATGAGGTTGAAGAGGTAGTTGAGGGGAGGTTATTAAAAGTTAGAGCAAGGTATGAAAACATCACTATGTGTCTGATAAATGTATATGCCCCAGTGGTGGCAGTTGAGAGGGTATGTTTTTTTGAGACATTATCAAATACCATTGAGAAATGTAATAATGAAGATTATGTATTTATTGCTGGGGATTTTAACTGCACAGTCAGTGATTTAGATAGAAATCATAAAGAACCTCATATAGCCTCAAGGACTTTTTTAAAACGCCTCATTGTAACACATGAACTGTGTGATATTTGGCGGAGTCAACATGGAGGCACGAGACAGTACACCTGGGCGCATGTGAGAGAGAACACCATCTCTATGGCCAGGTTAGATAGGTTTTATTGTTTTGAGCATCAATCTCAGGTCTGTAAATCAAGTGTGATAACCCCAGTGGGATTTTCTGATCATTGTTTAATAACAGAGGTGGTGTTCATTAACGATGTAAAACCCAAAAGCGCATATTGGCATTTTAATATAACTTTATTGAGTGATGCTCACTTCAGGAAATGGTGGAGGTCTCAAAAGGCCAGTTTTGTATCCCTTCAACAGTGGTGGGATATAGGGAAAATCCAGATTCAACAATTATGTAATCAATACACGAGGAATGTCACCAAGGATATCACCAGATCAATGAAAGCCCTAGAGACCAGATCAATGAAAGCCCTAGAGACTGAAATAGTGGAACTCATGACGTTGGTTGAGACCACAGGAGATCGAGGCCATACTCAGGCCCTCAAGAGGAAAAAAGCTGCATTGGCAGACCTGCTAGGTATCAGAGCACAGGGGGCATTGGTGAGAAGTAAGTTTCAGGGAATCTCTGAAATGGATGCCTCATCCAAATTTTTCTTTGGTTTAGAGAAAAAGAATGGACAAAGGAAAATTATTAATTGTCTCAAATCAGCTGTTGGACAGGAGCTCACTAGCCCTAGTGAAATTAGAAAGAGGGCAGTAGAGTTCTATGCTGAGCTCTACAAGTGTGAGTACAAAGAGGATAAAACAGTGACACAGCAGTTCCTTGATGGGCTCCCTACAGGTGGCTGCAGAAGCTCAGGTTGAGCTAGAGCAACCATTGTCTTTGCAGGAGCTATACACTGCATTAAAAGGCATGGAAAATGGAAGGGCACCAGGCATTGATGGGCTTCCCGTTGACTTTTTAAAGTCTTTTTGGGCTATGTTGGGAGAGGATTGGCTAGCAGTAGTTAATGATAGTTTAACCGGAGGGTTACTACCAATAAGCTGCAGAAGGGCTGTCCTCACCCTACTGCCCAAAAAGGGTGACCCTAGGGAGGTGAAGAACTGGAGGCCGGTGGCTCTATTGTGCACTGATTATAAGATCCTGTGAAAGGCTTTGTCCAACAGGCTGAGGGAGGTGATGTGGCAAATCATACGGACCAGTCCTACTGTGTTCCCGGCAGGCAGATAGGGGATAACATTTCTCTGATTCGTGATTTTTTGGACGTCTCTAGGGCTATTGGGTTGGATGCTGGTTCAAATTTCAATTGATCAGGAAAAGGCATTTGACCGAGTTGAACATCAATACTTATGGCACACTTTTGAGGCGTTTGGGTTCAGCTCTGGTTTTATTGCCATGATAAAGGTGATATATGGTGACATTGAAAGTGTATTGAAAGTTAACGGTGGTTTGAGTGCTCCTTTTAAAGTGTGTAGAGGTATTAGGCAGGGATGTTCTTTGTCGGGAATGTTGTATGCCATGGCTATAGAGCCACTACTAAATAGCATTAGAAGTCGCATTGAAGGGGTGTACCTTTCAGAGGATATTCCTCCTATTCGTCTCTCAGCCTATGCTGATGATGTAGTTGTTTTAGTGAAAAATCAAGCGGAAGTGGATAGTTTGAGTCTAATGGTTGATCGTTTTAGGGGAATATCCTCTGCAAAGGTAAATTGGGAAAAAAGTTGTGCTTTACAGATTGGAGAATGGTCTGGAGGGATCATGGCTTTGCCAGGGGGGCTGGAATGGTGTAAGTGAGGTTTTAAGTATCTTGGAGTGTACCTAGGAGATGAGGGACAATGGAAAAAAATTGGATTGGGGTGGTTGAAATGGTGGAAGGGAGGATGAGGAGATGGCGTTGGTTGTTATCGCGTATGTCATATAGGGGGCACACTATTATAGTTAACAATGTGATTGCCTCTGCACTGTGGCATCAGTTGTCAGTTTTAGAGCCACCATCTGGCCTTCTGGCTAAGATACAGGCAATTATTGTGGATTGTTTTTGGGATAAATATCCCTGGGTTCCACAAAGTGTTTTGTATTTGTCAAAAGAGGAGGGGGGACAAGGTCTTGTACAAGCTGCTGCTTTCCGGTTTCAGTTTATTCAAAGGTTGCTTTATGGACCGGAAAATGTGGTTTGGAGAGGGGTGGCAGGTCTTGTATTACAGCAGGTTGGGGGATTAGGTTTAAAGAAAGCTTTATTTTTGGTTGATAGTAGCCAGATTTCTAGGGAGGGAGTACCTCCGTTTTACAGAGGCCTTCTTAGGGTGTGGAGCATTATGAAGGTGTCCAGACGAACGTCAGCGGAGTCAGCGCATTGGCTGTTGGAGGAACCTCTGGTGTATGGGGCAAGACTGGATTGTACAACTGCAGCTGTTCCATATTTCTCCAAGATTCTGGTGAAGGGCAAAATCATCACCTTAAAACAGTTAATGGCCATGGCTGGGATGGCCTTAATGGATGGAAGACGGGTGGCTGAACATTTGGGGGTGAGGTCGGAAAGGATTGTCGGACAACTGCTGGGAAGCTGCAGGAAGGCTCTGTCAGCAGAAGAGTGGGGTATGCTGAATAGTCACAAGAAGAAGGTACAAGATGAAAACGTCTCATTTCCAAGACTAGGCATTACACCCAATATCCCAGAGTCAGAAAGAAAGGCGTTATTACTGGATTTGAGAGGGTTGGAAGAGGTGGGTTTGGATGAGGTGAATGGGAAAGACTTATATAGGGGGTGTGTCAAGGTTTTGAATAAAGATACATTGAAAAATAGAAAAGACACTCCATGGAGGGTAAAATTGGGCATTGATGACAAGGTAAAGCCAGCATGGAGAGCACTGTACAAGCCACCGTTACAAAAGGGTACTGGGGATATGCAATGGAGGGTTTTGCATGGCATCATTGCAGTTAATGCTTTTGTATCTGTTATTAACTCAGATGTTGGAGATGGATGCCCTTTTTGTAATATAAGATTTAAAAGATTTCACTGTTTTATGGAGTGTGAGAGGATAAAACCTCTCTTGGAAATGCTGGAGTCTTTGTTTACAGCTGTAGGGGAGATTTTCAATAACACTGTTTTTATTTTGGGGTTTCAATATAGTAAGCATCAGAAAAGAAAATGTCAACTGTTAAATTTTATTTTGGGACAAGCTAAGATGTCCATTTTTCTGAGTAGGAAACATAAGACAGAAACGGGATATGGGCAGGATGTAAGATGTGTTTTTAAAGGATTAGTGAAAGCAAGAATAAAAGTGGATTTTGAGTTCTTCTCAGCTGTAAAAGATCTCCCATTGTTTGAGGAGAA
The DNA here is from genome assembly GCF_020615455.1 of Coregonus clupeaformis. NCBI lineage: Eukaryota > Metazoa > Chordata > Actinopteri > Salmoniformes > Salmonidae > Coregonus > Coregonus clupeaformis. The sequence continues at coordinate 4,151,658 of NC_059207.1, read as the reverse complement.
GTGGGCTTACGAAAGAGCGGTTTGTTTTGTGGAGGAGGGGAAACTATTTTTTGTTGATGAAATGAGTTGAATGTATATGTTCTTTTGTATTTTTATTTTATTTATTTTATTTAGGAATTACATTTGTTTTCATTTCTGAAAAGGCAGTGTGCCATTATTTATGTTTACACTTAAACTTGACTATAAAATAAAGGTTTTTATAAAAACTAAAAAAAAAAAAAACTCTCTCTCTCTATCCCCACACTCTCTCTGTCTCTCTTCACTACCTCTATCCCCAACACTCTCTCTGTCTCTCTTCTCTCTCTATCCCCACACTCTCTCTGTCTCTCTTCTCTCTCTCTATCCCCAAACTCTCTCTGTCTCTCTTCTCTCTCCTCACACTCTCTCTGTCTCTCTCTCTCTATCCCCGAACTCTCTCTGTCTCTCTTCTCTCTCTCTATCCCCACACTCTCTCTGTCTCTCTCTCACTATCCCCTCACTCTCTCTGTCTCTCTTCTCTCTCTCTATCCCCGCACTCTCTCGGTCTCTCTTCTCTCTTCTCTATCCCCACACTCTCTCTGTCTCTCTTCTCTCTCTCTATCTCTCTTCTCTCTCTCTCTATCCCCACACTCTCTGTCTCTCTTCTCTCTCTATCCCTGCACTCTCTGTCTCTCTTCTCTCTCTATCCCCGCACTCTCTCTGTCGCTCTTCTCTCTCTCTTTCCCCGCACTCTCTCTGTCTCTCTTCACTCCCTCTATCCCCGCACTCTCTCTGTCTCTCTTCTCTCTCTCTATCCCCGCACTCTCTCTGTCGCTCTTCTCTCTCTCTATCCCCGCACTCTCTCTGTCGCTCTTCTCTCTCTCTTTCCCCGCACTCTCTCTGTCTCTCTTCACTCCCTCTATCCCCGCACTCTCTCTGTCTCTCTTCACTCCCTCTATCCCCGCACTCTCTCTGTCTCTCTTCTCTCTCTCTCTATCCCCACACTCTCTCTGTCTCTCTTCTCTATTTCTATCCCCACACTTTCTCTGTCTCTCTTCTCTCTCTCTATCCCCGCACTCTCTCTGTCTCTCTTCTCTCGCTCTATCCCTGCACTCTCTCTGTCTCTCTTCTCTCTTTATCCCCGTACTCTATTGGATAAGGAGAGAGGAGTTGGACGGTTTTAACTGAGTAAAAGCTTAATTTACTTTGCGAGAGAGAGAGAGGTAAAGAGATAGAGAGCGGTAAAGAGAGCGATTGAGAGAGAGAGAGAGAGAGACGGGGAGGTAAAAAGAGTGATTGAGAGAGAGAGAGAGACATAGCGAGAGAGAGCGAGTGAGAAAGACAGGGAGGTAGAGGAAAGGAAAAGAAGAACCACATTTTAAATCATGAAAATACCATCCATTATCATGATTTATCATCCATTATCATGATTTATCATCCATTATCATGATTTATCATCCATTATCATGAAATCCTGTCAACAAAAACAATAAACACAAACAGCCCATATGTTGCCGAGGCCACAGCCTGTTCCTACTACAATAACATTCACTTAATACTACAACAACAAAGTTTTCAGGAGGCCACGGTCACTCTCAGAAGGTATTTTCATCACCAGCCATATGTCTGGGCCATAAGGAACTTACATCACACAACTTACTGTGCTGTCGGTCCCCATACACGCTTCACTCACTCTGCAAACTAATGCATGTGACAGACGCACGCAAGCAAGGAAGCCCAGTTGCACACACACACTAGCCCGATACATACACAAACTCTCCCCCTCTCTCTCTGACACACACCCTCTCTCTCACACACAAAGTCCCCCACCCCACCCCACTCACGTCCCACTCAGCCCCTCTCTCAGATCATCCCTCCCCATCCTCTTGATTGCCATATAACATTTATAACACCCGCCATGTGACATAAGACGGCATGAAAGCTTCCCAGCGTCACCACAAACACAACACCACCCTTCGTACCGGAACTACAGTACATACTGCAGATACGCAAAGAGCTCTTACTCTGCTATAGTAATGTCTCATTTCTTCCTGTAAAACTTTGCGGGGGTGGGGGGATACTCAGGATACACATGTAACTGTAAAGCTTACTTTGAGGGTGGTGGGGGGTGTTCTGCTCCAGCTACACTAAACAAGAAAGAAGATAGTCTTTTCACTTTTATTTACCAGATAAGTTGACTGAGAACACATTCTCATTTACAGCAACGACCTGGGGAATAGTTATAGGGGAGAGGAGGGGGGATGAATGAGCCAATTGGAAGCTGGGGATGATTAGGTGGCCATGATGGTATGAGGGCCAGATTGAGAATTTAGCCAGGACACCGGGATTAACACCCCTACTCTTATGATAAGTGCCATGGGATCTTTAGTGACCACAGAGAGTCAGGACACACGTTTCACATCCCATCTGAAAGATGGCACCCTACACAGGGCATTGTCCCCAATCACTGCCCTGGGCCACTGGGATAATTTTTGGGACCAGAGGAAAGAGTGCTTCCTACTGGCCCTCCAACACCACTTCCAGCAGCATTTGGTCTCCCATTCAGGGACCAACCAGGACCAACCCTACTTAGCTTCAGGGGCCAGCCAGCAGTGGGATGCAGGGTGGCATCCCAAATGGTACCGTATTCCCTATATAGTGCACTACTTTTGACCAGGCCCCCTTCACTAACACTGAAGAGTATAGAGTAACATACCTATTACAGAGATGAGAAGCAAACATCTAATTCTACATTAATTATAATAATGATATATACCTGTTCCATAACTGTAGCATGTTGTATTCTCTATAGTGTAGCATGTGTGTGCTGATGCTTTCATACTGTCTTGAACAGAATCTCACAAAGGGTCATCTCTACATAAACAAGTCTAAGATGTAGAGAAGATACTGTCTTCAGTCACACGCATACACACACACACACACACACACGGTACACACACTTCCCCCAGACCTATAGTACAGTAGACTGGGTTTGATGTGCCAGGCCTTTTCCGCTCTTTAATGGAGTGCTCATTAACAGATTTATTAATGGCCTCTTAATTATGCCTGCTTATCTCTGTCTGAAGCACTGGAGCTGCCCGCAGAACTGAGGAGAGTACAGTCTAGTCCCACTTCAACTACATAAATGGACACACACACACACACACTTCACACACTTCACACATCACAAGGGGCCTAACTCAAAAACCCAGATAGGTGTTTCCGGTGCTGTGGGCCACATTATCCTCCATTCTTCTTCTCCCATCCCTCCATCCTCTCCTCCTCCTGTAATCAAACTGCAGGCTGGGTCCCCAGGCAGACCTTTTTCTCTCTCACACTCCCCTCATATAAAACAGGGCCTGACATGGGGATGAAAATAAATTAGCAAACGCACAGCAGCTTCCTGCTAAATGGATGGGGGCTGTACCAAAGGCTCCCAGGCTCCTACAGTATCTCTCACAGATATGAACGTTTGTGTGTGTGTGTGCATGTGTGTGTGTGTGCGCTCTCCCATCCTGATGCAGTATGCGTCCCCCCCAACTACTTTCCCCAAATAGAGCTTTAAATAGAGACATTGAAAGTAACAGCGCAGGTGAAAGTGACGTTGGAAGTTAAAGCTGAAGGAAGCAGGGGGAAAGGATGACAATAACACACTGGCAAAGACCAAACACAGACCCAGACTCTCAACTGGAGACAGTCTCTCAGACTCAAAATGAGCCATCTATACTATTTATCAACTCTGGTAGACACAACTAATACATGTGTTTTACAGAAGGTATAACTACAGGAGAGGAGAGTTCTCATGCCCCCCACTTTCTTTCTTTTTTCCCATCCTCCTCTTCCTCTCTTCCTCTACCACCCCTCGCCCCAACCCACATCATCCCTTCTCCCAACACCTCCCTCTCTCTCTTATCTACCCCCTCTCTTGATCTCTCTCCCATCCCTCATTCTCTCCCTCCATCTACTGCCCCTTTCTCCAAAACAAACCCACACCCCTCTCTCTCCCTGTCCCCATTCCCTCCCTCCCACCCTCTCTCCCTCCCTTTCTGTCTCTGTGGTTACCTCTCAGTAGATGTCAGGCTCAATCTGTCCTTGTCTGCTTTAATCAGACCATCTACTGATTCCCTCTCAGCTGAATGAGGGATAGAGAGGTAGAGACAGAGAGGGGTGTTGATAGGCCCTTCATTATGGACACACACAGCCCTCCCATTTAAAGCACAACTTTACCTCCTAAGACACACACTCATTCTCTCTCATCTACTGAGCTCTCTTACAGGCCCATGGCCCTGGCTTAGTCAGTGTCAATGTCCAACAGAATATGACTGTGATTGTGCAAGCTTTTATGTGTCACCATGATGTTTGTGAGTAGGCATTGCCCACGTGTAATAGGACCAGCTGTATGTTCAGATCATATCCCTTCTGTTGAATCTCAGTTTTGGCTCACTTCACTACACTCCAGTCCATCCATTTTGAACCAGGCTATTTCTACCCCTTTCTGACTTCAATAGGGGTCTGTTTAGCCTCGCTTGGCTTAGATAGAACCCTTCCATAGTATGGCTTTAATCTGGTTTGGACTGGAGTACATAGTCTCTGCTCTGCTGTGATTTGGACTGGAGCGGGGCCGTACTCCCTCTGTTCTCCCCTCTCCCCAGATGGAGCATTGCCACACAATCCTTGTTCCTTACAGGAGCTGTGAACAGCACTTGGCAGAGAAGCCTCCATTTTGTGATTTGATTTGGAGAGTGAATGACCAGTAAGCTGAAACGCTTCCATTTCTATTGGATTAGAGCTGGTCGCTGCAGTGTCTCCTTTTCATTGCTACTTGTTGTTAAAGGATTAATTCAGTTTTTTTTTTTACTGGAGTGGTGTGGAAGATTTAACTCCATGTTGTTGGATGGCATTTTCTTTGATACTTTTCCTGAGGTTTGTTATTATGTTTATGAACAGGATTTAGAGAGGACTTTGTCTGATTGATGTCAAAACATACTTTTTTAAATATGAAATACATTAAATAATTTTATGGGTTAAAAATGAGTGCCAGAGAAAATGCTAAATTTAAAATCAGCATTGTATAGGCCTAATGTATAAATCCAACATTAACCAAAGCTAAAAAATAATTGTCCTATTTTTCTCTGTGTGGCTACAGAATTTATTCATACATTAACTGATGATTCACTGTCATCTTTCCCTTCTCCTCTTCCTCCTCTCATTCTCTCCATCTCTCCTGTTTCTGCTGAGGTAAAGCCAAGTTGATTATTCATATTTTACATCAACTCAAAGGTAAACCCTGGCTCTTCTCTTCCAATAAGCTTTCCTCTCATCCCCCACCCAATACTTAGCTACACTGTAACGGAAAACTGTAATTTATATGGTAATTTGGGGTATTATCAACTGTAAAATACTCTGAAACATTTTACTGCAGCATGCTGTAAATGATGGTGCATTGTGGGAAAATGTTGTGGGCGGGGAAAGAATTGCTGTTGTACTGTAATTCCACCCCACAGAATACAGTGCCGTACTGTATCTTTGAAGCGCCAAAAACCTTTTGACCACCAGTGGGTGCATGGTTTCTGACTCAATAACATATTTTGAGGCGTGTCTTGTAAGAGGCTATATTTGTTGCACATGTGAGTATGCTGTAACAATTTAACTCCTATGTGGTTATGCAGTCTTAAACAATAAATAGTTGAGCATTTTGCCATGTCCTTTTGGTCTGTTTTGCCCTGTAGTCACTGCCAGTTTGGAAGCCTTTGTTAAGGCCTCTAGAAGTGTAAGTGATATAAAACACCAAATATTCATTAAGTGTAAACACTTTACCAAGCAGCCAACCTCCTTGCATCAATCCCTTGTAATTACAGTAAAATACTGTGAAATACAAACCACTCCCCTCATCCATGCATCCATTCATTTGTTCCAATTACGGTAGCAGTCAATTTTACGGTATTGTGTCATTGCACAGTACTTGCTTTGATACTGTATTTATATTACAGTAGGTTTACTGCAATATGTAATACATTATTTTACTTGACACTGAGCTGCCTTTAAGTTACTGTTCAATTCACACCAACCCCTTTACAGTGCAAGTGTGTGAATGTCTATGTACCTTTAGGTGTATCCTGCAAGTATACATCCTTGAAGTGTGTACCATGTGTGTGTGTGCGTGTGTGTGTTCTCTGGCATGTCTCCAGTGTGAGAGATTGATGGCACATTAAAGTGAAGGACACGTCATGCACCTGTGCTCCTGTAGCACAGGACCAGCACACAGGTAGACATGGTGCTGTAATTAGCAAGGTACCCCAGACACAAACACAAACAGACGCATACAGACTTCAAAGGGGAATGGAAACACTAGGCTTTAGAACAGCAGCTAACTGTAACTGTTACTCGCCATATTGGCATTGTTGCATCACTGGCAGGATTTCCCAAAAATGGCTGAACCCCAAACCTGTCTGAAAGACCATGAACTCTGTGTGCATTAATAAGCCAAATTTGCTGGTGTCAAACCATATATGAATACACAATACATACTGTATTTTGAAAGCTGAGAAACAGCCCATTCAAATGAAATAACATACAATAGCACCACATCAATTAAATGGTAATCAGTCAAGAAAAAACTCCTGTGAAAATGTGTATCTTACACGAAAATCTACATTATTTCCCCAAACAACTGCCATTTACACAACTTTTTTTTTCTTTTTTCATTATTTTGTAAAGATTGAAAATCTGAAATCAGAATAGTAATAACTTTTACTGTGAATGAGTTACAGACACTTTATTGAATGGTGGTATTTTCTAGAATTCTATGGAATGTTCCATTATCGGACACTTTCTTATCTGGACTGTATATTAAACACATATCTGCACCAAAACATATTACAAATGGCATTTAGTCTTAAATATGATAAGGAAAGACATACACAAGTAATATAATATTAATAAATCAATAACTTTATTGAAAGTACTTTATTGAGGGGAATACATCATCTCACTCAAACCTGAAAACAAAGTTCAAGTTACATCGAAAATTTGAATTACAAAATATGATAAGAATAAGGCAAAAAGTGCATTCGGAAAGCATTCAGACCCCTTGACTTTTTCCACATTTTGTTACGTTACAGCCGTATTCTAAAATTGGTTAAATTGTTTTTCCCCTCATCAATCTACACACAATACCCCATAATGACAAAGCAAAACAGGTTTTTAGAAAGTTTTGCAAATTTATAAAAACATAAAAAACAGAAATACCTTATTTACATAAGTATTCAGACCCTTTGCTATGAGACTCGAAATTGAGCTCAGTTGCATCCTATTTCCATTGATCATCCTTGAGATGTTTCTACAACTTAATTGGAATCCACCTGTGGTAAACTCATGATTTGGAAAAGGAACACACCTGTCTATATAGGGTCCCACAGTTGACAGTGCATGTCAGAGCAAAAATCAAGCCATGAGGTCGAAGGAATTGTAGCTCCGAGACAGGATTGTATCGAGGCACTGGTCTGGTGAAGGGTACCAAAAAATGTCTCCAGCATTGAAGGTTCCCAAGAACATAGTGGCCTCCATCATTCTTAAATGGAAGAAGTTTGGAACCAACAAAACTCTTCCTAGAGCTGGCCGCCCAGCCAAACTGAGCAATCGGAGGGGAAGGGCCTTGGTCAGGGAGGTGACCAAGAACCCGATGGTCACTCTGACAGAGGTCTAGTTCCTCTGTGGAGATGGGAGAACCTTCCAGAAGGACAACAATCTCTGCAGCACTCCACCAATCAGGCCTTTATGGTAGAGTGGCCAGATGGAAGCCACTCCTGAGTAAAAGGCACATGACAGCCTGCTTGGAGTTTGCCAAAAGTCACCTAAAGGACTCTCAGACCATGAGAAACAAGATTCACTGGTCTGATGAAACCAAGATTGAACTCTTTGGCCTGAATGCCAAGGAAACCTGGCAGCATCCCTACGGTGAAGCATGGTGGTGGCAGCATCATGCTGTGGGGATGTTTTTCAGCAGCAGGGACTGGGAGACAAGTCAGGATTGAGGGAAAGATGAACAGAGCAAAGTACAGAGAGCTCCTTGATGAAAACCTGCTCCAGAGCGTGTGTACGAGGCGAAGGTTCAGCTTCCAACAGAACAACGACCCTAAGCACACAGCCAAGACAATGCAAGAGTGGCTTCGGGACAAGTCCCTGAATGTCCTTGAGTGGCCCAGCCAGAGCCTGGACTTGAACCCGATTGAACATCTCTGGAGAGACCTGAAAATAGCTATGCAGTGACGCTCCCCACCGAACCTGACAGAGCTTGAGAGGATCTGCAGAGTAGAATGGTAGAAACTCCCCAAATACAGGTGTGCCAAGCTCGTAGCGTTATACCCAAGAAGACTTGAAGCTGTAATCGCTGCCAAAGGTGCTTCAACAAAGTACTGAGTAAAGGGTCTGAATACTTACATAAATGTGATATTTCTGTTTTTTATTTTATAAATGTGCTCAAATTTATAAAACCCTGTTTTTGCTTTGTCATTATGGGGTATTGTGTGTAGATTGATGAGTAAAACAATGATTTAATCAATTTTGGAATAAGGCTGTAATGTAACAATATGTGGAAAAGGTCAAGGTGTCTGAATACTTTCCGAATGCATTGTATATAGGCCTAATAGTACACAACAATAATACATCACTGACAATTAGAGTACCAGCTAGACCAGGATGACGTAGTTACCGAGCGGATCACCAGCCTGAGCTTTCAAAAGTCTTAGCTATTAGCTAGCTTCAGGCTTTGGCTACATTCATTATTGCAATCAACAGTCAGCAGGCTTACTACTTTTAGGAATCATATCACAGATAAAGACGCCTAATGAGATATCTAGCTATGTAGCTAGTTATTTAGCTAGCTGATAATTATATGGGTGTCATACATTTAACTTGTAAAATAGCAATCCTGCAGCAGCTCTCTCTTATGGCTGGCTAGATACTAGCTAGCTAGCTACGAATCGAATCAGACGCTAGCCAGTTCATTTTAGCTCTTAGCTAATACCAATGACAAATGCTCTTTAAATTGTCAATATGAGCATTGTATTTTGTACATCTATCAATGAAAACATAGCTAGATATCTCATTAGGTGTCAAAGAGACAAGACAAGAGAAGAGCTAAATCAAGTAGGCTAGCCAGCTATTCAGCTTGTTATCAAAAGTTCATTTCACAGACTAATATTATCAATCGGAAAAAATAGTAAAATGTAAATATTATAATTACCAACATAAAAACTATTAGTTTTTTTATTAAATATATATATATACATACACAGTTGAAGTCGGAAGTTTACATACACCTTAGCCAAATACATTTAAACTCAGTCTTTCATAATTTCTGACATTTAATCCTGGTAAAAATTCCCTGTCTTAGGTCAGTTAGGATCACCACTTTATTTTAAGAATGTGAAATGTCAGAATAATAGTAGAGAGAATTATTTATTTCAGCTTTTATTTCTTTCATCACATTCCCAGTGGGTCAGAAGTTTACATACACTCAATTAGTATTTGGTAGCATTGCCTTTAAATTGTTTAACTTGGGTCAAACATTTCGGGTAGCCTTCCACAAGCTTCCCACAATAAGTTGGGTGAATTTTGGCCCATTCCTCCTGACAGAGCTGGTGTAACTGAGTCAGGTTTGTAGGCCTCCTTGCTCGCACACGCCTTTTCAGTTCTGCCCACACATTTTCTATAGGATTGAGGTCAGGGCTTTGTGATGGCCACACCAATACCTTGACTTTGTTGTCCTTAAGCCATTTTGCCACAACTTTGGAAGTATGCTTGGGGTCATTGTCCATTTGGAAGACCCATTTGCGACCAAGTGTCACACTCGTCATACACAACGGACCAAGGCGCAGCGTGATATGCGTACATTCTATTTATTAAGTACACCACACGAACAAAACAATAAACGATACGTGAAGTCCTAGGTTAAATACACAAACCTTCCGGAACAAGATCCCACAAACACTGTGGCAAAACAGGCTACCTAAGTATGGTTCCCAATCAGAGACAACAAGCAACAGCTGATTCACGTTGCCTCTGATTGAGAACCACACCGGCCAACATAGAACCAAATAAACTAGATAAACACCCTAGCACACAAAACACATAGAAATCACACACCCTGGCTCAACATAACAGAGTCCCAGAGACAGGGCGTGACAGTACCCCCCCCCCAAAGGCACGGACTGCGACCGCGCCAAACATAAACCGAACAGGGGAGGGCCGGGTGGGCATTCCTCCTCGGAGGCGGTTCCGGCTCCGGGCTTGACCCCCACCCTCCAACAAACCCCCCAAAGCGCCCCTGGTCCGGTCTGGCCCTGCTGGCCGGAGCTGGACTGAACACTGGTGGAGCTAATTGCTCTAGCTCCGGAGTGGAGCAGCTGACCGGTGCCGGACCAGGCACCGGTGGAACAGGCACGGGCTGTGCCGGACTGACGACGCAGCACCACAGGCTTGGTGCGCGGGAGCAGGGACGGGCCGGACCGGGCTGACGACGCGCACCATTGGCTTGGTGCGGGGAGCAGGGACGGGCCGAACCGGGCTGACGAAGCGCACCACTGGCTTGGTGCGGGGAGCAGGAACAGGCCGGACCGGGCTGACGACGCGCACCATTGGCTTGGTGCGGGAGCAGGGACGGGCTGAACCGGTTGACGAAGCGCACCACTGGCTTGGTGCGGGGAGCAGGAACAGGCCGGACCGGGCTGGACGAGCGCACCACTGGCTTGGTGCGGGAGCAGGAACAGGCCGGACCGGGCTGACGACGCGCACCACAGGCTTGGTGCGGGGAGCAGGAACAGGCCGGACCGGGCTGACGACGCGCACCACAGGCTTGGTACGAGGGGCAGGAACATGCCGGACCGGGCTGGCGACACGCACCACAGGCTCGGTGCGAGGGACAGGAACAAGCCGGACCGTACTGGGGACACACACCACTGGCCCTACGCGGGGATCAGGAACGGGCCGGACCGGACTGGCAACACACCCCAGTACCTCTCGCCGTGCCTCTACATTCTCCTTCCCCCTGGTGACCAGTGACTCCCGTAACCTGGCGGCCTCCTTTGCCAACCCGCTGAACCACTCTATCCCGGCCTCCTGCTGCCCCGTCGTCCACGGCGTGAGCCCCCCCCCTAAAAAATTTCTGGGCGTCTCTCCTCCCCGTGGGCCAGGCCTCCATGGCTCTCGCCAGACTCTCGCTCCTCTGCTACCAAGTCCAGCCTCTCTCCTCCAGCCTCTCTGTTGCTTCAATATATTCACAATTTTCCTTCCTCATGATGCCATCTATTTTGGGAAGTGCACCAGTCCCTCCTGCAGTAAAGCACCCCCACAGCATGATGCTGCCACACCCGTGCTTCACGGTTGGGATGGTGTTCTTCGGCTTGCAAGCCTTCTCCTTTTTCCTCCAAACATAACGATGGTCATTATGGCCAAACAGTTCTATTTTTGTTTCATCAGACCAGAGGACATTTCTCCAAAAACTACGATCTTTGTCCCCATGTGTAGTTGCAAACCGTAGTCTGGCTATTCATGGCGGTTTTGGAACAGTGGCTTCTTCCTTGCTGAGTGGCCTTTCAGGTTATGTCGATATAGGACTTGTTTTACTGTGGATATAGATAATTTTGTACCTGTTTCCTCCAGCATCTTCACAAGGTCCTTTGCTGTTGTTCTGGGATTTATTTGCACTTTTCGCACCAAAGTATGTTCATCTCTAGGAGACAGAACGCGTCTCCTTCCTGAGCGGTATGACGGCTGCGTGTCCCATGGTGTTTATACTTGCGTACTATTGTTTGTACAGATGAACGTGGTACCTTTAGGCATTTGGAAATTGCTCCCAAGGATGAACCAGACTTGTGGAGGTCTTGGCTGATTTCTTTTGATTTTCCCATGATGTCAAGCAAAGAGGCACTGAGTTTGAAGGTAGGCCTTGACATACATCCACAGGTACACCTCCAATTGACTCAAATGATGTCAATTAGCCTATCAGAAGCTTCTAAAGCCATGACATCATTTTCTGGAATTTTCCAAGCTGTTTAAAGGCACAGTCAACTTAGTGTATGTAAACTCACTGGAATTGTGATACAGTGAATTATAAGATAAATAATCTGTCTGTAAACAATTGTTGGAAAAATTACTTGTGTCATGCACAAAGTAGATGTCCTAACCGACTTGCCAAAACTATAGTTTGTTAACAAGAAATTTGTGGAGTGGTTGAAAAACGAGTTTTAATGACTCCAACCTAAGTGTATGCAAACTTCTGACTTCAACTGTATATATATATATATATATATATATATATATATATATATATTTTTTTTTTTTCTTCTACCAATTGGTAGTTACAATCTTGTCTCATCGCTGCAACTCCCAACAGGCTCAGGAGAGATGAAGGTTGTGTCATGCATCTTCTGAAACATGAGGAGGATACACTATTTGTATACCGTTTTTTACCTTAATATTGTTGTCCTGATCTTAAATGACAAAGCTGTCAAAGTTGTGAGAAACCTTTCAGGTCCAGTGGAGGCGAGGCCGGTGGCAGCATTCATTAATTTTCAGTCCCCTGCCAAAACTCAAAAAACTGAAATGATTTACCTCTGGTTCATTCAGCCATTCCTATGGGCAAAATAAATGGGGAAAGAAAAGGGTTTTGGAATAAACACAGAAGGTCTGAGGTTAATACAGACTTATGAGATCTTATACATTTTGCTCTATGAGATAATATCAGTCAGTTGACATGACCTTTATGAATTATGAAGCCTTTGTGTATTGTGTTTTTATTACATAAATGCTTCAAAATTGACAAAAAGTGACGGTAGCTGATGAAGATTATCTCATAGAACAAAACATATAAGATGTCCTAAGCCTGTGTAACCACAGACCTTATTTTCGTTGTTTGTCCAAAAACCCTACAAAAACTCCATTCATTTTCCCATAGGCTTTGTTAAACGAACCATGGCGGAGTTAGTTCCTACAAAAATACATATCTGTGCTTATAGCTTTACTTCCTAAAGTGTTTCCAATACACTTTAAGACACACACACACACACAAGTCCACACACTTGTTCTCTCATCTCTCAAAGGTGGCTAACCCACACAAAAATCACACACATTCACACACGCAGACATCCACAAAGGTCACCTTCACACACACACACACACTATATATGCAAAAGTATGTGGACACCCCTTCAAAATAGTGGATTTGGCTATTTCAGTCACACCCGTTGCTGACAGGTGTATAAAATCGAACAGACAGCCATGCAATCTCCATAGACAAACATTGGCAGTATAATGGCTTTACTGAAGAGCTCAGTGACTTTCAACATGGCACCGTCATAGGATGCCACCTTTCCAACAAGTCAGTTCGTCAAATTTCTGCCCTGCTAGAGTTGCCCCGGTCAACTGTAAGTGCTGTTATTGTGAAGTGGAAACGTCTAGGAGCAACAACGGCTCAGCCACGAAGTGGTAGGCCACACAAGCTCACAGAACGGGACCGCCAAGTGCTGAAGTGCGTAGTGCGTAAAAATCGTCTGTCCTCGGTTGCAACACGCACTACCGAGTTCCAAACTGCCTCTGGAAGCAACGTCATCACAATAACTGTTCGCCGGGAGCTTCATGGAAGGGTTTCCATGGCCCAGCAGCCGCACACAAGCCTACGATCCCCATGCGCAATGCCAAGTGTTTGCTGGAGTGGTGTAAACGCGTTCTCTGGAGTGATGAATCACGCTTCACCATCTGACAGTCCAACAGACGAATATGGGTTTGGCGGATGCCAGGAGAACGCTACCTGCCCCAATGCATAGTGCCAACTGTAAAGTTTGGTGGAGGAGGAATAATGGTCTGGGCCTGTTTTTCATGGTTCAGGCTCCTTAGTTCCAGTGAAGGGAAATCTTAATGCTACAGTATACAATGACATTCTAGACGATTCTGTGCTTCCAACTTTGTGGCAACAGTTTGGGGAAGGCCCTTTCCTGTTTCAGTATGACAATGACCCCTTGCACAAAGCGAAGTCCATACAGAAATGGTTTGTCGAGATCTGTGTGGAAGAACTTGACTGCCCTGCACAGAGCCCTGAACTCAACCCCATCTAACACCTTTGGGATGAATTGGAACACCGACTGCGAGCCAGGCCTAATCGCCCAACATCAGTGACCGACCTCACTAATGCTCGTGGCTGAATGGAAGCAAGTCACCACAGCAATGTTCCAACATCTAGTGGAAAGCCTTCCCTGAAGAGTGGAGGCTGTTATAGCAGCAAATGGGGGACCAACTCCATGTTAATGCCCATGATTTTGGAATGAGATGTTTGACGAGCAGATGTCCACATACATTTGGTCATGCAGTGTACACACACACACACACACACACACACACACACACACACACACACACACACACACACACACACACACACACACACACACACACACACACACACACACACACACACACACACACACACACACACACACACACACACACACACACACACACACACACACACACACACACACATCTACACTCATTGGGGCGGCAGGTAGCTTAGTGGGTAAGAGCGTTGTGCCAGTAACCGAAAGGTCGCTGGTTCTAATCCCCGAGCCGACTAGGTGAAAAATCTGTCGATGTGCCCTTAAGCAAGGCACTTAACCCTAATTGCTCCTGTAAGTCGCTCTGGATAAGAGCGTCTGCTAAATGACTAAAATGTCAAATGAAATTGCTCCTGTAATGCAGGATGTCCTGTTGCATCATCAGCCCTACCATCACCATCACAACACTACCGTGCCTTAGCAGGACATCACCAGGGAGCCTCTTTACTGCCATAATGTACTCCTTGTTATTCTAAATACTAGCACTCTACGCTCTACTCTAGCTACCTCTTATGGGATGGTTGACACACACACAGACGCACACAGACGGGCACACACACACGGAACCACGCATGCATGAGCAGACACACGCACACAGACAAGAACAGTCACACAGACAGATGCGAAAGCTCAGGCACGTATGCATACACATGCACACAGACACCACACACACAGTACTGCTCTTCCGGATGTCATTTTGATAATGAGTGGTGTGGTGGCTGGCTGCATGGCAGTAGATCGTGAATGTTTTAATGCAGTTCATGTACTTACTACATGGAAGGTGTTGAATATTTAAAGTAACTGCCCAGTGTTTCCGGATTCTATGAAGTATTACCTATATATAGTTTTCCTTCCAATTAAAATAAAATTAAGTATGTTAAAAAGCAGCTTTTCTGTGTTGGAATGGTCTGGGTGTACCCCAACAAAAGAATGGTGTGGGCGTATACCGGTCATTAAAATTATTAATGCAAGTAGACTGCTGATTGCCCAGATTATCCTCCTCAGGGAGATGACATCATGTTCTATGAGGAAATAGCAAGCATTTTTTAACGGTCTGTTTGAGATACAGTTTGAGGTGGGGTTTTTGAAGTGTTTGTTCTCCATTTTATGCTTTGGCCACAAATACGAGTATAGGATGAGTCAACAACATTATTTGGGTATGAGTTAACAGAATATGAACTTTTGAAAGTGAGATTTCACTGGGCAGTTACTTTAACTGTGTTTCATGTACTCATGTCAAAAGATTGCTTTAAGTGGCCATTAGTATACATGTTTTAGTGTAGCGTGTGTATATGTGTGCGTGTGTGGGAAGGGGTAGGGGAAGGGGGAGAGTGGGGTGGGGGGTAGAGAGAGAGAGTGTTGCCAGGGGCATGCCATTAACTATTTTGTCTTTCACACCTGTTGTCGCCCCATAATCCCGCCATGATCAAAGCAAATTAACACGCACCCAGCTCTGACACACACCACACACATACACTGGCTGTTGGGAGAGGAGAGGGGGAGGAGACGGAGGATAGGAAAGAGGGGGATAGAGAGAAGGGTTATTTAATGAGGGTGTGTGAGGCCGGTGTGACAGCGGTCAGGGACACTGTTGACAGGGCCGACAGAGATATCACACTCTGCATGCGCATTTGTGTTTTTCTCTGCATGTATCATGTATGTGTGAGAGAGAGAGAGAATGACTAGGAGGTGTGTGTAGCTAATTATTCCCCCTCTAACATATTCACCACTAACCTCATTCTCTAATTGACATCTCCATGTTATCTACAGTGCATTCCGAAAGTATTCAGACCACTTGACTTTTTCCACATTTTGCTACGTTACAGCCTTATTCTAAAATGGATTCAAGGAAAATATTTACTCATCAATCTACACACAATACCCCATAATGACAAAGCGATAAGTATACATACCCATACCCTCGAAATTGAGCTCAGGTGCATCCTGTTTCCATTGATCATCCTTGAGATGTTTCTACTTGATTGTAGTCCACCTGTGGTAAATTCAATTGATTGGACATGATTTGGAAAGGCACACACCTGTCTATATAATTCACTCCTCAGACAGGATTGTGTCGAGGCACAGATCTGGGGAAGGGTACCAAGAAACACAGTGGCCTTCATCATTCTTAAATGGAAGAAGTTTGGAACCACCAAGACTCTTCCTAGAGTTGGCCGCCTGGCCAAACTGAGCAATCGGATGAGAAGGGCCTTGGTCAGAGAGGTGATCAAAAACCCGATGGTCACTCTGACAGAGGTCTAGTTCCTCTGTGGCGATTGGAGAACCTTCCAGAAGGACAACCATCTCTGCAGCACCACCTATCAGACCTTTAGTGGCCAGACGGAAGCCACTCCTCAGTAAAAGGCACACGACAGCCTGCTTGGAGTTTGCCAAAAGGCACCTAAAGGACTCTCAGACCATGAGAAACAAGCTTCTCTGGTCTGTTGCAACCAAGATTGAATGCTTTGGCCTGAATGCCAACCGTTACGTCTGGAGGAAACCTGGCACCATCCCTACGGTGAAGCATGGTGGTGGCAGCATCATGCTGTGGGGATGTTTTTCAGTGGCAGTGACTGGGAGACTAGTCAGGATTGAGGGAAAGATGAACAGAGCAATGTATGGAGATCCTTGATGAAAACCTGCTCCAGAGCGCTCAGGACCTCAGACTGGGGCGACGGTTCACCTTCCAACAGGACAACGACCCTAAGCACACAGCCAAGACAACGCAGGAGTGGCTTCGGGACAAGTCTCTGAATGTCCTTGAGTGGCCCAGCCAGAGCCCGGACTTGAACCCGATTGAACATCTCTGGAGAGACCTGAAAATAGCTGTGCAGCGACGCTCCCCATCCAACCTGACAGAGCTTGAGAGAAGAATGGGAGAAACTCCCCAAATACAGGTGTGCCAAGCTTGTACCCAAGAAGACTAGAGGCTGTAATCACTGCCAAAGTTGCTTCAACAAAGTACTGAGTAAAGGGTCTGAATACTTATGTAAATGTAATATTTCAGTTTTTATTTTAAATAGAGTTGCAAAAATTTCTAAAAACCAGTTTTTGCCTTTTCATTATGGGGTATTGTGTGTAGATTGATGAGGATTTATTTTAATTTTTTACCCATTTTAGAATAAGGCTGTAACGTAACAATGTGGAAAAAGTCAAGGGGTCTGAATACTTTCCGAATGCACTGTATGTACATCTGTGTGTGCACACCATCAGGAAAATTGATTGCATAGAAAATGCTAATGTATGCTTTCCTGTCTCCATGCATGTTAATACTGTGTGGCCATTGATTAAAGGGACAATGCTTCATTCAAGTCTTCTCGCCACTTGCTAAGTTTTGACATTGAGTCAAGCAGGGGGGAGAGAGGAAGATGCTGCCTCAGCAGAAACACAAAATCTGTTACCTGCATGTGCTTAACCCTCCCATTGTCCTAGGGTCAAAATGACCCGCCACTGTGTTGAACCAACTTTATTTAATTTTTATATTTTTGGGATCATTTGTGAGAAGGAGGCAGTGAGACTTTAAAGAAAGTATATATAAAAATTAAATAAAGTTGGTTCAACACAGTGGCGGGTCATTTTGACCCTAGGACAACGGGAGGGTTAAGTCACATATTCACACTGAGAGAAGGCTACCCACTACATACATGACAAGACAGGATCAGTCAGTCCCTACAGATATTTATTTTGTGTGTGTGATTTTCTTTGTGATAGCTGCGGGTCACAATTTGTGATGATTTTGGCCAATTTGTCACAAATACGTTTGTTGACGTGTTGCTTGATTGCGCCATTCTATGCTGTAAAAGTGTGGTGATTTGTTCAAATTGCGAGCCCTCTTGTTGTAGTGCAGTTTTTGAATGGGTGTGTTGACCCTGTGTTTTCTCCTACTTTGAAGGTCATCTGAAGCGCAGTTGTTCTGATCCAAAATCAACTGCTTCAATCTCTGTCCCACTTTGGTACCATGGCACTGTATCCATGCCGATGCTCTCACCGGGCACTAATTGGCCACTATGTGTGTGTGTGTGTGTCACCAGTACAGTTACAGATGTTGTTACAGGTTAATTATGCATTGATGACCCCTGAGGTGTTCGACATACTGATACCAGTGGCACACCTGTCACAGATTGTGTGTGCGTGTCTGTGTGTCTGTAAGTGTGTATTGTCCCTCTATGTTCTTACTTTGAAGGTCATCTGAAGCACAGTTGTTCCGATCCCAAATCGACTGCCCCTCTCTCTCTGTCCCACTTTGGTACCATGGCACTCGCACCAATCCATGCCAATAATGCTTTCACCAGGCACTAGATGCCCGTGGACGGTGATTGACGTCCATCCCAAAACCACAGACAACAAATAGACTTTCCACATTAAACCATAAATCAGTCAGGTAGGACCTTGAGCATTTAGACTCATTGATCATTATTGAGGGCACCATTTCACACACAACATCTGTCCCATTGGCATTAAACAGGAGGTGAGTAGTGAAAACAATGGAACTGAAGAGTGGAAATTTACGGCCATCTTAGAATGGTAGAATCAGACTTAATTCTTATGAATGGCGGTGGTGTGAATGGCGGAATACAAATTGCTGTCATAAGCTCACAGCTCATAGCCTTTTATAGATCTGCGACCATATTTGGAAACAATAATGTAATGAAATAATTCAA
Source organism: Coregonus clupeaformis (assembly GCF_020615455.1). Lineage (NCBI taxonomy): Eukaryota > Metazoa > Chordata > Actinopteri > Salmoniformes > Salmonidae > Coregonus > Coregonus clupeaformis. Next base: position 4,132,652 of record NC_059207.1, on the reverse strand, counting down.
AATGTTCAGTGGTATGTACAGTGAGGGAAAAAAGTATTTGATCCCCTGCTGATTTTGTACGTTTGCCCACTGACAAAGAAATGATCAGTCTATAATTTTAATGGTAAGTTTATTTGAACAGTGAGAGACAGAATAACAACCAAAAAATCCAGAAAAACACATTGTCAAAAATGTTATAAATTGATTTGCATTTTAATGAGGGAAATAAGTATTTGACCCCCTCTCAATCAGAAAGATTTCTGGCTCCCAGGTGTCTTTTATACAGGTAACGAGCTGAGATTAGGAGCACACTCTTAAAGGGAATGCTCCTAATCTCAGCTTGTTACCTGTATAAAAGACACCTGTCCACAGAAGCAATCAATCAATCAGATTCCAAACTCTCCACCATGGCCAAGACCAAAGAGCTCTCCAAGGATGTCAGGGACAAGATTGTAGACCCTACACAAGGCTGGAATGGGCTACAAGACCATCGCCAAGCAGCTTGGTGAGAAGGTGACAACAGTTGGTGCGATTATTCGCAAATGGAAGAAACACAAAATAACTGTCAATCTCCCTCGGCCTGGGGCTCCATGCAAGATCTCACCTCGTGGAGTTGCAATGATCATGAGAACGGTGAGGAATCAGCCCAGAACTACACGGGAGGATCTTGTCAATGATCTCAAGGCAGCTGGGACCATAGTCACCAAGAAAACAATTGGTAACACACTACGCCGTGAAGGACTGAAATCCTGCAGCACCCGCAAGGTCCCCCTGCTCAAGAAAGCACATATACAGGGCCGTCTGAAGTTTGCCAATGAACATCTGAATGATTCAGAGGAGAACTGGGTGAAAGTGTTGTGGTCAGATGAGACCAAAATCGAGCTCTTTGGCATCAACTCAACTCGCCGTGTTTGGAGGAGGAGGAATGCTGTCTATGACCCCAAGAACACCATCCCCACCGTCAAACATGGAGGTGGAAACATTATGCTTTGGGGTGTTTTTTCTGCTAAGGGGAAAGGACAACTTCACCGCATCAAAGGGACGATGGACGGGGCCATGTACCGTCAAATCTTGGGTGAGAACCTCCTTCCCTCAGCCAGGGCATTGAAAATGGGTCGTGGATGGGTATTCCAGCATGACAATGACCCAAAACACACGGACAAGGCAACAAAGGAGTGGCTCAAGAAGAAGCACATTAAGGTCCTGGAGTGGCCTAGCCAGTCTCCAGACCTTAATCCCATAGAAAATCTGTGGAGGGAGCTGAAGGTTTGAGTTGCCAAACATCAGCCTCGAAACCTTAATGACTTGGAGAAGATCTGCAAAGAGGAGTGGAACAAAATCCCTCCTGAGATGTGTGCAAACCTGGTGGCCAACTACAAGAAAAGTCTGACCTCTGTGATTGCCAACAAGGGTTTTGCCACCAAGTACTAAGTAATCCAGGCTCTGTCGTAGCCGGCCGCGACCGGGAGACCCATGGGGCGGCGCACAATTGGCCCAGCGTCGTCCAGGGTAGGGGAGGGAATGGCCGGCAGGGATGTAGCTCAGTTGGTAGAGCATGGCGTTTGCAACGCCAGGGTTGTGGGTTCGATTCCCACGGGGGGACAGTATAAAAAAAATAAAAAAAATGTATGCACTAACTGTAAGTCGCTCTGGATAAGAGCGTCTGCTAAATGACTAAAATGTAAATGTAATGTGTTTTGCAGAGGGGTCAAATACTTATTTCCCTCATTAAAATGCAAATCAATTTATAACATTTTTGACATGCGTTTTTCTGGATTTTTTTGTTGTTATTCTGTCTCTCACTGTTCAAATAAACCTACCATTAAAATTATAGACTGATCATGTCTTTGTCAGTGGGCAAACGTACAAAATCAGCAGGGGATCAAATAGTTTAATTTTCTATGGTTTATTGCAGGAGTTTTATTTGTGTATTTCATACGCTACAACATTAATCGGAAAGCAATATCCTTATTGATGAACCCATATCCTTATTGACAAACTTGCTGTGTGTGTGTGTGTGTGTGTGTGTGTGTGTGTGTGTGTGTAAAATACTGTCTACTGTATGTAGTTACTGCAGGTTTAGTGTGCTAACACACTCTTGGCAGTTTGTTGTAACCAAGTATTGGTGCTAAATTGTGTGTTAATGGATGCTAGCTTGCTAGTTAGCTACGGCGTCATAGCTAGGTATCGTGGGTTGTTGTGGGTAGTTACTGCAGGTTGGCAGTGTCTTCGGCCGTGCCGGCTGTAGCACGGGCGAGCTAACTAGCCGTTTTTCGAACAGAGTCAGAGTCAACACAGTAGCCATTGTGTGCCGGGTGTAGCACGAAGCTAGCTAGCTAGCCGTTCTTCAAACAAAGTCAACACAGTGGCCATAGCTAGCTACCCAACACGACCAGCTAACTGTACTGTAGTAGCTAAATACAATATACTTGTCCTAGCTAGCCAACGTTGAATCATTGCTGCGTCATGAAAGGAACTTGACACAGACACGAATGATCTGTTTAGTGTGTTATCATACTATTGGTGTGTCTTGGCAGTGTCTTCGGCCGTGCCGGCTGTAGCACGAAGCGAGCTAACTAGCCGTTTTTTCGAACAGTCAGAGTCAACACAGTAGCCATTGTGTGCCGGGTGTAGCACGAAGCTGGCTAGCTAGCCGTTCTTCAAACAAAGTCAACACAGTGGCCATTGCTAGCTACCCAACACGTCCAGCTAACTGTACTGTAGTAGCTAAATACAATATACTTGTCCTAGCTAGCCAACGTTTAATCATTGCTGCGTCATGAAAGGAACTTGACACAGACACGAATGATCTGTTTAGTGTGTTATCACACTATTGGTGGTTTGTTGTGACCAAGTGTTTGTGCTAAACTGTGTGTTACTGGATGCTAGCATGCTAGTTAGCTAGTTAACACACTATTGGTGGTTTGTTGTGACCAAGTGTTGGTGCTAAACTGTGTGTTAAACTGTGTGTTATTGGATGCTAGCATGCTAGTTAGCTATGGTGTCATAGTTAGCTAGCTGAATAAAGTGGGTTGAGTCTATTCCTTTAAACATTGAACCGCTGTGGTTCACAACAATTCTGATTTCTAAAGGTGGAAGTTGGGAGAGTTTTTGTTCGGGTGGTTCAGTGAAACAATTTTAGTTTCTGAGGTAGAAGTTTTTGGTGAGGGAGGCCCTGCTCTCTCCTCTCCCAGATGCTTAGCTCATTTCATTCCGATCTCCTCTGCATTTTTGTAGCCATTTGCTACAGCCTGTCAACTATGCCTCTGCCTATCCCTGTTCTCTCCTCTCTGCACAGGCTACACAAACGCACCACACCGCGCGGCTGCTGCCTCTCTAACCTGGTGGTCCCTGCACGCACCCCTCACCTGGAGTTCCAGGTCGCAGGCAGCCTCTGGAACTGCCGTTCTGCTGCCAACAAAGCTGACTTCATCCCAGCCTATGCCAACCTCCAGTCCCTCGACTTCCTGGCGCTGACGGAAACATGGATCACCACTGAAAACACTGCTACTCCTACTGCTCTCTCCTCGTCTGACCATGTGTTCTCGCATACCCCGAGAGCATCTGGTCAGAGGGGTGGTGGTACAGGAATCCTCATCTCTCCCAAGTGGACATTCTCAATTTTTCCCCTAACCCATCTGTCTATCTCCTCATTTGAATTCCATGCTGTCACAGTCACTAGCCCATTTAAGCTTAATATCCTTGTCATCTATCGCCCTCCAGGTTCCCTTGGAGAGTTCATCAATGAGCTTGACGCCTTGATAAGTTCCTTTCCTGAGGATGGCTCACCCCTCACAGTTTTGGGGGATTTCAACCTCCCTATGTCCACATTTGACTCATTTCTCTCTGCCTCCTTCTTTCCACTCCTCTCCTCTTTTGACCTCACCCTCTCACCGTCCCCCCTACTCACAAGGCAGGCAATACGCTTGACCTCATCTTCACTAGATGCTGCTCCTCTACTAATCTCACTGCAACTCCCCTCCATGTCTCCGACCACTACTTTGTTTCCTTTTCTCTCTCGCTCTCCTCCCACACTACTCACTCTGCCCCTACACAGATGGTAATGCGCCGCCGCAACCTTCGCTCTCTCTCTCCCACTACTCTCTCCTCTTCCATCCTATCATCTCTTCCCTCTGCTCAATCCTTCTCCCTCCAATCTCCTGATTCTGCCTCCTCAACCCTCCTCTCCTCCCTTTCTGCATCCTTTGACTCTCTGTGTCCCCCTATCCTCCCGGCCGGCTCGGTCCTCCCCTCCAGCTCCGTGGCTTGATGACTCACTGCGAGCTCACAGAACAGAGCTCCGGGCAGCGGAGCGGAAATGGAAGAAAACTAAACTCCCCTGCCGACCTGGCATCTTTTCACTCCCTCCTCTCTACATTTTCTTCATCTGTTTCTGCTGCTAAGGCCACCTTCTACCACTCTAAATTCCAAGCATCTGCCTCTAACCCTAGGAAGCTCTTTTGCCACATTTTCCTCCCTCCTGAATCCCCCCCCCTCCTCTCTCTCTGTGGATGACTTCGTCAACCACTTTGAAAAGAAGGTTGACGACATCCGATCCTCGTTTGTTACGTCTAATGACACTGCTGGTCCTGCTCACACTGCCCTACCCTATGCTTTGACTTCTTTCTCCCCTCTCTCTCCAGATAAAATCCTGCGACATGTGACTGCAGGCCGCCCAACAACCTGCCCGCTTGACCCCATCCCCTCCTCCCCTTCTCCAGACCATCTCCGGTGACCTTCTCCCCTACCTCACCTCGCTGATCAACTCATCCTTGACCGCTGGCCATGTCCCTTCCGTCTTCAAGAGAGCGAGAGTTGCTCCCCTTCTCAAAAAACCAACACTCGACCCCACTGATGTCAACAACTACAGACCAGTATCCCTTCTTTCTTTTCTTTCCAAAACTATTGAGCGTGCCGTCTTTAGCCAACTCTCTTGCTATCTCTCTCAGAATGACCTTCTTGATCCAAACCAATCAGGTTTCAGGACTGGTCATTCAACTGAGACTGCTCTTCTCTGTGTCACGGAGGCTCTCCGCACTGCTAAAGCTAACTCTCTCTCCTCTGCTCTTGTCCTTCTAGACCTGTCTGCTGCCTTTGACACTGTGAACCATCGGATCCTCCTCTCCACCCTCTCCGAGCTGGGCATCTCCGGCGCGGCTCACTCCTGGATTGCGTCCTACCTGACCGGTCGCTCCTGCCAAGTGGCGTGGCGAGAAGCTGTCTCCGCACCACGTGCTCTCACCACTGGTGTCCCCCAAGGCTCAGTTCTAGGCCCTCTCCTTTTCTCCCTATACACCAAGTCACTTGGCTCTGTCATATCCTCACATGGTCTCTCCTATCATTGCTACGCTGACGATACACAACTAATCTTCTCCTTTCCCCCTTCTGATAACCAGGTGGCGAATCGCATCTCTGCATGTCTGGCAGACATATCAGTATGGATGACGGATCACCACCTCAAGCTGAACCCTGGCAAGACGGAGCTGCTCTTCCTCCCGGGGAAGGACTGCCCGTTCCATGATCTCGCCATCACGGTTGACAACTCCGCTGTGTCCTCCTCCCAGAGTGCGAAGAGCCTAGGCGTGACCCTGGACAACACCCTGTCGTTCTCCGCCAACATCAAGGCGGTGACCCGCTCCTGCAGGTTCATGCTCTACAACATTCGGAGAGTACGACCCTGCCTTACACAGGAAGCGGCACAGGTCCTAATCCAGGCACTTGTCATCTCCCGTCTGGACTACTGCAACTCGCTGTTGGCTGGCCTCCCTGCCTGTGCCATTAAACCCCTACAACTCATCCAGAATGCCGCAGCCCGTCTGGTGTTCAACCTTCCCAAGTTCTCTCACGTCACCCCCCTCCTCCGCACACTCCACTGGCTTCCAGTTGAAGCTCGCATCCGCTACAAGACCATGGTGCTTGCCTATGGAGCAGTGAGGGGAACGGCACCTCTGTACCTTCAGGCTCTGATCAGTCCCTACACCCAAACGAGGGCATTGCGCTCATCCACCTCTGGCCTGCTGGCTCCCCTTCCTCTGCGGAAGCATAGTTCCCGCTCAGCCCAGTCAAAACTGTTCGCTGCCCTGGCACCCCAATGGTGGAACAAGCTCCCTCACGACGCCAGGACAGCGGAGTCACTCACCACCTTCCGGAGACATTTGAAACCCCACCTCTTTAAGGAATACCTGGGATAGGATAAAGGAATCCTTCTACCCCCCAATTGTAAAGTGGTTATCCCACTGGTTATCCCACTAGCGTCTGCTAAATGACGTTAATGTGCCCTTGAGCAAGGCACTTAACCCTAATTGCTCCTGTAAGTCGCTCTGGATAAGAGCGTCTGCTAAATGACTAAAATGTAATGTAAATGTAGTTACTTGCATCAAGCATCATGCATACACAATCCTCGCACAACAGTGAATGCCTGTCATCTCATCCCCAATAGCAGCCACTCCCCTGTAATAATTAGAGTTACTGTACATTCTAGATGCACATATCAGCTTCACAATAGACTGGTTCCTGGTTCTATGTACTGTAGCATATACACAATGCCCCAGCTCCCCATTGTCCCTGACTAACTCCCTGGCTCACTGACAACACTGCCATGGTTACTTTAGCCAGGGAGAGAAGATACACTTAGAGGGGGAGGGACGAGGGGTGGGGGGAGGGATGGAGGGAGAGAGGGGGGAGAGGGAGGGATAGAAAGAGAGAGAGAACGAAAGAGAGGGTAAGAAAGCAGATGTCCTTGAGAAGATAAGGGTTTGAACTCTGGGGGAGGGGGTGTGGGGGGGATGTTGGGGTAACCTCCGGACAGGCCAATACCACTGTGTGTGTGCAGGGCTGAATGGCTGCTCTCTAAACTGAGCACGGTGTTGTTGATCAAATCTGTGTGTGTGTGTGTTATTGATAAATCAGTGTGTTAATGAGCAGTGCTGACGGGGCCTGATGAATCACACTGCAACAATGAACCGCTCACATGCTGCCTCTACACACACACACACACACACACAAACACTTCCTTTATACACACCAGCAGCCAGCCAGAGTGTGTGTGTTGTCACCACATCGTTTGTCTCTATGCAAACACAGACACACAGACACATCCTCATGCAGACATACACGCATGCAGACACACACACACAATAGACGAGCGTGCCTCTAAACTGATGTGTGGTATAGGTGTTACTGTATTCTGTTTGGTTAACAGCATTTATATGTCCTATACATCATCCCATTCCTTCTCACACACACACACACACACACACACACGCACACACGCACTCACGCACCTTCACTGATTCCCATGTGGTGATTCCTCCTCCCTGTAGTGTTGGTTGCAGTGGGGCAGGCTGACCTTCTTAACAGCTGACTGGGCTGTAGTGGACGGTGGAGGGTGGGCTGTCATTAGTGTGGGTTAGTACCCGCCGGGTGGGGGGAGGAGGGGAGGGTCAGTTAGGGACACACATCAGATCCTCAGATCAAGTGTGAAGTGTTCCAAAAACACGTTTTTTTTTTCACATGTCAATGGCTAGGACGTGTGTGTAGCTAATTATTCCCCCTCTAACATATTCACCACTATCCTCATTCTCTAATGGACATCTCATGTGGTTTTTCTGTAAGGGATTGCATTGCCACACACGCATGAACACTTGGAGCACTCACAGTGACACACAAACACACTAAAACATATTGACACATATCACCCGCACCACTACCCTCACCAACACAAACAAAACACATACTCTCTTCTCTCTCTCTCTCTCTCTGCAATATTCCCACAATGACAGGGGCCAGCTATATCTTCTAGTGAATGCCACCATTGTGGAGAACCCATAGAAAGCAAAGGGGCTTGTATTGCCATAATAAAACAATGAGATTTTAGAGAAAAGGAATGGGTCTCAAACAATGGCAGGCCATTAGGACCTGGCCTTATATCTGTTTTCACCGTGGCCTCGGTCGGTGTGATTGTGTGTGCGTGCGTGTGTCCCGCCATATTTTACACCTGTAATTACAGTGCGGTCGCTGCAACGGCAGATGCTGTGTTCAGGGGCAAGGTTTCCATGGTGATTATCCTGATGAAATATAGTGGGTCGACATTCATAGAACGTTCACATAGCATTCATAGAATGTTCACACAGCATTTATAGAATGTTCACACAACATTTATAGAACGTTCACACAACATTTATAGCAGCGATTCTCAACTGGTCTGAACTGAAATGACTAAACGACTAAAACCAGGGAGAGTGATTAAATAATTTCACCTCTGATATTCTTTTCTTCAATCACAGTATTTTTTTATTTAGAGCTATTAGCAGCGCTATTTAGGACATTTGGTTGATTTTGTGGTCTCAAACCAGTGAGCTTATTAACATTCTTCATCAAGAATATGGGCAACATTGAATTATTTCCTTTGTCATATAATTGCTACAATTACTATCAATATAGCATTACAAATTATTTTCCAGATTGGTTTAATGTGGGTCCTGAGGCAAAACCAGTTGAGAACCACTGATTTATAGAAAGTTCACATAACATTTATAGAACGTTCACACAATATTTATAGAACATTCACACAACATTCCAACCACAATAGCAAGAAACCTCAAACAGCATCAAACAGTAATTGAGCCTTCAATTTCTTAAAGCAATATGCCTGAAATCATACTTTGAAATATAATATTAAATAGAAGACTTTATACTGAGAGAGAAAAGGCTAATATATGCTAAAGGTGACGTCACAGTCCTAAGTCAATCCAATTCATTGACACCCAGCACACTAACTACTTCAAACGACCAGTTCCAAATGTCAAGAGCATAGAGATGTGTACATCTGTCACAGAGATGTGTGTGAATATCACAAAATCAGGATGTGCTCTTTATTTCCAAGCATCACAATGTTGAGAATAATATTCAGATTAGGCAATTAAGCCGTTTATAGTAGAAAGTTAAGCCATTTTCTAGTTAACATTGGCATAGACATAAAAATGGTGTCCACGAGTTCATCCTAATTGCCAGAATATCCCTTTAAGAACTGTTTGTCTTCTCAGATGTCATACCGAACCAAGTGTCTCACACTACCTCATAGAATTACTGTTGCCACCATTAAACCTCATTTTGGTCCATTTAAATAGGAGGTCATAAAACACCACCAGATAAAACGACGAAGACCCCAAAGCAGTCTGGGAATATGCCTCCTCACGTCTAGTTTAATTCCGGTAACCAGAAATGTATTGTGATAGATTTACTCTGACAGGCTAAATGTGTCTATGGGTTTATTACACAAACACACTCACACACACACACACACATTCACATGCACACACACGCTTTATTTTACACAACACCTACTGTAGAAATAGTCCCAAGCCAGTTACCTTGGGGGCCCCTCAGTGAACAGCCCTCAGAATCGTAAATGAGGGTAGTGACATTTTTATACAGCGCTAAATCACTACGCCACATGTCAAGTTCATTCGACTGCCGCAAATGACCAGGACCTGTCTGCTGGTCGGTCCGCCTTGTTGACATGTAACACAATAATCAGAGCCATTACAGACGGAGAAGCGGTCCGTTTTCTGGTTCATTCTCTATCATGTATACTAGGACACTTGTTTGACCATTGAGGTGGATTGTAACAGGGGAAAGGAGGTGTTTAGATGGTTCAATTGTGTTAGAGAAACAAAATGTAATTTTATTGTAATGTCAGAAAGTGAGTACATATACGTCTGGAGATTTTTTGATTCTCTACAGACTGGCTGAACAGAACACCTTCCTACCGGGAGCACAGACTCAACTCATCCTCTGCATGTGTGTTCAGTAACAGGGGAGGTAAAGGATAAAAAATAAATAAAATAAAAAATAAAAAAGATACAAACCTGAATCTCAGCGGGAATGAAAGAAAGACAAGAAAGAAAGATAAGAAGGAAAGAAAAAAAAACTTGAAAGAAAAAGGGAAAGATAGATGGACAAGTATATTTAAGTGTTGACTCACCCGGTCTTTTTTCTAACTTTCGCCCTCGATTGCCACATAGTCGGACTTTTGATATGAGTAATAATATCTGTTTCTGGCACAGGGACTTGTTGGCCTTGGGGCACGGCTTCCTCTTGTTGGCCACCTGCCGGTTGGCCTGGGGGTCCTTCACCTCCCGCCGCTGGCGGATCAACGAGCTGGCGAGAGCCGCCATCTTGCTGCCCGCACCCGCTCTTCACCCGGTTGTGGTCGGGGGGAACCGTGGGCCGCCCCCCTGCCCTTTCACCCAGGGCGATGGAGCACCGCCCGGGGTGATTACCCAGAATCCTTTGAGCAAACTTGCCTAGATTGACATATAAATGTCAATATAATGTCAACAATATCTGGAGAAATATAATAGAAGAGTGGGGGTCACTAGGGGATTTTTCACTGGAGGATGGAGGGAGAAGAACACCACGGCAGAGAGAGAGGTGGAGAAAGGGGGATGGAGAGATGGAGGGTGGAGTCCTTGTCAAAGGCCCACCCAAAGTTATCAGGTGTTGGCTGGTTGAGGTTTGGTTAGATGCAGTGCGTTGTTGCTGTCACTGGTGGTTTAACTGTTGTTGTCCTTTAGATATGGCTGTTGCCTGTCCTTGCTGTTGTTCACGTTGTTGTTGTTCAGGTGTTGCCCTGGTATGTCACTGTCCCTCCGTCACTGTGGCAACAGGACAATAGAAAACTCATGTCATTTTCCTGTACACAGAAAACAGTGGGTGAGAAGAACCACTATGCCAGTGTCCCTCTCTGTGTGCGTCCCAGTGTGGGTGCTCTGTCGTGGGCCACAGGCCCTCCCCACGGCCCCCTCCTCTCCCTGAAGCTTCAGCTAACTTTGACACAGCTCCGTCAGGATAGGAGAGAATTTGCCTGACGACCGAATCATGTCAAAACAGATCAGTCTCAAAGTCCTCATAGGCTCCAGTCCTGCGTCTCACACACACTCTTCAATTCAGTCAGGAGGAGAAACGAGGGATCGTTGAAATAACAACAAAAAAATGAATAAATGACACGACCGGACAGACGTTCACAATGTAGCTCCTCCTTTCTTCACCTGATCTTTAACATCCCTCCATGAAAAAAAGAGAATGACGAGTGAAAAGGAAAGAATTCAACATGGGACAGTCCGACCTGAGATATCGGCTCCGAAAAAAGAGGGATGAGGAGGAGGAGAGGCGGACGGACGGACGGACGGAGGGATGGACGGAGAGCTGGATCTTCCCTTCCTTTCAAGCTCTCCTGGCATAACCCCTTTTATCACCTACCCCCTGAGAGCGACAGAGACAGAGAGAGGAAGAGGGAGAGAGAAAGAAACATTTGTAAATCCCAGCAGTTCCCACACACAGAGGTGACATTCATGAACGAAGGCGCGAGAACGAGAGAGAGATGAAGAAGGAGAGCAGAGAGAGAGGGGGAACACATGCAGTGCGCCTGCTGCCTATCCTCCCCTCAGATCTCCAACTCTGCAAGGCGCGCTAACTACAGAACCACTACAGTCGAGTGCCCTTCACACAGACACCAATGAGGAGAGGGGGAAAGAGGGATGGAGGGATGGAGGTGACAGGTAACTAGTCTCTTACGGTGCTGTGGCTGTAGCTGTCGCTCATCGGCTGGGGGCTGGTAGGTAGTTGACAGTGGTCCGTTCAAGCTTAAGATTCGTCTGTCCTCTGTGCTGGCTAGTCCTCGCTCTTACTCTCCTGCTTCAAAACGCACCGGAGCCTGTCTTCATGCCTGCCTTCACCACTCCCTCTGTGTGAGTGTGCGAGAGAGAGAGCATGTGTGTGTGTGTGTGTGTGAGTGAGAGAGAGAATGTGTGCATTTGTCTCAATCTCCCGAGGAAGACAGTTCTCCGTTTCTGTGTGTGTGTGTGTGTGTGTGTGCGTGCGTGGAGAGACAGTGTGTGTGTGTGTGACTCCCTCTCTCTCTCTCCCTCTCTCTCTTTCTTTCTCCTCCTTTGCTCACAGTGCATTACAGAGCCAGCAACAGCAACATGCTTTACACGCTCTTGCTCCTTCTCTCCCTCTCGCTCCCTCTCTCACCCTCGCTCTCTATCGCTCCCTCTCTCTCGCCCTCGCACTCTCTCTCTCCCTATTTCCCTAAGCCCTCCCCTTTGCTCTCCTTTTTCCTCCCTTCTCTGTGATTCAAAATCCCTCCTTCACTCCTCGTCTCTCTCCCTTCCTCTCCCTCCCCCTTTCCTATTCTCTCTCTATCGCCCCCCACCACACACACACACACACACACACACACACACACACACACACACACGCACACACACACACGCCCTCTCTGTGATGTTGGCGTAAAGAGACAAACAGAGAGTGGATGTCAGTGGCTGTAGTCTCTCTCTACACTGCTCAATATGACAAGGACATAGAGACAGACAGTCAGACAGACACTGAGTCAGACAGGACAGCGTCAGCAATACAACGTCACTTATAAAACGTCATAAAGAGACGTATGTAGGCCCTGCCCCAAATTACCCGGGGCCGCGTGGCAAATGGACCAAGACGATGCTCAAGGGCCAGTCAGCCCTTCCCTGTTAAGAGGACATGCCTCTATTGAAAGGTCTGTTAGATTAATGCTATTGCAGCCATGTTTGGTATTCGTCTGAAACTTGTCCTCTGAGGAGAACTTTGATGCCATCTATATTGATGTATGATCTCTGTGGTAACTTGTATCTGTACAGGGTGAACTCTAAACTACTGTATGCAAAAGGTTTTATTCTGCCTTATCTGCATTGGCCTCATCCCCCCCACACACACAAGCCTTTGGATGCTGTGACATCCTGTGGAGATTGGGTCAGGTTGATCATGTTACTGTAATTTGTTGGGTCTGATTGGTCAATGGTAAATGGTTTTGGTTTGAAAAGGTATACCTTCAAATGGTATAAATGTAACGAAAGGTATTTTGTTCGATCTCTTGCCCTACGGAAACGGTTTGAATGAAAACGCTCTTCTTTAGGCTGCTCGGCCTTCGGACTGAGTAGACATGTTTTGTTCATGCTTAGTCTTGTAACTCAAAGATCTTTATGCCTAGAATAATGCCTGTTTAATGTCAGTAATGCTTTGGAACTTATGATTTCTCCTTGTATTATGGAACTTGTTAACGCTACTATGTTAATTAAATACTTGCTTTATTATTCGCTTCTCATTACCATTTCTTGATCTTAGTCAGCTAATCCCAACATACTTGATTGCACATTGTTTAAGTATTATCAATGTAGATTATTAAACAATATACACTACATGGCCAAAAGTATGTGAAAACCCCTTCAAATTAGTGGATTTGGCTATTTCAGACACACATGTTGCTGACAGGTGTATAAATTCGAGCACACAGTCATGCAATCTCCATAGACAAACATTGGCAGTAGAATGGCCTTACTGGCACCATCATAGGATGCCAACTTTCCAACAAGTCAGTTCGTCAAATTTCTGCCCTGCTAGAGCTGCCCTGGTCAACTGTAAGTGCTGTTATTGTGAAGTGGAAACGTCTAGGAGCAACAACGGCTCAGCCTCGAAGTGGTAGGCCACACAAGCTCACAGAATGGGACCGTCAAGTGCTGAAGCGCGTAAAAATTGTCTGTCCTCGGTTGCAACACTCACTAACGAGTTCCAAACTGTCTCTGGAAGCAACGTCAGCACAATAATTGTTGATCGGGAGCTTCATGAAATGGGTTTAAATTGGCCGAGCAGCCGCACACAAGCCTAAGATCACCATGCATAATTCCAAACGTTGGCTGGAGTGGTGTAAAGCTCGCCGCCATTGGACTCTCGAGCAGTGGAATCGCGTTCTCTGGAGTGATGAATCACGCTAAACCATCTGGCAGTCCGACGGACAAATCTGGGTTTGACGGATGCCAGGAGAACGCTACCGGCCCGAATGGACAGTGCCAACTGTAAAGTTTGGTGGAGGAAGAATAATGTTCTGGGGATGTTTTTCATGGTTCGGGCTAGGACCCTTAGTTCCAGTGAAGGGAACTCTTAATACTAAGCATACAATGACGTTCTAGACGATTCTGTGCTTTCAACTTTGTGGTAACAGTTTGGTGAAGGCCCTTTCCTGTTTCAGCATGACAATGCCCCCGTGCACAAAGCAAGTTCCATACAGAAATGGTTTGTCGAGATTGGTGTGGAAGAACTTGACTGGCCTGCACAGAGCCCTGACCTCAACCCCATCGAACACCTTTGGGATGAATTGGAACGCCAACTGCGAGCCTAATCGCCCAACATCAGTGCCCGACCTCACTAATGCTCTTGTGGCTGAATGGAAACAAGTCCCCGCAGCAATGTTCCAACATCTAGTGGAAAGCCTTCCCAGAAGAGTGGAGGCTGTTATAGCAGCAAAAGGGGGACCAACTCCATATTAATGCCCATGATTTTGGAATGAGATGTTCAACGAGCAGGTGTCCACATACCTTTGGTATTTACTTCACTACGCGTTCACACAGTATGCATTTTCAGGTGAAAATCGTACAACTGCTGATGTAAAAAGGGCTTTATAAAATAAATGTCATTGATTGAATATTTGTGCCCTTTTCAACTTTTTAAGTATTTATGGTCATTTCGGTCTTTCATCGTCCAAAACAAGCATTTTGAGGCAATTTGCCTGGGGGAGAAGAAGGCACACATGGTGTCAACTCTCCTCTTCCACAACATCTATTCAAATCATTAGGGGGATCAAACTGTAACTTTTTCACCTTGGTCACATGGTATTGAAAGGAAACTCTCTCTGATGGTATGTCTCCAATCAAAATGCAGCTCTTCTGTGTTTTGTTACATACACTGTACAAAAATATAAACGCAACATGTAAAGTGTTGGTCCCATGTTTCATGAGCTGAAATAAACAATCCCAGAATTTTTCCATATGCACAAAATTATTTTGCTCAAATTTTGTGCACACATTTGTTTACATCCCTGTTAGTGAGCATTTCTCCTTTGCCAAGATAATCCATCCACCTGACAGGTGTGGCTGCCTAGTGGGTTGGCCCATGCCCTGCAAGGCTAATCCATTGCTGCACCCCTGCCCAGTCATATGAAATCCATAGATTAGGTTTTAATGAATTCATTTCAATTGACTGATTTCCTTCTATGAACTGTAACTCAATAAAATCTTTGAAATTGTTGCATGTTGCGTTTATATTTTTGTTCAGTATAGCAATAGCAGTTTAACAGTGCCTATATTATATGGATTTAAGCCCTGGGTTGGATTCCCCAGAGTTGTTCAATGGGAATGGACTCATTCTCACCTGCTGGGTTCTCTCTCTTTATAAGATTCTCCCTCTCCTGGGAGCTTACACAAACATGCGCACGCACACACACGTATTCCAGTTCTCTGCTGTTAAACAAGGTAATTACCACTTTCCTGCATCTCCCTACTGCACCCCTCTCTCGCTCTCTCTCCCATCCTCTTACCCTCTTATTCTCTCTCTCTCTCTCCCACCCTCTTCTTCTCCCTCTCTCTCCCTCCCACCCTCTTATTCTACCTCTCTCTCCCTCCCACCCTCTTATTATCCCTCTCTCTCTATCCCACCCTCATCTTCTCCCTCTCTCTCTCCCACCCTCTTCTTCTCCCTCTCTCTCTCTCCCACCCTCTTCTTCTCCCTCTCTCTCTCTCCTACCCTCTTCTTCTCCCTCTCTCTCCCTCCCACCCTCTTATTCTACCTCTCTCTCCCTCCCACCCTCTTATTATCCCTCTCTCTCTATCCCACCCTCTTCTTCTCCCTCTCTCTCTCCCACCCTCTTCTTCTCCCTCTCTCTCTCTCCTACCCTCTTCTTCTCCCTCTCTCTCTCTCCTACCCTCTTCTTCTCCCTCTCTCTCCCTCCCACCCTCTTATTATCCCTCTCACCCTCCTTTTGGCTCTGGAGCTAGCTTAGCTCTCCTCACACCACAGAACTCCAGCGGATCAAAAGGACACAGTTTCTCACAGCTCCACAATGAGGGGAGGGAGACACTTGAAACTGGAAAGAGCCACAGACACAGGAGATCTGTGATGAAGACATCACTCAGTCCAGACAAGCCAAGACTTGCTACAGAGTGCCAGTAGGAAGAGAAAATAGGAAGGAGGGAGGCCAAGGAAAGATAACACTACAAAGGAGAAAAAGTGTTTGTGAGAGAGAGGGGGAGAGGGAGAGATAGAGAAGTGGAAGAGAATGGTAGAGAGAGCGAGAGAAGAAGGGTGAGAGAAAAAGAGAGGAGGGAGAGATGAGAATATCAGGAGATAATGAGTCCATGTGTTTTTGTGTGTGTTGGTTTCATTACTGTCAAATCCCTGAACGTGACACAACCAGGTCGTTCTGACCAGATATTACACATCAGATGATCTCCTCTCCAGTGTCTATATGGGTCCACACTTTTCAATTTTGAATTAACGCGTTGCTCAGTGTAAAGCCTTATTTGCATATTTCCCAGTGTGCCTTGTCTTTTTGAGTGAATCGTAAAGAGTTACTACCCATGACTGTATTTGTTAGTGACATGGTTGTTGCATTCATTTTCAGTCCTCTGGCCTTCACCAAGTAAGATCCTAAGCAAATATGTTGTAAATTGTATTATTTAAGAAAAAACAATAAATATTTCATAAGACCTTATTTATTAAGGCCTAGTTTTACCCTAGTGCAGGTGGCCTGAAATTCAGGCCTGCAAGTCACATTATGCTGGCTTGCAAGGGATGTGTAATTCCTATTGGAATCCAGCCAGAGTGGGGATATCCAACATTTGAAAATGTTTATCAACTGCAAACCCCCACAATCCACTGTTAGCTCTGTTACTGTTAGCCCAAATGGGAAATTTCAATTGAAGGATTAAATTGAAGCCTTAGCGGGGAGGAAACTCCATCTGTAGCTCATTTATGAGCTGAATGGCACAGTCGCTAGGGTGAAAACTGTGATTGAAGCCTTAGCTGGGGAACTGTTGCATTTCCATTTTCATCCGTTTTCATTGCACTAGCATTCAGTAGCATCTATGAATCACATTATTATTATTATTATGAATAGTATTGACGTCAAACGGGAGAACCAAGGACACGGGTGGTTCCCAATGCTGTGAGATTCTCACTAGTGTTTACAGAACAACTGGTTCTGAGAGATTAGGATCTGCAATTGTAACAGTAAACAACTAAAACAAAATGGATGACTGCAGTGTTGCCGTTATTATGATTTTGAAAGTGTATTCTTACTTGAAATGTATGTAGTTATGTACCTGTCTATTAATGCTATTTATTAAGCCATTTTATGTAGCTCTGTCCTTCAGCTGTAATTGTCTATTAATGTTCTGTATTATGTCACGTTTTATGTTTTGTGTGGACTCCAGGAAGAGTAGCTGCAGCTTTGGCTGTAGCTAATGGTGATCCTAATAAAATGCTAAATACTGTGGTCAGCTCTGTGGTCAGCTCGTCCAGTGCTATTATTTCAAATACCATAAATATAGATATCCCCGCTGTTTTCAAATCGGGTAGAGGGCTTGGGCTGTTACATATAAAGTGCTAAGCTTGATGTCAAAGATGGACCTTCTTGATATCTGGGTGCATGACATGAGCCCTGATATTCTGGTTCTCACAGAGACTTGGCTAAATGGTTCAATCCCGGATAAGGACATTGACTTGATTGATTACAACATCTTCAGATGTGACAGACTGAAAAAAGGGCGAGTGGTGGCTATATACAGTTCATTTGGAAAGTATTCAGACCCCTTCCCTTTTTACACATTTTGTTATGTTACAGCCTTATTCTAAAATTGATTTAATTGATTTATTTCCTCATCAATCTACACAAAAATACCCCATAATGACAAAGCCAAAACAGGTTTTTAGAAATGTTTGCAAATGTATTAAAAATAAAAAACTGAAAAACCTTATTTACATAAGTATTCAGACCCTTTGCTATGAGACTCGAAATTGAGCTCAGGTGCTTCCTGTTTCCATTGATCATCCTAGAGATGTTTCTACAACTTGATTGGAGTCCACCTGTGGTAAATTCAGTTGATTAGACATGATTTGGAAAGACACACACTTGTCTATATAAGGTCCCACAGTTGACAGTGCATGTCAGAGCAAAAACCAAGCCATGAGGTCGAAGGAATTGTCCGTAGAGCTCGGACACAGGATTGTGTCGAGGCACAGATCTGGGGAAGGGTACCAAAACATTTCTGTATTTATTTATTTTGTATTTTATTTTTTAGGGGGTAGATCAGTATTAATATTGCAGATAAATTGTAGCTTCCATCAATGTAATTGTCTGCATCATTTCCAATCCTCCATATATTTTTTTGTAAGTGTAAATATATATATAC
Organism: Coregonus clupeaformis; assembly: GCF_020615455.1. Lineage (NCBI taxonomy): Eukaryota > Metazoa > Chordata > Actinopteri > Salmoniformes > Salmonidae > Coregonus > Coregonus clupeaformis. The sequence continues at coordinate 4,114,389 of NC_059207.1, read as the reverse complement.
ACACATACACACATATATGTATATGTATGTGTATATATATATATATATATACACACACACACACACACACACACACACACACACACACATATATATACATATACACATATATACATACATTATATTGTGACGAGGTGTGAAAGAAGCAGTCAGGCGCAGGAGGTAAAATACCGATGTCCAGAGTTTAATCCGTTTACATAAATCAAACGCCCCAAGCGTCAAACAAAACTGTACAAGGGAAAACAGCCACCTTGGCAATAACACAGTGAAATGTAGCTCAACCGAGCTACACGCTCTCACAACAAAAACAATCACTCACAAAGACAAGGGGAACAGAGGGAACACTTATACACATACTAATTAGGGGAATGAGCACCAGGTGTGTGTGATTGACAAGACATGACAAGTGGAGTGATAAGAATTGGATCGGCAGTAGCTAGTACTCCGGTGACGACGAACGCCGAAGCCTCGGCGGAAGTCGTGACAGTCCCCCCCCACAATGCGGCTCCAGCATTGTGTCGACCCCGGCCTCGGGGACGGCCAGGAGGACGAGGAGCAGGGCGAGTCGGATGGCGATGATGGAAATCCCTCAACAGGGAGGGATCGAGGATGTCCCGCCTTGGGACCCAGCAACGTTCCTCCGGACCGTAACCCTCCCACTCCTGGAGCGGACCAGCTACCACTGGCCTGATGAGAGACATGAAACGAGGGGTTAATACGGTAATCAGGGGGGAGTAACAACCTGTATGTCACCTCATTTATTCTCCTCAGGACTTTAAACGGCCCCACAAACCGCGGGCTCAGCTTCCGGCAGGGCAGACGGAGGGGCAGATTCCGGGTCGAGAACACCGGGGCCTCCCTGCGGTGGCGGTCAGCGTTGGCCTTCTGACGACGCACGGCGTGCTGGAGGCGAACGTGGGCAGCGGCCCAAGTCTCCTCCGCGCGCCGAAACCAGTCATTGGCGGAGAGAGTTCTGAGCATATTCTGCCCATGGCAGCAACACCGACCACTCCCCCGGCCGGTCCTGACAGGAGGTCTGCAGGAACCTACCCACATCTTGATTCACCCTTTCCACCTGCCCATTGCTCTCGGGGTGAAAACCAGAGGTCAGGCTGACCGAGACCCCCAGATGTTCCATGAACGCCTTCCAGACTCTAGATGTGAACTGGGGACCTCGGTCAGACACTATATCTTCTGGTACCCCGTAGTGCCGGAAGACGTGAGTAAACAGAGCCTCCGCAGTTTGTAGGGCTGTGGGGAGACCGGGCAGAGGAAGGAGGCGGCAGGACTTTGAAAAGCGGTCTACAACGACCAGGATCGTAGTGTTACCTTGGGAGGGGGGAAGATCAGTGAGAAAATCAATACTCAGGTTAGACCATGGTCGTTGTGGAACTGGTAAAGGTTGTAGCTTATCCGCTGGGAGGTGTCTAGGTGCCTTACTCTGGGCGAACACTGAGGATGAGGAAACATATACCCTCACGTCCTTAGCCAAGGTAGGCCACCAGTACTTCTCGGTCAGGCAGCGCATTGTACGACCGATACCTGGATGACCAGAGGAGGGTGACGTGTGTGCCCAGTAGATCAGACGATCACGGATAAGCGCAGGCACGTACTGCAGCCCAGCTGGACACTGCGGTGGAGATGGATCTGTGCATAATGCCTGCGCTATATCTGCGTCCATCGCCCATACTACCGGCGCCACAATGCATGAGGCCGGGAGTATGGGGGTGTTGTCTCTGGGCCTCTCCTCTGTGTCATACAGCCGAGACAGTAAGTCTGCCTTCACGTTCTTCGTACCCAGAATGTATGAGAGTGGGAAATCAAACCGGGTGAAGAAGAGGGCACCACCTGGCCTGGCGAGGATTCAGCCTCCTCGCTGCCCGAATATACTCCAGGTTACGGTGGTCTGTCCAGACGAGGAAAGGGTGTTTCGCCCCTTCGAGCCAATGTCTCCGGCTCTCACAGACCTGTTAGTTTTTCTTTAAGAAGCCCTCCTGTTCTCCACTCATTACCTGTATTAACTGCACCTGTTTGAACTCGTTACCTGTATAAAAGACACCTGTCCACACACTCAATCAAACAGACTCCAACCTCTCCACAATGGCCAAGACCAGAGAGCTGTGTAAGGACATCAGGGATAAAATTGTAGACCTGCACAAGGCTGGGATGGGCAACAGGACAATAGGCAAGCAGCTTGGTGAGAAGGCAACAACTGTTGGCGCAATTATTAGAAAATGGAAGAAGTTCAAGATGACGGTCAATCATCCTCGGTCTGGGGCTCCATGCAAGATCTCACCTCGTGGGGCATCAATGATCATGAGGAAGGTGAGGGATCAGCCCAGAACTACATGGCAGGACCTGGTCAATGACCTGAAGAAAGCTGGGACCACAGTCTCAAAGAAAACCATTAGTAACACACTACGCCGTCATGGATTAAAATCCTGCAGCGCACACAAGGTTCCACTGCTCAAGCCAGCGCATGTCCAGGCCCATCTGAAGTTTGCCAATGACCATCTGGATGATCCAGAAGAGGAATGGGAGAAGATCGTGTGGTCTGATGAGACAAAAATAGAGCTTTTTGGTCTAAACTCCACTCGCCGTGTTTGGAGGAAGAAGAAGGATGAGTACAACCCCAAGAACACCATCCCAACCGTGAAGCATGGAGGTGGAAACATCATTCTTTGGGGATGCTTTTCTGCAAAGGGGACAGGACGACTGCACCGTATTGAGGGGAGGATGGATGGGGCCATGTATCGCGAGATCTTGGCCAACAACCTCCTTCCCTCAGTAAGAGCATTGAAGATGGGTCGTGGCTGGGTCTTCCAGCATGACAACGACCGAAACACACAGCCAGGGCAACTAAGGAGTGGCTCCGTAAGAAGCATCTCAAGGTCCTGGAGTGGCCTTGCCAGTCTCCAGACCTGAACCCAATAGAAAATCTTTGGAGGGAGCTGAAAGTCCGTATTGCCCAGCGACAGCCCCGAAACCTGAAGGATCTGGAGAAGGTCTGTATGGAGGAGTGGGCCAAAATCCCTGATGCAGTGTCTGCAAACCTGGTCAAGACCTACAGGAAACATATGATCTCTGTAATTGCAAACAAAGGTTTCTGTACCAAATATTAAGTTCTGCTTTTCTGATGTATCAAATACTTATGTCATGCAATAAAATGCAAATTAATTACTTAAAAATCATACAATGTGATTTTCTGGATTTTTGTTTTAGATTCCGTCTCTCACAGTTGAAGTGTACCTATGATAAAAAATTACAGACCTCTATATGCTTTGTAAGTAGGAAAACCTGCAAAATCGGCAGTGAATCAAATACTTGTTTTCCCCACTGTATGTCTATATATATATATATATATATATATATATATATATATAACAAACACACACAGTGCATTCGGAAAGTATTCAGACCCCTTCCCTTTTTCCACATTTTGTTACATTACAGCCTTATTCTAAAATGGATTAAATATTTTTTTGTGCAAAAATAAATACCTTATTTAAATAAGTATTCTGTCGTGACTTGGCTTTCATTAATGATGACTGTTATTTATCGAATCAACTATGTTTAATTGTTACTCGATTAAATTAATAATGTAACAATTAACTCATTAGGATTTGGGGCACCACGTAAGAAGTTGTTTATAGAGTTACCATCTCTGGAATTAACATTTTACATTTTAGTCATTTAGCAGACGCTCTTATCCAGAGCGACTTACAGTTAGTGAGTGCATACATTATTTTTCATACTGGCCCCCCGTGAGAATCGAACCCACAACCCTGGCGTTGCAAACGCCATGCTCTACCAACTGAGCTACATCCCTGCCGGCCATTCCCTCCCCTACCCTGGACCAATTGTGCGCCGCCCCATGGGTCTCCCGGTCGCGGCCGGCTACAACAGAGCCTGGATTCGAACCAGGATCTTTAGTGGCACAGCTAGCACTGCGATGCAGTGCCTTAGACCACTGCGCCACTCTTAGTTGTCCTGGCTCGGAGTGGAGTGTTCATATAGAACAGACACTCAGATGCATTCTAATGATTGTCTGAGATGGGATTTTCTTCTTCCCACCTCGTGTGGTTGGTCAAAGTTCTAGATCACTTTTCACGCACAGCTCCAGACTGGCAATGTTCTGGTCTAGTGAGTTTATTTTCTTCTCCTCGTGTTGAGATTCAAAGTTCTAACCATTTCAAACGTGTGGACTACCGTCTCCACGCTTTCTGGTCTAACCATTTTGTGACGGATACAGGTATCCTGTATGTGTATTTGTGTTTTTCCTCTCCTTCTGCCCTAATCACAGGTGTCCCTTATGTTCCTAATTGGTGGTCGTTGGTGTGTCCCACCTGTCAGCCATCAGTTAATCTGCTGATTGCTGAGGTGGACCAATCAGTGGACACTCCTCCTGATTGCACCACCTGTTTCTGGTTTTCATTACCCAATCACATCACACATCCCCTGGTTTAAAAACCCAGTCAGTTGTGTTTCTCACCAATACTTTTTTTTGCTTTCTCACACATTAGGTTACACAAACTTCTTGTCACATACCTTTTTGATAGACAGACTACCTTTGTTCCTTCATACACCACATAGTCATAGCCCATACATCTCACTTTGTCCTGTTCCATGTGAGTATGTATTACTGTGGTGTCTTGTTTGCTATGGTCTAGTCACTCGTTTGCTGTTTAGTCCCTATTTTACCCATGTTTGTTTGTGCCTGGGAAAAGGGGATTTTTAGCAAGTCGCCCTTACCCGTAGAAAAACGTTGTCTAAAAACACTAGTTAGACATGAGCGGACCACCCACTGCATTTTTGTATAGTTAGTAGCAAGCTAAGCGATTCTTGAGGCAGGCAGGATCAGTTTAGGGGTTTTTGAATTTATTATTTCATTATTTTGGTCCAGCTCAGCCCCTTTCCCCAAAGCGTTTACCGTGTGTTTTAAAATAAACGTTTTGTGTTTGACGGTAGGATTGGTTGTCAGTGTATTTTGTTCTCACCGTTCCTTTTCATTATTCTTGTTACGGATACAGGTATCCTGTGTTTTTGTGTGTTTCTCTCCTTCTGCCCTAATCACAGGTGTCCTGTATGTTCCTGATTGGTGGTCGTTGAGGTGTCTGCTGATTGGACCAATCAGTGAACATTCCTGTGCATTGCACCACCTGTTACTCGTTTGTTCAATCACACATCCCATTGTATAAAAACCAGTCTTGTGTTTGTTGAGACAGAGAGAGAATATTTCCGTTTGTGAGTATGGACACGGTGGTGTCCTGTTTTTGGTTACTCACTAAGTTGCTGTTTATTATGATTGGTAATTCTGGTAGACTACTGTTTTGTTATGTGAGTGCGGATACTGTGGTGTCCTGTGTATTGTGTACTACTTAATTGCTGATTACCCTGTTTGGTAGCTTTGTGTGTTTCTGGGAAAAGGGGAGTTTAAGCTAGTTGCCCTTGGGCGTACATTACCCGTAGGAAGAAATCTGTCTAAAAACACTAGTTAGACCTGGAGCGGACCACCCACTGTACTTTTGTATGACTAGCAGTAGCCTAGCGGTTCTTCAGGCAGGCTAGATCAGTTTAGGGGGTTTTACACTATTGTTTCATTTCTTGGGTCCTGCTCAGCCCTTTTTCCCAAACCCTTACCGTGTGTTCTGAAATAAACAATTTGTGTTTGACGGTAGTTCATGGTTGTTGTGTCACATTTGTTCTCACTGCTCCATGCCACACTCCTAATTTGCATAATTTATGTTACGGGTCTCATGTCCATCCACCCTAGACGTTTAGAGCCACGGGGTTCGTAACATAAAGTGGGGGCTCGTCCGGGATCCATCCCGTGCTACTCATGCAAATTAGTAAGTGTCTGGTTCAGTGTTGAGCTTGGCAGCTGTACTACCTTTTTTTTTTGTTGTGTGTTCAGTAGTCGACGGCTCGTGTTGCTAGTAGGATGGCTACTTTTGAGTTGGAGGCAATTTTGGAAAACCCTACGTGGGAGGTTTTTGATAATTGCCGTAGAGTGGATCTACAGGCTTTGGCTGACCACTTTTCTGTACCCATACCGAGGGGTTTAGTGAAAGCAGAAGTTAGGGAAGTAGTGCTAGCGATATTGTTAAACGAGCGAGTGCTTGAGTTACCGCCGCCTGAGTCTGCTGCTCCTGTAGGGGATGTGGTTGCTACGCCTGTAAGCCCATCAGTGTCTGAGGACGAGACTAAGGCTCCAGCCACATTGCCCCGTTATGACCCACTCTCCCCACTGACTGACAGTGATGCCAGGATGGATGTCCGCTCGACACGGCTCCAAATGGAGGCGGAAGAGCGGGCACAAATCAGGCAAGACAAGCTGGAGATGCGTAAAATGGAGCTAGAGGCAGAACAGGAGACGCGTAAGCTAGAGGCAGAACAGGAGACGCGTAAGCTAGAGGCAGAACAGGAGACGCGTAAGCTAGAGGCAGAACAGGAGACGCGTAAGATGGAACTGGAGATGCGTAAGATGGAACTGGAGGTGCGTAAAATGGAACTAGAGGCAGAAACAGCGAGGTTAGTCTCTGCTAATACTATGCCTGCTAGTGAGCCATCCTCACCAGCTGTGTCATCTGCTACGTTTGATATTAGTAGGCAGATCACCTTGGTACCTGTGTTTAGGGAGTCAGAGGTTGATTCCTATTTCAGTGTGTTTGAACGTATAGCGGTAGCATTGAAATGGCCCGAAGAGGTATGGTGCCTATTACTTCAGTGTAAACTAACAGGTAAAGCCCAAGAGGTTCTGGCAGCGCTACCTCTTGAAGACAGTTTGAATTATGAAGTGGTCAAAGCTACTGTTCTTCGTGCCTATGAGCTTGTTCCTGAGGCATATCGACAGAGATTTAGGTCTCATAAAAAGTATCCTACTCAGACTTATGTGGAGTTTGCTAGAGACAAAGGAAATCTGTTTGACAAATGGCACAGTGCTAGTAAGGTAACTGATTTTAACTCTCTACGGGAGTTAATCTTGTTAGAAGAGTTTAAAAATTGCTTGCCCGAACGCATTGTAGTTTATCTGAACGAACAGAAAGTATCCTCACTGTCGGAAGCGTCTGTATTGGCAGACGAGTTTGTATTGACGCATAAGAGCGTGTTTTCGGCTCGGCCGGAGGGCAGGGTTGCGGAGTTGCTAACTTTTAATCCTAGTCGACCAGCAGTACATCCAGCACGCCCAAAAGATGTGCGTCACTGTTTCTATTGTCATAAGGTGGGACATATGGTTAATGATTGCTTTCTGCTAAAACGCAAACCGGGGATGCCTCAGCACGCCAGGCCGCCAACGGGTGTTGGGCTGATTCGATGCGGTTGTAAGGCCGGAATCAAGACAGAAGCCTCATAGTGAATGTGGTTTGAAAGTCCCTGTCCCAGATCACAGTTATGAACCGTTCATTTTTGAGGGGTTTGTTTCTATATCAGATGACGAAGCGTCTCAGCGTCCAGTTAGAATCCTCAGAGATACTGGTGCGGCGCAGTCGTTCATACTATCTGATGTGTTGCCCTTGTCTAATAATACATATTGTGGTTCCAATGTGTTAGTACAAGGAATTGAAATGGGATTTGTCCCAGTGCCATTGCACTTTGTGAACGTACACTCTGAGTTAGTCAGTGGATTGTTCAGAGTGGGCGTACGTCCCTATGTTGCCAGTAAAAGGTGTGACATTTATAATGGGCAACGATATTGCCGGAGGAAAGGTAATACCCATATTGGAGGTATTGGATAAAAGTGACCAGTCTCTCTCCGAGGAGCTGGCACAGGGTTATCCAGATGTGTTCCCCGCTTGTGCTGTCACACGTGCTCAAGCACGACAAGTGGGTGAAGTGATAGATTTGTCGAACACGATTCTATTCAGAGAGTGTGACCCAGAGGATAGTTCGGGTGCTACCTCTGGTAAGCTGGTGCAGTCTGACCAACAGCCCAGAGAAAGGAAGAAGGATGTGGAACTTGTTGCTGAGGCCATACAGTTACCAGTTACTCGTGAGCAGCTGATCGCTAACCAACAGGTTGACATTAGCCTGGCTAAATGTTTTTCTAGTGTTGTCTCAGAGGAGGAGCTAAAGAAGAAAAACATGGCATACTTCATTGATGGTAATCTCCTCATGCGTAAATGGACATCCCATGTTGACGCTGGCGAAGATTGGAATGCTGTTTACCAAATAGTGATTCCTACAGCCTTTCGACAAAATGTTTTATCCTCGCTCATGATCACCAGTGGTCCGGACATCTGGGCGTCACCAAGACTTATGATCGTGTTTTGCGACATTTCTTTTGGCCTGGCTTAAAACAAGATGTGGCTCAGTTCTGTCGGACTTGCCACACCTGTCAAGTAGTTGGGAAACCGAACCAGGTTATTTCCCCGCGCCTCTTTGTCCCATACCGGCCATAGGTGAACCATTCGAACATGTGATGGTTGATTGTGTTGGACCATTACCAAAAACAAAATCTGGTAACCAGTTTATGTTGACAATTATGTGTGTGGCCACCAGGTACCCAGAGGCCATTCCTCTGCGAAGGATTACTGCTCCGGTGGTGAGTAAAGCGTTGATCAAATTCTTCTCAACTTTTGGGTTACCTAAGGTGATACAAACTGATCAGGGTACGAATTTCCTTTCTAAACTTTTCAAACAAGTGTTAAAGTCCTTGTCAGTTACACACCGTGTGTCAAGCGCGTATCACCCAGAGTCTCAGGGTGCGCTTGAACGATGGCATCAGACCCTGAAGTCTATGCTCCGTAAATATTGCTTGGAATCTGAGAAAGAGTGGGATGAGGGAGTTCCTCTAGTGTTGTTTGCTGTCCGTGAGACAGTACAGGAATCCCTAGGGTTCAGCCCAGCTGAACTGGTGTTTGGACACACCATGAGAGGACCTATGAAAGTCCTTAAGGATCAGTTTTTGTCACAAGAGTTGTGTGTGAAAGAAAATGTGTTGGACTACGTTAGTCGCTTTCGTGAGTGCCTACATGCTGCCTGTGCTCTAGCAAAGGAAGCGCTGTCTTCCTCACAGAAACGGATGAAACGACACTATGACACACAGGCTGTTTCTCGTTCACTGCAGCCAGGTGACCGAGTTCTTGTATTGTTGCCTGTGCCAGGAGCGTCATTGTCAGCACGTTTCTCTGGTCCTTATGTCATTGAAAAGAAACTAACTGAAACTGACTACGTGATACAGACTCCTGATAGAAAACGCCAATCTCGTGTGTGCCACGTTAACATGTTGAAGACATACCACACCAGACCCGTCACTCAGGTAGACAGTCCAGAGAAACTGGCCGAGTCGGCTGTCTCTATTGCTGCTACGGCTGTAGTGGGAGGTCATGTTGATGATGTGGACGGAGATGGTTTGGAGTTGCGCAATACTCAGCAGCAGTGTGCTAGATTGCCCAATTCAGAGATGCTGCTGTCTCTCCCGTCAAGCCTGATTCATTTAACGGACAGACAGTCAGATGATATTGTGAGACTATTACACAGCTTTCCGTGTCTTTTTAATGATGTTCCTACATGTACAAATGTGTTAGAACATGACATTAATGTTGGAAACGCTGCACCTATCAAGCAACATCCTTATCGTGTCAACGTCTCTAAGAGAAAGATAATGAGGGGTGAGGTCGGTCATTTGCTGGAGAATAACCTGGCTATGCCAAGTTCAAGTCCTTGGAGTTCTCCGTGCATTCTGGTTCCTAAACCTGATGGGACATCCAGATTATGTACGGACTATCGGAAGGTCAATGCTGTCACAGTGCCCGACTCGTTCCCGTTACCCAGACTGGATGACTGTATTGATACTGTTGGTGCTGCTACTTATGTAACCAAACTAGATCTTCTAAAGGTTACTGGCAGGTGCCGTTAACCCCACGTGCCTCCGACATCTCTGCCTTTGTGACCCCAGATCACTTCCTACAATATGCTGTTATGGCATTTGGGATGCGGAACGCACCAGCCACTTTCCAACGCCTGGTTAACACAGTATTGGCTGGAGTTCCTAATTGTAGTGCTTACCTTGATGATCTGGTAATTTATTCAACTGAGTGGTCTGATCATGTTAACACTCTAAGGGTAGTGTGTGAACGTCTAGCAACCGCTTCTCTAACCCTGAACTTAGCAAAGTGCGAGTTTGGAAAGGCCACTGTTACTTATCTTGGTAAACAGGTCGGCCATGGTCAGGTGCGCCCTGTAGATGCCAAGGTCTCGGCTATAAACGCATTTCCCGCACCTACCACCAGAAGAGAGCTACGCCGTTTTTTAGGGATGGTTGGCTACTACCGTAGTTTCTGTAAAAATTTCTCTGCTGTAGTTGCTCCATTAACGGATTTGCTCAGTCCGGCGAGAAAATTTGTATGGTCTGAAGATTGTCGTACTGCTTTCAACACTGCTAAAGCACTCTTGTGTAGTACTCCTGTTCTTGCTGCGCCAGATTTTGAACGGCCGTTTAAACTGGAGGTAGATGCAAGTGCCAGAGGTGCTGGTGCTGTTCTACTGCAGCAAGACCAGAGTGGAGTGGACCATCCTGTCTGTTATTTTTCACGGAAATTTAACAAATGTCAGACAAACTATTCCACCATTGAACAAGAAGCTCTAGCTTTGTTGTTAGCTCTGCAGTACTTTGAAGTTTATGTTGGTTCCAGTGCATTACCAGTGATAGTGTATACTGATCATAACCCCTTAGTTTTTCTCCACCGGATGTACAACCAGAACCAACGCCTTATGCGTTGGGCACTTGTCGTGCAAAATTATAATTTGGAGATCCGCCACAAAAAGGGGTTGGATAATGTGTTGGCAGATGCTTTGTCTCGTGTGTAATGATCTAGGTTTTTTTTTGTTAACCCGATAGGATGATTTGTGAATTTGGGTGTTGTGATAGTATCGTGTGTCGCAAACCATTGTGGTTTGCTCTTTTAAGGGTGGGAGTGTTACGGATACAGGTATCCTGTGTTTTTGTGTGTTTCTCTCCTTCTGCCCTAATCACAGGTGTCCTGTATGTTCCTGATTGGTGGTTGTTGAGGTGTCTGCTGATTGGACCAATCAGTGAACATTCCTGTGCATTGCACCACCTGTTACTCGTTTGTTCAATCACACATCCCATTGTATAAAAACCAGTCTTGTGTTTGTTGAGACAGAGAGAGAATATTTCCGTTTGTGAGTATGGACACGGTGGTGTCCTGTTTTTGGTTACTCACTAAGTTGCTGTTTATTATGATTGGTAATTCTGGTAGACTACTGTTTTGTTATGTGAGTGCGGATACTGTGGTGTCCTGTGTATTGTGTACTACTTAATTGCTGATTACCCTGTTTGGTAGCTTTGTGTGTTTCTGGGAAAAGGGGAGTTTAAGCTAGTTGCCCTTGGGCGTACATTACCCGTAGGAAGAAATCTGTCTAAAAACACTAGTTAGACCTGAGCGGACCACCCACTGTACTTTTGTATGACTAGCAGTAGCCTAGCGGTTCTTCAGGCAGGCTAGATCAGTTTAGGGGGTTTTACACTATTGTTTCATTTCTTGGGTCCTGCTCAGCCCTTTTTCCCAAACCCTTACCGTGTGTTCTGAAATAAACCATTTGTGTTTGACGGTAGTTCATGGTTGTTGTGTCACATTTGTTCTCACTGCTCCATGCCACACTCCTAATTTGCATAATTTATGTTACGGGTCTCATGTCCATCCACCCAAGACGTTTAGAGCCACGGGGTTCGTAACAATTCTAATTTGCATGAGTTATGTTACGGGTCTCTTTACCATCCACCCTAGACTTTTAAAGCCACGGGGTTCGTAACACATTTCAAGCCATGTAGCCACAGCTCCACGCTTTCTGGTCTGATGTGAATTTGTCTGTCAAACCTTTATGCCCTCTGGTAAAAGGGGCGTTCCTACTTGCTGACACGGTCTCTGAGCTCACCCGGGGTGTGGCTAGTCACTGTGCATAGCTTATATGAAAATGTATGATCTCGTTAGAAAACTAAAATCACATTCCTATCTTAACAAAAATACTCTCATAATTCTTCATATTATATACACAACATATTGGATGTAAACTTGACAGATAGTGTGTGTATACTTTCCAAATTACTGTATTTTCGTTATAACATTTTTAATGACATCACAAAATAATAAACAATATGACATGATTAGTCTTTAGATCCCCACTGACCATTCCAAACATGTGGATGTTAGAAATATTGTTCCAGTGTTTACTTTTTGGACGTTATAGTTTTGGCGGCAAAAGTCTTCTGGGGGACAAAGCACATTCCGATCACCATACTAGAGGGCCAGAGAGATTGTCCTCTTAGATTTACGAGGTGTCAAAACCGGCCCAGACCCCCTTCTTCTCGTCTGTGGGTGAGAGGTTTGTTGTCAGCAATTTGCCAAGCTGATCTGAGGGCTTTGATCCTCACCCAGGAGAGTCATGACAATTCAGACCCTTTGCTATGAGACTCGAAAATGAGCTTAGGTGCATCCTATTGCCATTGATCATCCTTGAGATGTTTCTAAAACTTGATTGGAGTCCCCCTGTGGTAAATTCAATTGACTGGACATGATTTGGAAAGGCACACACTTGTCTGTATAAGGTCCCACAGTTGACAGTGCATGTCAGAGAAAAAAACAAGCCATGAGGTCAAAGGAATTGTCCATACAGCGCCGAGACAGGATTGTGTTGAGGCACAGATCTGGGGAAGGATACCAAAACATTTCTGCAGCATTGACGGTCCCCAAGAACACAGTGGCCTCCATCACTCTTAAATAGAAGTTTGGAACTACAAAGACTCTTCCTAGAGTTGGCTGCCTGGCCAAACTGAGCAATCGGGGGAGAACCCGATGGTGACCAAGAACCCGATGGTCACTCTGACAGAGCTCCAGAGTTCCTCTGTGGAGATGGGAGAACCTTCCAGAAGGACAACCATCTCTGCAACACTCCACCAATCAGGCCTTGGTAGAGTGGCAAGACGGAAGCCACTCCTCAGTAAAAGGCACATGACAGCCCGCTTGGAGTTTGCCAAAAGGCACCTAAAGGACTCTGACCATGAGAAACAAGATTCTCTGGTCTGATGAAACCAAGATTGAACTATTTGGCCTGAATGCCAAGCGTCACATCTGGAGGAAACCTGCCACCATCCCTACGGTGAAGCATGGTGGTGGCAGCATCATGCTGTGGGGATGTTTTTCAGCGTTAGCAAAAAAAATATAAATGTTTTTTGCTTTGTCATTATGGGGTATTGTGTGTAGATTGATGAGGGGAAAAAAAACGATTTAATCCATTTTAGAAAAAGGCTGTAATGTAACAAAATGTGGAAAAAGTATAGTGTTCTGAATACTTTCCAAATGCACTGTATTTGAAATTAACTCTTGTGGCATCATGTTCTCTAAATATCACTATCCCCGAGACATTTTAGATGTCAAAATACGCAATTATTTGCTGCTGGGATTTACCGACCCCCTGCTGCCTGTTGGTACTATTTACTGTTGGAGTATTTAATACCTTTTCTGTCATCTGAACTGGTCGTTTTAGGGGATTTTAACCTATACTAGACAAAAATATCAACGCAACAATTTCATTGATTTTACTGAGTTACAGTTCATATAAGGAAATCAATCAATTGAAATAATAATTAATTAGGCCCTAATCTATGGTTTTAACGACTGGGCAGGGGAGCAGCCATGGGTGGGCCTAGGAGGGCATAGGCCCACCCACTTGTGAGCCAGGCCCACCCACTGGGGAGCCAGTCCCAGCCAATCAGAATGAGTTTTTCCCCACAAAAGGACTTTATTACAGACAGAAATACATCTCAGTTTCATCAGCTGTCCGGGTGGCTGGTCTCAAACGATCCCGCAGGTAAAAAAGCCGGATGTGAAGGTCCTGGGCTTGCGGGGTTACACGTGGTCTGTGGTTGTGAGGCCGGTTGGACCTACTGCCAAATTCTCTAAAACGATGTTGGATAAATTAAAATTCAATTCACTGTCAACAGCTCTGGTGGACATTCCTGCAGTCAGCATGCCAATTGCACGTTCCCTCAAAACTTGAGACATCTGTGTCATTGTGTTGTGTGACAAAACCGCATATATTAGAGTGGTCTTTTATTGTCCCCAGCACAAGGTGCACCTGTGTAATGATCATGCTGTTTAATCAGCTTCTTGATATGCCACACCTGTCAGGTGGATGGATTATCTTGGCAAAGAAGAAATGCTCACTAACAGGGATGTAATCAAATTTGTGCACAAAATTGGAGAGAAATAACCTTTTTGTGCGTATGGAACATTTCTGGGATCTTTTATTTCAGCTCATGAAACATGGAACCAACACTTTACATGTGTTTATATTTTTGTTCAATATAGATTGGCTTACCTCCGCCTCAGAACAATTTAAGAATATTTGTCTTGATTTTAATCTGACTCAACTGATTTCAAAGCCTACACAGCTCAATGTGGAAAACCCTGCTAACTCCTCACTGATTGACTTAATTATGACTAATAGCCCCCACAAGTATTTGTCTAGTGGTGTCTTGGCAAATGATCTCAGCGATCACTGTCCTATTGCGTGTATTAGAGATACCAAACAGAAAGACACTGATCCTCGTATAATTATGAAGATATACTGTATCTATTTTTTTTTTTTTTTTCCTGGGTTTCTTCATGAAATGTATTACTGAGCTTTCCTTTATTAGCTGTATACCTGACCCTGAATTGGCTGTAGAACATTTGTCATCTATTTTTATCTCTCTGGCAGACAAACACGCCCCCTTTAAACGTCTTAGAGTAAAAAATATAACAAATCCTTCATTCTCTATAGAACTTTCAGATCTCATTATGATGAGAAATCAGGCCTGGGCCAAGGCTAGAAAAACGGACTCTGATTGGCAGCTTTTCAGCCAATTGAGAAATAGATGCACTTCCTCAGTAAGAAGGCCAAATCAAGCTACGTTCTAAGTTCTATCTCAGACTCTGCTGGTGATCCGTCAACATTTTGGGAAACAGTTAATGCACTGATGTATGGTAATTAATCTCTTTCCCTGCCTAAGCAAGTTAAGTTGTGTCAGACTCTAGCATAATTACAGAGAAAAATGAGATACAGTGGGGAAAAAAAGTATTTAGTCAGCCACCAATTGTGCAAGTTCTCCCACTTAAAAAGATGAGAGAGGCCTGTAATTTTCATCATAGGTACACGTCAACTATGACAGACAAATTGAGGGAAAAAAATCCAGAAAATCACATTGTAGGATTTTTAATGAATTTGTTTGCAAATTATGGTGGAAAATAAGTATTTGGTCACCTACAAACAAGCAAGATTTCTGGCTCTCACAGACCTGTAACTTCTTCTTTAAGAGGCTCCTCTGTCCTCCACTCGTTACCTGTATTAATGGAACCTGTTTGAACTTGCTATCAGTATAAAAGACACCTGTCCACAACCTCAAACAGTCACACTCCAAACTCCACTATGGCCAAGACCAAAGAGCTGTCAAAGGACACCAGAAACAAAATTGTAGACCTGCACCAGGCTGGGAAGACTGAATCTGCAATAGGTAAGCAGCTTGGTTTGAAGAAATCAACTGTGGGAGCAATTATTAGGAAATGGAAGACATACAAGACCACTGATAATCTCCCTCGATCTGGGGCTCCACGCAAGATCTCACCCCGTGGGGTCAAAATGATCACAAGAATGGTGAGCAAAAATCCCAGAACCACACGGGGGGACCTAGTGAATGACCTGCAGAGAGCTGGGACCAAAGTAACAAACCCTACCATCAGTAATAATAATAATAATAATAATATGCCATTTATTAGACGCTTTTATCCAAAGCGACTTACAGTCATGCGTGCATACATTTTTGTGTATGGGTGGTCCCGGGGATCGAACCCACTACCTTGGCGTTACAAGCGCCGTGCTCTTCCAGCTGAGCTACAGAGGACCACGTAACACACTACGCCGCCAGGGACTCAAATCCTGCAGTGCCAGACGTGTCCCCCTGCTTAAGCCAGTACATGTTCAGGCCCATCTGAAGTTTGCTAGAGTGCATTTGGATGATCCAGAAGAGGATTGGGAGAATGTCATATGGTCAGATGAAACCAAAATAGAACTTTTTGGTAAAAACTCAACTCGTCGTGTTTGGAGGACAAAGAATGCTGAGTTGCATCCAAAGAACACCATACCTACTGTGAAGCATGGGGGTGAAAACATCATGCTTTGGGGCTGTTTTTCTGCAAAGGGACCAGGACGACTGATCCGTGTAAAGGAAAGAATGAATGGGGCCATGTATCGTGAGATTTTGAGTGAAAACCTCCTTCCATCAGCAAGGGCATTGAAGATGAAACGTGGCTGGGTCTTTCAGCATGACAATGATCCCAAACACACCACCCGGGCAACGAAGGAGTGGCTTCGTAAGAAGCATTTCAAGGTCCTGGAGTGGCCTAGCCAGTCTCCAGATCTCAACCCCATAGAAAATCTTTGGAGGGGAGTTGAAAGTCCGTGTTGCCCAGCGACAGCCCCAAAACATCACTGCTCTAGAGGAGATCTGCATGGAGGAATGGGCCAAAATACCAGCAACAGTGTGTGAAAACCTTGTGAAGACTTACAGAAAACGTTTGACCTGTGTCATTGCCAACAAAGGATATATAACAAAGTTTTGAGAAACTTTTGTTATTGACCAAATACTTATTTTCCACCATAATTTGCAAATAAATTCATAAAAAATCCTACAATGTGATTTTCTGGAGAAAAAAATCTCATTTTGTCTGTCATAGTTGACGTGTACCTATGATGAAAATTACAGGCCTCTCTCATCTTTTTAAGTGGGAGAACTTGCACAATTGGTGGCTGACTAAATACTTTTTTCCCCCACTGTAAGTGATGCTTTTAATCAGCATTTTATCTTGGCAGGCTTTTTATTTAAAATAAATAGTGGTTGACCCTGGTCAGTCAGTCGACTGCTTTTCCCTCTCCCAGCCTCTAGTTGGCATGATGGAAGATCCGTCAACTTCTAGTGAATCTTTCTTTTCAACTTTCTACTTGTGATGTGCTAGACACATTGCTTAAGATTGATGTAAAAACAATCCACTGGGCTGATATGCTTTATCCTTTCTTGGTGCAGATTTCTGCTCCTCTGATTGTACTATCTCAGTTGCTATCCCTAGGGTTTGGAATGCTGCCCATGTGCTCCCTCTCCACAAACGAGGTGACCCCTCTGACATGAATAATTATTGCCCGATCTCAAAAACTGTTTTGCCTAGCGAAAATCTTAGGATCTTTAATCAACACTCAGCTTAGATCTTTCCTAACTAGAAGATGTATTCTAAGTGCTTATCAATTGGGTTTCAGGCCAGGTCATAGCATATATCTGCTGCTTCATTGGTTATAAATGATATAGTAAACTGGACAAAACTGGACAAAAGGTAGCATTGTGTTGCCCTTTTCATTGACCTGTCGAAGGCTTTTGATAATGTTGACCAGTCATTATTAATTCGTAGGTTATCTGAAATTGGCCTGGATCAGGCGGCATGCAATTGGTTTGAAAACTATCTGACAGACAGGACACAATGTGTATCTTCTGATGGTGTTTAGTCAGGGTTCCTTGATATTACTAAAGGTGTCCCACAAGGGTCAATGTTGGGCCCTGTACTTTTTACTATCTATATAAACAATATTGGTTTGTCTGTAAGTAATTGTAAACTCCATTTGTGTGGGGACGATACTGTTGTGCATTCCGTTGCCCCTTCTGTTGACAAGGCTCTTTCGGAGCTACAATCTGCCTATATTGCTTTGCAGAAACCCTTTGTTGAACTGAAATTGGTACTTAATGCAGGTAAAAAACTAAGTATATGTTATTTTCCAAAACGCTTAAAAATATATCTGATCATTTATGCATAGGTGCCCAAATTGATCATGTCACACTTCTCTCCCCTCCCTCTGTTCCTACATTCCACCTCTCCTCCATCTCTTCCCTCCCCAACCCCTCTCTCTCTAATCCTCCACCTCATTATGTAAGGATGGAGGGATAGAGGGATGGTGTGGTTTGGTTGTTATTTTTGGCTGACCTAATATGAACACCGTAATTCCATCATTGCATCCCTCAATCCCTCATCCTTCCATCATTCTATCAAGTCACACTGAGGTGTCCAGGAAGTCTCTAGTTATTAGAGAAAACATCTCGACTGAGAACATGTCACTGTCAGTCCGGTCCTCAATCATCAACCACATGTAGTACTAGAGTACTGTGCTTTCAGTTGTTCACTGGGATAGAGAGATAACGTCCCAACGTTGGTCAGATGATGTAACATCATCGTGCTGCTGTCCATGGCTCCGCTTATGAAGTCCACTTCCTCTTTTAATCTGTCAAGGACAAAATCCCAAACACATGTTTTATATGAGCACACAGATTAGCACTAAAACACTCTCTTTAGTCCCCGAATATCACATCTCATCAGACTAGGAGGGGGTTCAAGCAGAGGGGATTGTGGGATTTGGAGTCCAGACAGACAGTGTCTGTGTGAGAGATTAGTAGTCTGAGACCACAGAGACCTCTCCAGAGGAAATCCTATTTAGACACACAGTGGGGGGGGGACACCCTGAAGTTCATCATCACCACACACAAACACACAAAGTGCTCTACACACACTTGCACACACTCTCCCCAGAGAGAATAATCTTCTCTCACACAGAAACATCCTTTGATTAGTTACATGTAAATGTGTATTCGGTTCAGGATCACTTCGGGGAAGTCAAATGGGTTTATCTAGTCTCTTACTTGTGCTGTGAAAGGGGGGAGCATAGCAGTGAACTAGTTCTGACATTTGACATGAACAGTTAATCTCAGAACCCTCCATAGGAGAGGGAAAGAGAAGGAAGAAGAGGGAAGGAGAGGGAAGGAGAGGGACGGAGGGGGAAGGAGAGGGAAGGAGAAGGAAGATGAGGGAAGGAGGGGAAAGGAGAGGGAAGGAGAAGGAAGATGAGGGAAGGAGGGGAAAGGAGAGGGTAGAAGGAAGATGAGGGAAGGAGGGGGAAGGAGAGAGAAGGAGGGGGAAGGAGAGGGGAGGAGGGGGAAGGAGAGGGGACTGTGTGTTAAAGATTAGTATAGCACTAAGGGCTCTATTCAATCTGTAAAGCTGTAGTGTTACAGATTCCGCAATAGAAATGTAAAGGTAATTTCCAATTGAGCCGACATATGCAACGTTTACCGTGAATGCAGTCCCCGCTAAAGCAGGAACATTGCCTTTAAATGTCAATCACGCTCTAAAGCAACTGCATTTCCACAATGTGGATTGAATAGAGCCCTTAATCTGTACAGATCTGAAGGAACGAGTGCATCGCCTCCTCTCAGCCCTGTGTGTGTGTGAGAGAGAGAGAAACACAGAGGCCAAAACACAGAGGCCGAAGGCTACCTCCACGACTTTCAATTATAGATGGAGAGAGGGGTGTAGAGGGAGGGAAACGGGAATTCTCACTCTTGGCATTCTCTCAACCAGCTTCATGAGGTAGTCACCTGGAATGCATTTCAATTAATAGGTGTGCCTTCTTAAAAGTTAATTTGTGGAATTTCTTTCCTTCTTAATGCTTTTGAGCCAATCAGTTGTGTTGTGACAAGGGATGGGGTGTATACAGAAGATAGCCCTATTTGGTAAAAGACCAAGTCCATATTATGGCTAGAACAGCTCAAATAAGCAAAGAGAAATGACAGTCCATCATTACTTTAAGACATGAAGGTCAGTCAATACGGAACATTTCTTCAAGTGCAGTCGCAAAAACCATGAATCGCGACTACGATGAAACAGGCTCTAATGAGGACCGCTACAAGAATGGAAGACCCAGAGTTATCTCTGCTGCAGAGGATAAGTTCATTAGAGTTATCAGCCTCAGAAATTGCAGCCCAAATAAGTGCTTCACAGAGTTCAAGTAACAGACACATCTCAACATCAACTGTTCAGAGGAGACTGTGTGAATCAGGCCTTCATGGTCGAATTGCTGCAAAGAAACCACTAAAAAAGGACACCAATAATAAGAAGAGACTTGCTTGGGCCAAGAAACACGAGCAATGGACAAATTTGAGATTTTTGGTTCCAACCGCCATGTCTTTGTGAGATACAGTGTGGGTGAACGGATGATCTCCGCATGTATATTTCCCACCGTAAAGCATGGAGGAGGAGGTGTTATGGTGTGGGGGTGCTTTGCTGGTGACATGGTCTGTGACTTTTATTTAGAATTCAAGGCACACTTAACCAGCATGGCTACCACAGCATTCTGCAGCGATACGCCATCCCATCTGGTTTGGGCTTAGTGGGACTATCATTTGTTTTTCAACAGGACAATGACCCAACACACCTCTAGGCTGTGTAAGGGCTATTTTACCAAGGAGAGTGGTGGAGTGCTGCATCAGATGACCTGGCCTCCACAATCCCCCAACCTCAACCAAATTGAGATGGTTTGGGATGAGTCGGACCGCAGACTGAAGGAAAAGCAGCCAACTAGTGCTCAGCATATGTGGGAACTCCTTGAAGACTGTTGGAAAAGCATTCCAGTTGAAGCTGGTTGAGAGAATGCCAAGAGTGTGCAAAGCTGTCATCAAGGCAAAGGGTCGCTTTGCTTCGATATGTGTTATTTCATAGTTTTGACGTCTTCACTATTATTCTACAATGTAGAAAATAGTACAAATAAAGAAAAACCCTTGAATGAGTGGGTGTTCTAAAACTTTTGACCGGTAATGTAGAGTTGAACGTTTGTAAAAAGCCTGTATAATGCTAGCTTCCTCTGTAATCCTTAGGAAACCGTGCCAACCATGCCAACATAAACTGTAGTAACACTGTGGTAACACGGCACCATATTCCCTATATAGTGCAGTACTTTTGACCAGGACCAATCAAAACTAGTGCACTATGCAGGGAATAGGGTGCCATTTGAGACATAGACATGCATATAGAGAAAAACTGACACGTTCACATACATATAGAATAACAATAGACAGCTTTAGTTTATCACCTAAACACATTGGCACACATGCGTAGTATGCATAGTCCCTTATATAGATACAGTGCATTCGGAAAGTATTCAGACCCCTTGACTTTTTCCACATTTTCTTATGTTACAGCCTTATTCTAAAATGGATTCAATAAAAAATTGTCCTCATCAATCTACACACGATACCCCATAATGACAAAGCGAAAACAGTTTAATTTTTATTTTTGCTAATGTATTACAAATAAAAAACAGAAACCAAACCATGAGGTCGAAGAGATTGTCCGTAGAGCTCCAAGACAGGATTGTGTCTAGGCACAGATCTGGGGATGGGTACCAAAATATTCCTGCAGCATTGAAGGTCCGCAAGAACACAGTGGCCTCCATCATTCTTGAATGGAAGAAGTTTGGAACCACCAAGACTCTTCCTAGAGCTGGCCGCCCGGCCAAACTGAGCAATCAGTGGAGGAGGGCCTTGGTCAGGGAGGTGACCAATCACTCTGACAGAGCTCCAGAGTTCCTCTATGGAGATGGGACCTTCCAGAAGGACAACCATCTCTGCAGCACTCCACCAATCAGGCCTTTATGGTAGAGTGGCCAGACATAAGCCACTCCTCAGTAAAAGGCACATTACAGCCCGCTTGGAGTTTGCCAAAAGGCACCTAAAGGACTCTAAGACCATAAGAAACAAGATTCTCTGGTCTGATGAAACCAAGATTAAACTCTTTGGCCTGAATACCAAGCGTCACGTCTGGAGGAAACCTGGCACCATCCTTACGGTGAAGCATGGTGGTGGCGTCATCATGCTATAGGAATGTTTTTCAGCGGCAGGGACTGGGAGACTAGTCAAGATCGAGGGAAAGATTAACAGAGCAAAGCACAGAGAGATCCTTGATGAAAACCTGCTCCAGATCGCTCAGGCCCTCAGACTGGGGTGAAGGTTCACCTTCCAACTGGACAACAAACCCAAGCACACAGCCAAGACAACGCAGGAGTGGCTTCGGGACAAGTCTCTGAATGTCCTTGAGTGGCTCAGCCAGAGCCCGGACTTGAACCCGATCGAACATCTCTAGAGATATCTGAAAATAGCTGTGTAGCGATGCTCCCCATCCAACCTGACAGAGCTTGAGAGGATCTGCAGAGAAGAATGGGAGAAACTCCCAAAATACAGTTGTGCCAAGCTTGTAGCATCATACCCAAGAAGACTCAAGGCTGTAATCGCTGCCAAAGGTGCTTCAACAAATTTCTGAGTGAAGGGTCTGAATACTTATTTAAATGTGATATTTTCAGTTTTATCTTTCTAAAAACTTGTTTTTGCTTATTAATTATGGGTTATTGTGTGTAGATTGATGAGAGGGAAAAAACAATTTAATCCATTTTAAAATAAGGCTGTAACGTAGCAAAATGCTGAAAAAGTAAAGGGGTTTGAATACTTTCCCAATGCACCGTACACACACATCTTATACCAGGGTTCAGCCTGCAGTTACCTCATATCCTGCCAACCGAGGTACTGATGAAACACACACACACATCTTATACCTTACTCTATACACACACATCTTATACCAGGGTTCCCCAACTGGCAGCTTGTTCCAAAGTATTCCCATGCATAATAGTATTCCCAGGCATAATAGAGAGATACAGTATACATGAACGTATACAAATTTAACCAAGGTTTCAAATAATTATGTTTTAGTCAAATATTATATCTGTTTGGGCTTCTTGCGGTCAGTTTGCAGTCTACAAATTATTTGTAATCATGTTTTGGCCCCCTGACCATCCGCTCAAGAAAAAAGTGTGCCAATGGGAGTCTTAATGAAGAGTCCTGCCTTTCAGTGCCTTCTCAAGAGCCATTATGTGATTTTAGCACAGTGCGCTAAGCTAATGGCAGTGATTGAAGTTAGCTGCACTACTCTCTGACAAAGATACTCAGCAAATTTACCCACCTCTCAAAGTCACACAGGGAAAAAAGGGAGTGAGTGTGTAGCACGTTTGTGTGTGTGTGCTATGTTTGTCATACCCCTTGACTTATTCCACATTTTGTTGTGTTACAGCCTGAATTCAAAATGGATTAAATTGATTCATTTTTCTCACCGATCTACACACAATACCCTATAATGACAAAGTGAGAACATGTTTTTAGACATTTTTGCAAATGTATTTGCGGGGGGAAAAAACATATGGGGGATTGGAAGTGATGCAGACAATTACATTGATGGAAGTTACAATCTATCTGCAATATTAAAGCTGGTCTACCCCCTAAAAAAAACAGGATGCATGTTTTGGAGTATTTTTATTCTGTACAAGCTACCTTCTTTTCACTCTGTCAATTAGGTTAGTATTGTGGAGGAAAACTACAATGTTGTTGATCCATCCTCATTTTTCTCCTATCACAGCCATTAAACCCTGTAACTGTTTTGGCTTCATGGTGTCACGATCGTCGTTAGATGAAGCGGACCAAGGCGCAGCGTGATATGCGTACATTATTTTATTTCAGTACACAACACGAACCAAAACAACAAAACAAACGATACGTGAAGTCCTGGGTTGAACACAAACCTTCCGGAACAAGATCCCACAATGACTAGTGCCAAACATGCTGCCTAAGTATGGTCCCCAATCAGAGACAACGCGAAACAGCTGCCTCTGATTGGGTACCACCCTGGCCAACATAGATCTACACGATCTAGATCAACAACATAGAAAATACAACATAGACACTACACACCCTGGCTCAACATTTAAGAGTCCCCAGAGCCAGGGCGTGACACATGGTGAAATCCCTGAGTGGTTTCCTTCCTCTCCGGCAACTTTGTAGTGACTGGGTGTTTTGATACACCATCCAAAGTGTAATGATTAACTTCACCAAGCTCAAAGGGATATTTAATGTCCGCTTTTCTTTTTTCATCTATCAATAGGTGCCCTTTTTTGCGTGCATTGGAAAATCTCCCTGGTCTTTGTGGTTTAATCTGTGTTTCAAATTCACTGCTCGACTAACGGACCTTACAGATAATTAATTGTATGTGTGGGGTACAGAGATGAAGTAGTCATTCAAAAATCATGTTAAACACTATTATTGCATACAAAGTGAGTCCATGCAACTTATTATGAGACTTGTTAAGCACATTTTTACTCCTGAACTTCAGGCTTGCCATAACAAAGGGATTGAATACTTATTGACTCAAGACATTTCAGCTTTTCTTTTTTTATTAATTTGTAAGAATTTTAAAAAACAGAATTCCACTTTGACTTTATGGGGTATTGTGTGTAGGCCAGTGACAGAAAATCGACATTTAATCAATTTTAAATTCAGGCTGTAACACAACAAAAAAGTCAAGGGGTGTAAATACTTTCTGAAGGCACTGCACTTGATGACCCCTGCCTTATACCTTACTTTACACACACACACAAACACACACACACACACAATCTTGTATAACTAACCTTATGGGGACACATAATTCAGTGCCATTCAAAATCCTATTTTCCCTAACCCCTAACCTTAAACCTAACCCTAACTCTAACCTTTACCTTAACCTTAATCCTAACCCCAGAACCTAATATGAACCCTAAACCCCCTAGAAATAGCATTTGACCTTGTGGGGACTAACAAAATGTCCCCAGTTGGTCAAATATTTATTGTGGGGGCTTCTGGTCCCCACAAGTATAGTTAAACACGTCCACACCCACACACACACCTTATACCCTACTCTACAACGCTGATGTTCACACACAAACACGCCATCTAGGTTGCATACACTTGCAACATGTTTTCCTCTCACACTGTGATTATCTGTGGACAGTAAACCATGTCTCCTCTGCTCCCTCATCTCACACTACAAGGCCTGCACCAAGAGCCAACCTACAGAACATTACATGAATGATTCAATACAACTAAACCATATTCTGTCTAACAACACCCAGAGAGCTGTGTCTGCTACTGTAGTCTGGAACCAAGAGGACTGGGATGAAACCTGTCTAAATGCTGACAAAATATAACCTAGATGAGGAGAGGAAGGGGGAAGGAGGACGAGGAACCAGAGAGTAGTAGGAAGGGAGGAGAAGGAATGGAGGAGAAGGAAGAACCAGGGAGGAGGAGGAAGGGAGGAGGAGCAACCAGGGAGGAGGAGGAAGGGAGGAGGAGGAACCAGGGAGGAGTAGGAAGGGAGGAGGAGGCGGAAAAGGAACCAGGGAGGAATAGGAAGGGAGGAGAAGGAATGGAGGAGGAGGAACCAGGGAGGAGTAGGAGGAGGAACCAGGGAGGAGTAGGATGGGAGGAGGAGGAATGGAAGAGGAGGAGGAGGAGGATGACTAGATGGGAGGGAGACAGGGGAAGAGAAGATTTGTCTGAAAGAACTCCCCACTGATCTTCAGCTGATTGTGGTGTGCAGAGACATCGGAGACACCTCAAACAGTCCAACCATAGCCATGAATAGATCTGCGTGTGGTCTAAACCTCTCTAGAGATCTAGATGTGGAGTTAGTTCAACCACTCTCCCTCTGTCAAGTCAAACCAGTCAACAACCAGAGCTGATGGATAGAAATATCATATACAGTGAGTGAAAAAAGTATTTGATCCCCTGCTGATTTTGTACGTTTGCCCACCGACAAAGAAATGATCAGTCTATAATTTTAATGGTAGGTTTATTTGAACAGTGAGAGACAGAATAACAACAAAAAAATCCAGAAAAACGCATGTCAAAAATGTTATAAATTGATTTACATTTTAATGACGGAAATAAGTATTTGACCCCCTCTCAATCAGAAAGACTTCTGGCTCCCAGGTGTCTTTTATACAGGTAACGAGCTGAGATTAGGAGCACACTCTTAAAGGGAGTGCTCCTAATCTCAGTTTGATACCTGTATAAAAGACACCTGTCCACAGAAGCAATCAATCAATCAGATTCTATACTCTCCACCATGGCCAAGACCAAAGAGCTCTCCAAGGATGTCAGGGACAAAATTGTAGACCTACACAAGGCTGGAATGGGCTACAAGACCATCGCCAAGCAGCTTGGTGAGAAGGTGACAACAGTTGGTGCGATTATTCGCAAATGGAAGAAACACAAAATACCTGTCAATCTCCCTCGGCCTGGGGCTCCATGAAAGATCTCACCTCGTGGAGTTGCAATGATCATGAGAACGGTGAGGAATCAGCCCAGAACTACACGGGAGGATCTTGTCAATGATCTCAAGGCAGCTGGGACCATAGTCACCAAGAAAACAATTGGTAACACACTACGCCGTGAAGGACTGAAATCCTGCAGCGCCCGCAAAGTCCCCCTGCTCAAGAAAGCACATATACATGTCCGTCTGAAGTTTGCCAATGAACATCTGAATGATTCAGAGGAGAACTGGGTGAAAGTGTTGTGGTCAGATGAGACCAAAATCTAGCTCTTTGGCATCAACTCAACTCGCCGTGTTTGGAGGAGGAGGAATGCTGCCTATGACCCCAAGAACACCATCTCCACCGTCAAACATGGAGGTGGAAACATTATGCTTTGGGGGGGGGTTTTCTGCTAAGGGGACAGGACAACGTCACCGCATCAAAGGGACGATGGACGGGCCATGTACCGTCAAATCTTGGGTGAGAACCTCCTTACCTCAGCCAGGGCATTGAAAATGGG
The DNA here is from genome assembly GCF_020615455.1 of Coregonus clupeaformis. Classification (NCBI taxonomy): domain Eukaryota; kingdom Metazoa; phylum Chordata; class Actinopteri; order Salmoniformes; family Salmonidae; genus Coregonus; species Coregonus clupeaformis. The sequence continues at coordinate 4,087,829 of NC_059207.1, read as the reverse complement.
TCGTGGATGGGTATTCCAGCATGACAATGACCCCAAAACACACGGCCAAGGCAACAAAGGAGAGGCTCAAGAAGAAGCACATTAAGGTCCTGGAGTGGCCTAGCCAGTCTCCAGACCTTAATCCCATAGAAAATCTGTGGAGGGAGCTGAAGGTTCGAGTTGCCAAACGTCAGGCTCGAAACCTTAATGACTTGGAGAAGATCTGCAAAGAGGAGTGGGACAAAATCCCTCCTGAGATATGTGCAAACCTGGTGGCCAACTACAAGAAACGTCTGACCTCTGTGATTGCCAACAAGGGTTTTGCCACCAAGTACTAAGTCATGTTTTGCAGAGGGGTCAAATACTTATTTCCCTCATTAAAATGCAAATCAAGTTATAACATTTTTGACATGCGTTTTTTGTTGTTATTCTGTCTCTCACTGTTCAAATAAACCTACCATTAAAATTCTAGACTAATCATTTCTTTGTCAGTGGGCAAACGTACAAAATCAGCAGGGGATCAAATACTTTTTTCCCTCAGTGTAGCCACTACGTCCCTTCCCACAAGTTCCTAGTACAGACAGACAGTCAATTGTGTAGAGTGTGTGTCACTGACTCTGTCTGTCTCTGAAGGGTTTGAGTGCTGTTGGGATTTAGTGATGCATATGAAGAATTCTCCAAATGCCAGCCAGCCAAGCCAACCAAAGACAATAGGCAGCCTAGCCTACTGCAACCCATCTCCACTTCTCTTCCCTCTTCAGATAACTAGAGAACAGTACTGATGAGAGGAAAGGAAAGGAGAGGAAAGGAGAGGAGAGGAATAGAAAGGAAAAGAAAGGAAGCGCGGGTTAAAATGACAAGATGATGAAGGAAGAAGAGAGGAGAGAAAAAGGAAAAGAATGAAATGTGAATATGAAGAGGGGTAGAAATGTTAAATGTGAATATGAAGAGGGGTAGAAATGTTAAATGTGAATATGAAGAGGGGTGGAAATGTTAAATGTGAATATGAAGAGGGCTAGAAATGTTAAATGTGAATATGAAGAGGGGTAGAAATGTTAAATGTGAATATGAAGAGGAGTAGAAATGTTAAATGTGAATATGAAGAGGGGTAGAAATGTTAAATGTGAATATGAAGAGTGGTGGAAATGTTAAATGTGTATATGAAGAGGGGTATAAATATTAAATGTGCTGATGAAGAGGGGTATAAATGTTAAATGTGAATATGAAGAGGGGTATAAATATTAAATGTGCTGATGAAGAGGGGTAGAAATGTTAAATGTGAATATGAAGAGGGGTAGAAATGTTAAATGTGAATATGAAGAGGGGTAGAAATGTTAAATGTGCTGATGAGAGGAGAGACAATGAGAGGATGAGAGGAAGAGAGGAAGCGGGTAGGTCGACGAGGGACACAGCATTAGCCCCACTCAAAACAGACTGAGGAAAGTAAAGAGGAAAAGACTGGCTGGTAGCTATAAATACTTAAAGAGCCAGAGAGAGAGAGAAACAAAGAGAGAGAGAGGAAGTGTGTGTGTGTGTGTGTGTGTGGCATATAGTTCTCAAGAGTGGACGTACTGCTTCTTTTGGCGTGTTGGTTTGTGAGTTGTTTGGATGGGAGTTTCTTTCTTCTGCTGCTAGAGTGATAGGAAACGAGACTACCGTGAGATAAAGCATTATGAATACTAGAAAGACTCCCTCTTTTCCTCTTCTCGCCATCTTTCTGTCTTTTCCTCTCCTCTCTTGCTCTCTCTCCCATCTCCTCATTCTCCATCTATTTCTCCATCTCTCCCTCCGTCTCCTTTTAAGCCTGTCATCCCGTGCTATCTTGTCATTTGTTTTTTTAATAGCTGCCGATGCGAGGGCTGATCTGCTAAGTAGGAAAGCATTTTGAAATGAGCTTTACTTCTTTATTTTTAATTAAAGCATTCTGAACGGGCGTTATATAAAGGTATTATGACATGTCTATGGGGTTTAGTGCGACAGGGCTTTTTTGGGAGGATTAAATGGGTGATGATATCACAGTAGGAATGTTTGTATAATCATGCAGACAGCTGAGGATAGATACTAAACACTGATTTTTTAATTACATACAGGCAAACTGCAGGCAAAGGGTGAGTTAGGTCACTGATTGAGTATTCAGATTGTGGCGTTGCAGGTACACTCTCAGGTAAAAGAGTAAAGCTGGGATAATCAACTAGATTCAGCCGTGGGCCAATTTCTTTCTTGAGCGGATGGTCAGGGGGCCGGAACATAATTACAAATAATTTGTAGACTGCAAATTGACTAAAACATAATCATTTCAAACCTTGCTTACATTTGTATACGAACACATACAGTACCTGTCAAAAGTTTGGACAAACCTACTCATTCAAGGGTTTTTCTTTGTTTTTACAATTTTTTACATTGTAGAATAATACTGAACACATCAAAACTATGAAATAACACATATGGAATCATGTAGTAACCCAAAAAGTGTTAAACAAATCAAAATATATTTTATATTTGAGATTCTTCAAATAGCCACCCTTTGCCTTGACGACAGCTTTGCACACCTATTAATTGAAAGGCATTCCAGGTGACTATCTCATGAAGCTGGTTGAGAGAATGCCAAAAGTGTGCAAAGCTGTCATCAAGGCAAAGGGTGGCTACTTTGAAGAATCTCAAATATAAAATATATTTTGATTTGTTTAATAATAATAATATGCCATTTAGCAGACGCTTTTACCCAAAGCGACTTACAGTCATGCGTGCATAAATTTTTGTGTATGGGTGGTCCCGGGGATCGAACCCACTACCTTGGCGTTACAAGCGGCGTGCTCTACCAGCTGAGCTACAGAGGACCACACTTTTTAGGTGTTCTAAACTTTTGACCGGTAGTGTATATACAGTCGGGTGATTGTGGAGGCCAGGTCATCTGATGCAGCACTCCATCACTCTCCTTCTTGGTAAAATAGCCCTTACACAGCCTGTAGGTGTGTTGGGTCATTGTCCTGTTGAAAAACAAATAATAGTCCCACTAAGTCCAAACCAGATGGGATGGCGTATCGCTGCAGAATGCTGTGGTAGCCATGCTGGTTAAGTGTACCTTGAATTCTAAATAAATCACAGACAGTGTCACCAGCAAAGCACCCCCACACCATAACATCTCCTCCTCCATGCTTTACGGTGGGAACTACACATGCAGATATCATCCGTTTACCCACATGCGTCTCACAAAGACACGGCGGTTGGAACCAAAAATCTCCAATTTGGACTCCAGACCAAAGGACAAATTTCCACCGGTCTAATGTCCATTGCTCGTGTTTCTTGGCCGAAGCAGTTCTCTTCTTCTTATTGGTGTCCTTTAGTAGGGGTTTCTTTGCAGCAATTCGACCATGAAGCCCTGATTCACACAGTCCCCTCTGAACAGTTGATGTTGAGATGTGTCTGTGACTTGAACTCTGTGAAGCATTTATTTGGACTGCAATTTCTGAGGCTGGTAACTCTAATGAACTTATCCTCTGCAGCAGAGGTAACTCTGGGTCTTCCATTCCTGTGGCGGTCCTCATGAGAGCCAGTTTCATCAAAGCTCTTGATGGTTTTTGCGACTGCACTTGAATAAACTTTCAAAGTTCTTGACATTTTCCAGATTGACTGACCTTCATGTCTTAAAGGAATGATGGACTGTCATTTATCTTTGCTTATTTGAGCTGTTCTTGCCGTAATATGGACTTGGTCTATCTTCTGTATACCAACCCTACCTTGTCACAACACAACTGATTGGCTCAAACGCATTAAGAAGGAAAGAAATTCCACAAATTAACTTTTAAGAAGGCACACCTGTTAATTGAAATGCATTCCAGGTGACTACCTCATGAAGCTGGTTGAGAGAATGCCAAGAGTGTGCAAAGCTGTCATCAAGGCAAAGGGTGGCTATTTGAAGAATCTCAAATATAAAATATATTTTGATTTGTTTAACACTTTTTTGTTTACTACATGATGTGTTATTTCATAGTTTTGATGTCTTCACTATTATTCTACAATGTAGAAAATAGTAAAAATAAAGAAAAACCCTTGAATGAGTAGGTGTTCTAAAACTTTTGACCGGTAGTGTAGGTGTGTCCAAACTTTTGACTGATAGTGTATATAATTGTTTTTGCTCAGAAAACTTGAGGGGCCAAATAACATCACCCACGGGCCAAATTCAGCCCGTGTGCCGCCAGTTGGGCAACCCTGGTGTAAAGGTTATATTGTTTACTCATCTTTGAAGAGCCGTAAAAACCAAGAACAAATGCTTTGCTGTCCCTTTATGGTGATTAACTAAGGATACAGTAGTTTGACTGAGTTGACATTAACCAGCACTTACAAGAAGTGTGAATAGCATGAAAAAATTGAAGAAGGAGGGATTGAGGGTGTACGAGTACTGGACAGAGCTGTGGATGGATGGATGGGGCCATGAAACCTCCTAAAGCAATTGCGTGGCACCAGGCCTGCAGCGGCACTGGGTTGTGTGCATATCTTTGTGTGTGTGTGTGTTGGGTTGGCACAGGGGCTGGGACTGCACTGTGCACGTCTGCCCAAAAGACTGGTTGGAATTACAATGACAATAGAGCTGTTGTGATATCACACTGAAACAGATTGTGATTAGCCCTGTGTGATCCAGACGTGGCAAAAAGAGAGGGGGAGAGGGAGGGAGGCGAGAAGGAGAAATAGAGATAGCTGGAGGGTAGAGCTTTGATGCTTTGGGGGTTTTCTCTAGTAGAGGCATCAGTGAGAAAGAGAAAGAGGCTCTCTCTCTCCCAGTCTCCCATGACCCTCGCCTATTTAATTTACCCTTCCCTTTCTTCCGTTTCATTTTCCCTCTCCTTCCTTGTTTGCCTCAGGCTTTCCCTGCATCCACTGACCCCCACACTACCTGAACATGGGGAGCCACTTCACCAAAGCTGCTTAGAAATACATCTTTATAAATCATTGGTGCCTTCCTCTAACCAATGATCTAGTTCCCTTCTTTCTTTCCTGTCAATTATGACATCTCCTGATGTGAAACCTCTCTTCCTCCGTTTCTCCTCTCCTTCCTTGTCTCCTTTTTCTCTTAGCTTCTATTTCTACGTAAAGTACTCGCATGACTGACAGCTGATTGGTTACTTAGCTTCATAACTAACACGTGATTTGGTGGAGTGTTCCCATGACGACACAACAGGTACCCCCGCCACACTCCCCCCTCTCTCCCGAGCTTTCGCTCGCATCCAGCACACACGCACTTACACACACACTGCAGACTTTGGACTGATCTGAATTGTAGGTAGGCTAATTAACTTGTGAAGCTTATTATGCAAGCTTACTCAGAAACGCATTAATGAACTAGTATAGGCCTACTATTTATTTATTTTATCTCGTACTTTTATAGCCTACTGGATTCATAGAGAGCTAATCTCTCAAGTTATCTTGTTGGGGCGAGTGACTCTTTGAACTTACAATGGCTAGCCCCAAGTCGTTATATATTTTTCTTGTGCTTTATGCTATTTGCCTCATGACTCCTGTATGCTTTGTTGACTATGAACTTGCTTGTTTACCCGACCGTGGGACAGACCATGTTTGTTCCCACATTCGGGACTCTGACTCTCTATTGGTTACACGGACTCTTGGCCTCCCATCCTATTCTAACCACCTTTGTATTCATGTTACCTGATGAAATTGCTGTACAATATGATCTTGATGCCATCCGATGCACATTCAAATGTCATAAAAAATCAACACTGCAGAGCTCTCCCTGTCCTCTGCCGTGCCCTGGTTGTATTACTGCTGATTATATCTGGAAATGTGCATGTACACGCTGACCAATCTACTGTTGCTAGCCCCAATTCTGACTTGTGCTCTGATATCTGTTTCACTGATTTCGGCTCTCGTAAAAGCCTGGTTTTTCTGCACGTTAACACTAGAAGCTTATTACCTCAAATTGATCAATTGAAAGTGTGGGTTCACAGCTCCAATCCAGATGTATTGGTCATTACTGAGACGTGGTTAAGAAAGAGTGTTTTGAACACTGATGTTAACCTTTCTGGTTATAACCTTTTTCGGCAAGACCGATCTTCCAAAGGTGGTGGAGTGGCAATCTTTACCAAGGAACACCTTCAGTGCTCTGTTGTCTCCACCAAGTCTGTCCCCAAACAATTTGATTTGCTGGTTTTAAGCATTAAACTTTCAAATAGCTCTTTATTGACTGTTGCTGGGTGTTATCGTCCACCATCAGCACCGGCCAGTACCCTACCTGCCCTAAGCTCTCTCCTGGCCCCTTACACTAAGTCTGAATTTGTCCTGCTAGGTGACCTCAACTGGGACATGCTTAAACCAATTGACCAAGTCCTAAAGCAATGGGACTCCCTAAATCTTTCTCAGATTATTACCAATCCCACAAGGTATGACACCAAACACCCAGAAAAGGCTACTCTCCTTGATGTTAGCCTCACAAATAATCCTGGTAGGTATCAGTCTGGTGTTCTCTGTAATGACCTTTGTGATCACTGTTTTACAGCCTGTGTTCGTAATGGCTGCTCAGTGAAATGACCTGTCCTGATTTATCATAGATGCTTGCTAAATAACTTTAATGAGCAAGCCTTCCTTCATGACCTGGCCTCTGTAAATTGGTATAGAATCACCTTGATCCCCTCTGTCGAAGACGCTTGGACCTTCTTTTTTGATATTTTCAGTGGTATTGTTAACAAACACGCCCCCATAAAGTAAATGAGAATTAAAAACAGGTTCAGTCCCTGGTTTGACTGTGATTTGGCGAAAGGCACATGCACTCGGTACTCTCGTTCAGGCAGATGAGAAATAAGTGCACTCAGGCTATCCGGAAGGCTAAAGTTAGTTACTTTAAGGAGCAGTTCTCTCTCTGTGGGTCTAATCCCAAGAAGTTCTGGAAAACGGTTAAAGACCTGGAGAATAAACCCTCCTTCTCACAGCTGCCCATGTCTCTTAATGTTGATGATGTGGTTGTTACTGACAAGGAGCATATGGCTGAGCTCTTTAATCACCACTTCATTAAGTCAGGATTCCTATTTGACTCAGCCATTTAGAGGGGGGGGTCAAGCTGATCCTAACTGTTATAGGCCAATGTCTATTTTTCCCAGTTTATCAAAAGTGTTGGAAAAACTTGTCAATAATCAACTGACTGGCTTTCTTGATGTCTATAGTATTCTCTCTGGTATGCAATCTGGTTTCCGCTCAGGTTATGGATGTGTCACTGCAACCTTAAAGGTCCTAAATGATGTCACCATTGCCCTTGATTCTAAGCAATGTTGTGCTTCTATTTTTATTGACTTGGCCAAAGAATTTGATACAGGAGACCATTCCATTCTTGTGGGCCAGCTAAGGAGTATTGGTGTCTCTGAGGGGTCTTTGGCCTGGTTTGCTAACTACCTCTCTCATAGAGTGCAGTGTATAAAGAACATCTGCTGTCTCAGCCACTGCCTGTCACCAAGGGAGTACCCCAAGGCTCAATCCTAGGCCCCACGCTCTTCTCAATTTACATCAACAACATAGCTCAGGCAGTAGGAAGCTCTCTCCTGTAGCTCAGTTGGTAGAGCATGGCGCTTGCAACGCCAGGGTTGTGGGTTCGATTCCCACGGGAGGCCAGTATGAAAAATGTATGCACTCACTAACTGTAAGTCGCTCTGGATAAGAGCGTCTGCTAAATGACTAAAATGTAAAATTTATATGCAGATGATACAGTCTTATACTCCGCTGGTCCCTCCCCAGATTTTATGTTAAACGCACTACAACAAAGCTTTCTTAGCGTCCAACAAGCTTTCTCTGCCCTTAACCTTGTTCTGAACACCTCCAAAACAAAGGTAATGTGGTTTGGTAATAAGAATGCCCCTCTCCCCACCGGTGTGATTACTACCTCTGAGGGTTTAGAGCTTGAGGGAGTCACCTCATACAAGTACTTGGGAGTATGACTAGACGGTACACTGTCCTTCTCTTAGCACATATCAAAGCTGCAGGCTAAGGTTAAATCTAGACTTGGTTTCCTCTATCATAATCGCTCCTCTTTCACCCCAGCTGCCAAACTAACCCTGATTCAGATGACCATCCTACCCATGCTAGATTACGGAGACGTAATTTATAGATCGGCAGGTAAGGGTGCTCTCGAGCGGCTAGATGTTCTTTACCATTCGGCCATCAGATTTGCCACCAATGCTCCTTATAGGACACATCACTGCACTCCTCTGTAAACTGGTCATCTCTGTATACCCGTCGCAAGACCCACTGGTTGATGCTTACTTATAAAATTAGGCCTCACTCCCCCCTATCTGAGATACCTACTGCAGCCCTCATCCTCCACATACAACACCCGTTCTGCCAGTCACATTCTGTTAAAGGTCCCCAAAGCACACACATCCCTGGGTTGCTCCTCTTTTCAGTTCGCTGTAACTAGCGACTGGAATGAGCTGCAAAAAACACTCAAACTGGACAGTTTTATCTCCATCTCTTCATTCAAAGACTCAATCATGGACACTCTTACTGACAGTTGTGGCTGCTTCACGTGATGTATTGTTGTCTCTACCTTCTTGCCTTTGTGCTGTTGTCTGTGACCAATAATGTTTGTACCATATTTTGTGCTGCTACCATGTTGTGCTGCTGCCATGTTGTGTTGCTACCATGTTGTTGTCATGTGGTGTTGCTACCATGCTGTGTTGTCATGTGTTGCTGCCATGCTATGTTGTTGTCTTAGGTCTCTCTTTATGTAGTGTTGTGGTGTCTCTCTTGTCGTAATGTGTGTTTTGTCTTATATTTATATTTTTTATCCCAGCCCCCGTCCCCGCCGGAGGCCATTTGCCTTTTGGTAGGCTGTCATTGTAAATAAGAATTTGTTCTTAACTGACTTGCCTTGTTAAATAAAGGTTAAATAAACTGAGAGTCATTGTCCCAGAAGAGTCCCTTACCCATTTAATGGCTCTCAGTGTGAAAGAAGAGAAGGGGACGAGGGAGTGAATAAATGAAAGGGATGAGATGAAAGAAGAGCAGGGAGCAAGGGAGTGAATAAAGGGATAATAAAGGGATAAGATGGCGGATGAATCTGACCTTGTCAATCCAGCAGGCTGTTAAATATGGATGATTAGCGAGAAGGTCACGGGAGGTCCTCAGTCAACACTAACTGAACGCTGTCACATTAACGCTGTCGTAACAGTGACAGATGTGTTGAAAGGGTGTGTGTGTGTGTGTCCTCTGGAGTAAGGCATGGTTAAACGGGGCAGGCATGGGTGTTTTAGAGAACAGATAGAGAGGAGAGTCTGGCCCAAGTCTTAAATCATTCAGCTCTGAGCTGTCATCACCATTGCTGCTGTTTGTGTGTGCCTGTGTGTGTGTTCTACTTCACTTGCTTTGGCAATGTTAACATACGTTTCCCATGCCAATAAAGCCCTTAAATTGAAATTGAATTGAAATTGAATTGAGAGAGAGAGAGAAAAGAGAGAGAGAGAGAGAGAGAGAGAGAGATAGAAAAAAAAGAGAGAGGGAGAGAGAGAGAGAGAGAGAGAGAGCGAGAGAGAGAGAGAGAAAAAGAGAGAGAGAGATAACCTTGCGAGGTGTTTTCCATGTGGCTTTCACCTCTCATTGGTACCAACAGCACTCTGTCCCTCTCCCAGGGCACTGACACTGACATTGACCTGACACACTCCTAAACACACACACTCTCCTAAACACGCACACACACAAACAAACACACACACTTCCCCTTTGGGCCCTTGCATCCAAACAAGACTAGTGTAATTACAGATGGACCAAAATAGGGTCTATGTCACCTCAGAAGAAGGTCAACCTATTAACATATCTAGTCATATTACTGATTATCAGTGGATGGACTGGAAAAGCCAGTCCTTTCTCCTTTAACTGCCCCTACCTGTAAAAGTCCTTCTGATCCAAATGAAAGGTGACTGAGCTGGCATTGATGAATGACGCATCACTTAATACCATCACACTGAATACTGAGCAACTCTTAGATGTTGAGAATATGTCTCCTCTTGTTATGAACAGAGAACAATTCAGATAGAAACAGGAATATCTATCAGCTTATAACAGAGGTATTATAGTAAGAAAGTGAGGCAAAGAGAAGGAGAGATAAAACTCGAGTGACTTGAGATTTTGCTCAGATGAAATGTTAATTGCGTTTTGCTAGTGTTTCCCCATACTAGATGTCTTCAGATGGGTTGTGGAAGGAGAGGAAACCCGACTGAGAGAGCCCCCATGGGGGAGAAAACGCTGTTGTCCCCACCTTTCAACTAGCTCATGGATCTCCTTTACACACACTGAGATCATACACACTCATACTTCACACACACACACAGTAGAATCAAATGCCCTTCAGTGATAGACCAGCGTTATAAATATTCATATTATCCCATGATTGCAGGAATGTAAATAAGTCAACAGATGTGAAATGACCAGCATCTGGTCATTAGGGGACGTGTGTTTGTGGAGAGAGAGAGAGAGAGAGAGAGAGAGAGAGAGAGAGAGAGAGAGAGAGAGAGAGAGAGAGAGAGAGAGAGAGAGAGAGAGAGAGAGAGAGAGAGAGAGAGAGAGAAAAAAAGAGAGGAGAGAGAGAGAGAGAGAGAGAGAGAGAGAGAGAGAGAGAGGGAGAAAGCACTAACCCTGAAAAATCACTTACATCCTTTTTTCTCATCTCCATGGTGGCTCTTGCTAGACTACAATTTCCCAGCGATTATTGCGTAATAAACGTTCCTAAACTGAATCCTCCTTTCGGTAAAAAAAGAGAACGTCTTTGAAAGATGGAGAGCATCAGTCTCTGGACACCAACTGATCACACTCTGCTACTCTGTAGAAACAGATACAACAGAACAAAACTCCCTTTGAAGTGATAGAGAATAGAGGCTAGTGCAGTCTAGGTCAGTGGTTCCCAACCTTTTTTGGTTACTGTACCACCAACAGAATTTTGCTCTGCCCGGAGTACCACTGATGTGACTTTTACCAGTAGGCCTATGGTATTATGACTCTTCTCAGATACCCCCTGTGGATAGTCCAAGTACCCCTGGTTTGGAATCACTGGTCTAGGTAGTACAGAGGAAAATGTGTACTGCCACTACTTCCCAGTTCAACCAAGGTGTCTGAATATAAGAAACAAACTGGATATTATGTTATGAGATATTCCCCAACACTTGAAACAATGGAAGATCACTAGAAACATTTAATCATTAAAAAAAACATGGTTCCTCATGTAACCTTCATTAAGGCCTAGCAACATTAGAGAATATTGTGTAAGTTCATAGTGGTCCTCTGTAGCTCAGCTGGTAGAGCACGGCGCTTGTAACGCCAAGGTAGTGGGTTTGATCCCCGGGACCACCCATACACCAAAAAAAAAAAAATATGTATGCACGCATGACTGTAAGTCGCTTTGGATAAAAGCGTCTGCTAAATGGCATATTATTATATTATTATAGTAACAGTCAGTTCCTTGGAGGTCTTGGAGGTGTTAGAAAATAGAGGATACTGGTGATAGTTGTAGAATACTTTTCATTCAAAAACCAACATGTTACAGTTTGGACATCAGGGTTCAGCAGTGAGAGCGTGCCACAGCACAATCCTTTGAGGTCTTTGAGGTGTTATGGGGACCCGATTTATTCCGCAATAAGCTCTGGTGACGCCATTTTCTTCACAATAATCTATTGCGACCCCACCCCACCCCAAATCTAATGACACAACCTTAAAATCTGTAAATTTCAACAAATTACCTTAAATTCATTGCATTTTCATCTCTTATCAAAATGAAAAGAAACCAATAAATACATTTACTCAATAACATTATATTTTTTCAAATTGTCTTTCTCAAAAACATTTGTATATTGTCCCATACAATAATCTGTACTCTTAATTTTTTGTTCCTAAAATATACATTGAGCTCCAAAAGTATTGGGACAGTGACACATTTTTTGTTGTTTTGGCTTGGTACTCAAGCGCTTTGGATTTGAAATGATACAATGACCATGAATAATAGGGAGTGAGAAAGTTAGACGCACAAATATCATACCCCCAAGACATGCTAACCTCTCAACATTACAATAACAGAGGTGGTTTTTGGGAGGTATGTGTGCACCTGTAACTTTCTCACTCATCATTATTCACAATTCATTCAGGACTATCCGTAATCATTATAGCATCCACATTAATGTAGCAGTTTTTAGAAACATATTCTTATTTACAATAAAAGTGACTCCAAAATGACACAATACATTATTTACCATTCATTTCTATTGGGCTCAAAATTATTCAAACCCTTTGACTTTTTTGACATTTTGGATGGATTAATGGATTAAATAAAAAAATAAAAATCATTAATGTACACACAATTCCCCATGATGACAAACCAAAAACAGGTTTTTAGAAATTGTTGTAAATTAAATATCACATTTACATAAGTATTCAGACCCATCGCTCAGCTATTACAGCCTCAAGTCTTCCTGGGTATGACGCTACAAGCTTGGCACACCTGTATTTGGAGAGTTTCTCCCATTCTTCTCTGCAGATCCTCTCAAGCTCTGTCAGGTTGGATGGGGAGCGTCGCTGCTCAGCTACTTTCAGGTCTCTCCAGAGATGTTTGATCGGGTTCAAGTCCGGGCTCTGACTGGGCCATTCAAGGACATTCAGAAACTTGTTCCGAAGCCACTCCTGCGTTGTCTTGGTGTGTGCTTAGGGTCGTTGTCCTGTTGGAAGGTGAACCTTCGCCCCAGTCTGAGGTCCTGAGCGCTCTGGAGCAGGTTTTCATCAAGGATCTCTCTGTACTCTCTGTACTTTGTTCCGTTCATCTGTATATGTTTTTGTTATTGTTTTTAATTTTGCCGACCCCACTGCAGTTCCCCTGCGACGCCACTAGGGGTTGCGACCCCGACTTTGAAAACCCCTGGTGTAGGTAGGTAGTGTGTACATACTGTATCTAAATGGTTGTGTATCTTTATCCTGGTATGATTTATGTGCCTTCAGTGTTACCCAGTGCCTTAGGGAACAAACGGTTGACCTCTGTAGAGGTTACCCTGTAACAGTAGCCACCATCACGACCACCGCTATGACTGACTGACCCCCTAGGAGGCTTCCAGACGCTTTTACTGACCTTCCACACACACACACACACAGGTACACGCCGCACACCGGATGCACACACAAACATAAAATATGTTCGCACGGGAGACCCGTGACCGGGAGACCCATGAGGCGGCGCACAATTGGCCCAGCGTCGTCCGGGTTAGGGGAGGGTTTGGCCGGACGGGATTTCCTTGTCCCATCGCGCTCTAGCGACTTCTTGTGGCAGGCCCGGTGCCTGCAAGCTGACTTCGGTCACCAGCTGGACGGTGTTTCCTCCGACACTTTGGTGCGGCTGGCTTCCGGGTTAAGCGAGCAGTGTGTCAAGAAGCAGTGCGGCATGGCAGGGTCGTGTTTCGGAGGACGCATGGCTCTCGACCTTCGCCTCTCCCGAGTCCTTAGGGGAGTTGCAGCGATGGGACAAGACTGCAACTACCAATTGTATATCACGAAATTGTGGGTAGAAGCACAAAATAAATAAATATATATATATATATATATATATATATATATATATATATATATATAATGTGTATATATATATATGTTCGCACATGCACATTCAAATATATGCACACACACACACACACACTCATCCATGGAGTCCCCCGTCTTTCTCTTGTGAAGAGTACTCATGAGATGAATCTCCAGATTACCAAAAATGACCCTCCCTTCTCCCTGTGATGTAATTCTTACCCAATCATACTAATCTAGTCCTGACACTTCCCTTGAGTGTGTGGCTCTATGATGGACACATACACATAAATACCGCTTCCAATACCCGTCAACACACAGAAACACACACAAATACGTATACACACACATTCAACAGCCATCCCCAAGGTCACCCTGGCTGTATGATAGAAGGTAACTTAATAAGTTGTGAGTGTGACATCTGCCATCGCAGTGTGAGCATCCATTACACCAGTGAGCAGGTCACACACACACAAACACAAACAGAACACACACAGACGTACACACACACACACACAACACGAACAGAACACACGCAGATGTACACACACACACCTGGGTAGAGCTCCTAAATCTCCATCAGTACTGCCAGCACACCTGAGGATCTGAACAGAAAAACAAACTGATAAATGACTCAATTATGTCTGTGTATTTGTGTGTGGACACAGAACATCCCCACAATCAGCTACATATCCACTGGGAGTAGTATAGTCTTGCCAATTCCTGAGGGTTGGCGTAGATGATTCACCAAGATTAGATGACCAGGCCAACAGTGATTAGAGAGACCAGGGGTCACATAATGCATTGGCCCCTAGGGGACCCAGGGGGCCAAACTACTCCAACAGTTGTCATTACACCATAGCTACTCACTACTACAGTACACTTGTCCCCGTTTTGTTCCATTGTTTCATCTTTCATCTTTGTCTCTCTGAACAGATGCTGTTATGGATGTTCGGCTATAGGCTAAATCCATTTGAATTCAATCACTTTTTTACAGAACCCCTTTTGATTTGAATGAAACCTTCCATACATTTTTGCCCATTGTAGAAGTGATCAGAGACTTTTTGGAACTGAATGCCAAAACATTCAAGAGTTAAAAGTGCTCAAAGTTTACCCATTTTGAATACCCCACCATATCACGAGGCATCCATGTCTTTACCACTGGAAAAGATAAACGGTTGAGATTTATATAATTTAAAAGCTTACAAACAGGGTTGTCAAACTGTTTTCTAATTTCTTGAAAAAAATGTTTTAATACAAATTAAGTCATTTTTTAACCTAAAACATCAGATTTTTTTCATTTTCACATATGTTGTAGCTTAGACCCTATTTTGCATATGAAGTTTTTGTGTTGTGCCTGCCATCGGTTGAGACACAACATGCTCTTGAATACAGGGTGGGTGTCATGTTTTGGCTGATAAATGTGCTAATTTCGACTTTCAAATGGTTCCACAAAGATAGTTGAAGGTCTACACATCAGAGAATGTTGAATTGAATGGGAATATCTGTTGTTTTAAATTATACTGTCAATCCTCCATAGGAAACCTATTGAAATCATAGAAATATAGATTATAGAATAGACATGGCCATTTAAGACAGTGGGTGGACCAGTGGCCATCTGTGTGGTAGTAATTAGAAGTTGAACTTTCAATTACATTTACATTTAAATGGTGTACCAGCTAAATTGCAGTGGTCTGAAGGGATAGGTCCATTCTATGAATTATATTTCTATGATTTAAATGACACCCACCCAACTGATGGCGGTCACAACACAAAAACCTCAGATGATGTAAAGTTGGGTCTAAGCTACAACATATGCAAATATAGAAAAAATCAGAGTTTACGCGTTTTTAGATAATTGACGTTAAATGTGAAAAGGTTTAACAACCCTGTTTGTAAGCTTTTAAATGATATCAAACTCAACCGTTTATCTTTTTCAGTGATGAAGACATGGATGTCTCATGGTGTGGTGGGGTATGCAAAATTGGTCAACGTTGAGCACCTTTATCTCTTGAATGTTTTGATATTCAGGTCCAAAAATTAACTTTCTGACCACTTCTTCCATGGGCAAACATGTATGGAAAGTGTTGTTTAAATAAAAAAAAGGATGCTGTCAAAAAGTGATTACATTTATATGGTTTTACCCTATAACAATGTGTCACTAATCAATAATAATGTTTTTCCCCCCACAAAATGTGTTGTTTAATGCAGAAGTCCCTTGTGACACAGTTGCTGAAGAACTATAGACTGTGACAAATGACTTTGAGATGAATTGATTGATTAATTAATTGACCTCTGTCATACAAGTGTGTTACACCCCAAGGCCAAATCCTGGAACTCCAACGCTCTAGTAAATGGAGGTTATTGGAGATTTGACCTTTTATTTGGCCAGACGATAGGAGATTTGGTCCAACATTCTAGCCCTATTCAAACTGTCTGAACATGAATGATTCCCTCCTACCCTTCTTCTTTTAACCTTGATTATTTTACCAGGTAAGTTGACTGACAACACATTCTCATTTACAGTAACTGGATCTACAACAATATAGTGTAACGAGTGCACTAGCAGAGTGTTTCAAGTCATATTTAATGACTAGCTTCTCAATACGCTACAGTACTCCCCATCAGTCTGTGATTTGAAAGGAGAAGGCCAGGTCCCGGAGGTATAGTGGAACAGTGTATCCGAGGACTGTGGCCTTGTGTGTGTGTGTGTGTGTGTGTGTGTGTGTGTGTGTGTGTGTGTGTGTGTGTGTGTGTGTGTGTGTGTGTGTGGAGGGGGGACAGGAGAGAGAGGGGGAGATGTATGTCTGAGGGAATGGAGAGTGACAGGCACCATTCACCTCCTGCCCCCCTGCTGGCTCTGACAGTCTTCCAGCTACGCCTCCACTTTCACATGGAGTATAGAGATGGTGGGATGGAGGAGACATAACAGAGGGCTACCATTACAACACAGACTGTGTAACAGATGCTGTAATACAGGCTGTTTTCATAGACCTTGTCACGTGTTCTCTCTCATTCAGTCACTCAAATACATGCCCACATACACACAAATGTGTATAGGCATGAACAGATAATATGTCTTGACACCATATGTACATCCATACTGTATGTCAGTGTTCATCAGTGTCTATTGGGAAAGGAGATGTGTGGATCAGTGCACCATGGATAGATATAGGGATTGATAGAGAGGGCTGGAATGAAGACTGGAGAAGGACAGCCTCTATCCATCCCTCTATCTATCCACACATCTCCTTTTCCAATAGACACTGATATATGGATAAGGATATGTTTTCAGACACATTCATCTATACAGCATGTAGCCATGAATATGATTCCCTACAGTATGTGAACAAGATGCATGGTTCCTGGTTACGGGTATGTGTGTTGTTTGACTGTGAGAAGGAAACGTGTGTTAGCGTGGTGCAGGGTTATACTCTTGGCTGTGGTCCTGTGGATAGTTCAAACTAGTGTGTGTGTGTGTTCTGCACTTAAGCCACCCTTAAGTCCTTGCATGTCCAGTCTTTTCTCTGTATTTATCTACTGTATTCCCAAGTTAAGCTTGTTTTTCTCTTCCGGCAAACACATGCAAGAGGTGTGATGACAAACACACACAACACACACACAACACACACACACAACACACACACACACAACACACACAACACACACCTATTTCTGGGTTGCTGTTGTAATAAAATATCCACACCAGGTCCCTGATACAAAAGCAATATTAGAAATGTGGTGTACCCACATGCCTCTAAACCTCCCGTCCTCTCTTCCGCTCCAATCCTCTGTCCCCACTATTATTTATCTCAGGACTGTTCTACCTTTCCTGCAATCCCAGAAAAAAACAAGTGTCCACAATTGGATTACACTTTTTCCCAAAGATTTATTTACATTAGCTTTTCAGTCATTTATTGTTATGGGTCCAAAAGCAGCCAGGATAATAGATTATAGTGTTGGAGGTGTGTATCGTGTGCGTTTAGTGCACGTGTGTTTTTTTGCGTGTTTGTGTGCCCATGCGTGTGATTGTGTGTTTGTGTGCGTGTTATGCCTGCATTTATTCCCTGTATTTTACTCACAGTTTTACCTCCCAGTAGAATGTGGGGCCAGTGGGAATCTCTCTCCTCTCCAGTGGGCAGTTCAGATATCTAGGCGGAAAATGAAAGAAAAAATAAACAAACAATAGTCAGACAGGCAGAATAAATGTCCCTACATTGTGAGGGCAGGTAGCTGAGGCCCAGAACAGGGAATAATCAGTTGGAGAAGGGGTGTGGGAGGGTCTGTGTATTGGAGGTGTGAGAGTGGGGAGGGTTGGAGGATTGATCAGTAAAATTATGTTTCTGTCATTTTAGCCTGTCTGTCTGTCTGTCTGTCTGTAGGGGAGACACACCAGCCTCATCAGTACAGGAGCCAATACTGCCACCCCTCCCTCGCCCTCCCTCTGTCCCTCAATGTCAATACATAGTCTGTGGCGGTGACACACACACAGACTGTACAGGCGGATTGGGCGTCCCATTAGGAATTCCATATTCCATCGACACGCGCCTCATTTTAATTTCACTCAGCAGTGTGTGTGTGTGTGTGTAAGCGCTATGTTACTGTGTGTGTATGTGTCCATGCGTTTGTGCGCACGTGTGTAAGCTTACGTAGGCAGGTCGTGGTTTGCATTTCTATTACTTTCAATGAGTTGGCATTCTTAGAATAAATTATTCTAGTAGACTGGGAGAGTGCTTTTGGTGGGTGAACGAGGGTTGGGAGGAGGGAAGGAGGAGGGGATAAGTGATATCCCGTCATCTCTATTGTGGCCGTCTGGCGACCGAAGCTCCACACACACACGCACGTACGCACGCACACACACGCACACACACGCACACACACAGTCTTCACTCCCTTTATAAAGCTGATCCCATTAAACTAAGAGCTATAATAAATACAGGTCTGCTTCCGAATTATTCAGCATTACCCAGACTGGACCTACTCATCAGGAGGAAGAGAGGGATGAAGGAGAGACAGAGAGGGGGAGACATGGAAAGATGGAGATAAAGTACAGTACATAGGGATAGAGAAAGAGAGAGCGAGGGAGAGAGAGAGAGAGAACCTGGAACTGAGTGAGTAATGTTTAGTATGAAGCAATTTTTTACTTTCAAAAACCAAGAAGAAAAAATACATTACAATGATATATTTTACTTTATAAGGACTGAATGCTAAGGCTACCAAGCATGCTAGTACAAAGAGATACAATTTCAATTAGTACTGACGTGTGAAGTGAGAGGTGTCAAAGCCCTTGAGCCCAACAATGGCAGGAGAGTCGCACAGTCTACCCCAACCAAATGGAGAGGCCTTAGAAGCCCCCCCCCCCCCGCTGTTCAGAGGTCATTAAAATACAGTAAGAATGATAAGACATGAAAATAGTACAAAATGAAACTCCTCATGGGGAATCAGGAGACACTTTTTGCTGATTTTTATAAAAATGGGAACATAAGCAACCTTATCTTCTACACAGACCATCCCCTGGCATGGCACAGTGCTATACTAGCACACTACCCCTCTGTTAAGAGGGGGGGTGTTAACGATGGGTGGAAACTCAGGATACTGGACAACGAGGACTCTGAGTCATCTAATATAAATCTCTATAAATCTGGAACAGTTTTGGTTCAAGGCAACACCAAACAGTTCCAGCTGGACTTTCACCTAATCAAAGAAATAGCTCAGCAGGAGAAGCTCTCCCTTGAGAAACATACCCCCACCTCGAGTGGGTCAGACCAGACCTCTTCATTAAATAACCCCACAGAGCAACCCCAAGCGGAAAGTCAACTTCCCAGCACAGAGTACTACTCCCTCATTTAAATTAAGGATACATTCACCCAGCTGGAGGTAAGGCATGTGGAGCTGGAACAGCAGGTGAACACACTCCAGTCAGCACAGACCCAGACAACAGTCCAGCACAACAACACCCCCTTAACTAGACCTGGAGAGCTGGAGGTAGAGAGAGACATATCTGCACTCTGGACTGTGGTGAGACAACATCAACACGAGAAAGAGCAGGAGCAGGAGAAGAACAGAGCATTAGAGGAGAGGATCAGAGTGCTGGAGGAGAAGGTGAGAACGATGACGGGTGACATAGAACAACCCATTAGAGAGCTGGCCACCCCCGCAGAGAAGCCAGCAGAACAGCCCACCTCAGATCCTTGCCAAAGTCTCGACACCGCAGCAGAACAGTACACCCTAGACCCTGACCATAGCCTCAACATCACAGCCAGACAAACAAATGAAGAACCCCAAGCCCAGGGGATCCCAACCCCTCTGAGCAACCCCTCCTGTCAGACACCCTGATAGCCCTCATGGTGACCCCCCCACACCCACTGAGGACATACACAAGCCACAGATTGTACTCCTTATGGACTCAAACGGGAAATACATACAAGAAAATAAAACTTTTCCCAAAACACACAGTGTCTAAACTCTGGTGTCCAAACCCCCAGCGCGCCCTAGACCTTCTGTCTGAGGACCGACTAGGATCACCCAGCCACATAATAATACACACAGGCACAAACCACCTGAGAAGGGGTGGCAGGAAAGGGTGGCCACATCACTCAAGGGAGTGATAGAAAAAGCTTATTCTACTTTCCCCAACACACAAGTGGTTATCTCAATCTTGCTACCATGAAAATACTTCCACCCTGCTACCATACAGCGGGTAAACGCAGGTATTTCCCGTGACTGTGCATCAAAACCAAATGTTTACCTGGCCCACCACTCCACCCTGGACGTGAACAGCCTTTATGACCAGGTCCACCTATACAAGGCAGCAGTGCCCACCTTCGCCCGGACCCTAAAGGATATCGCCCTCAACCGCAGACCCAACACCTCACACAGGAGCAACAGATCAACAGGCACCCCGCCCAGACCAGCGAGACACTCTCCCAGACCTGCGGGACCCTCCCCCAGGACCTACACATAGAGGACCCCCGCAGAGAGGACCTACATCCAGACCACAGCACCATCAGCCACATCTACACCCCCACCCCCACCAATTAACACCCCCCCAAGTCAACCATGCCCACACCCCATTTAGGACCCCTCAGATCAGACCTATGCCCCTCCTACCCACCGCAAGCCCCCCACTCCCACAAAGAGGGCCTCAACATGAGTCACACATACGCCAAGGCCGTGAGCAGGCAAATAGGCCCAACACCCACTCTTACACTAGCCCAAGCCAATGGCATGTACCAGATGCTCAGCAGGCTCTGCTCACAATTACTGGCCTGAGGCCAAACCACACAACCAACAACATTAGACACTTTATGGAACACAAAGCCTTCACTATTTCATCCTGGAATATCCAAGGCCTGAGGTCATCTGCCTTTGGCCTAAAGAGCAGGAATCTGGACTTCACCAAAGAAATCGGAAATACAGACATTGTCATCCTACAAGAAACATGGTATAGAGGAGACGGACCCACTGGTTGCCCTCTAGGTTACAGAGAGCTGGTAGTCCCATCCACCAAACTACCAGGTGTGAAACAGGGAAGGGACTCAGGGGTATGCTAATTTGGTATAGAGCAGACCTAACTCACACTATTAAATTAATCAAAACAGGAACATTTTACATTTGGTTAGAAATTCAAAAGGAAATTATCTCAACAGAGAAAAATGTCCTCCTGTGTGCTAGCTATATCCCCCCATTAGAATCCCCATACTTTAATGAAGACAGCTTCTCCATCCTGGAGGGGGATATCAATCATTTCCAGACCCAGGGACATGTACTAGTCTGTGGCGACCTAAATGCCAGAACTGGACAAGAACCTGACACCCTCAGCACACTGGGGGACAAACACCTACCTGGAGGTGACAGCATTCCCTCCCCCATATGCCCCCCTAGGCACAACTACGACAACATAACCAACAAAAACGGGTCACGACTCCTGCAGCTCTGTCGCACACTGGGTATGTACATAGTCAATGGTAGGCTTCGAGGGGACTCCTATGGTAGGTACACCTATAGCTCAACTCTTGGCAGTAGTACTGTAGACTACTTTATCACTGACCTCAACTCAGAGTCTCTCAGAGCGTTCACAGTCAGCCCACTGACACCCCTATCAGACCACAGCAAAATCACAGTCTACTTGAACAGAGAAATACTCAATCATGAGGCATCAAAGCCAAAGGAACTGAATAATATTAAGAAATGCTATAGATGGAAGGAAAGTAGTGTCGAAACCTACCAAAAAAACTATTAGGCAACAACAAATTCAATCCATTCTAGACAACTTCCTGGACAAAACGTTCCACTGTAATAGTAAAGGTGTAAACTTGGCAGTAGAAAACCTAAACAGTATATTTGACCTTCCCTATCAAATCTAAAAAATCTCTAACAGAAAACCGAAGAAAAGTAACAACAGTGATAAATGGTTTGATGAAGAACGCAAAAACCTAAGAAAGAAATTGAGAAACCTATCCAACCAAAAACATAGAGACCCAGAAAACCTGAGCCTACGCCTTCACTATGGTGAATCACTAAAACAATACAGAAATACACTACAGAAAAAGAAGGAACAGCATGTCAGAAATCAGCTCAATATAATTGAAGAATCCATAGACTCTAAACACTTAACAAACAACAACACGAAGAGCTATCTATCCAAAACGGAGATGTATGGGTAAACTACTTCTCCAATCTTTTTGGCCCTATAACAGAGAACAAGCAGCAAAAAAATATACATGATCAAATGCAAATCTTAGAATCAACTATTAAAGACTACCAGAACCCACTGGATTCTCCAATTACATTGAATGAACTACAGGACAAAATACAAACCCTCCAACCCAAAAAGGCCTGTGGTGTTGATGGTATCCTCAATGAAATGATAAAATATACAGACCACAAATTCCAATTAGCTATACTTAAACTCTTTAACATCATCCTTAGCTCTGGTATCTTCACCAATATTTGGAACCAAGGACTGATCACCCCAATCCACAAAAGTGGAGACAAATTTGACCCCAATAACTACCGTGGGATATGCGTCAACAGCAACCTTGGGAAAAACATCTGCAGTATCATAAACAGCAGACTACATCATTTCCTTGATGAACACAACGTCTTAAGCAGAAGCCAGATTGGATTTGTAAAAACGTATCGTACAACAGACCACATTTACACCCTCCACACTCTAATTGAAAAACAAGTAAACCAAAACAAAGGCAAAATCTACTCGTGTTTTGTAGACTTCAAGAAAGCATTTGATTCAATTTGGCACAAAGGTATTTTTTACAAACTAATAGAAAGTGGTATTGGAGGGAAAACATATGATGTTATTAAATCAATGTACACTAAAAACAAATGTGCGATTAAAATCGGCAACAAGCAAACAGACTTCTTCTCTCAGGGACGTGGAGTGAAACAGGGCTGCCCAATAAGTCCAACACTATTTATCATCTACATTAATGAATTGGCAAAAACATTAGAAGAATCGGCAGCACCTGGTCTCACCCTACACAACACTGAAATCAAGTGTCTGCTGTACGCAGATGACCTGGTGCAACTGTCTTCCACTAAGGAGGGGTTACAGCAGCATCTAGATCATCTGCACAGATTCTGTCAGACCTGGGCCCTGACCGTTAATAAAAAAAAAACGAATATAATGATATTCCAAAAAAGGTCAGGAAATCAGGATGACAAATATAAATTCTATTTGGACACAGTTCTATTAGAACACACCAAAAATTACACATATCTAGGACTAAATATCAGCAACACAGGTAGCTTTCACATGGCTGTGAATGAGCTGAGAGACAAAGCAAGAAGAGCATTCTATGCCATTAAAAGGAATATTAAAATCGAAATTCCAATTAGAATCTGGCTCAAAATGTTCCAATCAGTTATAGAACCAATTGCTCTATATGGCAGCGAAGTATAGGGTCCGCTCTCTAATACTGAATTTACCAAATGGGACAAAGATCCAATCGAAATACTGCATGCAGAGTTTTGCAAGACTGTATTGCAAGTGCAAAGAAAAACTCAAAATAACGCATGTAGAGCAGAATTGGGCCAATACCCCCTCCTTATTCGAATAGAAAAAAGAGCCATCAAATTTTACAACCATCTAAAAACAAGTGACCCCAAAACATTCCATCACACAGCTCTACTATGTCAAGAGAAGAAACAAGAGAAGAGTCCCCTCAGCCAGCTGGTTCTGAGGCTCAGTTCACTAACCAAAACCAACCTCGAGGAGCCTCAGGACAGCACTCAGAAAATCTGGCCCAACCAAATCATCACAAAGCAAAAAAATATATATATCACCTATTGGAAAGACACCACAAAAAATCAAAGTAAACTTCAATGCTATTTGGCTCTAAACAGACAGTACATGGTGGCAGACTATCTGACCACTGTGACTGATAGAAAACTGAGGAAAACAATGACTAGGTACAGACTCAGTGAGCACAGTCTGGCTATAGAGACCGGTCGTCACAGGCAAACCTGGCTGCCCAGAGAGGACAGGCTGTGCTCGCTCTGCCTCCCGGGGAGAGGTAGAGACAGAGCTGCATTTCCTACTACACTGTGAAAAATACTCAGACCTAAGAGAATCTTTCTTTCCCAAAATTATCATTCAGTACAAAGAATTTGAAACTATAAAAGAGGAAGAAAAAATCCAATATTTATTGGGTGAAAAGCCTAAATGTGCAATTTTGGCAGCCAAATATGTGTCCTCCTGCCACAACCTGAGGGACAGCCAGTGAAAAGTGTAATGTAATGTCAATAATATTTTCTGTTTTGTTTTTCATACCATGTCATGTGCCTTCTCAGTCATGTTGAGACTGGTCGACTACTACTGCTTTAATGTATTGTTATTCTCATTAATATTGTTGTTGTAGTTGCTGTTAATGGTAATCCCATTTCCACTACTACTATTATTATTGCTGTTGGTCCCACCATTTTTGTTATATGTATACTTTGACAATGTAAGTAATTTTACTTGCCATGTCAATAAAGTCTATTGAATTGAATTGAATTGAATTGAGACAGAGAGAGAGAGAGAGAGACAGCGAGAGACAGAGTGAGAGAGAGAGAGAGAGAGAGACAGCGAGAGACAGAGTGAGAGAGAGAGAGAGACAGAGACAGAGACAGGGGAGGGAGGTAAAAAGGGGGGTGAGGATAGAAAATCTGTCCAGCATACATTTTTTCTATGTGTGTCTGTGTGCATGTATGTGTGTGTGGAGAGTTCAAGTTCAAGGCCCATTGGGTCCCCTCTTGTAGAATAGCTACTCCTCTAACAGTGTAATCGATGTGAGCGTCTGCTGTAATGGCCATGGTAATAACTGGTAAATAAACACCATAACCGAGGGATCAATAACAGGTCGTAGGGTAATCACTGCCCTCTAAGAGGTTAATATCTGAGGCGTAATAATAACCCATAAATTATACTGCGTTGTATTTCCCCATAGATGGCCCAGTAATACTGTACTGATGTGTATTCCTGCCAGACCTGGGTTCAAATACGATTTGAAATATTTCAAATACCTTAAGTGTTTGCTCTAGCCTGCCTAAAGTGCAAGATGGACGGGGTTTGCCATTTTGGCAACGTCAATTAAGCCAGGCAAGCTCAAGTACATACAGTGTATTCGGAAAGTATTCAGACATCCTTGACTTTTTCCACATTTTGTTACGTTACAGCCTTATTCTAAAATGGAGTAAAATGTTATTTTTCCTCATCAATCTACACACAATACCCCATAATGACAAAGTAAAAACAGGTTTTTAGAAGTTTTTGCAAATGTACTAATAATAAAAAACTTAAATATCACATTTACATAAGTATTCAGACCCTTTACTCAGTACTTTGTTGAAGCACCTTTGACAGTGATTACAGCCTCGAGTCTTCTTGGGTATGACGCTACAAGCTTGGCACACCTGTATTTGGGAAGTTTCTCCCATTCTTCTCTGCAGATCCTCTCAAGCTCTGTCAGGTTGGATTCATTTATCATTTAAAAGCACAACTGATTGTTTCATTGTGCGTTTTTAATTAAATGTGATTAAATTAAATGTATTACTGGTGGTGCGTGTGTGTGTTTGTGTGTGTGTTTGTGTGTGTGTTGACAGTGTCACCACTCAGTGCTGCAGGGTAGGACCACAGATAGAACAATGAGACAGATACATCCGGTTGGAGTTTCCACTCACTACCAAGTATGGTGGTGAGAGGAAGCCCAGTGGCCGGCAGTGGGAGAAGATGGAGCGAGATGGATTTTGGCCGACATTCTGCTAATTTTCTCATCGATTAAACATTTGATCTCAACAGTGGTGTGTATTCATGGAAGCCAAGGGAAGCCAGGCTTCCTCATTTCAAATATATATATATATACAGTACCAGTCAAAAGTTTGGACACACCTACTCATTCAAGGGTTTTTCTTTATTTTTTTAACTATTTTCTACATTGTAGAATAATAGTGAAGACATCAAAACTATTAAATAACACATATGGAATCATGTAGTAACCATAAAAGTGTTAAACAAATATATTTTATATTTGAGATTCTTCAAAGTAGCCACCCTTTGCCTTGATGACAGCTTTGCACACTCAGCTTCATGAGGAATGCTTTTCCAACAGTCTTGAAGGAGTTCCCACATATGCTGAGCACTTGTTGGCTGCTTTTCCTTCACTCTGCGGTCCAACTCAACCCAAACCATCTCAATTGGGTTGAGGTCGGGTGATTGTGGAGGCCAGGTCATCTGATGCAGCACTCCATCACTCTCCTTCTTGATCAAATAGCCCTTACACAGCCTGGAGGTGTGTTTTGGGTCATTGTCCTGTTGAAAAACAAATGACAGTCCCACTAAGTGCAAACCAGATGGGATGGCGTATCGCTGCAGAATGCTGTGGTAGCCATGCTGGTTAAGTGTGCCTTGAATTCTAAATAAATCACAGACAGTGTCACCAGCAAAGCACCCCCACACCATTACACCCATCCTCCATGCTTCATGGTGGGAACCACACATGCAGAGATCATCCGTTCACAGCGGTTGGAACCAAAGATCTCAAATTTGGACTCATCAGACCAAAGGACAGATTTCCACCAGTCTAATGACCATTGCTCGTGTTTCTTGGCCCAAGCAGGTCTCTTCTTATTATTGGTGTCCTTTAGTAGTGGTTTCTTTGCTGCAATTCGACCATGAAGGCCTGATTCACGCAGTCTCCTCTGAACAGTTGATGTTGAGATGTGTCTGTTACTTGAACTCTGTGAAGCATTTATCTGGGCTGTAATCTGAGGTGCAGTTAATTGCCGATTTCTGAGGCTGGTAACTCTAATGAACTTATCCTCTGCAGCAGAGGTAACTCTGGGTCTTCCTTTCCTGTGGCAGTCCTCATGAGAGCCAGTTTCATCATAGCGCTTGATGGTTTTTGCGACGGCACTTGAAGAAACTTTCAAAGTTCTTGAAATTTATTTTTTGTCTCTGTGTTTTTTCATGTTTATTACATTCGCAAGTGGCCAGGCTGAATCTATATCTCAACTGAGAAATCATCAGAGCGAGGGAAACAGCGCCCCTCTCTCAGTAGCCTATGTGTAGCCAATGTATCGGATGCTGTCTGGTCAAAAAGAGTATAACATGATGTTGCCGCCCGTAGCATTGAATTCAATAGCAAGGGAAGCCAGCTAGCATTTGGCTTCCCTTGATAAATAAAGTATAAAATAATAACCAATCAACGTTGAGCTGAGATGAGCAAGCTCAACTCTGAATGGTCTTGGTGCAGAAAAAAAAAAAAGTAAAGGGAGGCCAGTTTGGAGCACGGGGTGGGACCCGAACACTGAGAATTACAATGGGACCGACTGGCTAGCTGGGAGTGCTAGGCTAAAGAAGCTGTTTTGCTGGCCATGCTTTCTATTTTACAAGAGCACATGTTTGCTCAACAACCCTTGGGTCACCACTAGTTTTTCTGATCTGGCAAACCTGGGCAGGTCACTTGACCGACATGGAAAATCTCAAAAACACATTATGGCGAGCCTGAAATGAAAGCTCTTTGGTCGAGTCCGGATCAACGAGGCTCTCGACCAGGCCGCAGTGATCAGTGGGACAAGCATTGTATTTACTGGTATGTCAAACACCATACAGAATGCCATCATTCAGAGCATCGTAGACGTGATACCAAGTGAAATTGACAGTGAGATTCGTTCAGCACCCTTCATAGCAGTCCAGGTGGATGACACCACAGATATATCCTACAAATGTCAATTGACAATCATAGCACGCTATGTCAATGATAAGGGTGTTATATGGGAGAGATTCCTTTGTGAGCGCAGAGAGAAACACAGAGGCGTTGTAATGGAAACTATCGGCAAATACAACCCAGCAGCCAAATGTATCTGCCAGACTTACGACGGGGCAAGCTGCATGAGTGGGCAGTGAGGTGGGGTTCAGGCGCTCGTGAAAACCCACTGTCAATATGCCCTGTTCATTCATTGTTATGCCCACAAACTAAACTTAGTTTTAGCACAGGGGACAAGCAATATTCAAGATGCAAAGATGCATGCTGTGCACGAAGGCCAGAGATCATTGGACATTGTTTTTGATCTGATCATTACTGAGTCAGGCTGGGATAAAGATTAAATTGCCCAGAGCAGTGCTCTGAAACAGAAACTGAAAGAGTTCATGTACATTTTTTCTAGGCCATTTTTGCTCACCGAACTAAATGTTTCAGGGCCTGAAGAGCAAATATCTTGACGGAAGACATTCTTGTGTACGGGTTGATAGTACACTGAATACATTGAAAGCCATCAGAAGTGATGCAAAGTTTCAAGGGATATATGGATACAAGGAACACTGTTCAGACTGTTGGAAAGGAAGATGAAAGACGCAATGGAATTATACTACGCATGACCCAGAGGTTTGCCTCGACTTCTTCCGTGTTCTTGATCATGGATCATTTCCTGAGTACTCAAAGCAAGAGGGGTTTCCTGTCAGAGTACTCACACAGCTGTTCCAGAAGTACCCTTTCTTTGACAACCAGATGTTGAAAAATTAGCTGCAGGTAGTCTATGCTGATGCCTCCTTCTACACACCACCAGGTGAGCTGCTGCAATCATTGGTGAAAAATGACCTAACCACCACTTTACCCAAGGTATGCAAGCTCCTGAAACTGATGCTCACCATCCCTGTTACAAGTAAATCAGCTGAAAGGTCATTTTCCTGTCTGAAAAGGATTAAAACCTACCTACGCAATGGCTATGGACAAGAGAGACTAGTTTTCATTCATCATTTAAAAGCAGAACTGATTGTGGTCCTCTGTAGCTCAATTAGTAGAGCATGACGCTTGTAACGCCAGGGTAGTGGGTTCGATCCCCGGGACCACCCATACGTAAAAATGTATGCACACATGACTGTAAGTCGCTTTGGATAAAAGCGTCTGCTAAATTGTTTCATTGTGCATTTTTAATTAAATTGGATTGAATTAAATGTATTACTGGTGGTGTGTGTTGAGATTAGTCCTACCCTGCAGCACTGAGTGGTGACAGAGTCATATGGGGACACCAGCTGTTATTGTTTATTTACGTCTGTGTTTCTTCACCTGAGGGTCAACCTTCCTTTAATTTCCCTATCTCCTTTCCCTAATCTTCATCCTTGTCCCCATTTCCACTCCAAATCCAACCCCCTTCCTCCTAGCTCTCTCTATTTCCATCTCTCTCCCTCTACCTCTCTCCTCCCCCTTCCCTGGCGATGGATAGTCTACTTGAATAAGCGAAATGCAGGTATGTGAATTGTGCATTTTTTTTTAAGCAGGAGGGCAAAAAAACAAACAAAATCAGTAGACCATTTAAGAAACCTTTATTTATAGGCTACTTTTGGCTAATGGCCAGGATAAAAAGATGCATCTATGCGATACTGCTAAACCAGCGTCGATTAAGGGGAGGATAGGCTATGCCTGGTTTTTAAACAAATTAAACGAAATAGAGGGAAACCAATCGTTTTTTAAATGTTTCTAAATATGAGATTCACAGGCACAAAAGGCATATCTCTCCTTCCATGGGCACTGTGTGTCATGGCTGGGATGCGCTTCCGCTGTCAAAATCCATGCCATTATCAACTGTTACCTTTAAGACCTGCTTATTGTGGGTCTTCAAACTTCCCATTAGCGCTGCATGAAATTGTCACGTTTGCACATGTTTTAACCTCTTAAGGATCCGACCCTTTTTTTCAATTTTTGCCTAAAATGACATACCCAAATCTAACTGCCTGTAGCTCAGGACTTGAAGCAAGGACATGCATATTCTTGATACCATTTGAATGGAAACACTTAGAAGTTTGTGGAAATGTGAAATTAATGTAGGAGAATATAACACATTACATCTGGTAAAAGATAATACAATCAAAAGAACATGTGTTTTTTTTGTTTTTGTTTTGTTTTTCATCATCTTTGAAATGCAAAAGAAAGGCCACAATATAATATTGCAGTTCAGGTGCAATTCAGATTTGTGGTGGACAACATACAAAAATGATATGGTAATACAAGATGTAAGTTTACACACTCCCAGGAATGTCATACATGATGGATCATTAGCTTATACACTAACTTTCACACATCTAGATGGCCGGGCGGGGTGGGTGTGGAGCCAGAGACAGCAGGGGTTCAAATTGATTTTATCAAACAAAACTATGCTACATTTTATCTCTGGGACCCTTAGGATGACAAATCAGAGCAAGATTACTGAATGTAAGTACATTATTTACCTTCAGAGGTGAATGTATCAAACCAGTTGCCGTGATACGTTTTTTGTTGTTGTGCACTCTCTTCAAACAATAACATGGTATTCTTTCACTGTAATAGCTACTGTAAATTGGACAGTGCAGTTAGATTAACAAGAATTTAAGCTTTCTGCCCATATAAGACATGTCTATGTCCTGGAATGTTTGCTGTTACTTACAACAGTCATTCTAATCACATTAGTGCGCGTTAGCGCAACCGTCCCGTATACGGGACACCGATCCAGTAGAGGTTTTAAAGACACACCTCAAATATTGCCACCCCTCCCACCTCAGTGCAAGCGAGCTGATGATATACAGGTAAATTGCTGAACCTGCGTTAGGGCTGGAAAATGAGTTTTTACATGACGAAATTGCAAACTAACGTGTGTTTGACACTTGCACCTCCTTAGCGCCAGCTGAAAATAGAGCCCTATGTCTTAAGACATTATTTTCATAGTTTCATCATTTATTTTAGGGGCAATGTTTTATTTAATTTACCTTATGCTTTCATCTTAACGCATGTTACATAGGGCTCTGAACTACTTTTGACCTGGCACTATAGGTGCCATTTCAGATGCATACTTAGTGACTAAAGACTGTTGTGTTGTTCAGATGAAGGAGAAGCTGAGATTCCTTGACAGATGTATAATTTTTTATAATTTCATCATTTTCGGTTTATTTCATTACTCATCTTAATTTTCAATACTTTTAATTTATAATTAAAAATCACAACTGATTATTTCATTGTGCGTTTTTAATTCAATTTGATTGAATTAAATGTATTACTGGTGGTGTTTGAGTGTGTGTTTGTGTGTGTGTGTGTTTGTGTGTGTGTTTGTGTGTGTGTGTTTGAGTGTATTGACATTGTCACCACTCAGTGCTGCAGGGTAGGTCTAGAGTCATACGGGGACACCCGCAGTTCCATAATCGCGCTGTTTTTGTTATTTACTTATTGTTGTTATTGTTTATTTACATCTGTGTAAATCTCCTTTCATTTCTCCATCTCCTTTCCCTAATTCTATCCATCCTTCTCCGTCTCCCCATTTCTCCTCCAAATACCCCCTCCCTCCCCCCTCCCCTCCCTCCCTGTATCGTTCAGTGAGAACCTGTTCCTTTGCCAGTATACATTAATCTCTATTATAGGATCCTGTGTATTAAGAGTTTCTGGGGCGAGACAAAGGAGATTGCTGCTACTACTGCGACATTCCATAGGCACACTTCATTTGGACTGGGAAGGAGTTGGAAATACAGCACAAACAGATCTGGCACCCGGCTAGGCTTGGGTGTCTTCCCACCGTTAGTCCTATGTATTCCCCCTCGGTTTCCTCTGGTCGAACCTCACAATACTGGAGGTGGTCTCAGGGTCCTATTCATTAGTGCACACCGTAGCAAAACATTTTGCAACAGGAAGTGAAAACGAACATTTCTTAGTGGACTATTTCAGGTAGTCCCTCCCTGTTTGTCTGTTTCTTCTGTTTGGTGTCTAATGAATATGTCTCAGGTAGTAACTCTCATTGAGCTTGACACCAGCACCTTTTCCACTGTTCGGTATGTTTTTTTCACAGCTTCTTTCAATATTAAGTATCACCTCTACCTTATTATATAACTTGACATTTAAATGTTGACCGTGGTGCTGCTCAGTATAGAGTATCTCAGCCACTGTTGCACTGTCCCACCTGACAATGGAACCACCTGCAAGCAATTTCTCTGTCAGCTTCCCTAATCAATGAACACCCCCTTCCCTCATTACTCCGTTCCTCAGTGGTGAATTATCCCTACATTTTGTTATTCTCTGGAGGGGGAGGTGCTGACGCAGGCTGAGAAGTCTTCTGCCTTCTGTCATCCCCCTCCTGTTTCCACTGCCAGAGAGAGAGGGAGAGAGATTGATAATACAATAGTAGAAGCCTGTTTGATCTCAAACAACTTCTCTTCTTCCTCTCTATCCCTCTTCATCCCTCTCTTTCTCTTACAGCATCTCTGAATACAGTGACAGTTCAAAGATTCCATCTCTCCATCCCTGCTCTCCTCGCCCCATCCCGCTAGTCCCATATGAATAAAATCTCCCCGCAATTACAGTCTTTCGGAAGGGAATTGGAGAGTCGAGCAGGAAATTGGTCATACCTTCAAATCTTTTGGAAGTGAAATTGTTTCTTTAATGTTTCCTTCCGAAGTAAGAGCTACTAAAGTCCAGTACACGCAAACAGCGGCTGGTAGTAGTCTACATCATGACTGATTAGGGATATCTATGCCTGTGTTCATTCCATATCCCCTCTCTTGGCTTTAGGTAGTGTTGTACAGTAGGCCTGTGTCCATTCCCTATAGTGTATATGTTTGAAATATTAATGGAGAGCTTCACATGCTCGCTAGGCAGAACAGAGACCATTTACCATCAGATCTGGTTTGACCTCAAGACCATTTACCATCAGATCTGGTTTGACCTCAAGAGACCATTTACCATCAGATCTGGTTTGACCTCGAGAGACCATTTACCATCAGATCTGGTTTGACCTCGAGAGACCATTTACCATCAGATCTGGTTTGACCTCGAGACCATTTACCATCAGATCTGGTTTGACCTTGAGAGACCATTTACCATCAGATCTGGTTTGACCTCGAGACCATTTACCATCAGATCCGGTTTGACCTCTAGAGACTGTTACATCACACAATAGGACTGTGACCAATGTTTATTGAGTGAGATACAGTGTGTGTCGCTGTCCAGGTCTACTTTACATGTCAGTCTGGAGTTCGATAGGGTTCCCACCTGGCCTCATTCACTAGCACCCTAAGGGTGAGGTTACACTGGCCCACTTTACCTGTACACAGGACAGGGGAGACTGGTGACACCATTCAAGGACAAACATGCAAATAGATACAGCAAGTCTGTACACATTAACAACCAAACAACCCAAAATGTAAAAGAGTATACATACAGTTATGTAACAGATACAATTTAAAACGCATTACAGCAGCGTTACCCATCAGCTCTCAAGCAGACCACCATAGTCCCTGTGACCTTTAAACAGGTCAACATTTACAAGGCCGCAGGGCCAGACGGATTACCAGGACGTGTACTCCGAGCATGGGCTGACCAACTGGCAAGTGTCTTCACTGACATTTTCAACCTGTCCCTGACTGAGTCGCCTCCATATGAGTCTGTAATACCAACATGTTCCAAGCAGACCACCATAGTCTGGGCTCCCGAGTGGCGCAGCGGTCTAAGGCACTGCATCTCAGTGCTTGAGGCGTCACTACAGACCCCCTGGTTCGATTCCAGGCTGTAACACAACCGGCCGTGATTGGGAGTCCCATAGGGCGGCGCACAATTGGCCCAGCGTCGTCCGGGTTTAGCCGGTGTAGGCCGTCATTGTAAATAAGAATTTGTTCTTAACTGACTTGCCTAGTTAAATAAAGGTAAATTAAATAAAAAATTGTCCCTGTGCCCAAGAACACTAAGGTAACCTGCCTAAATGACTACTGACCCGTAGCATTCATGTCTGTAGCCATGAAGTGCTTTGAAAGGCTGGTCATGGCTCACATCAACACCATTATCCCAGAAACCCTAGACCCACTCCAATTTGCATACCGCCCCAACAGATCTACAGATGATGCAATCTCTATTGCACTCCACACTGCGCTTTCCCACCTTGACAAAAGGAA
Source organism: Coregonus clupeaformis (assembly GCF_020615455.1). Taxonomy (NCBI): domain Eukaryota; kingdom Metazoa; phylum Chordata; class Actinopteri; order Salmoniformes; family Salmonidae; genus Coregonus; species Coregonus clupeaformis. The sequence continues at coordinate 4,053,910 of NC_059207.1, read as the reverse complement.
CACCTACGTGAGAATGCTATTCATTGTTCAACACCATAGTGCCCTCAAAGCTCATCACTAAACTAAGGACCCTGGCACTTAACACCTCCCTCTGCAACTGGATCCTGGACTTCCTGACGGGCCGCCCCCAGGTGGTTAGGGTAGGTAACACATCTGCCACTCTGATTCTCAACACAGGGGCCGATGCTCAGTCCCCTCCTGTACACCCATGACTGCATGACCAGGCACGACTCCAACACCATCATTAAGTTTGCCGACGACACAACAGTGGTAGGCCTGATCACCGACAATGATGAGACAGCCTATAGGGAGGAGGTCAGAGACCTGGCCGTGTGGTGCCAGGATAACAACCTCTCCCTCAACGTGATCAAGACAAAGGAGATGATTGTGGACTACAGGAAAAAGAGGACTGAGCACGCCCCCATTCTCATCGACAGGGCTGTAGTGGAGCAGGTTGAGAGCTTCAAGTTCCTTGGTGTCCACATCACCAACTATCTATCATGGTCCAAACACACCAAGACAGTCGTGAAGAGGGCACGACAAAGCCTATTCCTCCTCAGGAGACTGAAAAGATTTGGCATGGGTCCTCAGATCCTCAAAAAGTTCTACAGCTGCACTATCGAGAGCATCCAGACTGGTTGCATCACTGCCTGGTATGGCAACTGCTCGGCCTCCGACCACAAGGCACTACAGAGGGTAGTGCGTACAGCCCAGTACATCACAGGGGCCAGGCTTCCTGCCATCCAGGACCTCTATACCAGGCGGTGTCAGAGGAATGCCCTAAAAATTGTCAAAGACTCCAGCCACCCTAGTCATAGACTGTTCTCTCTGCTACCGCACGGCAAGCGGTACTGAAGCGCCAAGTCTAAGTCCAAAAGGCTTCTTAACAGCTTCTACCCCCAAGCCATAAGACTCCTGAACAGCTAATCATGGCTACCCAGACTATTTGCATTGTCCCCCCCACCCCCTCTGTCACACTGCTGCTACTCTCTGTTTATTATCTATGCATAGTCACTTTAACTCTACCTACATGTACATATTACCTGAATTACCTCGACTAACCTGTACCCCCGCACATTGACTCTGTACCGGTACCCCCTGTATACAGCCTCGCTACTGTTATTTTACTTTAATTATATTTTTTAGTTATCTATTTTTTACTTAACACATATTTTTCTTAAAACTGCATTGTTGGTTAAGGGCTTGTAAGTAAGCATTTCACTGTAAGGTCTACACCTGTTGTATTCGGCACATGTGACAAATATCATTTGATTTGATTTGATTAGGGGTCTGAAAATGAGGTCGCGAGAGAAACTCTGAAAATAATATACTGTAAGTCACGCTTGGTTCATAGAACCAGGGTTACCTGTTACCTCCGGTAGCTGCTAGATGTGGTTGTAATAAACAGAGCAGTTTCTGTTTTCTTCCTACAAATGTCTCTCTATCTTTTGAACAGTTTAAGCTACAAAATATTTTGACCCTATCACTAAAAGATAAGAAACACGTACACTGAGTGTACAAAAGATTAGGAACACCTGCTCTTTCCATGACAGACTGACCAGGTGAAAGCTATGATCCCTTATTGATGTCAACTTCAATCAGTGTAGATGAAGGGGAGGAGACAGGTTAAAGAAGGATTCTAAAGCCTTGAGAAAACTGAGACATGGATTGGGTATGTGTGCCATTCAGAGGGTGAATGGGCAAGACAAAATATTTAAGTGCCTTTGAACGGGGTATGGTAGTAGGTGCCAAGTTGGCTGGATGTCCTTTGGGTGGTGGAAATTGTTTGTGTCAAGAACTGCAAAGCTGCTAGGTTTTTCACACTCAACAGTTTCCACCACCCAAAGGACATCCAGTCAACTTGACAACTGTGGAAAGCATTGGAGTCAACATGGGCCATCCCTGTGCAATGCTTTCGACACCTTGTAGAGTCCATGCCCGACGAATTGAGGCTGTTCTGAGGGCAAAAGGGGGTGCAACTCTAAACATTGGCCGTTGATTTCACCCCTTTTTTTTTTTTTTTTTTTACATAGTGGGGTCTGGGAAAAGTTTTGATATCAAAATGGGTCACAGGCCAGAAAAGTTGGGGAACCCCTGCAGTACAGTCTCTGCAGATATACTAGTAGCTGTGTTGTGATGAGGATAATGTATAGGTAATTATACCCAGTGGAGTGATTATCCTGAGCGTTCCGTCACAAGTGTGTCTTATACAGCAGCAGCTGACACTGACAGATGATAGGGGGAGAACCGAACAGAGCGCTCTCTCTCTACATTTTACATTTTAGTCATTTAGCAGACACTCTTATCCAGAGCGACTTACAGTTAGTGAGTGCATACATATTTATTATTTTCATACTCCAACTATACACCTAAGGTATCTAGGATTGTCTGCATCCTCTCCATCCTTCCATGAGCTCCGCTGTTCTTCAGTGACCAAGGAGGACCCCTGCTGTCTCATCCCCAGCCATGGATCAGCCAATCTGGCAACAGCCAGGCCTGAAGGGCTGAGCCAGGGTGATATAACTGGTAGTGAGGTCATTGCTGTGCCAGGCCAGTCACACAATCCTGAAAGTCCCTGGCCTTGTAATCTTCTTAATAGCCCAGCAGATTGCTTCAGTGGTAGTCAGGGTGTGGTGTGTGTATGTGTGTGTGTGTGTACAAGCAACTCCGCAAGTGTAATGTTCTGAGTCACTTTTGACCAGTGCTTGGACCAGGGCGAATTGTCCAGATTAGTGTGTGTGTGTGCGTGTGTGTGTATAGGGGCCACAGAGACACACCCTTTTTCTCTCCTCTGTAAACTCTCCTGATGTTCTTATCCAAGTGTGACTATCTGAGAGGAGCAGAGCTTGACAGACAGTCCATGGTGCTATATGTAGACAGAAGTGCTGTCTCCGAGCACCCTCTGTTGGAACTGCACTGTAATGCAACCCAGACAAAAAGGAAGGGAGCTCCATTCCAAACTGAAAGGACTTTTACATAATGTCCTAATATGGTACTGTAGCAGAATATTTTATCCAAAGTTACTTCAAATTAACACAATATATATTATACAGTAACTCACTGCATCCTGGAAAAACCTTGGATCGCAAAAGAGTTCACTTTAATTTATTTTCAAATCCAAGGCGTTTTGAATGCATTACTCAGTCATAAAACAACAAAAAAGGTGGTAGGTGAGTGCTTTCAATTTATGCGCATTTTTTCCCCCAGCACAACAGATCAAAATGACAAACCCTGATGTTGCTTGAACGAACTGTGCCAACAGAACCTTGTTAACATTCTTCTAGCTTGGTCCCAGATCTGTTCATGCCAACCTAAGGCAAGTATGGGTAACTGCATACGCGAAATGTGTCTGAAAGTGGACGTGGCAAAATAAGTGGGTGGATCATCAGTGATGGGTGTAAGTAACATCAGCGCTCTTTGATTGGTTAGACGGTTTTGATTGAGCTGTGTTTTCTGTTTAACGCATTTTCATTGGTCAGTTCCTGTGTGGTGTTACTGATGCTTTGTCTACGTAGCAGGTTATGAGAATTAACGTATCAGGTTAGAAGAATGAGGTTAAGGTTAGGAAAAGGGTTAGGGTTAGCTACATGCTCAGAGTTGCAGCCATGCAAAACTGTCTTGAGTGGCAACAAATCTGCCCAATTAGCAGTTCGCTTTCCATAAAGCTAATTGTGTTGATATGCCCGTTTATGTTGACACACCCTTGATCCGGTAGCCATGTTGAGTTACAGTTACCCATGACTCACCTTAGGAGTTGGCTTTACAGCACAAATAGACCAGGCTAACCTTATTCTACAAGGAAGTTATACAGTCAAAATGTTATGATTGAGTTGTCGAGATCTATTTCATGCTACAGCAGTACCATTCAAGATCATCATTCAAAACATCCCAAATAAAATAATACCGCATAACAGTCACATGATGAGAAAATCTACTTCATTTGCACTATATGGAGGAAGACGAAGTAGAAAGTTTTAAATTGCAAATATTTCCAGATATGGGGTGGTCATTAAGGATACTGCAGCACTTTTAAATGTTAATTCAGTCGGCATTTGTTGGGATATCTTTGATTTCAACTATATTTTAATTGATTGATTGATTCAAGAGGTAAAATGTGTTACATGATTTATTTATTTTCAATCAAAAACAATTATCAGTAGTTTAAGGACAAAATAATATAACGTTTAGTAGTTTCAGCAGTACAGTGACAACACATTGCCTCCGAAGTTTCTATGATATCAGATTTCAAACAAGAAAGCAATGGGAGAAGGCTGTCTGAATGTTTGATAATGTCATATCATTGAACACACATTTCTTATTCTATAGATATATAAACCCTGGGCAGAATTAACTGATTTCTCCATATACTTTTAAACTTCACAATAAACATGATAATTATTGAAGATAAAAAGGGAACAACAGCTCTTTCTGCAGCAGACAGTCCATTAGAAGTGAGTTTGGGTACAGAATTGCATAAAAACTGCTGCCATTCACTTTTTTTATTGATAATTTACACCAAGATCAAAGTGTGTTTCAATTTTTCACAGATAGAGGCTAAATATTGATTCAAACATCATACTATTTCTATGCCCACTAACTAGGCAGATTAAGGTACATCATGAGAGATACTCCTGACAGTGCATATTTCAAACAGCACTGGATTTAAAACTTTATGGGAGCATTCAGGAAGTCTGTCAACGTTCAAACAACTTTACCACAACGTTGGACTATGGTGTGTTTAAAACGTAGGGGAACATTCAGGAAAGAGAAAAAGGACACCTCAAAAACGTCCTGACAACGTTGATACATTTTCTTGCAACGTTCACAAACATTCTTACAACATCACCACAACATTGGGCTGTGGTGTGTCGAAGGCCCCCACCTTGAAAGTGCTAGGATCACACACATCTGATACTTGGGAGTTTACATACCCACACTTAACTATCGTCTGGGTCTACATTCTTCTGTATCATAACCATCACTACATGCTTTGGTTTGTCAAGGTGTCCTGATTCATAGTCACCTCTACCAAGGCTATACAGAACAGAAGTGCCCGCACAATTTACTAGTAGTTCCTAAATCGCTCCACTAACTGAAGCTGTTTGAATAGCAATACTGATGTATACAAGTAGTACCAATACACGCAGCACCATTAAAGTAGTACCGCGATTCTAGAACATAGAATTCTATAGAATCCAAATAACAGTTTCCTTTGACCTCTAGTGTATTGTGCGAACGAACGTTCATGTTCACCATGATATTTCATTAATACTATTCAACAAGCAGGAGAGAGAGAGACATAAATACAGTATATAGAGAGATGGGAGCAGTACGGAGGGCGGATAGAGAGAGAAAAAAAGAGAAAGGGAGAGAGACAAGCAGCTGTCCCAGTTCCCAGGAGCCCCATCCTTTAGCGCTCATCTCTACAAAGGGCCGGCGGCTGGCCCGTCTCCCCATCCATCCCTCTATCCACCCCCCCGCTAACAGCACACATCTGGGTAGACAAGATAGGGCCCCCAAGACCCCCACACACAGAAAGAGATGGGGGTGTAGAATGGGTAGCTAGCACATTTGGGTGATTGAGTCCTGCTGCGCATTTGTTCCCGTTCCATCTCTCTGGATCTCTCCCTCTCATTACATCAGCACATTTAAAGACCTTGATCAGTCATCCAATAATCAAAACGCACACCTTATTAAAACAGGCCAACCAAGCAGAAGAGGGACCAGCACAAAAACCAGTCAAGTCTCTTACAATTAAAATCTGAGACAACACAATACAAAAGCTTTTTCTTTTGTTTCAACCACAAACCTCCCCATCTTAACACACACACACACACACACACACACACACACACTAGACTGAATCAAAAAAGTGGAACAAAGCAAATAGCCCTTACACAAGCCTCAGGGAGATTACATGATGTAGCCAGCCATGCCATGGCTGTTTTGTAATGCTGTAATGTCGTAACGTAGAGATTAGAATACAATCAAGCAGTGTGCCAACTGTGTCAGCAGCTAACCCTGCCTCACACCTCTCCTCTCCTCCTCACCAACCTGTCTCCTTACAGGTAGTCTGTCTATATCATACAGCGTTTAATGACCACATCTCACTGTTAAGATCATTTCAAAGACTTTCAAAAGGGACTTTAATAAAAAGGAACTGAATTAAGTTGAGAGCTCCTATGATATGACCCTTATTTGATGATAAACTGCTTCAAGCTTTCAGGGGATAAAAGGCAAATTGATGAGGTGATCTCTGACCTGCATGTTGGTCAGGATTGTAAAGGTGGAGAATATGAGCGTTAACAGTACAGACTGACTCTGGGTCAGGGAGTACAGATACCTTTCTTATGAGGTGGTAGATTGGAGAAGCAAAGTCTCTTCGGAACACCCCTCCAGCGTGGCTCTTTGGTGCCTTCCGTCACATAATGAGTGTTGAAATGGAAGGACAGCCCTGGGTTATACCATTCAGATAGATATGGGGGAGACCATAACCCTACCAGAGGGAGTCTGGCGTCACAGAGAAAACAAACATTAAAAATACCTGAGAGAGAGCGAAAGAGCGAGATAGGGAGTTAAAGAAATAGAGGGGCAGAGGGTCGAGAGATAAAGAGGGATAAAAAGAAGTATAGAAAGAGGGAAGAAAGAAAATACTCTTTGTTCAAAGACATCTCCCCACACCAAATTACATTCAGTTACATCATAGTACCTTGATTCTCCATTTCTTATTCAGTTATCACCCACTCTGATTGGGCAGAAAAGGGGTGGGGGGGGGGATACAGTATTTTCTCAGTAGTGTAGAGAGAGGAGAAGAGCATAAACCCTTAGGGTACACTGTTTCATTCTCTATGTAAGCAGCAGCTTCTTTCTAAAGCGATTCTTTCTTTTCTTTGTAGCACCAGCTAAAAAAACATCTCATTAGGGCAAGCTTGATAAAGAGCAGTGGTCGGTCTCCGTGGTAACTTCACAAGCCTTTTTCTGTCGTGAGGTCTCTTTATGACATCACACTCTACTAAATCGATAGAAGAGTGTTGGTTTCTCTAGGGCTAGCCTCCTCTTCTTGGGAGTGTGCAGTATAGATTTTTTGGTAGTGTCTTATAGTTACAGCAGAGTTGTTAACACTCGTTAGAGTTAGCGTCGTTATCGTTAGCCTCCAACAGGGGGCAGTATAGGGAGCAGCAAGGCTCGGCAGTGTTTCGCCTCTTGAGCCATCCTGGTTGACTTGCCAACTTTTGGCCCGCTATTTTACTTGTGTGTGTGAGTGTGTGTTTGTATGTCGCTACCACAACACTACACTAGGCCCTCAGGTCAGTAGAATTTGTCATCGATGCGGAAGTGGGGCCTCGTGACATCATCAGGGTTGAGAAACACAGAAATCGACTTCCCAGGGTTTTCTGTCACCAGTTGCTGCAGCCTGGCGGCCAGCTTGTCGTCCGAGGGCGAGATGATGCCGCTGGCCGGGTAACCGTGGCCAGGTGACCCTCCATGCCCATTGGTGGCGCCCGCTGCCTCCCTCTTGAGCTGGCCTGCCTGCCGTGCCTGGTCCAGGGCCGCCCGGAGGTGCTCGGTGGGGTCTGATCGGACGTGGGCCAGCTTCCGGGCCACCAGCAGGGCTTGGCTGTCCGACAGGTGCTCCAGCATGTTGCACTGGGGCAAGAAGTAGTTGGGACAGTTCTTACCCAAGATGCAGTGGGCCAGGTCATCCAGGAGGCCCAGGAGGAGGCGGGCGGGGGTGTCGGAGTCGGGCGAGGACAGGTAGGAGGGGGGCAAGCGGTCACAGGCCCAGAAGAGGAGGGTGCGGAGGTGGTAGGGGCTGAGGCCAGTGCGGGGGCGAGCCAGGAGGCGGGAGAGGACAGCCTTGGCTGCCTGGAAGGCCTGGGCCATGGGAAACGGGATGCACTTCTTCAGCTGAACCTGGAGATAGACAATGATATGGCAGCCAGTATTTCAGATTGAATTGAATAAACCAACAAGGGGAAATTGGATGTCACCAGCAAGACATACAGCATCAAGATGCATGCACCAGAGACAGCCCTGATGGAAATTATACTGAAGCTAAAATGTTACAGTTGAGTCATTTTCAACTGTATTTAGAAGACAGTTATGAACCCTACTACTTTCATATTTAAAGTTCAAAATGCTTCAACTTTAAGTGAACAGTGAACCTGTCCTTCCACTATATATATATACAAAAGTATGTGGACACCCCTTCAAATTAATGAATTCGGCTATTTCAGTCACACCCGTTGCTGACAGGTGTATAAAATCAAACAGACAGCCATGCAATCTCCATAGACAAACATTGGCAGTAGAATGGCCTGTACTGAAGAGCTCAGTGACTTCCAACGTGGCAGCGTCATAGGATGCCACCTTTTCAACAAGTCAGTTTGTCAAATTTCTGCCCCGCTAGAGCTGCCCCGGTCAACTGTAAGTGCTGTTATTGTGAAGTGGAAACGTCTAGGAGCAACAACAGCTCAGCCGTGAAGTGGTAAGGCCACACAAGCTCACAGAACGGGACCGCAGAGTGCTGAAGCATGTAGAAATCGCCTGTCCTTGGTTGCAACACTCACTCAGTTCAAAACTCCCTCTGGAAGCAACGTCAGCACAATAACTGTTCGTCGGGAGCTTTATGAAATGGGTTTCCATGGCCGAGCAACCTAAGATCACCTTTCGAAATGTCAAGCGTCGGCTGGAGTACTGTAAAGCTCGCCGCCATTGGACTGGAGCAGTGGAAACTAATTCTCTGTAGTGATGAATCACGCTTCACCATCTGTCAGTCCGACAGACAAATCTGGGTTTGGGGGATGTCAGGAGAACGCTACCTGCCCGAATGCATAGTGCCAACTGTAAAGTTTAGTGGAGGAGGAATAATGGTCTGGGGCTGTTTTTCATGGTCCGGGCTAGGCCCCTTAGTTCCACTGAAGGGAAATCTTAACACTACAGCATACAATGACATTCTAGATGATTCTGTGCTACAGTTTGGGGAAGGCCCTTTCCTGTTTCAGCATGACAATGTATTTATTTTATTTCACCTTTATTTAACCAGGTAGGCCAGTTGAGAACAAGTTCTCATTTACAACTGCGACCTGGCTGTTGACAATGCCCCCATGCACAAAGCGAGATCCATACAGAAATGATTTGTCGAGATCGGTGTGAAAGAACTTGACTTGCCTGCACAGAGCCCTGACCTCAACCCCATCGAACACCTTTGAGATGAATTGGAACCCCGACTGCTAGCCAGGCCTAATCAGTGCCCGACCTCACTAATGCTCGTGGCTGAATGGAAGCAAGTCCCCGCAGCAATATTCCAACATCTAGCGGAAAGCCTTCCCAGAAGAGTGGAGACTGTCATAGCAGCAAAGAGGGGACCAACTCCATATTAATGCCCATGATTTTAGAATGAGATGTCCACGTACTTTTGGTAATGTAATGTACTTTAGCTTCAGCTAACATTTACAAGGTAGATTTGGCAATACACAAAATAAATAGCAGGGCAATTCCACAGAAACAGAATGATTGCAAAGTTAAACAAACCATACACCTCTATGCACATGGACAACTTTTAACAATTTCCACTGAACATTTGACAAAAACACATTTACTTGAAGAACAGTGCAGATGCAAAGTTTGGTAACAGAATGACGGCACAAACAGCAAACTGTAATTTTGTTACTGTGGAATTGCCAAGCAGTATCGGGCAGACTTCCGCAACAACTAAAAGTATGAAGTAGAAGGCTAACCTTCTCTGCTTTTTTGGTCCTGCAGCTATCACATTGGAGCAGCATGAAGCCTACCCGTGCACATGGGCAGATACTCTGTGTGAGTGCATCGTCTTGCGTAACGCTCATCTGCAATATTTGCGGTTCATCCTGCTGCTTGTGGCAACGTCATATCGCTGAGTCTCAATTTAACACATTTAGCTAGCTAACCATTATGGCCAACAAAGGAAGCAGGCCCAATCTATTGAACTCGCTAACTACTCAAAAGCAGAGCTATCTTAACTAGCTTACTGGGTACCCACCTCGCTGCGTGAGAAGGCCAGCCTCCACTCCCGGTCGGGCCTCCCCCCCAGCGGGGCTGGGCAGGGCAACAGGTAGAACCCAGAGATGGCCTCCTCCTCCGTGATCTTCCCGTCCCAGAAGTGGTTGGCCGTCAGCCAGCTCTGGGCCACGGCAGGCCAGCCCCGGAAGGACACCACAGGCAGCAGGTCATAGAGCACCCGGCTGGACCCCGCCTGGAGGTAGGGACGAGTTATTGTAAAATATCAAATTATTTAAAAGAGATGTTCTGAATGACTTATCTGGTTAAACAAAGGCCAAATAAATACATTTGTTCAACACAAGTTTTTCCGGAATCGACCAGTTGAGATGGTTGCTAGTGCCAATGAATCGAATTCTGGAATTGATACGGACACCAACAATGGCCTCCTATTCCCTCTATAGACACTACTATTAGCACTATATAGGGAATAGGGTGCCATTTGGGACATAGCCTAACTCATCCCTACCTGGAGAATGAGGGTGGTCAGGGGCCCGTTGCGCTCCAGCCTCTCCGGGATGGGGATGCCTCTCTGGGGGGAACGTCTCAGCTCGTCCACCGCCTCACCCACCACCCCCCAGAACCAGTCAGCCACCAGCGCCGGAGAGAAGTAGCACCCATCCAGAGACTGGTGGGGGGACTGGAATAAAATCATGACCCAACTTTAGTTAAAGTGCATTTTGTTCTTACTAGACGCAGAGACATAAAAATGGTTCATCTGACGCTGGAAGTACATAAAATCCCTTCATTGCCAAAATCCTGAACTATCCCTTTAAAATCATTTCAACACACTTTACAGTAAAACAACACAATAAAATAAATGTAAAAGCAATACACATTTTATAATCTTTTATAAAACTAAAAGCAATAAAAAAAGAATAAGAGAAGTTAGAAAACGCATTACATGGAGAGAGGGGGGAACGGCACCAGAGGCTTGGTGACCCATTCCCCTTTCCTCCTCCTCCTCCTCCTCCTCCTCATCATCGGGGGGTAATCCATTCTCCTCCTGGCAGCAGATGCTCCACCTGGCCAGAGTGTTGGGGTCGCAGAGACGCAGGGACAGCCAGGAGTGGCAGGGAGCCGACTGCCGCATGTCTAGGGTGACGGGCTGGTTGACATGAGATTATACTTTAATAGGCTATACTTTTTTTCTGAGGCAATACTAGTGATTTGTTTGGCATCAAACACCATATCAGAAAGTATACAGTAAAAACATCCCATAAGATACAACACATCACTACAAAACACACAACTTCTCATCAATAACATAGACACGTTAAGTAATACGTTTCACATCCCATCCCTATTGCACCAACCTGGTTGCGGTCGTGGAGTTTGAGCGCGGGCACCAGGAGGGTGAAGTCCAGGTCGAAGTCAGCCCCCTTGGCGTAGTCCCCCAGCTCCTCTGGGTTGAGGTCCAGGACCCCCTCCCTGGCACCCCCAGACAGGAGCAGGTACTCATTGGCCACTGGAAGACGCTGGTCCACCTTCTGTACTAGTCCTAGAGAAAAACACACACACACACAGAGGATGAGTGTAATATGACGTTCTAAAAACAAATACAATACTTGAGCCGTTCTGTTTCTTCTGAAGGCAATGCATACATACAGGAAGTATTCATAAAATACAGTTGTAGCGAAATTGACATAAAAATATATGAGGTCTACACAGCTCCCTCAGTGAGTGCAGTGCATGGTTTTATGTTATTCTCCATGCTAGCTGGTCGTCCTCAACCAACCCTGGCTTTATCCTCCTAGGGGGAGTCTTTACTGAATACAGCCTAAATGACTGGGAAAACTGCAATCACTCAGACAGAAGGGAAGAGGAGGGGAATCGGAGGAAGGGAAAGTCTGAGGGAATGAGAAATAGGGGGAGAGGAAAGAAAACTGATTGTGAGAAAGAGTGTGTGAGAGAAACAGAAAGGAAATGGGTGAAAAGGGAGTGTAAACTAATAGCTTTCAAATAGTAATAACATTCTATCGATCTAGCTTCTGGCAAACAAACTCCCCACCCAGCCCAAACCAAAACTCTCCTCTTTGCCAAAGAGTTTATGAAAAATACTGAACCCAATCAAATCCCTTTACAGTGTTCTCAACTATGGCAGGACTTCTGTGCTCCAGTCAAGCAAGATTAGAGCCGGACAGGCTTAAAGGGTCACTCTCAACACATGATCCCATGCCTCTTCAACGCGCGCACACACTCACACCACACACACGTGTGCAAGTACGCACACAGGGCTAAGACCCATTGATGCCTTCCAGGCTGTCACCTTTGACCTGAAGTACACCCATATACCCATCCCCTCAGGGAGGCTCTCAGAGAGGGATATGAAGCTGTGGGGTGGGGGAGGGGGTCCAGGGGAGGGTTGAGGGTGGTGCCCCCTGGTGGTGTGACTGCCGACTGCAGACACTAGGACATCCGTCAGACTGTGGTGGCTGTGAGACTGCAGCCTGGAGCCTAAAAGCTCCTAACGCGATTTCCCTCATCCAAATTCAGACCTTCGCCCCAGTCGGAAGTCCTGAGCGCTCTGGAGCAGGTTTTCATCAAGGAGCTCTCTGTACTTCGCTCCGCTCATCTTTGGAACGATCTTGATTAGTCTCCCAGTCCCTGCCGCTGAAAAACATCTGCAGAGCATGATGCTGCCACCACCATGCTTCACCGTAGGGATGGTGCCAGGTTTCCTTCAGATGTGACACTTGGCATTCAGGCCAAAGAGTTCAATCTTGGTTTCATCAGATCAGATAATCTTGTTTCTCATGGTCTGAGAGTCCTTTAGGTGCCTTTTGGCAAACTCCAAGCAGCCTGTCATGTGCCTTTTACTGAGTGGCTTCCGTCTGGCCACTCTACCATGAAAGCCTGATTGGTGGAATGCTGCAGAGATGGTTGTCCTTCTGGAAGGTTCTCTTCTGGATTTTGCTCTGACATGTACAATCAACTGTGGACCTTATATAGACAGGTGTGTGCCTTTCCAAATCATGTCCAATCAATTGAATTTACCACAGGTGGACTCCAATCAAGTTGTAGAAACATCTCAAGGATGATCAATGAAAACAGGATGCACCTGAGCTCAATTTCGAGTATAATAGCAAAGGGTCTGAATACTTATGTAAATAAGGTATTTCAGTTTTTTATTTTTAATACATTTGCAAAAATGTCTAAAAACCTATTTTTGCTTTGTCAATATGGGGTATTGTGTGTAGATTGCTGAGGATTTTTATTTATTTAATCCATTTTAGAATAAGGCTGAAACGTAACTAAATGTGGAAAAAGTCAAGGGGTCTGAATACTTTCCGAAGGCACTATAAATATATATGAGAGAGAGGAGGAGAGAGCGCCGCTGCCAGAGCTAAAGTGGACCGTAGTCAAAAATTGTGTGTGTGTGACACGCTGAGGACACAAGTCCTATAAAATAAAGCACAAATGGGAGCGTTGAAAGCAGTCAACAACCATTACACAACCGATCATTAACTGAACACAGGCGGAACGACTTAGCTGCTACAGCCTCACAATCAAACAACGGTCAATTTATATTCAGATTAAGTCGCTGTGTTGACATTACTGACAAAAATATACGCAAATAGAAACTTGTAATTAATCTAGCTCGATCTAAGTGAAGGCTAAGTGAGGTACAAAAAATATATACAGTGAGGGAAAAAAGTATTTGATCCTCTGCTGATTATGTACATTTGCACACTGACAAAGAAATTATCAGTCTATAATTTTTTTAATGAGGGTAATAAGTATTTGACCCCCTCTCAATCAGAAAGATTTCTGGCTCCCAGGTGTCTTTTAAAACAGATAACGAGCTGAGATTAGGAGCACACTCTTAAAGGGAGTGCTCCTAATCTCAGCTTGTTACCTGTATAAAAGACACCTGTCCACAGAAGCAATCAATCAGATTCCAAACTCTTCACCATGGCCAAGACCAAAGAGCTCTCCAAGGATGTCAGGGACAAAATTGTAGACCTACACAAGGCTGGAATGGGCTACAAGACCATCGCCAAGCAGCTTGGTGAGAAGGTGACAACAGTTGGTGCGATTATTCGCAAATGGAAGAAACACAAAAGAACTGTCAATCTCCTTCGGCCTGGGGCTCCATGCAAGATCTCACCTCGTGGAGTTGCAATGATCATAAGAACGGTGAGGAATCAGCCCAGAACTACACGGGAGGATCTTGTCAATGATCTCAAGGCAGCTGGGACCATAGTCACCAAGAAAATAATTGGTAACACACTACACCGTGAAGGATTGAAATCCTGCAGCGCCCGCAAGGTCCTCCTGCTCAAGAAAGCACATATACAGGGCCGTCTGAAGTTTGCCAATGAACATCTGAATGATTCAGAGGAGAACTGGGTGAAAGTGTTGTGGTCAGATGAGACCAAAATCGAGCTCTTTGGCATCAACTCAACTCGCCGTGTTTGGAGGAGGAGGAATGCTGCCTATGACCCCAAGAACACCATCCTCACCGTCAAACATGGAGGTGGAAACATTATGCTTTGGGGGTGTTTTTCTGCTAAGGGGACAGGACAACTTCACCGCATCAAAGGGACGATGGACGGCGCCATGTACCGTCAACTCTTGGGTGAGAACCTCCTTCCCTCAGCCAGGGCATTGAAAATTGGTCGTGGATGGGTATTCCAGCATGACAATGACCCAAAACACACGGCCAAGGCAACAAAGGAGTGGCTCAAGAAGAAGCACATTAAGGTCCTGGAGTGGCCTAGCCAGTCTCCAGACCTTAATTCCATAGAAAATCTGTGGAGGGAGATGAAGGTTTGAGTTGCCAAACGTCAGCCTCGAAACCTTAATGACTTGGAGAAGATCTGCAAAGAGGAGTGGGACAAAATCCCTCCTGAGATGTGTGCAAACCTGGTGGCCAACTACAAGAAATGTCTGACCTCTGTGATTGCCAACAAGGGTTTTGCCACCAAGTACTAAGTCATGTTTTGCAGAGGGGTGAAATACTTATTTCCCTCATTAAAATGCAAATCAATGTATAAAAATTTTTACATGCGTCTTTCTGGATTTTTTTGTTGTTATTCTATCTCTCACTGTTCAAATAAACCTACCATTAAAATTATAGACTGATCATGTCTTTGTCGGTGGGCAAACGTACAAAATCAACAGGGGATCAAATACTTTTTCCCCTCACTATATACACTACCAGTCAAAAGTTTGGACACACCTACTCATTCAAGGGTTTTTCTTAATTTTTTACATTGTAGATTAATAGTTAAGACATCAAAACTATGAAATAACACATATGGAATCATGTAGTAACCAAAAAAAGTGTTAAACAAATCAAAATATATGTTA
Source organism: Coregonus clupeaformis (assembly GCF_020615455.1). Classification (NCBI taxonomy): domain Eukaryota; kingdom Metazoa; phylum Chordata; class Actinopteri; order Salmoniformes; family Salmonidae; genus Coregonus; species Coregonus clupeaformis. The sequence continues at coordinate 4,038,556 of NC_059207.1, read as the reverse complement.
TATTTGAGATTCTTCAAATAGCCACCCTTTGCCTTGATGACAGCTTTGCACACTCTTGGCATTCTCTCAACCAGCCTCATGAGGTAGTCACCTGGAATGCATTTCAAATAATAGGTGTGCCTTCTTAAAAAGTTAATTTGTGGAATTTATTTCCTCCTAAATGCGTTTGAGCCAGTCAGTTGTTTTGTGACAAAGTAGGGGGGTATACAGAAGATAGCCCTATTTGGTAAAAGACCAAGTCCATATTATGGCAAAAACAGCTCAAATAAGGAGTCCATCATTAATTTTAAGACATGATGGTCAGTCAATACAGAACATTTTAAAAACTTTGAAAGTTTCTTCAAGTGCAGTCGCAAAAACCATTAAGCGCTATGATGAAACTGTCTCTCATGAGGACCGCCACAGGAATGGAAGACCCAGAGTTACCTCTGCTGCAGAGGATAAGTTCATTAGAGTTACCAGCCTCAGAAATTGCAGCCCAAATAAATGCTTCACAGCGTTCAAGTAACAGACACATCTCAACATCAACTGTTCAGAGGAGACTGTGTGAATCAGGCCTTCATGGTTGAATTGCAGCAAAGAAACCACTACTAAAGGACACCAATAATACGAAGAGACCTGCTTGGGCCAAGAAACACGAGCAACGGACATTAGACCGGTGGAAATTTGTCATTTGGTCTGGAGTCCAAATTTGAGATTTTTTGGTTCCAACCGCCGTGTCTTTGTGAGACGCGGTGTGGGTGAACGGATGATCTCCGCATGTGTTTTTTTCCCACCGTAAACCATGGAGGAGGTGGTGTTCTGGTGTGGGGGTGCTTTGGTGGTGACACTGTCTGTGATTTATTTAGAATTCAAGGTACACTTAACCAGCATGGCTACCACAGCATTCTGCAGCGATACACCATACCATCTGGTTTGGGCTTAGTGGGACTATCATTTGTTTTTCAACAGGACAATGACCCAACACACCTCCAGGCTGTGTAAGGTCTATTTTACCAAGAAGGAGAGTGATGGAGTGCTGCATCAGATGACCTGGCATCCACAATCCCCCAACCTCAACCCAATTGAGATGGTTTGGGATGAGTCGGACCACAGAGTGAAGGAAAAGCATCCAACAAGTGCTCAGCATATGTGGGAAGTCCTTCAAGACTGTTGGAAAAGCATTTCAGGTGAAGCTGGTTGAGAGAATGCCAAGAGTATGCAAAGCTGTCAAGGCAAACAGTGGCTATTTGAAGAATCTCAAATATAAAAAATATTTTGATTTGTTTAACACTTTTTTGGTTACTACATGATTCCATATGTGTTATTTCATAGTTTTGATGTCTTCACTATTATTCTATAATGTAGAATTGTCGGCCTCCAGGACAGCCTAGACCGGAGGTTCCAACACCTGGAGATTATGGGGGCCTTCAGTGTGTTGGGACCTCAAGCTGCGTTCTCTAGTGAGAGGATAAACACCTTTAACCTGACCCTCCTCTCCAGGCAGTTCTTGCACGCGCAAGCTCAGTTGGTAGAGCATGGCGTTTGCAACGCCAGGGTTGTGGGTTCAATTCCCACGGGGGGCCAGTATGAAAATGTATGCACTCACTAACTGTAAGTCGCTCTGGATAAGAGTGTCTGCTAAATGACTAAAATATAAAAAATAGTAAAAATAAAGAAAAACCCTTGAATGAGTAGGTGTGTCCAAACTTTTGACTGGTACTGTATATATATTCAATATGACCTTAAAATAGGCCATGACCTTGAAAACCGAAATGTTTTGCAAATCTGTCACTTTTGAATAAGATAATAGTCTAGTAAGTGGCGGGATTCTGACCCTATAGGACAGTGTCGGTGAGGTTTCCATTGAGATATCTTCATGCCTTCGGAACCCCCAACATGTGGCCCCATCTGTCCAAGAGTCCCCTTCCGAATACGCTTTTCTCTGATTGGTTGTTGCATGCAGGGGGTGACCCCACTGTTGGAGGGGCAAGCCAACACACAGACAACAATAAACAAGCACAGCGGGAAGAGACAAAACAACAGCTTGTTTGGGTTGTTTTGCTTCGTCTTTCCGTCTCTCAACTCTAGGCGAACTCTTGACTTTGCGCGCCTGGACTTGTTCGAGACAATGCCTGACTTGCGCCTCATTCTTTTGTTTTTGTGCCTCGGTGAGTCGGCCGAATCTGAAATGAAGCTCCCCTCCTTTTTCTCCCCGCTCTCCTCTCTAGACGTCTTTGTGTTTGAATTAAAACTACTATAAAGCGGTATAAAACAAATACTTTTCTAATGAGATCTGTGGGGAAGGGGTTCACCAGTAGTCTGGTGTTCAAAGGCACATTTGAAAAAGGGTGTGTCTGCAAAAACTAGCCTAAGACGTGAGGCTGCAGATGGAGAGAGAACCCATGGCGATAACAGACTTATATCAGTCTATTTTTCTGTCTTTGAATGGAAGTGAAAAATGAAACATGAAGGATTACTCACGGCGTAAACAGAGCAGAAAGCACTAGAATCAAGTTGTTGTTTACTGGTTCAGCAAAGACTTGTAGCATTTTATCTGACAGACTTTAACCTTACAAGAAGATATCTCACTCCTTACTGTAAATAAGAACAATCACTTGGTACAGTGCATTCGGAAAGTGTTCAGACCCCTTGAATTTTTCCACTTTGTTACGTTACGGCCTTATTCTAAAATTGATTAAATAGCTTTTCCCCCTCATCAATCTACACACAATACCCCATAATGACAAAGCAAAAACCGGTTTTTAGAAATTATTTTAAAAATATTTTAAAAACGGAAATATCACATTTACATAAGTATTGAGATCCTTTAATCAGTACTTTGTTGAAGCTCCTTTTGTACCGATTACAGCCTCATGTCTTCGTGGGTATGACGCTACATGCTTGGCACACCTGTATTTGGGGAGTTTCTCACATTCTTCTCTGCAGATCCTCTCAAGCTCTGTCAGGTTGGACGTTGCTGCACAGCTATTTTCAGGTCTTTTCCAGCCTCTGGCTTTGTGGTTCCAAACTTCTTCCATTTAAGAATGGAGGCCACTGTGTTCTTGGGGACCTTCAATTCTGCAGAAATGTTTTGATACCCTTCCCCAGATCTGTGCCTCGACACAATCCAGTCTGAGCTCTACAGTGAGGGAAAAAAGTATTTGATCCCCTGCTGATTTTGTACGTTTGCCCACTGACAAAGCAATGATCAGTCTATAAACTTTATGGTAGGTTTATTTGAACAATGATTTGTATTTTAATGAGGGAAATAAGTATTTGACCCCTTCTCAATCAGAAAGATTTCTGGCTCCCAGGTGTCTTTTATACAGGTAACGAGCTGAGATTAGGAGCACACTCTTAAAGGGAGTGCTCCTAATCAGTTTCTTACCTGTATAAAAGACACCTGTCCACAGAAGCAATCAATCAATCAGATTCCAAACTCTCCACCATGGCAAAGACCAAAGAGCTCTCTAAGGATGTCAGGGACAAGATTGTAGACCTACACAAGGCTGGAATGGGCTACAAGACCATTGTCAAACAGCTTGGTGAGAAGGTGACAACAGTTGGTGCGATTATTTGCAAATGGAAGAAACACAAAAGAACTGTCAATCTCCCTCGGCCTGGGGCTCCATGCAAGATCTCACCTCGTGGAGTTGCAATGATCATGAGAACGGTGAGGAATCATCCCAGAACTACACGGGAGGATCTTGTCAATGATCTCAAGGCAGCTGGGACCATTGTCACCAAGAAAACAATTGGTAACACACTACGCCGTGAAGGACTGAAATCCTGCAGCGCCCGCAAGGTCCCCCTGCTCAAGAAAGCACATATACAGGCCCGTCTGAAGTTTGCCAATGAACATCTGAATGATTCAGAGGAGAACTGGGTGAAAGTGTTGTGGTCAGATGAGACCAAAATCGAGCTCTTTGGCATCAACTCAACTCGCCGTGTTTGGAGGAGGAGGAATGCTGCCTATGACCCCAAGAACACCATCTCCACCGTCAAACATGGAGGTGGAAACATTATGCTTTGGGGGTGTTTTTCTGCTAAGGGGACAGGACAATTTCACCGCATCAAAGGGACTATGGACGGAGCCATGTACCGTCAAATCTTGGGTGAGAACCTCCTTCCCTCAGCCAGGGCATTGAAAATGGGTCGTGGATGGGTATTCCAGCATGACAATGACCCAAAACACACGGCCAAGGCAACAAAGGAGTGGCTCAAGAAGAAGCACATTAAGGTCCTGGAGTGGCCTAGCCAGTCTCCAGACCTTAATCCCATAGAAAATCTGTGGCGGGAGATGAAGGTTTGAGTTGCCAAATGTCAGGCTCGAAACCTTAATGACTTGGAGAAGATCTGCAAAGAGGAGTGGGACAAAATCCCTCCTGAGATGTGTGCAAACCTGGTGGCCAACTACAAGAAACGTCTGACCTCTGTGATTGCCAACAAGGGTTTTGCCACCAAGTACTAAGTCATGTTTTGCAGAGGGGTAAAATACTTATTCCCTCATTAAAATGCAAACCAATTTATAACATTTTTGACATGTGTTTTTCTGGATTCTTTTGTTGTTATTCTGTCTCCCACTGTTCAAATAAACCTACCATACAAATTATAGACTGATCATGTTTTTGTCAGTGGGCAAACGTACAAAATCAGCAGGGGATCAAATACTTTTTTCCCTCACTGTATGGACAATTCCCTCGAACTCATGGTTTAGTTTTTGCTCTGACATGCACTGTCAACTGTGGGCAGATGTGTGCCTTTCCAAACCATGTCCAATCAATTGAATTTATCACAGGTGGACTCCAAGTTGTAGAAACATAAAGGATGATCAATGAAAACAGGATGCACCTGAGCTCAATTTCGAGTCTCATAGCAAAGGGTCTGAATACTTATGTAAATAAGATTTGTTTTTTTATAAATGTGCAAAAATATATAATAACCGGTTTTTGCTTTGTCATTATGGGGTATTGTGTGTAGATTGATAATATATTTAATCAATTTCAGAATAAGGCTGTAACGTAACAAAATGTGGAAAAAGGGAAGGGGTCTGAATACTTTCCGAATGCACTGTATGTTAGTCATTATTCTACATTTCAGCATTCCCACCAACCCATATAGTCCTGTGGGAATACTAGAGGCATTTGTTTTCAAAGGCATGCTATAGGCTAGCCTAAAACGGTTTACTGAGGAGCTACTGGGTAAATAAAGTTGTTTTTCCTTCCTTTCCTTCCTTCCTTCCTTGTATCTGTGCAGCTGCTTCCCTGTGTGGTGCAATATCTCTGTCAGCTCTGAATGGCCAGTGGGGAGCCACCTGCTGCTTAAACTAGGCTAGAGAAACCTTTAAAAAAAAGACCCAACTAGAAAGGAAGTCAAACACATTATATGCACACACACACTAGTGTTGCACGGTATACCAAAACCTCTGTACTTTTTCAATACTAGAACATGAAAAACGGTTCGGCAGTAGCTAGCCAGGCTGCGCTTGCGCATGCAGCTGACACAGCGCAAAACACTTTTGAGAAGCACGCAAGCGAGAGAAAATGTCGACAGCATGGTTCTTCAAACGAAATCATCATACCTCTTTGCCTGAAGCTTGTTGACAAAACTGGCTGTTACAAAGCAGTGCAATGGAAGGTTTAGTTCCAAGCAAAATGACATACAACAAACTATTTTATACAACATTTGCATTGTAACGTTGTTATTCTACTACATTTTTATTATTTGAGTCACAATGACATGAACATATATTCAGCATGACATTCATTTGAGCATTATAACGTGATTACACAACCCAGAAGTAATGTGAAATGCACTCATTACTTGACAGCAATATATTTTGACTACTTACCGAGTTTCTCTAGGCTTACTAGCAGTAGCCAGTAGCCAGCCAGCAGCCTTGGGCGGAGCATTGCACCCTGGGAAGTGAAATGCACTCTGGGACTCGTAGTATGCTGTGTAAATTGCATTGTATTTCTATGGCGTCTAGACTATTGCAATGTAAAAGTTTCAGAAATGAGTGTCAAATTGATTTTTATGTCGTTTTGGAACTAAACTATTCATTTAATACATTCAATTATTTAGCTGTAATGGAAAATGTATTGCAGGTCTAACGAATGTTATTGACCCAATATTATGGCCATAGTTGAGCAAATTAACCCTGATAAGTATCAAATTACTTTTTAAAACAGATATGGTTTTTCATAAGGGAAATTTAAGGTTTTCTTCTGTTATTTAATATGGTGTTTTACTTTTTGGAAGAAATTGAATATAGAAAAGAAGATATTCTATTTATTCTACCAGTTATCAACATTGTTCACTGTAAACAATCTATAAAGCCCAGTGGTTATTCTGTGGCTTTAGTTAATACGCGTCTTTTTTTGCCATGGTATTGTTTCGGAATGGGGGTATTGTTTTGGTATCGAGTATTATGATCCTAAACCTGGTATCAATGTCAGAAATCTGGTATCGTGACAACACTAATACACACACAGACATGACACACACACACTCCAAGTGTTCCATATAAAGGGCCCATTTTAACATTCCTAGTAGCTGGGCAGATATTCCCTTTTAACTGCCTGGGCTCCCTCCTCTTCAAGGTCCTTAAAAAAAAAATATCAGTGGTACTAGCTAATGAACACAGTGCATTTACACAATCATAAATCCTACACTCACATTAACTCTGTTCTCTCGCAGAGAGTTGGAAATGAAACAGCAGATAGAGGGAGAGAGAGACAAAGAGAGAGTGTAAAAGAGGGGGGTCGGGTGATGGGAGAAATAGATCCTATCTTTTGGCTGCTATACAGGGAGATATACTGTAGGAAAAATCCCACTGCGAAAAGTGTTTCAGAGAAGCTTTCAGCTGTCAGTCTGACTGTCAATGGAGACAGCGAGTGGGAGGGATAAAAAAATAAAGGAGCCAGGAAACAAAGCGAGAATGAGGTGGTGTGAGGACACATGAGTTCAGAAAGAAAGTGGAGAAGTGGTAGGAAAAGAGGTGGGTACACAGTGAGGGCAGGGGAGTCACTAAATTGGGGTAAAGGGTTAAGTGTTTGTGAGTGAGAGAGAGGGGAGAGAATGGGAGGGAGAGGGGGAAGAGAGAGAGACCAAGAAAGAGAGCGAGAAAGAAGAGAGACAGAAATAGAGAGAGAGTGCGAGAGAGAGAGCGCGAGAGCGAGAAAGCGGGAAAAGAGGATGCTAGACTAGCTAGCACAGAACCAAAGTAGGAGAAGCAGAGAGATACAGGAGGAGGGTTGGCTGTCAGCTAATCCAATATCTGACTGGATTAGCAGAAGATACAGAGAGATACAGGAGGAGGGTTGGCTGTCAGCTAATCCAATATCTGACTGGATTAGCAGAAGATACAGAGAGATACAGGAGGAGGGTTGGCTGTCAGCTAATCCAATATCTGACTGGATTAGCAGAAGCGGCTGCTATGATATTTTTGGGCAAACAATACCCCCATGCCAATAGTGGCTCCTATTCACAGCTATTGTTACAGGGGGATGAACGGGGAGAGAGGACTTAGAGCCAGTTAGACTGTTTGCATTGTGCTTCCCTCTCAAGCTGCACATGATCCACAAACAGGCCACGAGTGAGAGAGAGACAGAGAGAGAGGAAAGAAGGAAAGGAAGAGAGAGAGCGAAGTGAGGGACGTGCGGGTCGAGAGATAGAAAACACAGGGAGGGATACAGGCCAAAGAGGCTTGGTTCCAGTTGCATTGGGACAGGCAGGGAGAGAGGAGAGAAAAGGAAAGAGCTTAGGAGCGGGCAGTGGCAGAGCTTGAGGAGCGGAGAGGGAAGAGTGCCACCTATTGGACAAAGAATCTCACTTCACCTGGCTGAAAAGTACCGTATATCAGGACTATGACACACAAAATAAACACAGCCAACATCTTTCTTCTATCTGTCCTTCAAGGCTATACACCAGTGGAGGCTGCTGAGGGGAGGACGGCTCATAATAATGGCTGAAATGGAGTGCAATGGCTGGAATGGAGTGAATGGTATCAAAACATAATGCGTTTGATACCATTCCATTCACTCCATTCCGGCCATTATTATGAGCTGTCCTCTCCTCTGCAGCCTCCACTGCTATACACTACAGTCATAACTTACAAGTGTTCACCAAACACACAATACATCAAAGAAATGTGAGTCATAAATGTTTACCATACCTGTATCACATTAATAAACCGGTATGAGCAATATTTTACCATCTAATGTTTTCATAATGTTAACCTGGGTGTGTCACAACACATTCTCTGTTACTATGAGCCTTACCCAGCATGTTGAAGATAAAGTCTTTGGCCGTGTGGACCTCCAGGGCCAGTTGGTCCCCGAAGTCCCCCTGCTCCAGGGTGACCAGCTCAGACACCTGGGCCGACAGCTGCTCCAGCATGACCCCCGACCGGAAGTCCACCGCCGAGGCGTTCTTCACCGGGGCCGGGGACCGGGGAGCCACCGCACTCATCAGGGTCTCCATGGGGATTCACACCCTATGGTTGGGTATACAGTCGTGGTCAAAAGTTTTGAGAATGACACAAATACACATTTTCACAAAGTGAAGAGTGATCAGATGAATTGCAATGTCCCTTTTTGCCATGAAAATGAACTTAATCCCAAAAAAACATTTCCACTGCATTTCAGCCCTGCCACAAAAGGACCAGCTGACATCATGTCAGTGATTCTCTCGTTAACACAGGTGAGAGTGTTGACGAGGACAAGGCTGGAGATCACTCTGTCATGCTGATTAAGTTAGAATAACAGACTGGAAGCTTTAAAAGGAGGGTGGTGCTTGAAATCATTGTTCTTCCTCTGTTAACCATGGTTACCTGCAAGGAAACATGTGCCGTCATCATTGCTTTGCACAAAAAGGGCTTCACAGGGAAGGATATTGCTGCTAGTAAGATTGCACCTAAATCAACCATTTATCAGATCATCAAGGACTTCAAGGAGAGAGGTTCAATTGTTGTGAAGAAGGCGTCAGAGCGGCCAAGAAAGTCCAGCAAGTGCCAGGACCGTCTCCTAAAGTTGATTCAGCTGCGGGATCGGGGCACCACCAGTGCAGAGCTTGCTCAGGAATGGCAGCAGGCAGGTGTGAGTGCATCTGCACGCACAGTGAGTCGAAGACGTTTGGAGGATCAAGAAGTCAAGAAGGGCAGCAAAGAAGCCACTTTTCTCCAGGAAAAACATCAGGGACAGACTGATATTCTGCAAAAGGTACAGGGATTGGACTGCTGTGGACTGGGGTAAAGTCATTTTCTCTGATGAATCCCCTTTCCGATTGTTTGGGGCATACTGAAAACACCTTGTCCGGAGAAGACAAGGTGAGCGCTACCATCAGTCCTGTGTCATGCCAACAGTAAAGCATCCTGAGACCATTCATGTGTGGGGTTGCTTCTCAGCCAAGGGAGTGGGCTCACTCACAATTTTGCCTAAGAACACAGCCATGAATAAAGAATGGTACCAACACATCTTCCGACAGCAACTTCTCCCAACCATCCAAGAACAGTTTGGTGACGACCAATGCCTTTTCCAGCATGATGGAGCACCTTGCCATAAGGCAAAAGTGATAACTAAGTGGCTTGGGGAACAAAACATCGACATTTTGGGTCCATGGCCAGGAAACTCCCCAGACCTTAATCCCATTGAGAACTTGTGGTCAATCCTCAAGAGGTGGGTGGACAAACAAAGACCCACAAATTCTGACAAACTTCAAGCATTGATTGTGCAAGAATGGGCTGCCATCAGTCAGCATGTGGCCCAGAAGTTAATTGACAGCATGCCTTTGCAGAGGTCTTGAAAAAGAAGGGTCAACACTGCAAATATTGACTCTTTGCATACACTTAATGTAATTGTCAATAAAAGCCTTTGACACTTATGGAATGCTTGTAATTATACTTCAGTATACCATAGTAACATCTGACAAAAATATCCCATAACACTGAAGCAGCGAACTTTGAGAAGACCAATACTTGTCATTAACAAAACTTTTGACCACGACTGTACAGGTCTTGTCAATCATTTTTATAAAGGGGAGAAGACAAATTGCTACTACTTTGCGTACCTTGTGTGTTATTGGCAAAGTTAATTGTAAACTTTATTGTACTAGCACTGACTATGAATTGGCTATCAAATTGGGCGTGATACCAAGAATGTGTTGGATTATAAATCACACGCATTGAATAGCATTTCAAATAAACTCAAATCAAATTTGATTTGTCACATGCGCCGAATACAACAGGTGTAGACTTTACAGTGAAATGCTTACTTACAAGCCCTTAACCAACAATGCAGTTAAGAAAAACAAGTGTTGAGTAAAAAATAGATAAGTAAATTAAAGAGCAGCAGTAAAATAACAGTAGCCCTAGCTATCTTTGTTATTGTTTTAAATTGTTAATCCACAGTATACTCAAATGAACATCAAAGTTCACATTAATCTGAAAGCCACCTGGTGTTTTTGAAACGCAAGCTACTTACAGTCAGTGACAGCATGGGTGCTGTCCTCAAAACTAGATCAATTAGCAAGCTAGCATGCTAATTAACGTTAGCTGGCTAATTTATGAGTCTAGCCAGTCAGCCAACTGTTAGCAAATGTGCTTGCTACAACAGCACAAGCAGCCATAGCTACATCCATAACAGTTTAGACTTGCTAACTAGCTCTGATTATTTGGAGGACACTATAATCGATTTTTCGATAAACTAGGTAACTAGCATTCATTACCTAGTTAGTTAGTTAGCCAGCTGGCTTGCTAGCCGGACAGGTGGGGATAAGTGCACCAACACAACTGAGCTAGCTAGCAAACTGTACAGCGATTCATTCACACACCGCAACGTTGCATTGTTTGAATGCATGACTATACATTTGAACTAGCACACACCCTTAGCACGCAGATCTGGTGAAGTTTCTTTGCGATCTTCCAGGCTTACTATTTCGGTCTTTATATTGAAATCCGATTTCTTCTCCCGTCATTTCCAACAGGTCCCCAGCACCACCTTCCCTTTCCCCTAGCAACACAGACCCCGGAAATCACGCCCTCCACTGAGGATCTTGGGATTAGTAGTGTACCGGTAATATATCTCCCCTAAAAACTACAAAGCAGATTTGTAGGCTATGATTAAATGTGTAACCCTCTGTAGCCTACTGTAAGTACATCAGTTGAGATAAGGACAGTGCAGCACAGCCCTGGTCAGAGATTGGATAGGTTGCTATGATTAGCAGATCTAATGCAATTACAGAAATCGGTCACAGCAATTTGGCCAGGGATGGGCAACTTTGATGGGGGTGAGGGCCACAAAAAATCTGAACTCATCATGAGGGGCCGCAGCTGCTCGCGGGTCTGCATACCCTCATCCAAGCCCCACACACATTGCGAGCTAAATATCTTAGGGTTTTTCTTTTCGGCTGCTCACAGAAACGGAAGTTCTTGCTGACTTATTAGCTATCAACATCAAGAAGTCATTAGGGGCTGACAATTTGGACCCGTCTTTGCTTAAGTATAATTTGGACCCCTGTGCGCCCCCCATAATTACTGGCTCAGTAACACACATTTTGTATTTAACTTTAGTATCAGGAAATATTCCAGAAGCTTTTGTGCTACCACTCCATAAGGGTGGGGATAGTAGTGATCTTGATAATTATCGACCCATTTCCAGGCTTCCTTGTCTTGCAAAAATACATTGGTCAACAAACAGCTACGTTATTTTCTATCTGTAAATGGTATTTTTAATGTTAATCAATCTAGATTGATTCATACCTAAACATAGCACCACTACAGCTTGTTAGATGATAGAACGAATTGTGCTGCCATGTTTGTAGACTTGTCAAAAGCTTTTGATACTGTAGAACCATGTCATTCTGTTGAATAAGCTGTCCTCAATAGAATTGGGTACTGATGCTTGCCAATGGTTTCATAATTATCTCAATGACAGAACTCGGGCCATCAAGGTAGATGGGGTAAAATCTGAGTTCCTTGAGGTACATAAAGGGTTGCCCCATGGTTTGATACGCGGCCCACTACTGTTTACAATCTATATAAATAACATTGGTAATGCTGTAAAAAACATATATATATATATTCATTTGTATGCAGATGATAAAGTGTTGTATTCCATTGCTCCATCGGTTGGCCAAGACCTTTTCACATTTGAAGTCTGATTTTCATGCACTGCAGAGGTCACTATTGGATCTGAAGTTAGCGCAAAATGCAAACAAATGCTTTTTTCTAGGTCCCATAACACAGATTTAAATTAATATGTAATGACTAGTTTGAATGGTACACAAACTGAGCGAGTTCCTTCCTACAAATATGTTGGTATCTGGCTTGATGGCAAACTGTCATTTAAAAAACATCACTGAGCTGGTTGAAGTTCAAGGTTGGTTTCTTTTACACAAACAAAGCATGTCTGACTTTTGTTAATAGGAAGGAAATTGTCCAGGCCACTTTTATTTCTATTTTATATTATAGGGATATTATCTTTATGCATGCAGCAGCATCTACACTTAAACCACTAGATGTTTTTTTCCATTTTGCCCTTAGGTTTATTACTGATGATGGTTCTAGAACTCGCCATTGTGTTTTGTATCATAAAGTGGGTTTGGGCCTCTTTTTTTCTTTTCTTTTTTTTTTAGGGGGTAGATCAGCTTTAATATTGTAGATAGATTGTAACTTCCATCAATGTAATTGTCTGCATCACTTCCAATCCCCCATATGTTTTTTCCCCTCGCAAATAGATATATGTATATATATTCATATATATATATATATATATACATATATATACACACATACACATATATACATACACATACACACATACATACACACATACACATACATACATACATACATACATACATACATACATACATACATACATACATACATACATACATACATACATACATACATACATACATACATACATACATACATACATACACATACATACACACACATACACATCCTTTAAAAAAATATTATTATATTATTGATCGATTGACTATGACTTTTCAGATCACCCAGTAATGCTATCTGCAGGGTTAGCTCCAGGTAAATATTGCAGTCCTTTAGCCATTCCTGGACCTGTGTCCAAAAACAAGCTACAAATGGACAGTACCAAAACAAATGATCTAATGATTCTGTCTCTTCGCAGCAACATCTGCAGAGCTGGGAAGATTGTATCCCCCATATAAATAACATTCTATTGGTTGCAAGAATTTTATATAATAATTTAAATAGAAAAATTCTAAGTTTTGAATCTGGCGTCGTTTTGCGTATCAGTTCATGAACACTATGCCATGGAATTCGTACGTCAAAAATCTCTTCCCAACTATTTTGCAATCTACAGTGGGGAGAACAAGTATTTGATACACTGCCGATTTTGCAGGTTTTCCTACTTACAAAGCATGTAGAGGTCTGTCATTTTTATCATAGGTACACTTCAACTGTGAGAGACGGAATCTAAAACAAAAATCCAGAAAATCACATTGTATGATTTTTAAGTAATTAATTTGCATTTTATTGCATGACATGAGTATTTGATACATCAGAAAAACAGAACTTAATATTTGGTACAGAAACCTTTGTTTGCAATTACAGAGATCATACGTTTCCTGTAGGTCTTGACCAGGTTTGCACACACTGCAGCAGGGATTTTGGCCCACTCCTCCATACAGACCTTCTCCAGAACCTTCAGGTTTCGGGGGCTGTCGCTGGGCAATACAGACTTTCAGCTCCCCTCCAAAGATTTTCTATTGGGTTCAGGTCTGGAGACTGGCTAGGCCACTCCAGGACCTTGAGATGCTTCTTACGGAGCCACTCCTTAGTTGCCCTGGCTGTGTGTTTCGGTCGTTGTCATGCTGGAAGACCCAGCCACGACCCCATCTTCAATGCTCTTACTGAGGGAAGGAGGTTGTTGGCCAAGATCTCGCGATACATGGCCCCATCCATCCTCCCCTCAATACGGTGCAGTCGTCCTGTCCCCTTTGCAGAAAAGCATCCCCAAAGAATGATGTTTCCACTTCCATGCTTCACGGTTGGGATGGTGTTCTTGGGGTTGTACTCATCCTTCTTCTTCCTCCAAAAACGGCGAGTGGAGTTTAGACCAAAAAAGCTCTATTTTTTGTCTCATCAGACCACATGACCTTCTCCCATTCCTCCTCTGGATCATCCAGATGGTCATTGGCAAACTTCAGACGGGCCTGGACATGCGCTGGCTTGAGCAGGGGGACCTTGCGTGCGCTGCAGGATTTTAATCCATGACGGCGTAGTGTGTTACTAATGGTTTTCTTTGAGACTGTGGTCCCAGCTCTCTTCAGGTCATTGACCAGGTCCTGCCGTGTAGTTCTGGGCTGATCCCTCACCTTCCTCATGATCATTGATGCCCCACAAGGTGAGATCTTGCATGGAGCCCCAGACCGAGGGTGATTGACCGTCATCTTGAACTTCTTCCATTTTCTAATAATTGCGCCAACAGTTGTTGCCTTCTCACCAAGCTGCTTGCCTATTGTCCTGTAGCCCATCCCAGCCTTGTGCAGGTCTACAATTGTATCCCTGATGTCCTTACACAGCTCTCTGTTCTTGGCCATTGTGGAGAGGTTGGAGTCTGTTTGATTGAGTGTGTGGACAGCTGTCTTTTATACAGGTAACGAGTTCAAACAGGTGCAGTTAATAAAGGTAATGAGTGGAGAACAGGAGGGCTTCTTAAAGAAAAACTAACAGGTCTGTGAGAGCCGGAATTCTTACTGGTTGGTAGGTGATCAAATACTTGTGTCATGCAATAAAATGCAAATTAATTACTTAAAAATCATACAATGTGATTTTCTGGATTTTTGTTTTAGATTCCGTCTCTCACAGTTGAAGTGTACCTATGATAAAAATTACAGACCTCTGCATAATTTGTAAGTAGGAAAACCTGCAAAATCGGCATTGTATCAAATACTTGTTCTCCCCACTGTATCTACTAGTTCTAATGTATCCATGACATTCACAATTTCCTTAAGAGCATGAGGGTGATTGTTTGTAGTCTGATTTCCTTTACGGTCCATTTAACTATTTAATTATTTATAATCTCCCACCATAATAATAGAGTCTTGAATTGCTTGCAGGGTTGATCATTTATTATATATATTGTCAAAGACGTGTGGAACATCATTATTTGGTCCGTAAAGGTTAATGAGCCATATCTGTTTATGATCCAATAACATATTTAAAATAATCCATTTACCCTGCGCATCTGTTTGGACAGATTCGGATCGAAATTACTGTTAATTAATATCATCACCCCTTTTAAGTTTCTTTGCCCATGGGAGAAGTATATATCTCCCCCATTCCTTTTTCCACGCAACTTCATCTAGAATTGTTGAATGAGTTTCCTGTAAAAAATTGATATTATATTCCTTCTCTTTGAGCCATGTAAACATTGTTCTTCTTTTGTTATTATCTGCTAAACCATTACAATTATAACTGGCTATACTTATTTCACCACATACCATAATGAAATACAAGTTTCAATTCTATTTATCATTATATATGTTTGTACATTTACCAATAAAAATACCATAGTGATTGAGTGTCCATATATCTGTACCATGATATTTACTAAATAACCCTCCAATTGTTCTCCACTAATTCCCCCGCTAAAGCCCCTCCCCATCCCAAGTTGGGCCATCATCCCAGTGATCGGCATACCACTCCCGTCCCCCCGGATCCCTAGGCCCCTGAGAGGCCAGGACCCATCCATCGAAAACAGCACACAGTGCCACCCACAAAACAGAAGCAGGTCAACCGCCAAAAGCATTTCCAATGCTCTCACCTCAATTAAAAAATATATACAGTGGGGAAAAAAACTATTTAGTCAGCCACCAATTGTGCAAGTTCTCCCACTTAAAAAGATGAGAGAGGCCTGTAATTTTCATCATAGGTACACGTCAACTATGACAGACAAAATGATATTTCTTTTTCCAGAAAATCACATTGTAGGATTTTTTATGAATTTATTTGCAAATTATGGTGGAAAATAAGTATTTGGTCAATAACAAAAGTTTCTCAATACTTTGTTATATACCCTTTGTTGGCAATGACACAGGTCAAACGTTTTCTGTAAGTCTTCACAAGGTTTTCACACACTGTTGCTGGTATTTTGGCCCATTCCTCCATGCAGATCTCCTCTAGAGCAGTGATGTTTTGGGGCTGTCGCTGGGCAACACAGACTTTCAACTCCCTCCAAAGATTTTCTATGGGGTTGAGATCTGGAGACTGGCTAGGCCACTCCAGGACCTTGAAATGCTTCTTACGAAGCCACTCCTTCGTTGCCCGGGCGGTGTGTTTGGGATCATTGTCATGCTGAAAGACCCAGCCACGTTTCATCTTCAATGCCCTTGCTGATGGAAGGAGGTTTTCACTCAAAATCTCATGATACATGGCCCCATTCATTCTTTCCTTTACACGGATCAGTCGTCCTGGTCCCTTTGCAGAAAAACAGCCCCAAAGCATGATGTTTCCACCCCCATGCTTCACAGTAGGTATGGTGTTCTTTGGATGCAACTCAGCATTCTTTGTCCTCCAAACACGACGATTTGAGTTTTTACCAAAAAGTTATATTTTGGTTTCATCTGACCATATGACATTCTCCCAATCCTCTTCTGGATCATCCAAATGCACTCTAGCAAACTTCAGACGGGCCTGGACATGTACTGGCTTAAGCAGGGGGACACGTCTGGCACTGCAGGATTTGAGTCCCTGGCGGCGTAATGTGTTACTGATGGTAGGCTTTGTTACTTTGGTCATTTTGACCCCACGGGGTGAGATCTTGCGTGGAGCCCCAGATCGAGGGAGATTATCAGTGGTCTTGTATGTCTTCCATTTCCTAATAATTGCTCCCACAGTTGATTTCTTCAAACCAAGCTGCTTACCTATTGCAGATTCAGTCTTCCCAGCCTGGTGCAGGTCTACAATTTTGTTTCTGGTGTCCTTTGACAGCTCTTTGGTCTTGGCCATAGTGGAGTTTGGAGTGTGACTGTTTGAGGTTGTGGACAGGTGTCTTTTATACTGATAACAAGTTCAAACAGGTGCCATTAATACAGGTAACGAGTGGAGGACAGAGGAGCATCTTAAAAAAGAAGTTACAGGTATGTGAGAGCCAGAAATCGTGCTTGTTTGTAGGTGACCAAATACTTATTTTCCACCATAATTTGCAAATAAATTCATAAAAAATCCTACAATGTGATTTTCTGGAAAGAAAATTCTCAATTTGTCTGTCATAGTTGACGTGTACCTATGATGAAAATTACAGGCCTCTCTCATCTTTTTAAGTGGGAGAACTTGCACAATTGGTGGCTGACTAAATACTTTTTTCCCCCACTGTATCTATTCAAATATCTTGCATATCTTATTTTCCATCATTATCAATTAATATGCGTAATAATGTCGGCAGTTCATGCGTAGGATTTTAACCTATAACCCGGATTGCCATTGTATTACATTACATTTTTGACAAGCAATCGGGTTGGGCCTCTTTGTATATAGGGAGTGAGCAGCATTTTCTTTAACTACTACTTCAACTGGTTCAATCTGAGAGTGGGACAAGCTCGTGTTTATCTACAAAGCACTCGTGCAGAAAAGTCCTATGTATCTATCATCATTAATTCTATTTAGACGTACAAATTACCAAACGACTAGTTATTTTGCGCCTTTTATGGGGAACAACTTACAGAGGTCTCTGAAATGAGATGTTCTGGTCCCCCTTGGTCAGTTCAGAGTAATGATCGGATACCTCCATGTTGATAAACGTGTCTGTTTTTCTTAATATTTGTTGTAATTTTGTATATTGTATATTGTATGTGTTTGATGTATTTATGCAGGGCTCATCTGTAAAA